>NC_134138.1:48760615-49394706 GCF_033958435.1 Carettochelys insculpta | reverse complement strand
AGTCTACATCAAGAGAGGAGAAAAAACAAGTCAGATCAGTCAGGGAGGATGTGGCCCATAGTCAGATGCTAATGTGTAGGTGTGAACTTCCACCACAGTGAAACTGCCTTTGTAAGGGGCCAGCCACTCCCAGTCTCCGTTTAATCCCTGGTTGGTAGAGTCACATTTGCGACTGAATTGCAGCTCAGAGATTTCTCTCTCCATTTTATTTTTGAATTTTTTTTGTTGTAGGACAGCTACTTTTAAATACTCCTCTGACCTCCCCTCCCCCTCTCATGCATCCGATGAAGCGGGTCTTTGCCCATGAAAGCTTATGCTCCAAAATATCTGTTAGTCTATAAATTGCCACAGGACTTCTTGTTGTTATGTCAGTGGTAGAACTTCTACTGTCTATATAATGGCTGCCTCTCAGCTAGGGGAAGTATGTCACCCACACAGCTACTGGGTGCAGTTCACTGTCCCCTGGAGTGACACAGACCACTCTCTGAGAGGAGGGTTACCTCTGCTGTCCGGCAAGCTCTCTCCTCTTGGTGTAAGGAGTGTCTTCATTAAAGAGGAGGCAAGCTCAGCCAATACAGCATTTTAAATGTAGACATACCCTCAAACTGCTCAGCTACTCCAGCGTTTTTTGTTCATTTCCTTTTTAATTTTCACCGCAAACACTGTTTATTTACACTCTGTCTGTTTTAAAATTCAGGTGTCAACCAAGTGCTAATCTGCTGCTATTTGCTGGTGCTTCAATTAACACATTATTAGCTACCAACCGCTGAAGGTGACTGGACCATCACCTCGGTTTACTTCTTCAAAGTAACAGCTATCTGAAGCATCTGTACAGGGCAGCAGTTCCCAGCCTTTTGCAGACAGGGACTCATTCTGAGAATTCAGGAAGATGTGGTGACCCAAGGCAATTCCAAACAGGGGGGGAGGGAGCGGAGGGGCAGAGTGGGAAAAGCAGAGCCGTAACTAGCTAATTTTGTGCCTGAGGCAAGAGTATAAAATGGTGTCTCCTCATGTTTATATATTTATAATAGTTATTTCAGAGAAAAGGGGAAATATATTAATAAAATAATAACACTACATTTACTATAGTTAGTCAGAGCTGTGGTGGTAGAAAGACACTCATCCCCAAACTGCTCCCCCGGCTTAAACCCACAATCAGGGGTTTGGGGAGTCACACTCAGGGCCTAGAGGGGGCTAGGGAAGTAACACTGAGGGGCTAGGAGTCACTCAGGGGCTGCAGGGAGCTAAGGGTGTCTCACTCAGGGGCTAGAGGAGTCACACTCAGGAGCTAGGAGTCACTCATAGGCTGGAGTGAGTTAGTGGAGGCACAGGGACCCCATGGCCGGAAGTCAGCTGGGGCAGAGCCCCAGCATGCAGCACCAGCTGCAGGAAAACTGCTGGGGTCTGCAGGGACCCCATCTCCTGCAGAGGCTGGAAGCCAGGGAGCTGATCAGCTCTGCCCTTCCTCCTTCTCTGCCTCAGGCCCCCACATTATCTGATCTGGAAGCTGCTCCCCAGGTATACAGGTCTCTGCCCTGCAGCTGAAATGGTTCTCAATGTAGTTAATTGGCTTAACTGCCTGACGAACAGGGTCTGTCCTACAAAAGCTCATCACTGAATAAATCATTTTGTTAGTCTTTAAAGTGCTACATTTCTGCTGCTTTGTATTGCCTGATGGCTGTTAATCCAATTAAAAAGCTGAGAACCACTTCAGGAGTGTGAATGGCTTCTTAATAGCCACCTGTGGAGCTGTCCACTCCAGCCAGTGACCCTTTTGAAATGTAATCACAACCCATGTTTGGGTCCCAACCCATAGGCAGGGGAAACCCTGATACGGAGGCACTCACATGAATATAACTCTGAACATAAACTTATGTGGAATGCATAATCATACAAGGTTTCAAATGGAGCTGTTCACAGACCAATGTCTTGTTAATTTTATCCACAGCTACAGCCTCAGCAGTTCTGAGTATGGAGTCAATTTAATGATAGAACTGACCTGAGCAAATTCCCTCTCTTGTATGTTTCAGAAACCAGCATATTTAGGAAATAAGAGCTGGAAAAAAGAGGTACATGCATGTCAACTTTTCTAGCACAGGAATTTTTTTAATGTACTGACTCAACTGCTTAGCTGAACAAACCAGCCCATTCTTCTTACCATATGTGTAATGTGCCCCAAGTGGCATGAGACCAGGATGCATCACTGAATTTGGTCTGCTTGTGGTATAGTTAGCCTCCCCAGCCATTTCTGTGTACCGACAAGGAGTGAGATATGAATGCTAATCCATGCCCCCCTCTCCCACCACTAAGCTCCACTGACTTGCACCAGCTAAAGACCTGGCTTATTGTAGATATCTTTTTTTATCTGCTGCCAGTCTCTCTAGCAGTGAAAATAAACAGAAGCAGTCAGTATCAGTCTTCTTATGAGGTTTGGACTCAAAAGAGCCCACCATCCCTTGCACAAGGAAACCTCAAGATTGCTCTATGGAGTAAAGGCTGTTTTACTTTGTCCTAGTTTCTTCCCCTACTTGCCTCTCTAATTTGAGAGTGAAAAGAAAAGATGGAGTGTGTATGCACTATACAAGCATTTCCTACTCTCTCCTCCTCCTGCATTTTGCTCAAAATCTCTGATTCTTAGTAGTTGCTCTTCATTGTGGGCTGTTTTTGTTTGAAGAAGGAACCCAAGATTCAGGAAAAGGCAATTTGCAGAATAATATATGGCCCTCCTCTGCCCTCCAATACCTTAGGAAGGACCTACTGGCCTTGAACTCCGTATAAACAGAATGCAGCCAATTCTGGTGTTTCCCTGATCAAAGCCATTTTTTGTATATACAAAGTCTGTCTTATTGTCCCATTTGTTATTTTCTTTCTTTCACACTTGCTCTCCATAGCCACTTTAGTAATAAATATTGCACATGTTCAGTGCATTGTACCCAAAGCTTGTTTATAGGACCATTAGCTACCATTCTTCATCACCCAATGCAGTCTGATAGGATTTAAGTACCAAGGAAAACTGATGCATTTCAGGTGCTTCCACTGAATGGACAGGGCTATTCGATAGCACTTTACTGCCACCCCTACCTACACAAGACCACATTTAATAGGAAATCTGGGATACAATCCAATACTCAGCTCTTGAACTAGCTTGTTTGAATCACAGTGATGGGATGTACAAAAACGATCTAAATATCTTTGTGCCCCATTTATGGAGAAATAAAAAGAAAAAAGAAAGAAAATCTTCCTTGCCTTCCCAGATGTTTGCCGCTAAAAGCAGCAAACCCAAAGGAATGAGGTTAGATACAGTAGAGCCAGTTAAAGGAACTACCATGCATTTGAGAATGGGAGCAAACTGAGTAATAGGAGTGAAGAAGGCAAAGTGGTTTTTGAGGAGACGTTGACCAACAGGACTACTAGCACACATAATATTAAATAGAGTCATTAGTCTTTGCAAGAATAGGGCTGTCATTATCTTTCTCATCCAGACATACTCTGCAATAGACAAGAGTATTTTAACCATGTTTGTTGACTCTGGAATTCATTTTGCATATCACAAATTGTTACACGTAGATTTTAAGCATATGGATGTTAGATGACCCATTCCGCCAGAAAAAGAAACCACAGATCTGGATGCAGACTTTTGCCTTGTGATAAATATCCAGAGACAGAGTAAACTGCATGCCAGGGCTCAACTAGCTGTTCTGGGCATGGGGAGGGCATGCAAAATATGACCTTGGAGACCCTGGCTACGTCTACACGTGAATGCTACATCGAAATAGTCTATTTCAATGAATAACGTCTACACGTCCTCCAGGGCTGGCAACGTCGACGTTCAACTTCGACGTTGGGCAGCACCACATCAAAATAGGCGCTGCGAGGGAACGTCTACACACCAAAGTAGCACACATCGAAATAAGGGTGCCAGGAACAGCTGCAGACAGGGTCACAGGGCGGACTCAACAGCAAGCCGCTCCCTTAAAGGGCCCCTCCCAGACACAGTTGCACTAAACAACACAAGATCCACAGAGCCAACAACTGGTTGCAGACCCTGTGCATGCAGCATGGATCCCCAGCTGCCGCAGCAGCAGCCAGAAGCCTTGGGCTAAGGGCTGCTGCACATGGTGACCATAGAGCCCTGCAGGGGCTGGAGAGAGAGCGTCTCTCAACCCCTAAGCTGATGGCCGCCATGGCGGACCCCGCTATTTTGATGTTGCGGGACCCGGATCGTCTACACGTGCCCTACTTCGACGTTCAACTTCGAAGTAGGGCGCTATTCCCATCCCCTCATGGGGTTAGCGACTTCGACATCTCGCCGCCTAATGTTGATTTCAACTTCGAAATAGCGCCCAACACGTGTAGCCGTGACGGGCGCTATTTCAAAGTTGGCGTCGCTACTTCGAAGTAGCGTGCACGTGTAGACGCGGCCCCTATCCCCTCACAGCTCACCTCTTGAGCACTACTGCTTAGCAAATGTTAATTATTTTACCCCATATTCTCAAGGTGTTAAAGAAAGATTAAATAAGTTTGCCTAGTTTTAATTGTGCCTATACTTCATTTAAAGAACAGAAAAAACAGTGATGTTATGCAAGTCTGAAATCAGCACTTCCCAAGTTCTTAACAACATCAGAGCTGCGTCTACACGTGCACGCTACTTCGAAGTAGCGGCACCAACTTCGAAATAGCGCCCTTCGCGTCTACACACGTCGGGCGCTATTTCGAAGTTAACTTCGACGTTAGGCGGCGAGACGTCGAAGTCGCTAACCTCATGAGGGGATGGGAATAGCGCCCTACTTCGACGTTCAACGTCGAAGTAGGGACCGTGTAGACGATCCGCGTCCCGCAACATCGAAATAGCGGGGTCCTCCATGGCGGCCATCAGCTGGGGGGTTGAGAGATACTCTCTCTCCAGCCCTTGCGGGGCTCTGTGGTCACCGTGGGCAGCAGCCCTTAGCCCAGGGCTTCTGGCTGCTGCTGCTGCAGCTGGGGGTCCGTGCTGCATATACAGGGTCTGCAACTAGTTGTTGGCTCTGTGTATCTTGCACTGTTTAATGAAAGTGTGTCTGGGAGGGGCCCTTTAAGGGAGCGACTTGCTGTTGAGTCCGCCCCGTGACCCTGTCTGCAGCTGTGCCTGGCTCCCTTATTTCGATGTGTGCTACTTTGCCGTGTAGACGTTCCCTCGCTGTGCCTATTTCGATGTTGGGCTGAGCAACGTCGAAGTTGAACATCGACGTTGCCAGCCCTGGAGGACGTGTAGACGTTATTCATCGAAATAGCCTATTTCGATGTCGCAACATCGAAATAAGCTATTTCGAAGTTGGGTGCACGTGTAGACGTAGCCCAGATGTCCTAAAATTTAAATTTGAGAACAACCACCTGTATTGCTTAATATCAAGTAAAATAATCTGACAATAATTCAATATGGAGATTTGTTGAGGCGCATATTACACTGTAAAGAGCAGCATTAGTATACTTATAGTCTCACCTGTCTTGCTTTCATGCTAGCCCATGTGTCCAAGACTTCTGCATAGTGGGTGGATTGTTCAGCCTTGTGCTCAATTGAAATGACTGCCAGGTTCATTAAATGTTCTTGGCCTATTGCAGACTGCAGGTAATTTTTTTTTAATCTGTTTCAGTTTACTGAACAATCTTTTGGAGGATACCACCATGCAGGATTAAAAATATGCTCACAGTGACAGCCACATTTGGAAAAGCTGACTCAAGGTTGTGTTTCAGTCAGAAGTGCAGTTTCTCTAAGACAGATCTCCAGTCTCTCAGAAGACAACTTACTGGGCAGATTTCTTGAATCATGTCCTTGAAAACATCCAGTGATCAGGCAGCATACTGGGTCACAGACTCCTCCAAATCCTACTACCCATTTCTACAGGAAAATGATATTTCTCTGATATCTGTCTCAAGTTCTGAAATCTGTCCTCTGACGCTTACAGCATCAGCCATGATGTAGAACATGCGGTGCTTAAAGTTAAGTTGCAGGGCAGAGGTTTGAATATGATCAGTGCTATCAGTGTTCAAATGATAGTGAAATGCTTTGCCATTTCTGTTTTTCAGGAAAAGTAGTGGAAGCGCCAAGTTCTGTTGCAAGTGTACTAGCAGAACACAGCTTTCTCAGCTCCACCTTCTCAATAATTAGATAAGAATGCTTTCAAGTTGTCAATCAGCAGAACAGCAGTGTCTAGTGTGGTGTCCTCTGACTGTACTGCAACGCTAATTCATGGGATTTCTGTCAACATATCATTGCAGATCAACAGGGAAGTTAAAAAATGTGGTATTTTGTTTGACAGCGCAGTAGCCTCAGAGCAAATTTCACTTTCTTTTGTTGCAAGCTCTAACTTTACTAAAACCTAACAATGTCACTAAGCTGATATCCCAGAGCTTTAATGGAATCTGATTTAGCTTTCCACCTTGTGTCACTAAATGGCATTACTGTAATGTTAACAACTTCTTTTAAAATCTCCCAATGTTTGACTGAGGAGGAAAGCCTTTGTACAGGACCAAAGAAATTCATGTACACTCTGAGAAAGCAGCATCACAGAGCGGGAAGTTCAAACTATGGCTAGCATGTGGTAAAAATAAGGCTTCAGGATTTTTATCAAGCATTACTGCCTGGATGCTACAATGAACTCTTCACATGTTTGAGACATTGTCATGACTTTGGCTGTAACAATTTACCAAATCTATCCCAAACCTGTCTAGAGTGTTTATCATTGTTGCCGCTAGTCCTTTCCCCCTAGTATCCCGAACACTTATAAGTCCAAGAACTGATTCCCCAGTCTTGCCCCTTTGTTGTCACCAATATTTATGTATTATATATACTATTATTGATGCTTGCTCCTATTTTGAAATGTCACGAGTAGTCTATTTCCACTACACAGCAGAGGGGTAAACAACCTCCAGCAAGCTTGCCAAGAGTGATATGTGAGTCGATCTTCACTGGCATTTGAGGGGGGAGCTCACCCCACCCCACCTCCCCCATGCAGCTAGGAGCTTGCTCAAAGCCATGTCACCTGTGGCTTAACAAAAGAGCAGCTTATGCTACACATCACCACCTAAACGGTAAAACCCCGCATCTTAATTTATTTATTAATGAAGCTGTTATAAGTAGGACTATTAGTGACTTTAAAAAGTACCACCAGCACTTGCACGGTACATAGGGGTGAAATTTCAGCATTCCGGATTGGAAAGTTGTTGACCCCTGACTTAGCATTTAGCTGCTTTAACCTTTTCCAAATTTTGCAAACAACAGAATCTGAGATGGATTTCAGAAATTCATATGGTACACACCAACTCAAATATGATGCCATACCCTTTGTAGTCTTAATTTTTTTGAGACGTTCAGCTATCACATTATCAGACCCACTTTCTGATAACCCTATATAATTTCATTCCTTGAATTCCCCAATTCTGTGTTTTTACCTCTCAGTGCTAACTTCCTCTCTACCAGGAACAAAACGCATCCTAACGCTCTAGTCAGTACCACTCTCCACTTCTCCCTCTGCATTTTGACACCATTTTGCAGTTGACCATCTATATACTTTTCCAGTCACACACGTCTTAAGGTATGTTTATATGTGACTGATCCCAGTTTTATTCTGTTGAAGTGCAGCTGACAGGAAATACCAGTTGACATATCCTGGAACTAAATGGCTGACATATACTTTTACCCCACCCCATACAACATTCACAGGAAACAGATACTCTGTTCATTTTCTGCATATACATGAGCCAGTCATGTTTGACTTGTTTCTCTTTCACTAGCTGTCTGAAACAAAGCCTGGATGAAGGTGTAGAGTGCTGGGGAGAAGTCTTCCTGGTGGGCTGGTCATTGATGGTATTTGCTAGGGTCTGTGGAGGACAGTCCTTGGATGGGGGACTGGATGCTGGAGGGAAGTCCCCGGGGCACCCTGCCTGTGCAGAGCAGGCAAGTTTGCCAGCCAGATGTTGGGGCTGGGCCTGGATTCTTGGGGGTAACAAAAGGGGCTGCAGGGACATAGTGAACAGCAGCCACTGGGAGGTGCTGGGGAGTGTGGGGGCAGGCATGCTTGGTGATGATCAATGTAAACAAAATGTCTCACAGCTTGCCAACGGATTACTCTGATGGACCACGCGCTGACCCCTGTGCTGCATATGCAGGTAGCCATGCATACTGTGTGGATGCAGCCCACATGATACACATAAAGCTGCCCGTGCAGCCCACAGTGGTAAATACCTTGAGAACCACTAATTCAGCCTAATGTAATCAGACGCCATTCACTGATAATTTGGGAGAGTCTGTTTCCAAATAATAAACTGGTCCACAAACTCGAACTTCACATGGAATCTGAGGTTTTGTGTTCACTGAGGATAATACTGTCTCTGATATCTAAAGCGTGGGACAGAAGTTCTTTTCCTGGTCCTGGCCTAAGAGAGTAAGCAGTCAATCTAGTCTCCTTCAAGTTTTCCATGTATTTGTCTGTTCTGGTCTTGATACTGAAAAGATCAGCCCCCCTCAGAGGTGCAGCCTCTGCCTTAACTGATTCAAGCCAAGCATGAGCCCTCAAGGAGTCTGCAGATTAGATCATAAGCATGCCCACATTGGGTCAAACCAAAGGCTCATCTATCCTGTCTTCCAACAGTCGCCAAAGCCAGATACTTCAGAGGGAACGAACAGGACAGCAACTTACCAAGTGATCCATCGCCCCTTGACCGGACCCATGTTCTGGCAGTTGCAGGCTTAGAGCACTCAGAGCAGGTGGTGGCAGCTCTGACATCCCGGCTAGTAGCTAACGATGAACCTATCCTGCAGGACTTAATCTTATTCTTAATATCTTATTCTGAAAACTGAACATTTATTCCAACCCTTTGATTTCTATTTGTAAACCCATTACTGATCCATGAAAGGACCTTCTCTCTTCTACCGTGACTGCTTACTTTGCTGACAGTCTTTGCTGAGGGATTTTGTCAAAGATTTACTAAAGGTTCAGTGACATAATAACTGTGTAAGCTGTGTAAAATCTACTCCAGCACTCATGCTCATCTGTATGTCTGAGAATTCTGCTCCTCACTAAAGTTTCAACCAATTTACTTGGTACAGAAATTAGGCTTAGTGGCCTGTAATTGCCAGGATTGACCCAGAAAGTATTTTTAAGTGTCAGAGCCCTGTCTGAACTGTTGGAGGTACTGACTGATGCTTGGACGGCCTGCTTTGTCACATTCTGTCCTTTCTGTGATGAGAATATTAATCAGTCTCCATTTATCCTCTGGCATCTCTTGCACAAATAAAGCCTCCCCCGCTTCCCCCCGACAGGTAGAAGTAATACACCAACAGTGCCTGCTGATTAGCCACTCTAATTGCCAGAAAAGAGGAACAAAACACCTTTCTCACAAGTACAGCGATCTTGTGGGGGAAACCTAAAAATGGAACAATAAACACCTCTCCAGAAGCTGAGATATGGAACCATACCTATGGGGCAGGAGAAGCTAAAGGATAAAGTACCAAAACACAAAATGAAGCAGGTCTCCTGATTTCTTCCTCTGTCTTTCTCTAGAGATGGATAGGATCCCAGATCCCATATGGACCTACTAGAGAGCTCAGGTGCACCAGAGAATGAAGATAAGTGAAGGGTGAGAGTGATCTGCTGGGAGATCCCATAGGAGTCTTGGGAGGAGCACAGAAGAAACCAGGGAAAGACTAACAATCTTCTCTTCTCAACTCTTTCCAGATGGCTGTGAAGCACATTCTGAAACAAAGACTGTCTTTCCTCCGTTATCATCATCTTGTCAGTCACTCCAAGGAAAGCTCAGGCAGAGGAAGATGAACATCAGCAACTATAGATTTCTTTTTCAGCTCCGATGACTTGAAATTCTTCTTGCTCAAGGACACTACCAAAATAGAATCTAGGCTCCTGGTTTTTGTTCCAAAGAACTCCCAGAATAACACAGATTAACAGCCAGAGTTTCTTTCAGCAATAGCAGGTGAAACCTGGTCTGCCTATCCTCATGTGAAATAGGAGTGAAAGTTCTGCTAATGGACAAACCACAGGAAGAGTGTCCTTTGCTCAGACACTTGTAATTATCCAACACTAGGAAAACAGCCAGGTACAAAACACTTCTTTTAAAGACCAGTTTCTTTTCCTTCTGCAGTTCTGTCATAACACACCTTATATTGTGAACCAACCTTAACAATTCACTATTCTAGCTGTACTAAACACTAGCCTATTCTGACTATGCTGAGAATAAACGTTTATAAGCTGTAATTTAACAAGGAACTTACAATGAAAACCCTGTTTCTTAAGGACCAAGGTGGTTCACTTCCATTTGTCATGGCAGTTGGAAGGAGTAGAGGTGGTAGAGAGCACAGGGCCCCCTTACACAGTCTCACCCTTGGAATGTGTGGAGACACCAAGGGGAGGAGCCTGCTTGGAGAAGGTTCTGTGGTTAGGTGCCACCAGGTGGCCAAGTACTCATAAATGGGAACATGCGGAGCCATTTGAAGAACTAGCCAGCTTTAACTGTGGTTGTAGAACTGCCAGCTCAAGCAGTGAGGCAACTTTTCATGTGGGCCCAAAATATGTGTATTACAACTGACTGCCTGAGAATCATTCTGAGGAGAGGGAGCAGCCAAAGTTCTGAATCGCAGTACAAAGGTGAAGAAACCCATTCAGTGGGAAAGGCTGTTCTGTTTTTGTTCTGCTTCTCAATTTGTTTGTTTCCCCAGTCGTATATTTACTCATTGACACATCTCAGCCAAAATGATTCTGAATTGAGCTATTTCTAAGCTGCTGCCAGTTGAAATTGTAACATACAAATGTGCATAGCCCTTCACAGTAGTCTTCAGCATGACATGGGTTAGAAGATATATATGAATGGATGTGGTTTCGTTTCAGCTTCCTAACTTACTACACGTCAGAAGGCATGCAGTACTGTGCTGAGCAGTCCAGCATGTGCCATAAAAAGCATCTGGGCTGCTCATAACAGTTACTCTTAATCCCTTTTCCCAGCCACTTTATTTGTTCACCTTATGCTAGGGTGAAAAACTGGGGGCAGCTGCTCTGGATAAACAGGCGCAATTGTGGGAGATTCCCCTCAGGAGAAGTCCTGTCACTAAGGCCTTTTACTGCATTGACAGGACTGCGCAGCCTGTCTTCTGGGCTGTAGTTCTCTGGAGGAGAAATGGCAGCATTTCAGGCTGTTAAAGGTGTGATTGATGGGTGCTGTCATTCTCCACCTGTAAGCTCGTTTCATTGACAGGAACGAGTTCCTCTCTTGGGAGACAGACATATACAGCATAGCCCACCCATCCCTTTCCGTGAGAATATAATATCCCATTGCAGCTCTCCCAGCAAGTGGTAATCTACTTCACAGCCTGGGGAAGGGCTACTTGAAGCGCTGGAAATTCTATTTTTCCTGGCAAGACCCATGACAGCTTTTACACATTTTAGCAGAGAGGAGATTACCACCCACAGAGACTTGCTTATGTGAATGGCTAGTTCAGCCCAGGGTTAAGATGGCTTCTGCTGTCATAACCCCAGCTGCAGGGCCTCCAGTATCGGAAAATCAGTTTGGCGGGTGTTGGACAGCTTCCAGGTGCCCAGCCACCCCTCTGTGGAAGAGGGTGATGCAGCAGAATGTGCTTACCCCAGTCAGAGAGGAAATAGGGTTTACAACAGCCCTGGGATGTGCTGATCTGCAGGTGTTACCAGCAGGTAGGTCATGTAGCTTTGTGGAAGCAAAAGCCCAAATCCTGCAAACACACATGGAACCTGTTTACATGTCACAGACGTAGCTTTACATGCATGTACACAATTAAGCATGCACAAAAGGGCATGCACAATCTGATCTGCTCCTCACCCCAAGGGAGAGCATGAGGTGATACAATCACTTACCTTCTCTTGGGTAAATCCCCCATAAATGCAGAAGCCCTTGTGTCAGTTATAGAGCTCTGAGATTCAATCTAACATTTAACACGGTTGATTTTCTGGTTTTGCGCAAGTCCAAATAAAGTAACCAGTCAGAAAAACCAAGTGCCTTAGAACCCATGTTTGCTTGTTTTGTGTGTGCTAGTGAGTTAAGCCCACCTTCCAGAGGCATAATTCAAAGATGATATTTTAAAGCATGCAAGCATGCAAACAAGCTCTCGGAGCTTTCAATCAGTGTTGACACAGGAGAGTGGCAGTGACAAAATCCAGTCGCCCTGATTCCATGGTCACCTCCTTTCCAGCTGTATTTCTTCCTCTTCTGGCCGGACAGTGATTAATCTTTTCCTACTTGACCTCTCTTTCATCAGGTTTACCACAGAACTGGAGCAGTCGGGCAGGGAGATCCCAGCAGGCTGATCTGAAATCCATTGGCATCAAAGGAAAGGCTCTGAGGATCAGACCCAGTTAGCATCAGCACCAAGGCTCCTTCAGCAATCTCACTGATAAATATACTGGGGTTGGACCCTGCATTGAAATATTGGGAGTATACTCTGAGCATCCAGGATCAGTCCCATACAGCCTGCAACAATAAGGGTGACTCCACTACTGGAAGGAGGTCAGGTATAGGGTCCCCATGCAGTGCCTAAGGTGACACTCTGCAGGTGAAGGGAACCTTCCCCTTTCCTTCAACGTCAGACACAAGGACCGCTGACCATCTGTGTAGCTTCTGTGGGCCACCAGCTAACGCAGCTGCTGTGCCTCTCTGCTGGATGGGAACATTCCAAAGGCTACTGTGTACAAATATGTCTCACATAAAAACTATTCCAGTTAATTAAATGCTAATTCGCTAATGAGGTGACAACAATGGCAGCGACCTGTTATCAGTATTTTAGCTGCTACCAGCAGCCGCTGGGCAATCACAGGACTCTTGTGCTATTGTTAAACTCCATTCCTGTATTAATTAAATACTTTCACAGCTATATTATCCTGACACTGGACAGCAATGTGAATTGTAATTAAAAGGGGAAAAATACTCATCTGTATTATTTGGAGATTGCAGAGTGACTAAGCCAAATTCATTAATTTGCAGCATCATCATAGAAACCTCTTCCATTTTTGCACCCCGACTTTGGAAAAAACTGGAAAGGTAACACTGGGAACATATCCCTACCCTTGCTAACTTGAAGGCTGCAGTCATTTTGAAATGGCACTTATGACAGATGGAAATTAAGGACAACATTGTGTCCTGACATTGTGGTCAGGAAGTGGGTGGAGGAACTAGAGTAGGCATCTGAAAAAGGTAAGAGTAAGAGGTAGAGCTAAGTCAAAATCCTCAAAGATATTTAGGTGTCTAACATCCATTCATTTCAATGGGACTTAGACACTTAAATACCTTTAAAGAGCTGGGCTCTTAGGAGTCCCTTGAATCCTAAACTGAGGTGCTGGCTAAATATGTCCAAAGACATTTCATGGCCCAAGGGTTGTTAATCAGTGGATGAAGCAAATTATTGCTGCATTTCTGGAGCAGCAGCAGATGGGTGGCTCTGCACATTCCTACTAGCCCTTTCGTGCCCATTATAGGGAGAGGAGCAGAGGCTCTCTCCACTTGACTTTACTCCCTTTGAGTGGCTCAGATGGGCAAAGGCAACTTTTTCCCTATTCCTGGAACTCCTAATGGTAAATGAAGAGTCATCCTGCTTCCATTAGGAATCTGTTCTTTACTGTCATGGTTAGTTAAACAGGTAGCAGATTTCCAGCTAGGGCAAGCGGTTCCCAATCTGGAGCCCATGGACCCCTAGGGACCCATCAGGGTATTGCAGGAGGTCCATGCGGGGGAGATAAATAAAAATGGTCATAGAAAATAAGTTTTCAATAAATTGTAAAGTTATAGTCAATTATTACTTTTAACCTATGTGTCTTCCAATAATGCTTCTACTTGCTGTCCAAATATCTATGCTGTGGTTTCCTTTTTTATTTAATGAAGTGCGCATAGTAGTTAGAATTGGCTTTGATTGGGCTCTATGAAGAGTTTGAGGGTGATTGGGGGTACAAGAGTGGTTTTGGGGGGGTGACTGGGGGTCCGCACTGGTGAAAAGACTGGGAACCACTGAGCTAGGGCATTTTAGAACTATTATCTTCGTGCTATGAGTCAAATAGCATGGTGCATGAGGTGAGACATACCTGTAACTTTTCCTGTGAGTATTTGATGGAGTCAATATTAGGATGTCCTACAATCAAATGATAAAACCTGCCAGGATAACAATGCAGGAAAGTTAAATTCATGGTCTGAACAGTCAAAAAATCCTCCTGTTTATTGAATTAACATAAATCTCTTCAAACCACTTGTATTACCTTTAGCATAATTGAAGCCAATGTAACAAACACAGCAGTGGTAATAACGTGTGAATTCACAATGAGCAGCAGGTGGACAAACACCCCTTAGTTACACTTTTGTGTACTTGTTTCTCATGCACAGTGGAATGATAAATTCTTATTATTCACTTCCACTCTTCCATAATCATATAGTAATTTCATTTAAAAAGCACCTGTCCTTGCAAAAGGATTTTAAAAACTTGGCAAAATGATAAAGGGAATCAGTTCATCCAGATACTGAAATGTAGTCACTTCTGAGGTGCAGCATGGCAACTGATTAGCAGCACATCATAAAAACATAGTATGATAAAGCAGGACACAAACTAAATAAAGGCACCATAACTGAAAGATACTGAAGGGAATTACTTGAGATGCATTTGGGTAGAACATCAGGGTTGAAACACCTAACTTTGAAATAAATGTCATAGGCTGCTTAGTGGTCATAACCAGGTCATTCCATTTCATTTCATCCTAACTACAGCACATCCACCTTCCCAGAGTTCCCCCCACCATTCTGGCGTCCTGCTTCAGTACAGATTCATATTGAAAATCAGAGCTAATTCCTATATACTCCCTGAAGATTTCATGCACCTGACAGGACTGAAAGCATGCGTTCTTTGCAGATCTCCTATGCAAGCTCTGGTGCAGTCCAGCCATACTTAGGTTTTGAGATCTAATGGCTGGCTGTTTCACAGTAGCATGGGCATAGTCATTATACCACACAACATATTGGCTATCTTTACATTTTGTATTTTTTTTAATTTGTCCATGCTAACATTGCACTTTTCTTATATCCACTTCATGCAAAATAAAAGTTAACGGAAGCCACCTAGCTCGACCCAGAGTCCCAGAGAGAAAGTGTGAGAGACATAACTCTTTTGCTGCCATCTCCCTGGCACTTCGAGGTAGAATTCCCCTTTTCCCAAAGTTACTTTACGAGGTTTCCTTTCCTTTCATTTAATCTTGCCTCATTTATTCAGGTTTCAGGTATCTATATGTATATTGATATAGATATATCAATTGATATATTGATATATCAATATAAATATTATTCAGGTTTCATATATGTCATGATCTTGCAGAAGTTTCACCACTTTACCAAAGGTTGCTCTGCTATTCTTCCTGTGTGGATAAGGGTCTCCTCTCTCACTTCAGTCCATGAACTGTTGCCTAGCACTCTGCTTGAGGTTCCTTGGTGACCTGGGATGGCATTTTGTCAGCAACAAGGTCTACCAGCTAGTGCTACTTTATTTGGCGTTTCCAGAAGGTGATGCAAGAATTTTGGCTGAGATTTCCATTCTGAGCTCCCTAACTTCACCCTCTGCTTTTCCTAATACATCCCCACAGTTGCTGGGAGCAAGTCTCACAGCCTGTTTTGACAGACTCACGCCTGCAGGGCTTGGGCTTGCACATTAAAAATAGCACATAGACAATTCTTGAACATCCAGGTTCAGATTGGTGCTTGGCTCTGAAGCTAGGCAGGTGAGTGTGGAAGGGGAGCTTTCATACCTGAGATCCAGCCAGAGTCTGAATGGCCACATTAGTGTTTTTAGAAGAGTAGCATGAGCTTTGGTAATGTTCCCAACTGCCGTGTAGATATACCTTTATTCTCCTCTCCTTTGAGGAAAGGCTCCTGGCTTCTGCCTGGTTCAGGAAGTCTCTGGTGACCTTTTGCAGCCTTCTCTAGCTATTTTCTGGTGAGCTGGGCTCTTGTTACTGTAGCTATAGAAACCAAAAACTGTGCTCCAACCAGGCTTGAATCCTAGAGTTGCAGTTTCAACTGAACCTTATTGGGTCCAGAGCTTGTCAGGGCTCACAAACACAGGATAAATCTCACAAACGTTACACTGGGGAGGAAATTGTTGTGACACCTGCTTGAGCACAAATTGCCTTTCTTTATAAATTATTAACATGTTGTATGTTCTTGCAGTATGCTCAAAACGCAGACAGAAGAAAGTTCAAGTTTTTCAAAGCTACTCTCAAAACGTTTGAAATTCCATTGGAACCAAGAAGCTGAGCTCTCTGTCTGCTCTAAAATGATTTATGATCTGGACAACTACCTATGACACAAGAGTCCAGAATCATAAAGGGGCTGCCAAATCGCCTTCACTTGTGACCTGAGCCAAATTTGAAAAGACCGTTTGACATTACAATGCTTAGCCCTGCCACAGTTGCCGGGGCTTGGACCAGATGACAATGACATCCTTCCAGTCCTGCATTGCTATCATTAACTCAGTGGGTCATTCTTTTTTGGCATGGTTCTGTCTCACAGGTTGCTTATTCACTACTAATTCTTAGAAAAACCCTATAAATGGTACATCTCTTGGACGGTTGTTGCAACTTTAGCTCTTGCTCTGCCAGGGACTGCCCTAACTAATTAATCCAGAAAGCGGATGGGGGGGTGTTAAGCCACCTGGGGGCAGTTTGAGGCTGCGGGGCATTTAAGTCTGGGGTTGGTTTGGGGCTGTGGGGGGTTTAAGCCTGGGTGTGGGGGCCACTTTTTGGAGCTAGAGTTCTGGGACCCTTTTTCTAGGAACAAAAAAGCACTGTGAATGCACATGCAATGATTGTGTTAATTCTGCCTCAGAGTGGTTCTTTGAGGTAATTGAGCTCCATCTGCCTCTTGTGCTCCTGTTTAATTTGAATATTTCCATTGTCAGTTGCTGCAAAATGTAACTATTGGAGATACGCATCCCATAGAACTGGAAGAGACCTCAGGAGGTCATTGAGTCCAGTCCCCTGCCCTTTTGGGAGGACCAAGCACCATCCCTTTTTTGTTTTGTTTTTAATCTATTTGCCCCAGATCCATAAATGGTCCCCTCAAGGACTGGGCTCACAACCCTGAGTTTAGCAGGCCAATGCTCAAACCACTGAGCTATCCCTCGTTACCCTTCTGATTTCACTGTCAACCAACAGTAAGCACAAACGTTCCTGTGAAAGAGAAGAGAGGACAAAAAACAAGGGGAACGCCCCCCCGCAACATGAGATTCCCTATGTTTGCTTGATAGTTCTGATGTGCAGGAGATCTTGGCTGTGCATGAAAGTGCTGCTTATAGGTCTGGGTTTAACATTTGCCTGGGAGGGACTGCAAGAGTGGCTTAGCTCTGCCAGCTCTAATTTAATGAATGAAATTCATTGTTTCTATAGCCTAAACACCGATCTCGTGGGGAAGCCTGGAGTTTTGCGATACTGGTTTTGTTTCGTGTTAGCTGTGTGGTAGGATGCATTGCTCTACCACTGACAATGAAAGGAAGTAGGCATCAGTAGTACAACATCACAGTATCCCCAACCTCCAGCAGAGTTGGTGTCTCTACTAGTTCTTGACCAGAACTGCAATGTTTCTAGTTGAAATGTTATTTTACCTCTCGTGTTCTGACAGATGAGGTGTAGCTATCTGCAGTTTCCTGTTACATGTTTTAATGCTTTGGCTATATATCTTATGTCATTATATTTTGCAAAAACGTGGAAACTGTCACAAATGAACTCTATTATATCATGGAAGGCATAGCTCAGCATACAGAGCTCCCATACGACCAGAGACTGGTTACTGTTTCATGTGAAAACATTGCTAAGACATAGGCAAAGAGAGAAAAATGTTACCAGAATTCAGCTATTTCACAATAGAGTGTCTACACACAGTAGATCCTATTTCAAAACAGAGCCATTGGCTGCACTATGGCTTATTTCAAAATAGGCTGTATTCCCTGTCTACACAGCCCCTATTTTGAAATATCTATTTTGAAATAGGCTGTATTCCTCATGCTGGATGCACCTACACTAGCCACTTCCTTTCAGAAGAGGCATGGTAAGGAGCCACATTGGCAGATGCTAATGAGGTGCTTCCATGAATATGCAGTGACTCATTAGCATAATGCCAGCAGCACGTGGTTTGAAAGCGCTGCTTTCAAATTGCGCACAACCCGTGTAGATGGGGGCCTTTCGAAAGGAACCCTCCGGGACTTTGAAAGCCCCTTCTTTTTTGGTTTTAGGTGCTTTCCAAGTCCAGGCAGTCCTTTCGACAGACCTCATCTACATGGGCAGTGCGAGATTTGAAAGCGGTACTTTCGAACTGTGCACAGCCGGCATTGTGCTAATGAGGTGCTGTATATTCCTGGCAGCACCTCATTAGCATCTGCCAATGTGACTTGTTACCATGCCCCTTCCAAAAGGAGGGGGCTAGTGTAGACATAGCCACAATGAGGTTTACCAATTTCAAAATAAGGCATCTGCTAGTTCAAAAATATTTTGAAATAACAGCTGAGTTGTGTAGACACTTGCATAATTAGTTTGAAATTTCAAAATAATTTTGCTGTGTAAACATACCTTTAGTGATGCGTTTGGTAGGGAATCCAGCTCTTTGAGATGGATATTCAAATTGGAAACCTAACAGCTGTGTAACCTAAGTAACCTAAAAGCTGCCTCTTGGGAGCAGTCAAACCAACACAAGAGCAGATATATCGGGAACCAACTTCTTCCAGAAGACACACATTGATGAAGTGACTGTCACTGAGAGAAGTGATGTCAAATCCATATCTGTTCAGTTCTAGGTAATGACGACACTCCTCCTCCATGCTCAGGTATCAACGTCCAGAAGCATCTGGACATTCCAGAAGGCAGTACTGAAGGAGTGTTTGGTATACTTCACGTTCTTTGTATTTTGATTGTATAGTTGGATGATCAGCCAGTCAAGGTAAGCTGTCAGGTTGGGAAATGGAGCACTCATTGCTTAGGGATCCTTTTTCTCTCCTTTCCTCAGACTGGAGAAAGCAGGGATGGCTATGAGTGATGCAGCTGCTCCAGTGTCTACGAGAAGCAATGATCATGTCCACACCACCACATTTACAAGTTTTTGACTGTGCATTCCTAACAGTATCCTGTGTCTGGCCCCATTGCCACTCTCTCATTGCTCCAGGACTTGAGACTTGTAACACAAATGGACTACTTGCACATTACATGGATTTAAATGGGAAGGTTTGGCCATTCTTTCACCACCTCCAGACAATGCCTAGTTGCTAAAGAAAACCTGAAAAGAGTAGTTGGTTAGGATGCAGCTATTTAACCCATCGCTCAGGGCTAAAATGCCACTTTGAAAAGTTGTACATCTTCGTACTGAACGATAGCCACCTTCACGATTTAGTCCATGGATTGGACTATTTACCTGTAGCTTGGGCATAGCAGATGAGTGCTAGGGCATATCCACATGCCTGTTAGCCTGCACACTCTACCTCTGGGGCCCACACCGGTGCCACAAAGAGGGACAGTCCTGACCATGGAGAGGCTATGTACCAGCAAAAAGGTGTTACATAACTTGCCTACCTTTTGCCATAGGTACTTCGTGGCAGTAAACAAAGCAACAGTCAGAAAGCGATCACACTACACACTACAAAAAATCAGTCCAGTAGGACTTTAAAGACTAATGGAAAAATTTATTAGGTGATGAGCTTTCGTGGGGCAGACCCTACCTCTCTGTGACTACACTACATGTTGGCACTTGAATGACATATAGACCCGTATTGAAGCACCACTGCCCATTTAGCAGTACATATGTCTCCCACTCCTATAGATGCATCAAGATCTGGCCGCACAAAAACATAGGCACTCTGCTCTGGCACTGGGAACCCTTTGCCACAGAATCGGAACTAGAACTTCTGCCTCTTGTTCAACAAAGCTCACATATAGCCATCTTAAATGGTTTGTTTTCCACATTGTTATCACTCTTCACACTACTGTTTGTTTTAAGTGTATGGGATCTCTCCCCATTGATAGCTGTCAAAAAGTAGAAGAAACTTTTGAAGTGCTTCTTTCTAGTGCCTTGTGTACACTGCTATGGTAAATTAACCTAAATTACACTACTCCAGCAACATGAATAACATGATAGGAGTCAACACAGGTTGACTTACTGCAGTGTCTACTCTGTGCTACATCAAGAAGACACACTCTGGCGGAGTTACAGAGTCAATCAGACTGTGCTGCCTTCGCCAGACCTGCTAAATTGATCCCCAGCTGCACCAGTCACAGCAGTGTCAATCTCTGGTAGGTGTAGACATGGCCTAGGAAAACTGTGAAGCCCAGAATACATGCAGAGGAAAATGGAGCCCTGGAGATGTCTCTGAACTAGGCAGATGTCACTGGACTTATCATTCTTGTACAGCACCTAATGCTACGGTGATATGCGCTATACAAATGCTGATTGGTAGTTTCGATAGAACTGTTCTTTCAGGATTTTAATGAGTTTGAGAGGAAAGGGCATAAGTCCTACAGGTCTGGCCTACAGTGAAGCTGAGTGTTGATAGCTTCTTTGGGTGGATTGACTGAGCAATTGAAGGGCAGCCTAATATTTTCCATTAATCCATGTTACTTTGTACTATTTGTATTTACATTATTGTACGTACGCTTTAAATTTTGACATGACATTTTAAATATCTAATAAATAACAATTCAGTGATTTCTACTTTTTTTCCAATTTCTGGGAAACACTGAATCATTTATGATTATGATTTATTACTTGCTAAGTGAAGGATAGTGCCAAATTCTGACTCATCTAGCTTTCTTAATATTCTGTATAATAACTTCATGAAAAGCCATGGCAATCTCATTCTCCTTTGTCTTAAACCAAACTCTGACTTGAACCAGTTGCCTAATTTTCCACCCATTTTTATGGCACTATAGGAATCTTGTTAACTTTTACAATTGTAATGATTTTACCTGGCACTCCATATGATTTTGCTTCTTTCCCTATTTTTTCCCTCCAAACCAAATCACATGCCTTTGTGAAGTCAATGAAAACAGCAAACACTTTAAATTCCCATTCTTGTTTTTTTTAACCCCCTCAGCTGTCAGAGTGCAGCTATCTGATCAGTGCATCTATTCTCTTTCTGCACAGCTCAGGTAGAGGAATGTATGACCAATAGCTGGAATACACCGTGGAACTCTGTAAATGAGCAGTCCACTTAAACCAGCGTGCAATGGCAACAAATCTGCTACTGGCATATCCTAATAAAAGATTATTTTTTTCTAGAGTTAGGAGAGAACCAAGAAATTAATTGTGACCTTCATGGCACTAGGTGATACACAGTTAAACAATGTAGTTTATGTAGATCCATTTGAATTAATCTAGATACTCTTCACTAATTTGGAAAATTGTTGTAGTTGACTTGGATTTACAATAAATGCCAAGAAGTGGTTGTACCTTGGAAAAGAGACAATGGATAAAATGTTGATAAGCAGCAACAGAGAAGCTTTAAAATGGACAGAAGGGAACCTATCTTCTGCTTCAGATTTGGCACATTTCATTATTTATATAAAGTGACAGCTTCAGAGGTAGCATGTGAGACTGGAAAATCAGAAACGCAACAGAAAATAGAACATGAATGTAGAATCTTCCTCCAACGTATTTTTGCCATATTCAAAGTATATGATATGTAGTATGTAATATAAATACTAATATGAATACTAACATAATAATAATATTTATGACCCTGGTGGGGTAGAATGTTTTTTTCAGCATGAGTCTGAGATGCCATGGCCATGAATGAGTAGTACAAACTCTCTCAACTGTGTAAACATTACCTTTTTTTTTTTACGAAGTTGAGGAAAAGGAGAAGTTTAACTGAGTTTACATTAGAAAGGTGCAGAAAAGGGTTATTTATTACTCTATAATGTTTCAGAAGTATTGTGTGGTGTCTGCGATCAAGTTCTGCCACCTAAGAACAAAGCAAATTTTCTATGAATTAAAAGTAGGTAATGTTTATTTTGTGAAGTGTTCTCATGAATAAAACAACAAAATTTTGAAGTCCATGAGATTACTCACATTTAAAGTTGGAAAATACTCAAAGTCATATAGCAAGATCATCAAATGCTCACAAACAGGGAGGAAACATTCAGTGGTTTGAGCATTGGCCTACTAAATCAACAGTTATGAGCTCAATCCTTGAGGGAGCCATTTAGGGATCTGAGGCAAATAGATTTAAAAAGAAAAAATCTGCTAGTGATGGTGTTGGGCCCTGCTATGAGTGCAAGGGATTGGACTCAATGACCTCTGAAGGTCCCTTCCAGTTCTATGAGACAGGTATATCTCCATATATACAGCACAGATTAGGTTGTAAATTGCTCCATCTCAAAATAAACAAAAATGTTGAATAATCTGCCCTAAGAACATTTCCTCTTGAATTTAATAAAGGTTTGGAGGAACCCCCTCCATGATCTTTTGTTTATATATCACAGACTGCTCACATTTGAAGGACAGATACAGTGGCACAAAGGTAAACAATTTCTGGAGCAGAGCAGCTTGAGAATACCAATGATTAATGAACAGATGAAGACACATATGATTTCCTACCTTTTCAGAATGAACTGCTACCAGCTCATTAAGCTGGTGAGAACTCTTGAGACTACTGTTACAAACAGCCTCGCTTTGAGCAGAAAATGGTAGCATCTGAGTTCACATTAGAGACTTAAGATGTCAACCTGAGAGGATGCTTAAATAACTGCATTTCTCACAACAGTAGGCTGAGGTACAGACTCACCAGCCATGAAGGTAAAAACAAAGTCTCAGCTACAAGTCTGACCACCTTCCTTTGTTAGGGATTCTCTTTAGTTCCAAAACACAAACAAAAACAAAAGGAAAGATTACTCACCGGATGCAGTAACTGGAGTACTTCAAGGTAAGTGTCCCCATGGGTGCTCCACCTTTGGTCTGGTGCGGTCTCAGCATTTTTGGTCAGAGATTTGTTGAGCAGTCAATGTGAGCCGTGCATGTGCAGTGCCGTCATCACACGCCATTACAGTTCGTACCATACATGCATGGCCGACAGCTTCCAATTCCTTGTCTATCTGGGAATCTGAAGTCTTTGAAGAAGAAGGGAGGAGGGAAGGTGATGGAGCACCCACAGGGACACATCTCTAAAAATCCCACTTACTCCACCAGATGAGTAACCTTCCCTGCCTCTCTAAGAGATGTTCCTGTGATTGCTCCACGTTTTGTCATTAAAGAGGAGTGACCCTTGGGTAGTAGTGGTTTTGGAGCATCAGAAATTTGATGAAAAAACTGCTCTGCTCATTTAAGTGTCTGCTCTTTGGCCCTGTGTAAGAGCGTGATGGTTGATAAAAGTCTGATGGGCTGGCCAGGTAGTGGCTTTGCAGACTTCTAATAAAAGGACCTTGTGCAGGAAGGCTGTGGAAGCTGAGACAGCCCTGATGAAATGAAGTGTTACGGGGCAAGGAAGCTGATTTCCCTTCCATTCATATGACAGTTTTTTGCATTTGAAGATCCACCTGGATAGTCTTCGTTTTGAAATAGGTAGTCCTTCAGAGTAATTCGCTGCACACACAAACAGTTATGCTGTTTCCCTGAAATGTTTTGTTCTGTGTAGCATGCTATGGCACTCCTCACATCCAAAGTGTGCATGGATGCCTCAAAAGTGTAGACATGAGGCTTGGAGAAGAATACTGGTAAATGGATGGGCACATTGATATGAAAAGAGGAGGGCATCTTCAGAAGGAATTTGGGATACGTACATAGGGTGACCTTATTATTGAAAAGTATAGTGTAAGGAAGGTCTGACATGAGAACTGCTAAATCTCCAACACACTGGGTGGACATAATCACCATGAGGGAAGGCAGTCCTCATAGAAAGTTGGGGTAGAGTTAAATATGAGTGGTTCAAATAGCATTGCCATCAGTGTGTGGAGGACAAGGTCAAAATACCAAGGTGTCTTGGGGGTTTCATGCCTGGGTGAAGGCTCTGAAGTCCTTTTAGGAAACATCTGGTCAAGGGATGGACAAAGACAAATCCATATTTAGAGCTCTGAGGCAAGGCAGCTATTGTTGTGAGAAGGGCTCTGATTGAACTCAAAGAGAGTTAAATAAATGTTAAAAAAATAATCATGATGCTACCATTGGGGTTATGTATTTGGTATCACACCATGCTGCAAATCTCTTCTATTTGTAGGTATATGAAGATCAGGTAAGAGGCTTTTCTATTGTGTAGTAGGACTCGTACCTCAATGGAACAGTCTAATTCTGCATACGAGACACATACAGGACCCACACGCTAGTTGGAGCCTCAGTAGATTTAGGTGCAGGTGATGACTGGGCTTTGTGGTAATCTGGCTGGGAAGAGTGAGAAGCTGAATCGTGGGGCACTTGGACATGCATGTGATGAAACGGAACCAGGGTTGTCTTGGCCAAGCTGACACAATAAGAATCACTCTCACCCTGTCTATTCAAATTTTCTGAATCACCCTGAAGAGGAGGGGAATAGGAAGGAAGGCGTAGCAGAAACTGTTTCCCCATATGATGTTGAATGCATTGCCCTGTGATCCTTGAACCACTCCTGCCCTTGAGCAGAAAAGGGTATATCTTGTGTTGTGAGATGTTGAGTTGTCCCCAGAGGAGGAGGATGTTCTGTATTCTGGTGGTGTTGATCTCCCATTCATGGTGTTGGGGGAAAAACCTGCTCAGGCTGTCAGCCGTGGTGTTATGTGCTCCAGTTATGTGAGCTGCCAAGGTTTCTATGTTCATCACTCTTACATACTGGCTCTTTAAGAGGGGTAGGAAACGTCAGCAAGCATTGTGTACTGCCCACAGCTCCAACAGACTGCAATGGAGGGTATCTTCTTGTGGTGACTATCGACCCAGTGCTGACTGGTCGAGTAGGTGTGCTCCTCAACCCACTCAGCATCTGTGATGAGAATCTGTGATGGACTCTGGCATGAATGGGATGCCTGACCATACATGGAGGGGTTGTGTCTGCCAGTCCAGTGAGTGCTTTACTGCTCTTGGCATGTTGAGCCTCATGGTTCTGGGTGCCTGTGAGGTTTGAATACTGTTGCAAGCCAGGATTGGAGGTGGCTCATGTGTAGGCGAGCACATTTCTCTACAAAGGTAGGGGCTGCCATGTGTCCTCAGAATTGTAAACACACAAGCACTGTAACCTGAGGGGCATAACAGATGGTAGCTATTAGACTGCCTGTTTCTGAATCTGTCCTGTGGCAGCATAGCTTTTGCTACGGTAGAGTCAAGGTTTGCTCCGATGAACTGAATCCTTTGAGTGGGTTGAAAAGTCGATTTTAACTTGTTTCTAATCAAGCCCAGGTAACAGAAACGGTCTATGGTTGTTTGTATGGCTAACAATGCCTCTAGCTGGGAACCATTTGTGGAGATGTGCAACACCCACAGCAAGGCTTTTGGAGAAAACCCTGGGGGCTGTACGTAGGCCAAAAGGCTAAGCTCTTTAATAGTAATGATCTGTGCTGAGTACGAATCTAAGGAAATTTTGATGTGCTGGACATGTGGTCACATGGAAGTATGTCTTGTAGCTTGAGGACTGAAAACTGGCCCCCAAGCTGCAATGATGGAATGATAGTTGAAAGGGTAACCGTGTGGAATCATTGAGTTTTTATGTATTTGTTGAGCTTTCACAGGTCTGGAATTGGGTGCCATCCTCTGCTCTTCTTTATAGTTAAAAAGTAGCAAGAGTAAAATTGTTTTGTCCTGCATTGTGTGGAAGAGTTTCTATTGCACCGATATGCAAAAGATGGTGCTCCTCTTGACATCTAAATAATTTGTGAGGGGGTCCCTGAAAACGGATGGGGTAGGGGAGTGGGTAGGTTTGGACTTAAAGGAGATAATGTAGCCTTGCTGGATGAAGTCTAAACCCCACTTGTCCAATGTGATGGACTACCATCTGCTCAGGAAAGAGAAGTGATTCCCAAAGGTAGGAAAAGTGATCAGTGCTGCCGCAAGAAGTCCTATGGCACCTTATAGACTAACATGTTTTGGAGCATAAACTTTCATCAGAAAAGACCCGCTTCATCAGCGTATGCTCCAGGCTGTTAGTCTATAAGGTGACACAGGACTGCAAGAAGATGAAAGTTCCCTCTTTTCTCTTTCTTTTTTTAATAACTCAAGTAAGTGTAACAGCAACGAAGGGTCCTGTGGCACCTTATAGACTAACAGAAAAGTTTTGAATATGAGCTTTCGTGAGCACAGACTCACTTCATCAGATGCTGGTCTTGGAAATCTGCAGGGCCAGGTATAAATAAGCCGGAGCAAGGGTGGGGATAACAAGGTTAGCTCAGTCAGCAAGGGTGAGGCTTACTACCAGCAGTTGATCTGGAGGTGTGAACACCAAGGGAGGGGAAGCTGCTTCTGTATTTAGCCAGACATTCACAGTCTTTGTTTAAGCCAGAGCTGAGGGCATCGAATTTGCAGATGAATTGTAGCTCAGAAATTTCTCTTTGGAGTCTGGTCCTGAAATTTCTTTGTTGTAGGATAGCTACTTTTAAGTCTGCTACTGGCTGGCTAAATACCCTTGCTCTGGCTTATTTATACCTGGTCCTGCAGATTTCCAAGACCAGCATCTGATGAAGTGCTCACGAGTCTGTGCTCACGAAAGCTCATGCTCAAAACTTTTCTGTTAGTCTATAAGGTGCCACAGGACCCTTCGTTGCTGTTACAGATCCAGACTAACACGGCTGCCCCTCCGATACTCAAGTAAGTGTGTTATAAAGATAGAACTATGTATAAGAACCAAGAACCAAGAACTAACTAACCATAGCTTATTTCCTATCTACAGGTCTGAGGGGAGAGGAGACAGCTGCACTCTGCCTGTGGCCAAGGGTGGCTATGAAGGAACTGAGGAGAGAGTGAGGCTGTGCATGCTATCCCTAGTGGCATGAACAGTGCACACTGGTTTAGTGCATGTGCAGACCCACTCAGTGCTGCTTGGAAAAGCTCTGTGATGCCGTGCTGGGTGAGCCCAACACTCACCATGGAGCAGCCACAGGGACAGCACTTGAAGAAGAACAGGGGGACACATGCCATACATGCTTTATTTCATGTGCCTACGCCAGGCATGGCCCACACCAGACTGCTCAACAACTCTCTTATTAAAGACACTGGGAGGGCACCGGCCCAAAGATGGAGCACCCACAGGGACATCTCTCCAAGAATAATCTCAAAATACTGGCTATAATCAGCTGAGAGCTTTCCAGTTCCATTGGCTGGTGGGGGGAAGACAGGACACATTCCCCTCCCACCCCCAGATAGGGACCATTGCTCAAGCTTTCCCTTCTCTCCCCTAATCCTCAGTAGAGGAGGCAGGTGATAGGTGCGTACCTGTTACCTCCTTATAAGATGGCGTGCTTTCACAACTTGTCACACACAGGTAGGTACTGAAGAAAAAATGCACCTGTGCAGACACAAGCACTGGGCCTGATTGCTGAAATTTTAATAGAAAAAAAACCAAAACTTTTTCTAGCATTTTGCCCACCTGAACACACATCCTAAATATCACAGCCTGTAATTATTTGTGATAACAGATAACCAATGAAGGGTGGTAGAAGAGTCTTGCTATGCAGGATGAACTATGTTCTGCTCTTTGTTATCTCTCAAACCCCCGCGCAGGTGAACCAGTGAAATTTGGTTCTAAAGCCAGTACTATACCCCAAGGAGGGTCAATTCCATGCACTGATTATCTTTTGATGTTCTAAACCTGTTGAGGGGCACTTACACCACTCCCCTTCCCACCCCCCACACGTTAATGCAGCAGGAGAAAGAAAATATATCCAGAGCTAAGAAAGAAAGCAGTCCAGGAGCACTTTAAAGACTAACAGAATAATTTGTTAGGTGATGAGCTTTCGTGGGACAGACCCACTTCTCCAAATCATAACGATACCAGAACTGAAGTGGGTCTGTCCCATGAAAGCTCATCACCTAATAAATTATTGTGTTAGTCTTTAAAGTGCTACTGGACTGCTTTTTTGTTCTGATAGTATATAGACTAGCACGGCTATCTCTCTGTAAATATCCAGAGAAAACGGAACATGGTCAGAATGCCCCGGTGTATGTCAATGCTCAGCCATCTTTTCAGTCCCTTTGACCCTGGCATATATGATAGCAACCCCATGACTGCTCTAAATCAGAATAGGGTATAAGCTCTGAAGATGAGGCCCCAAGGTCAGTTGAGTGCAAAGGAAAAATTTAAGTTATTCTTTTTTTTTCATACACACAACACTCGCTCTGACTTTCTCATACTCTTTGGTCATCCAAGATCCTCTCAAAGGCTATGTCTACCCAGCACCCTAAACTCGAAATAAGAGGCACAATTTGCATTATGCAAATTCCATATCCGATTGCAAGTTCATTTTGAAACAGACTATTTTGGCATTCAGGGCTGCCTAAACAGCCAAATGTTAAAATAATGCACTGTTTCAAAGTATCCCTTATTCCTACTGCAACAAGGACTACAGGAATGCCAAAATAGAATGCCCATTATTTTGAAAAATATTTCAAAATAATGAGGACATTTCACAGACACAGTGTTTCTATTTTGGGATACTCTGCCATGTAGACAGAGCCAAAAGGATTGCTGACATCAGACAAAGTGATCATCATTTCTCCTTTCTGCTTTACTCTATCCCAGTGGAATTGTGACATAAGGGTTGCATCAGCCAATTATCACATTTTCTATTTTCCTCTCTCACCATGCCTCTATGCTCTAAAATCCCTGCATTCCATCAGACACTGTCAAACCTCCAGATCTGAACTTCCCTACACATTTTTCCTAAACTTCATCAGATCCAAACTCCATATTTGGCTCATCTCTACAATGAATCTGAACAAACATTCCTTCATGAGTGTTTGGAGTAAAATACGGAATGCGTCAGTTGGGCCAGTCTATGAGATGTAATTCATATTTTGAGTGATTTAATAAAAAGAAACACACCTGAATGATATTCTGGGGGGAAATAGCAGACAAAAGCAGTATTACATGATTATATTTCCAGAAGCTTAAAAAAAATCCATAAAAAAGTATCTATGAAAAAAGGAGCCTTTCACATGAACCATCCTGGGCTTGATTTGATTGATCCCAACATCTATAGTTCATTGTTACAACTGTCAAAATTGGCAATCACCAAGATTGTTGTCTCAATTAGGGACAGTAAACAGATTGTCCTTATTTTTAATGAAAAAAAGCTAAAATGTAATACTTCACAGTTTAACATGTTTATTCATCTAAACGAGCTAAAAAATAATGGTGTGACATCTGTTTGAGAGACACTGGTACCTAACATTTTGGCTGTCTATTCACCAATTTGTCATTAAAAAGAGAGAGAGAGAGAGAATGCTGTCAATTGCATACATCGACATGCTGTATACAATTATTTTCTGTTCTTGGAGATGTGTACTCACTACATAGCATGATGTATTATGGCTGTAGGTAGGATGAGGGGATGAAGTACAGTGCTGAAAAAAAATGTAAGTTTGCACCCTGTTCCCCACTCCAGAGCTGCGTCTACACGTGCACGCTACTTCGAAGTAGCGGCACTAACTTCGAAATAGCGCCCGTCATGTCTACACGCGTCGGGCGCTATTTCGAAGTTAACTTCGACGTTAGGCGGCGAGACGTCGAAGTCGCTAACCCCATGAGGGGATGGGAATAGCGCCCTACTTCGACGTTCAACATCGAAGTAGGGACGTGTAGACGATACGCGTCCCGCAACATCGAAATAGCGGGGTCCTCCATGGCTGCCATCAGCTGGGGGGTTGAGAGATACTCTCTCTCCAGCCCTTGCGGGGCTCTGTGGTCACCGTGGGCAGCAGCCCTTAGCCCAGGGCTTCTGGCTGCTGCTGCTGCAGCTGGGGGTCCGTGCTGCATATACAGGGTCTGCAACTAGTTGTTGGCTCTGTGTATCTTGCACTGTTTAATGAAAGTGTGTCTGGGAGGGGCCCTTTAAGGGAGCGACTTGCTGTTGAGTCCGCCCCGTGACCCTGTCTGCAGCTGTGCCTGGCTCCCTTATTTCGATGTGTGCTACTTTGGCGTGTAGACGTTCCCTCGCTGTGCCTATTTCGATGTTGGGCTGAGCAACGTCGAAGTTGAACATCGACGTTGCCAGCCCTGGAGGACGTGTAGACGTTATTCATCGAAATAGCCTATTTCGATGTCGCAACATCGAAATAAGCTATTTCGAAGTTGGGTGCACGTGTAGACGTAGCCCAGGTATCATCAGACTCACTGTCATGTGCACGTTCGTGCCAGTTTATTCATCTTATGGCTTTATAACTACAAATGCAAGCGTAATCTAACATGCTGTAGCTACATCTACACTGGCCTGTGCAAAATGCTGGCACTTACAGCATTACTCACAAAGCGTGGCAGTGAAATTGCTGTTGTGTATTCACTCTGCCAGCTGCCAGCACAGTAGTACAACCATATTTGTGGCACTTGCAGTGGCATTTGGAACAGTCCACTGTGGGCGGCTCTCCCACAGAACACCTCTTCCTCTTTTGCCACTGAGGCATCCTGTGTCCTGTCCAAATTCCCCATACGGCACCCCTTTGCATGTCAGCATCCCTGGTGTTTCTGTCCACATTTGGCACCAACCTTCACTGACTTTTGTGCCAAGCTGTTGAAGAAAATGCTGCTAAGTCTCACTGACACGTGGGCTACCTCTACACGACAGAGCTCTATTGAAAGATTTTCCAGAAGATATCCTCCAGAAGATCCTCTCTCGAAAGAGTGCGTCTACACACCAAAAGTGAACCAAAAGCCTCTTTTGAAAGAACGAAGTAGAAAGCACCGTGGACAGGGTCACATGGCTACCAAGCCCTTCTGGGGCTCTCTTAAAGGGGCCCTCCCTGCACACGCTGAGGCCTGCCATGCTGACCAAAGTGAAGCAGAGCCAGTGCAGGGACTGATGGCCATTGCACAGCCAATTGGATCCCCAGCAGCACCCAGAGCAGGACATCATGAACGACACCGTCGGCCTGCTGGCCACAGTGGTTGTAGCCGCCCTCCACCTCCTCTGGTAGGTGAGCCCCGCCCCCACCAGGGTCATGGAGCCCTTTTCTATGGGGCCCCACTGGTGCGCCCTCTGGGTGTCCGGCTGCCTCTGAAGACATCCCAGCAGCTCCAACTAGTGGAGCCGGCTTGTGAGAGGGAGTGGGACAATGCCAGATAGCTGCAGAACTTCAGGATGAGCAAGCAGACCTTCCTGGAGCTCTGTAACTGGCTCGCCTCTGCCCTCAGGATACCCAGATGTGGCCCACTCTCCCCCTCGAGAAGTGGGTTGCCATCACAGTCTGAAAGCTGGCCACCCCAGACAGCTACCAGTCTGGGGTGGGCAAGGACACCATCAGGGCTGTCCTCAGGGAGGTAAGGCATACCCTGGTCAGGCACCTGCTACAGTGAGGGGGAGGGGGCTCCCAGGCAAGGGGAACCCTCAGTGGTTGTGGGCACGGGGGAGAGGAGACAGGCACACCCCATCACACCCTCATGAGTTCGCGTGCCTCCATCCCATGCAGGTCGCCTGGGCCATCAATGGCACGCTGCTCCAGACAGTTGTCCACGAAAGGGATCTGGACATGGCTGTTGTGGGATTTGCCACGGTTGAACTGCCAAACTGCTTCAGTGCCCTGGACAGGACTCATATCCCCATTCACACCCCAGAAAAGAGTGCGGGTCACTACATAAACCGAAAAGGCTTACAGTCAGCAATGCTCCAGGCCACGGTGGAGTCTAAAGGACAGTTCATGGACATATACGTGGGCTTGCCGGACCAAATACGTGATGCACATGTGTTCCAGAACTCCAGCCTCTTCTGGCGCATGGAGATGGGGACCTACATCCCCCAGTGGGAGCTCCCAGTCGGGTTGACCACCATGCCTCTGTGCATGGCGATGGATGTCACCTACCTCTCGCAGCCCTGGCTAATGGGGCCCCCTACCGGTCACCCAGACGCCACCCAGGAGCTGTTTAACATCAGGCTCAATCAGGCCTGCATTATGGTCCAGTGTGCGTTTGGGCACCCAAGGAGCCATTTCAGGTGTCTCGTAATGTGCCTGGAGGTTGGCCTGCAGAATGTACCCCAGGTAGTGGGTGCCTGCTACGCCCTCTACAATGTGGTGTGGAGCAAGGACGAGGTATTTGTCCAGGGTGGATGGTCAAGTCCAGTTTTGGCTATGAACAGGTGGCTGCTGCCCCAAGTCGCCAGGCCCACCAGGATGGCCGTATGCATTAGGGAAGTTCTCCGTGAAAGCTTTGCTTGTAGGCCACAGTGACCCTCCCCCAAAGCACCTCACACAGGCCTCCCCCTGCACATCCACCCTTCACCATTCCCCAAATATAAGCATGGGACATGTGGATGGTGGAACAAGAAACTGTTTAACCTAATGAAAGAATGTGTGGAATAATAAAATACATGCAACCATTTACAGTGGGGAATAAGGGCTAACTATATACTTTGGGGAGGCTGGGGAAGGGGGGACATCTCAGCTATGAAGGGGAAGGGGTGCATTTTTCCAGGGTTGGGGTGGACGGCCGCAAGCCCTGTTGGCCCCAGGGTCCTCTCCCATCCCGGGTTTGGAGTCCCCGCCAGGGCGGCAGGAAGCATGGGGAGGTAGGGCCATGGTAGTGCTTTGGTGAAGGGAGGAGTAGTGGGGAGCAGTAGAGGGGCAGAGGAGGTGGTGGCAGCAGCGGTGGGGAAGCCAGCCAGGCACTCCCACTGGATGGCAATTATGTCTCACAGGCTCCCCTTGAGTTCCAGCCAGGCCTCCCACCACCAACCCAGGCCTGCCTCCTGGACTCAGACTCTGCTCAGACACCTCCATCTGGCAGTGGATGGCGGCAGTGCAGACAGCATCTTCTGCTGCGTGCCTCTGGGTCCTCCAGATACGGGCCCATCATGGTGCTGTTGAGGGGAGTGTCCCAGTCCTCTCCTCCACCTCCAGTGAGGTGTCTGGCACCATGGATGGGACGGGGCTCACCCAGCCCTCCGACAGCGCAGTTGTGCAGATGGAAAGGAAGAGATGGACGGCATGTCAGCCCTGCACTACTGCCCTGAGGGACATGTCCCCCATCATGTCCTGAGGCCCCCTCCTTTCCCATATAATGGCACAGCAGCCATGGGGGATCACAGGCACTGAGGGGGTCCCTGCCTGTGTGGGACAGGCCCTGGGTGTGATCCAGCCCTACCCACCCCCTTACCATACATGTAGCTCATGGTGTGCTCCATGGGAGCAGGTGCCGAGTGCTGCCAGAGTTGTTCTGGTGTGCCAGGTACCATGGGCATTGGGCTTGTCTGGGGTTGGGGCCACTAGCCGTGTGGATGGCCCGCTGGCAGCTGTGATGGTGGCAGGCACCACCTCTCCATGACCCAAGGTGTGCGCCCCAACAGGTACTTACTAGAGGGCCCCTTGCCAAGGTCCAGCAATGCCTTGCTGTCTGTTACCCACCTGGATGACTGCAATGGTATGTCAATGACGAGGTCCCCATGGTTGCTGGACTCACCAGAGGGTGGCTCCAGCTCAGCGTCTAGCAAGGTGGTGCAGACATGGGGTCCCAGCTCTGTCTCCGCCTCACGGTGCAGCACGTCTGCCAAGGTGTCCAGGATAGCAGGTGGTGGTGGTGTGTCCCAGGGCTCGAGGCGGCTCCGGAGCTCCCAGTACCAGAGGCAGGTGGCAGATCTTGCCCCTGACCAGCTGGCTGCGTGCCAGGCCCAAGCATACCCCTTCTGGAACTTCTGAACTTTACTATGGACCTGGTCCTGTGTGTGGGCAGGGTGTCCCTGAGTCATGAGGCTGGCAGTAAGGTGGTCAAAGGCAGCTGCATTCCACTGCTTCCTGGCCATCTCCTGGAAGACCCCCCTTGTCCTGTCACAGGCCAAGGAGGTCCCGGAGCCCCAGCTCCGTCCATCACAGAGCCTCTCTTTTGGGCAGCTTGGAGCTTATGTGGGGCTGGCTGGTGGCCATGGCAGTTGTCTCAGCTCCTGGGGATGGCCATGAGGGTGTGCAGTAGGATGTTCGTGCCTTTGGTGCCAGCACCACACCTCAACTTGCTGCCACAGGGTTTCTGGGTCCTTACATCTTTAAACGCGGAGAGACACAGAGTGCATAGAGCGCTGCTCATGCTGGCCAGGGTGTCTCTCTGTACCAGCTGGCCAATGTCCTGAAGGAGTGAGGGATAGCTCAGTGGCTTGAGCATTAGCCTGCTAAATCCATGGTTGTGAGCTCATCCTCTGAGGAGCCCATTTAGGGGCCTGAGGTGAATAGGGAAAAAAAAATCTGTCAGAGATGGTGTTTGCTCCTACCAAGAGGGCAGGGGACTGGACATGATGACCTTCCAATTCTATGAGATGCATATCTCCATATTATTATAACTTCTCTTTCAAAAGAATTGCCCACAGAGCACCTGGACACATTTTCTTTCAAAATAATCTGTCAGAAGAAGGCACTTATCCTGATCTCAGATTGGAGGAGTGCTTCTGAAAGAAGTGCCATGTTCTGTTGATCTACTTTCAAAAGGACACATTTAGCGTGTAAATGCACTGCCAGATCTTTACAAGAGCCCTGGCTTGTGATTTAGCTTTCAAAAGACCTTGCTAGTGTAGATGTGACTATTGTGAATGGCAGTTGTACTATGAATGGCAGTTGAATTACTCCTTCAGCTGCAAAGTGAAAATGCAGTCAGGGACTGCTATTGTTACCCATAGCAGTTATGACGTGAGATTTCCTGTGGCATTCGCGGAGGCACTGATCACAGTGGAATGGTGCTTTTGGACTCAGTAAATAAGCAGTGAGCGGTGGTATCACACTGCCATACAAGTTTGGGATGTCAAATGGCTGAAGGACTTTTGGATGATGAAAGCCATCCTTCATGGGACTGTATGATGAGCTCTCCCCCACCTTGCGGTGCAAGGTTATGGGAATGAGAGTTGCCCTGCCAGTGGAGATGCATATGCAATTGCACTGTGGAAGCTGTCTAATCCGGCCAGCTTGTGCTCGGTCACCAAACAGTTTGGAGTGAGAAAGCTGACCATGGGACTCAGTGGAAATGTTCAGGGCCATTAATCACAACTGCAAAAGGGCAACAGACCAGCGGTTTCCAACCTTTTCAGTAACATGGCACACTTTAATTAGACAATTCCATGTCACTCCAACTTTTTGCAGCTGAATTGATTGCTCATAAATGTCACATTTACTACAGTTATGGTCTTACTAGACAGCTCGCAACATAGTAGTGAATACAACAGCTAAATGTGTTAATGTTTCAAATCCACCACACAATACATCGTCTTAGACAGTGAGCACAGACACATTTTCTAAATCTCCTCAACACCGTGCTAGGTATGCTGTGTAAATGAGTAACCACTGAAAACAGGCTCCCCTCCAGCCTGTTGGAGCCAGGACATGGCATTTAAACCACGTCACAGCTCCAACAGAGTCCTGCTCTCCCTCACCCTTGCCACAACTGAGAGTAGGGATGGGTCCCCCTCCAGCTTGTTTGGGCCAGGAAGCAGCATTTCCAGTGCAGAAAGGATCATTTGAACTCTCTCATATATTCAGTTAGATGTAAATGCACAACTTTGTATATGTCATTGGTGCTACAGCTAATGGGACAAATTGATGGGGCTATGGTATACGCTGGATCACATTGTGCCTATTTAACAAGCTTCAGTGATCTTTAACTAAAACACCCTTCAATAAAACTTTAACTAAATCCCCAGGGCCCTTGTTAGAGAAACGCTTATAATTACAGTGCATCCCTTGTTTTCTATAAACCACATACATGGACTACTACAAATAAAGGTAAAACTAAGTGTCAATATATACCTTCTGCACTATTTGTACTACTATAACCACTGTTATGGACTTCTTAATGCTCGGTTGCACTCCTGAAATTGTTCCACATTCTAATACTTATCAAAGAAAAAACAGGTACTGAATAAAGTGGGATCACTACTGGCATGCTAGTTCCGCCAAAGACAGAACAACTACTTAGTGGAGAGGGAGAACAAACCAGCAACCCTTGCTCTTCTGCAGGGCCCAGAATCATCCATCACTGCCCAAAAAATCAAGGGATGGCCAGACAAGCCTATCACAGCTGGAGATGCTCTGAGTCAGTGCGTCGCCTAAGCAGCTTCAGTTGGCTAGCAGCCTGAGCTGAAATATAAAGATGTATTCCCTAAGCAAAGGACTGCAGCAATACTGGAGCCTGGTCTATCTTAGAGTTGAACTCCTTCATCTTGTAGCTGCCTCATGATGCTGAGTCAAGTCCAAGGTAGTAGCAAGAACTATAGAATTACTGTTGAAGTATTTTCTATCAGTTTCATATGATCAGGATCAGAAAAGAGCATTTCGATGTGTAAAATATATTGTATTTCAAGAGACTAGAATGGAAGTGAAGCTCTGTTACATTTTCAACACCTAAATTGGGGGCAGAAATCACAAGGTTTGCTCCAAAACTTATAACCAGTGTGTGTTCTTTGGTAACACTATTCATATTTGGATATTGAGATGCCTAAGCTAACATATAAGTTTTCAAATGCACATTTTATAGCACTGCAACTGATCCAAATGTAATGAGTGCTTTCACCAAAGTTTAAAAATTCATTTTATTATTAAAATAATCCATGAACTATGGTTACAAAGACAAATGTCTCAAAAAATTATGGGACTGATTCTGATCTCAGATACATATATATGTACAACTGTGTGTGTGTGAGAGAGCGAGCGAGCGAGCGCACACCTAGTATGCATATGAGGAGCTAAAAGCAACTTTCTTTAAAGTTATCAGCAATTGATACTGGCTGTGCTCCTAAATGTATACTGGGAGACATAATCACAGGCCAGATTTTGATCTCACATTAGTAACTCGGAGTAAGCACTGAAATTGATGGAGTCAGCAATAACAGATATAATCAAGACCCAAATCAGGCCCTAATGCAGATTTAACACAGTTTTGTTTATAAATTAAAAGAAAACAGGTGAATAGTTTGACTAAAGGTTGGAATTTAAAAACCATCCATAACTACTAGACAGAAAGGACAAGTCAATATTTTCCATGTATTTACTGAAACATTCTTCATGTAGTCCCACGTGAATTGGGCACTAGTCTTCTCTGATGGTCTAAGCAACAACAGTTAAGTCACATGTATCTAGAGAGTTTACATCTTTCATATGAAAGAAAAATAGCCTAATGCAAAATTTCGAACTTGAACATAATGGAGATTTGTGATACTCTCTAATCTATTGAACTTCTGGTCCGTAAACCAATAAATACACTTCATTCATCCACGGACGTAGTTTTGTTTTCATTTGTGACTCAGACAGTATGGGAAGCATTCTTGTTCTAACAATTTCAAGCTGCTATTTTAAGTTAGAAATTTTTCCATTTAACTTTTTCAGAACACAATGCACACAGCAATATAAAGTACTTAGAACTTCTACTGCATAGCTCATACAAAGCACTGTGCAAACATTAGCTAAACAATCCATACAGCTTCTTGTGAGTTATTAGAAATTGCTCATGCAAAATGAGAGGACTGCAGCATATTGAAACGTAGTATGGCACTCAGTGAAGTGAAAGGCATGCCACATCCAAAATGCTAGCTTGTGATTGCTTTTCACTACACTGAAGAAAACGCCACAAGTCACAAAATGCTTCACCCCATATGCTGCACATTGTTACGCATTTGGTGGTGTAAATATTACTGGACTACAAGTACTATGAAAGTATGACTTTGTGGATCTGGTGGCTGAAAGTCACAATGTAGAGAATGAGAAATAAATACAATATTTCCTTTTTATACCTATGGGCTATGTCTACACTAGCCAAAAACTTTGAATGGCCATGCAAATGGCCATTTCGAAGTTTACTAATGAAGCGCTGAAATACATATTCAGCGCCTCATTAGCATGTGTGCAGCCATGGCACTTCGAAATTGACGCGGCTCGCTGCCGCGTGGCTCGTCCAGACAGGGCTCCTTTCAAAAGGACCCCAGCTACTTCGAAGTCCCCTTATTCCCATCTGCTCAGAGGAATAAGGGGACTTTGAAGTAACCGGGGTCCTTTCAAAAAGGAGCCCCGTCTGGATGAGCCGCATCAATTTCAAAGTGTTGCAGCCGCTCACATGCTAATGAGGCACTGAATATGTATTTCAGTGCTTCATTAGTAAACTTTGAAATGGCCATTTCCATGGCCATTTCGAAGTTTTTGGCTAGTGTAGACACGGCCATGCTGTAGGTTCTGTTGTACTTCACATTTCTAGATCAGGTATCCTGTTTTACATAAACCAAACAAGGAATCTAACATAGAAAAGCGTATCCTTTGAAACTCATAATGCACAAAGACAGCAATACTGTATGCTCTAAAAATGAGCCATATTGATCTAAATTCCTGAACCAGTGTTTAAGTGATGATAATAAGGCTGTGGGTCAATTTAAAATAGACACAGTCTAATATATTACAATATTAGTTACGTTTTGGTTTCTCTGTGTCTCCAATATCCTCCTGTTAAGTCTAAGTCTAACCTGAACTCTTCTAAAACAGGTCACTAAAAAGGGAACTCTAATGAGGCTGTGATACAAGAAAAATTAGGGTATGTTTCTCAACACAGTTTCTAACAGATGTCAGTGAGTCAATACTCTTCCAGTGCTTGGGAATGTACTCGAAAAAGATTTGTTATGTGGTGCTATGCCTTACATTAGGTTGATAAGAAAACACACATAACTGGAAAACAAAATTTTTCATATTCTCTTAATGAGAGAAGAAAATTGCTATTGTAATTAGAAGAAACAGTATAATTAAAATAGAATTTCAACTTTATATTAATAATAGAGCAGTATACTAATTAAAATCAACATCAACTGAACTTTCTACATATACCAGTTCAGACAGTCCAAAAGGCAAAGAACTCTGTTTCACAGGCATATGTTAATGTTTGAGCTTCTGTCATCCAGGTGCCATTTCTGAAAGAGCACATGTGCACTGAGCAGTTGGCAAGGAATGAAAAAGATTAATGTAGATATATGTGCATATCAAATCTAGGATATAAAATAGGCCATTCAGGAAGTGGGAGACTGTTTCTAAAAGCAGAAATTTCCTATGACTTCCCCATGTGTCAAGAGAGTGCAAGACAGAGTGGTACAGACGCCCTAGGAATACAAATCAGTAAAGCAAGTTTTACTTGGTGACCTGTGTTTTTTTTGTATTTTTTTTAAAAGAAAATCTAATTTGGCTATTAGAAGTTTGGATTCATGGATTTACATCAGCACAGACTAACCAGAAGTCAGCATCTACCCTTCTCAATACCAACAACATGCAAAAACTGTTTTTGGAATCACTGTTCTCAACCTGAGAAACAAACAATGTAAACAAGTCATTAAATTCATAACAGTAATAATAATTTTGTTTTAACATAAGTAGCTTGCTTTGCATGGGTCTTCTTTGCTTGTTCTGCTGATCTGAATTTGTAGCACAATTACGATACTGCATAACATTATTAGGCATTCGCATTGTGAGTTCCCAAACAGCATTCAAGGTAGTTGCTTTTCCTGAAGAGACTCCGATGATAAGATGGCTACATTGTATCTGCTAGTCTTCATTTGGATCCAGATCAAGGTCAACTTCATTTGACAGGTTAAGATAAAAGAAAGCGTAGCAAGCCACCAGAAATACCAATATAGCTGCAAGGACAAGGGCAACTTCCTGTACAAATGACACAAAATTTTCAAAACAATAAAATGTTAGATACATCAGGAACAAATATTATCTTCCCTCTTTATCAAGTTTTCATCTGATCATACAATTCATACAACCAAGTGGCTTTTTAATTAACACTTCTTTGCTTCCACTATTGCAGCATGGGACGGAAAAACAGTACTTGACGAGATGATCAATTTTTTGGTGGATCAGATGTATCCATTTTTTGCAATCAATACTAAGTACATAAAAGATTTCGTAGGTTTGAATGCAAATTTGAGCAATGAATTTTGATTGTCTATATTTGCATTTTCTAGAAATATGATCACATTTTTCATATATTTGTAGATTGCAATGCCAGAAGGTACTATTGTGATTATCTAACCAGACCTCCTGTATAACATACACCGTAGAGTTCCCCCAAAATAATTCACAGAACTTATTTTTTTTTAGAAAAACATTCAATTTTAAAAATTGGAGAATCCATCCCAACACTGGGTCAGGTGCCCCAAAAGTTATTTACCCTGCATGTTAAATATACAGTTTAAATTTCTTTACATGCAACTTCCTGCCATTAGATATGTCTCTGCTAGATTACAGAGCCCATTATTAAATCTTTATTTCCCTTGTAGATATCTACAGACTTTATCAAGTCATACTTTAACATTGTCCTTCCTAAACGAAACAGGATGAGCTCCTTGACTCTATCACTAGAAGCATGTTTATTAATCCTTTAACAGTTCTCAAGGCTCTTCTCTGAATTCTCTACTTATCAACATTCTTTTTGAACTGTGGGCACCAGAACTGGATACTGTATTCCAACAGTGATCAGACTAGTGCCATATACAGAGATACAATAAGCTCTCTGCTTCTAGTTGAGTTTCTTCTGTTTATGCAGTTCAGGACCTCATTAGCTATTTTGTCCACAGCACCACACTGGGAGCTCATGCTCATCTAATTATTCACCATGATCCTCAAATCCTTTAGAGTCACTGCGTGCCAAGATAGAGTCCACCACCCACTAAATATGGCTTAAATTCTTTCTTCTTTTAGCAGCAAGATTGTAAATTATTAATAAAGCACATACACCACAGTGGATATCAATAAAAAATGCTACTCCCTCTTCTCAACCTAGCAGAAAACAATGTGCCACGATACCAATCTGCAAAATCCCTCAGTGGACAAAATTTTTCCGTGCTCTTCACTTCAATAGTGCTGGCAGAAAGCATTAGAATTTGCATTTGCACTTAATTCCCTCTCTCCTAAGAAAAACCCTTGTATAGCTGCCTTAATTATAAGAAATTAATCCTCTACAGTATACTTGATTTACAGTGGGTTTTGCAGTAAATGCTACAGGGCTCTGTTATCATATCCTTCTTTTCTTAGGGATCCTTAACTTAGGCTCCCAAACGTTTTAAAATGCAATGAAAACTATCCTCTTTTATAACACTACTTCTTTGCAACAGAAAATGCTTGACTTTCAAAGGCAATGTTCTACTAAAACACAGTATTTTCAGTTCACTGGAGAGGGCAACATATTCCTCTACAGTATGCTATGACTACCATTTTCATAGACAGTGAAATATGAAGTATAAATTTGAATACTGCACTAAATTGTGGTCAAATAAATAGAAATTGTCATTTCTACTGGTGACGAGAGTGATTACACATCATCTCCACTTCCTATTATTGTGATTTATTGTATAAAGGAGCCCTCAACAAAAAACAGCCAAGCTCTGTTAAAACAAATCCCCTACCTCCTCCTCAGCTCCACACCCCCCTCACCAAATAAACCAAAAACTTGATCCAATGGTCCATCTATAAATCATTTGTATCAAGTTATGCATCCAGGCTATGTCTACACGAGAAGCCTCTGTCTACAGAAATCACTATCAGAAGGGACTTCAGCAAAACTTATGTCAACATATTGCGTCTAATGTAAAAGCAGATCGAAAGAGCAATCTGCTCTGTACAGAGTGAGCAGCCAGACTGCCCCACCCTCTCTCGACAGCACAACTGACTGAAAGCTCTGAAAACAGGGCTGCCTGGTGAACTGGAAGCCCTGTCTGTCAACAAAAGAGCCCCAGAGTGTCTACATGGTTGTTTTGTCAACAGAACACTTTCAAGAGAGGCATTACACCTGAATGGGGAGGGGTATAACGCTGCTGATGGATGTGTTAGGTTTTGTCAACAAAGTGTCAACAAAGCACATTTTGCATGTAGCCAGTCCTCATTTTTTCCCAACAAAAGCTCAATTTTACCAGGAAAACCCTCTTGTGTAGACATAGCCCCAGATGCATAAAAGGACAGGAGGAGAAAAGAGGAGTTAAACAGATGTGCTCTAACTAGGCAACTACTATGAAAAGACTGGAAATGGTATGAAAACAGTGAAAGAGAAGGTCAGATAGACATTATCAGCAAGACAGGTCCCTACATAGGGCCACCATGGGAAGGGCTCCATACAGGAGCTATTAGACTTGGCTACTGACCCTACCCTTCTGACTAGAGCAGTGTTTCCCAAAGTGTGGTATGCGTACCACCGGCGGTATGCAAAAGGATTTCAAGGGGTATGCAGCAGAAAATAGATTATTAAAAATGAGGAGATAAAAACTGGGACAGCACTGGTAGAGGTGGTATGCCGATAAGGGGTATGTGAATGTTTTAAGTTTGGGAAACACTGGATTAGAACATTAGGTTGGTAAAACTATGTTGCTCAGAAAAATCATGCCCCTTGAGCAGTATAGTCCATCGGACCTCAGAGGCCCCAAGCAGACATCACTGGGTCGATGGAAGAATCTGTCAACAAAGTAACTGTCTTTTGAGAAGATTGATTACCCATGACAATGGAAGAATCCTTCCCACTGGTGCAGTTAGTGTTTATACTGCACTGCTATTGTATTTTAAGTGTAGAATAGCCATACCTCATGGTGTCCCTAACCCTGAAGGAGTTAAAATTTTTACTAGCTCTGTGTTTTAAAATCAGGCCTCTGATTCTATAGGATAGCACTTTATTCTATAGGACAGCACTTTCATTTGCATTTACATAAATGTGTTTTACATTGAATAAGAATGTTGGAATCAATAATTAATCATATGTCACTTTATAAACTTTGAAATATTGCTACTTATTTGGTTTATGCTGTTTGAATTTTTGATCTATGAGAACTCATCAGATAATTTTCTACAGAGATGGCAATTTAATTTTTAAGTTGGAAGCAGTTTTGATCCAGAATACAGAGAGGGTATGTCTACACAGCAGCATTATTTCAAAATAACTTTGCTCATGTCTACACAACATAACCAATTTTTCAAAATAATTTCAGAATAGTGGTTGGCTTATTTCAAACTAGGGAAACCTCATTAAATAAGGAACAGTGCCTATTGCAAAATAGCTATTTGGAAAGAGGGGCTGGGCAGACAAGGAACAGTGTCTATTTCAAAATAAGCCATACTGCATCCAACGGCTCTATTTTGAAATAGGCTCTATTGCATGTAGATGCTATGTCAAAATGCATTTTGTGTGTAGTAGTGCTATTTTGAAGTCAGCTGCTCCGGAAAATCTCTTCCAGAATTACTTACTTCAAAATAACGCTGCTCTCTAGACATACCCAGAGACACAAGAGATGAAATAATATCTTTTATTGCACTAACTTTTGTTGGTGAAAGAGACAAGATTTTGAGCTTACACAGAGCTCTTCCTTGCCAACAGAAGTTGGTCCAATAAAAGATATGACCTCACCCATCTTCCTGCTCTAATTTACAGGAGATTTTTATTCTTTTAAACAAATGTTTAAACTGTTTGTATAACTATTCTTAGGATATTTGCTATAGGATGTAACGAGAATTTCCCATTGGAATTATAAAATAATTTGAACCATATCCTCTCATATTGTATGACAATTAAAAAAAGAATTACATCCAATTTACTTGCATATTAAATGAACTTGATTTTTGCTTTGTTGCAGTTGCAACTCTTCAGCATCTCAGAAGGGCATGGCAGCATCAGACAGGTTTCATTTATTTTCTTGTATCCACAGCTGTGCTCCCAGACCCATCTGGACACACAGCTACTAATATTAAGAGGCTGTAATGAACAAGTGACACACAACTGCAAATTCCATCTGTTCAGAAGAGTGGACAACAATACCACACAATGCAGTCACCATTCATACTGACAGAGAACAGTGTTAATTTTTTTCTCTCATTTGGATGCTACGCTTTACACCTTCTTGCAAGTTAACCTTTCTGCTTTTCCAACTCTTCACTCCACAATCATCCTTAGAAAATTCTGTGCCGTATGTAAAAAAAACCTGTTGGCAATGTTTTATAATGAAGAAGGATTTCCCCTACCGATTATAAGAAGAAACTGGGAATCAGAATTTCTGGATTCTATGCTCAGGTTATCTTATGGTTTATGTGACTTTAGAAAGGTATCTTTCTCTATACTTTAGTTTTGCCACTATGGGATGGGGATACATACTGCTACTTTTCTCAAGGGAGTATTAAGAAGGAGAAAGGAGACCTAGGCTACACCTACACTTGCCCCCTTCTTTGAAGAGGGCATGGTAATCAGGCTGACGGGAGACTACTAATGAAGTGCTGCGATGAATATGCAGCACTTCATTGGGCAAATTCTCTCTCACAGCAACTTCGAAGTGTCAAACTTCTAAGTGTCTGCATGCTGTGTAGCTGCAGGCACTTGAAGTACCCAAACTACTTCAAAGTGCCTTTACACCCCAAAATTTGTCAGCTGGTCCCTGACACCCCTCCACTTGCTGGAAGCAGGAAGCCTACCAGGGCTGGTGCCTCATCAGTTTCCTGGTTCCCCCACATTACATGGGAAAGAGAAGTTACTCACTTGTAGTAACGACGGTTCTTCGAGATGTGTCCCCGTGGGTGCTCCACAGTAGGTGTCGGGCTCACCCCGGCGCCGCAGATCGGAATTCTTCTAGCAGTTTCCTCTGGATCGCGCATGCACCGATGCGCGCCACTCCCTCAGTCATGTGTGCGATCCCGTCCCCGTCAGTTTCTTGACCAACCGCCCCAGCTGCTCCTGAAAAACACCGGACAGAGATCCGAAGCGGGGAGGACAGGCGGGTAGTGGAGCACCCACAGGGACACATCTCGAAGAACCATCGTTAGTACAAGTGAGTAACTTCTCTTTCTTCTTCGAGTGGTCCCCGTGGGTGCTCCACAGTAGGTGACTACCCAGCAATAACCCCAAGTAAGGAGGTGGGTACTCGATTCATGTGCAGCTTGCCCTTGAGAGGACTGCTGTCAACAGACGGGTATCCTCATCGAACACCCGATGCAGGGCATAATGCTTGGCGAAGGTGTCGTAAGATGACCAAGTCTCCACTCTGCAAATATCTTTCAACGCGATTCCCTTGAAAAAGGCCGTTGATGCCGCCACCGCTCTGGTGGAGTGAGCCCTGGGCGGAGCTAGCAAAGGGGTCTTCCGGAGCTCGTAGCACAGTTTTATACAGGACACAATGTGATTTGAAATTCTCTGGGAAGAGAGGCCTTCCCCTTTCGACCTGGGAGTGAGAGACACCAGAAGCCTGTCCGTTTTCCGGAAGGGCTTAGTTCTGTCTATGTAAAAGGCTAACACCCTCCTCACATCTAGGAGATGCAGGCGCGCCTCCTTGCTGGAGCTGTGAGGCTTCGGGTAAAACGAGGGTAATACTACTGGTTCGTTAATGTGGAACTCCGAGGAAACTTTCGGAACGAAGGCTGGGTGTAACCGAAAGATCACCGCTTCCTTTGAGAATACTGTGCAGGGAGGCGTTTCCATCACTGCTGCGAGCTCGCTCACCCTGAGGGCTGACGTAATCACAAGAAGGAAGGTCATTTTCATGGTAAGTAGTCGGAGGGGTACCGTGGCTAATGGTTCAAAGGGTGGTCCCGATACCGTGTGGAGTACCAAGTCCAAACTTCATGACGGTGGTAGCGGTTTTCGAGGGGGGTACAGGTTTACCAGCCCCTTCAGGAACCTTGTGATGATAGGATGGGCGAATGTGGTGGGCCCTTCCTCTTTGTGCCGAAAAGCTGATATAGCTGCGAGGTGGACCTTTAGCGAGGATAGAGAGAGCCCGTCTCGTTTGAGGTCCAGCAAGTATTCCAGAATTACAGTTATAGGGATGTCAAGAGGAGCTAACTGCTTGGAAGAGCACCAGGCGGTAAATTGTGTCCATTTCTGTTCGTAAGTCCTCCTGGTGGAGGTCCTTCAGCTACACTCTAAGACTTGCCTTACTCCCTCCGTACATGTGCTCTCTGAGGCGCTGAGCCATGGATTAGCCATGCTTGTAGGCGGAGTCCCTGAGGGTGTGGATGCACTATGGACCCCTGAGCCTGCGTAAGTAAGTCCAGCGCTACCGGTAGGGGGAGTGGCGGATGCTCCGACATGCGCAGAAGGAGGGGAAACCATCGTCGTCGGTCCCAGGTTGGAACTATGAGTATCGTGAGAGCTCTCTCCCTTCTGGCTTTCTGCAGAACCTTGTGGATAAGTGTTGTGGGGGGAAATGCGTAGAGAAGAGGGCCCTTCCATGAGATCATGAAGGCATCCCCTAGGGACCCCCGCCCTATTCCTGCTCTGGAGCAGTACTGAGGGCATTTCTGGTTGCGTTGGGTGGCAAACAAATAGACTTGGGGAAACCCCCAGGTGCGAAATATGCGTCAGAGCAGGTCGGAGCAGATCTGCCACTCGTACGTGAGTGCAAAGCGCCTGCTCAGTTGATCTGCCTTCACGTTGTGGACGCCAGGCAAGTACGAGGCTTTCAACATTATGTTGTTGGCAATGCACCAATTCCACAATCGGACTGCTTCTGTGCATAGCGCACGGGACCGTGCCCCTCCTTGTCGATTGATGTAAAACATGGTGGCGGTATTGTCAGTATTGATCCCGACTACTTTGCCATGCAGGTATTTCCGAAAATGTCTGCACGCATTGAACACTGCTCTGAGCTCCAGTATGTTTATGTGCAGTGTTTGTTCCGTGGGGGACCATAGCCCTTGTGTCACCTTGCTGCCAATGTGAGCGCCCCATCCTACGTGGGAGGCGTCGGTTGTAAGAAAAACAGAAATTTGTGGTTGGTGGAAGGGTACTCCCACTAGCAGGTTCTTGGGATCTGCCCACCACGCTAGTGACTTCCGTACCTCCGTCGTGGGTGATACTACCCTGTGAATGGTATCAGCTGCCGGTCTGTAAACGCTTGCCAGCCAATGCTGCAGGCTTCGCATGTGTAACCTGGCATTCTGTACCACAAACGTGGTGGCCGCCATGTGCCCCAACAGTTGCAGGCATGTTAGGATCGGCACCGTGGGGCTGTACATCATGACTTGTACCAAGGATTTGATGGTGCGAAAGCGGGCGTCGGGCAGGTATACTCTTGATGCAATAGAGTTTATGCGCGCCCCTATGAATTCTATATCTTGCGTGGGTTCAGTCTTTGACTTTGTGAGGTTGATAACTAGGCCCAGCAAAGTAAACGTGTTCGCGGTGACATGTATCATGCGTAGGACCTCTGCCTTTGAAGCCCCTTTCAGTAGGCAGTCATCCAGATATGGAAAAATAAACACGCCCTGCCTGTGCAGGTAAGCTGATACCACTACCAGGGTTTTGGTAAAAACTCTGGGTGACGAGGATAGGCCGAACAGAAGAACCCTGTATTGGAAATGCTCCCCGCCGACCATGAAGCGGAGGAAGCGTCTGTGTGCTGGGTGGATTGTTATATGAAGAGTAAGCGTCTTGTAAGTCAAGGGCTGCAAACCAGTCTCCATCGTCCAGTGCCGTAAGTATGGAGGCAACTATAATCATCCGGAAGCGCTGCTTGCGCAAGTATCAGTTGAGGCCCCGTAGGTCCAAAATCAGCCTCCAGCCTCCTGTTTTCTTCTCTGTTAGGAAGTATCGTGAGTAAAAACCTTTTCCTTGGAATTGTTCCGGTACTCTTTCCACCACCCCTATGAACATGAGGTGATCTACCTCCTGCTTCAGCCTCGCCTCGTGAGAAGGGTCCCTGAGAAGAGGCCGGGTGGGAGGTTTCGTCGGTGGTAGTGACTGGAAGGGGATCGTGTAACCCGTGGCTATAATTTCCAGCACCCATTTGTCTGTTGTGATGTTTTGCCATTGGGAGTAGAACAGTTTGAGGCGATGATGGAACATGAGGTGAGAGTGGCATTGAGAGATGGTGTTGATAGTGCAGTCCTCGACACACCCCTCACACGAGCTGCCTCTGGGCTTGCCCCGAGGTTGTGTGACTTTGTTGAGAATGTCGCCTGGGGGCCCTGTGCTGTTGCTGCTGTTGATGGCGCCCTTGGTCATAGCCTCGCTGATATTGTGCGTGCTGTGGTTGGTAAGCATAGCACCTTTGCTGAGGATAGAATTTCTTTTTCTTGGATGGAGGAGTGTAGATACCCAAGGTCTTAAGTGTGGCCCTCGAATCTTTGCTAGAGTGGAGGACCGAGTCGGTTGATTCTGCAAACAGCTTTTGCTTTTCGAAGGGAAGATCTACGATCTTCGCCTGTAGATCTCTGGGGATACCAGACGTCTGGAGCCAGGATTCCCTACGCATTACCACTGCTGCGGCTGTTGAGCGTGCCGCTGTGTCCGCCACGTCCAGGGCAATCTGAACTCCCGTTCGCGAGGCCGTGTGGCCCTCCTGGACGATCGCCTTTACCACTGGCTTCTTGTCCTCCGGGAGGAAATCCATGAGAGAGGTAAGTCTAGAGTAACTGTCAAAGTTATGGTTTGATAAATGTGCCGGGGAGTTTGCCACTCTCAGTAATAAGGTAGAGGAGGAGTAGACCTTTCTGCCGAACAGTTCTAATTTCTTAGCATCTTTATGTGACCCCCCTGATTTATACTGAGGCGTCTTTGACCTCTGTTGGGACGATTCGACCACCAAAGAATTGGGCTGTGGGTGGCTAAACAGGAATTCCATGCCCTTGGCTGGGATGAAGTATTTCTTATCCACCCTTTTATTCGTAGGCGGGATAGAGGCCGGAGTCTGCCATATGTTAGTGGCTGATTCCATAATGGCTTCGTCCAGTGGGATGGCGATTTTAGATGAAGCCGGGGGTCTCAAATTTTTCAGGAGTTTATGATGCTTTTCCTGCACCTCTGCTATTTGAATGTCCTGCGTGTATGCTACTCTTTTGAACAGCTCTTGGAATTTTTTAAGGTCATCCGGAGGGGAGATGTCCCCGGGGACAACAGCCTCATCTGGGGAGGATGAGGAGGAGCCGCCAGGATAAACCTCCTCCAACTCCTCTGGTTCCTGAGTTCGCTGGTATGTTTGCTCCTTCATGGGCTGTGAAGGAAAGTCTCGGGACTCTGGACCTATTTCTCCCTGGGACAACTGAGTTCCTCTCCCAGAGCGAGAGTGTATACGGGGGTGTTGGCGAGGAGCGGGTGGGGATCTGCCCCTGGATCTAGATCTCCGATGTCAGTGTTCAGTATGATGAGGATGGCCATAACAACACGGACAAGGGCCTGGTGATGGAGACCTGGACCACAATTGGAGTGTGTACCTATGATGTCTGGGAGAGCGGGATCTCCATGACAACATTGATAATGGTGATGCTGGTTTGTGATAGTACTCGTAGGGATCCATGCCCGAAAAGGGTGAAGGTGGCCTGAGCCAAGGCGAAGGTGGTTGGAGGAACGGAGAGGGGGGTCTGAAACAGGCCGGTGGAGTTGCCGCCCGGCGATGCGGCGTGTGTATCTCGGGGTCGGGGCTGGGTGATAATGGCATTGTAGCCATGTCCGGAGTTGGACTGAGATGCCGGGTTTTGGCCCTAGCTTTCCCCCGGCCCTGCAGGGTGGGCGCCGCACTCTCCCGTGCCAGGAATCCTGGCCCACTGTCGGTGCCACGCTCGGTGCCATCATACGCGGTGCCGTGCGGGTAGCTTCCTCCAGCGCCATTTGGCCCCGGGCTGGGTGCCCTTGTGCCGTCGGCGCCGCCGATTCCGGCGCTTGCCGTGCTGGCGCCTGCAGCGCCCTCGGTGCCGAATGTTGAATAGTCAGAGGCCCGGTCCCAGCCACGTGCGCGACCGTGCTGCCGCTTTCATCAGCCTGCGGTTCAGGGCTCTGCGTTCCGCTTGTCCTGCTCGCTGAAACCGCTGGCAAGGATCGAGCCAGGGAGAGTTTCTTCTTCTTTTGCACAGAGGGGGTCAAAGAAGCCGCCTTCCTTTTGTGTGACCCACAGGGTCCCTCTGTGTGAGGCTTCTCCGGTGGCTCAGGCTGAAGGGCCTTATCAAACAAGATCATTTTGAGCCTCATCTCTCTGTCCTTCCTGGCCCTGGCTGTGAGCTTAGCGCAGTGCGAACACTTCTGGGTAACATGGGACTCCCCCAGGCAACGAATGCACTTACTATGCCCATCAGAGGCCGGCATAGCCTCCGAATGACTCACACTTCTTAAACCCCGAGGAAGACATCCCGGTGAGTCTTTACTGTTAATAGGGTACTTAGCCGCTAATCACTGCGTTCTTCAAACAAATAACATTTACGACCTTTAGGGTAGTGGATGGCTTAACCAGCCTTCTTTGTCCGCTCCTCTCCCCTCCGTTCCTCTTCTCTCTTACTATCTTATTTTTTTTTTTGCTTCCTTTTTTTTTTTGTATAATAGTAAAAACAGCAAGCTAACAAGTAGAATTAACTGTCTTATCTGTCTCAGGCATTAGAGCCGGAGCGGATTCCGTCTGCAGCCATTGGTGGTTGAGAAGGAACTGGCGGGACCGGATCGTGCACGTGACCGAGGGCGCGCGAGGGAGTGGCGCGCATCGGCGCATGCGTGATCCAGAGGAAACTGCTAGAAGAATTCTGATCTGCGGCACCAGGGCGATCCCGACACCTACTGTGGAGCACCCACGGGGACCACTCGAAGAAGAAATTTGACTTCCATGAAGGTTGCAAGAACACAACCTCCACGTAAGTGGGGGGTTTACTGTAATGCTCATTCTATGACATGTTTTTGAGTGTGGAGGTGCTGACGAGAGAGAGGGAGAGAGAGAACAGAAAATATTTTCACAATATTTTGAAAGTATTACTCCATGAAGTTTAAGTATCTGAGGAGACTGGTGTATGTCTCTTCTCGCCCTCTCCTTAATCTACCATCTGCCACAGCATACACTCCTTCCAGAAAAAACAGCTCCCCTGCTGGTATTTGCAGGTACCCCTCTTCCACGCATCTCTGTACTGCAGCTACAGCTGTTAGCAAACTCAGAGGAGGACATCCAGGGCTTGTCTTCACTTCTACGTTCCATCCATTTAGATGTGCTATATCAATGATAAAATACTCTCCTGATAACATAATTATTCTACCTCAGTAAGAGGCAGAATTTATGTGAGAAGGAGAACATCTTCAGCTAACAGACTGCAATGTAGACACTGCTTCATGTAATTTACATTGAATAGAAGGGAACAACAAGAAGTCCTGTGGCACCTTGTAGACTAACAGATATTTTGGAGCATAAGCTTTCGTGGGCAAAGACCATGTGGGATGGAGATGGACTCCAAGCCGTTAGGAACATGATCTCTGATGAGACCGTGGCACAAATGGTGGCAGACCTTTACGACTTTGTCCTCACCCACAACTATTTCAGATTCGAGGACAAATTATACCTTCAAATCAGTGGCACTGCTATGGGCACCCATATGGCGCCACAGTATGCCAACATTTTTATGGCTGACGTGGAACAATATTTTCTCATTTCTCGTCCCCTAGCATCCCTCTTCTACCTGCGCTACACTGACAACATCTTCATCATCTGGACCCATGGAAAGGAGGCTCTTGAAGAGTTTCACCATGATTTCAAGAGTTTCCACCCCACCATCAACCTTAGGCTGGACCAGTCCACCCAAGAGATTCACTTCCTGGACACTACTGTGTAGATAAGCGATGATCACATAAGTACCACCCTATACTGAAAACCCATGGACTGCTATGCTTATCTACACACCTCCAGCTTCAATCCAGGGCATACTACATGATCCATTGTATACAGCCAGGCACTAAGGTACAACCATATTTGCTCTGATTCATCAGACAGAAACAAACATCTACAAGACTTTTACCAAGCTTTCCTCAAACTACCATACCCACCTAAGGAAGTGAGGAAACAGACTGAGAGACAGACAGGCCTCACAAGAAAAAACAGAGAACACCACTGACCGTCACATACAGTCCCCAGCTAAGGCTCTCCAACACATCTGCAACCCATCCTGAACAGTGATCTTTCACTCTCGCAGACCTTAGGAGGCAGGCCTGTCCTTGCCTACAGACAGCCTGCCAAGCTTAAACAAATCCTCACCAGCCACTATAGGTCACAAAACAGTAACTCCAAGCCTGGAACCAATCCCTGCAACAAACCCCACTGCCAACTCTGCTCACATATCTACACCAGTGATATCACCACAGGACCTAACACCAACCATACCATCAGGGGCTCCCTTACCTGAACATCTACTAATTTCATAATGCCATCATGTGCCAGCAATGCCCCACTGCAATTTACATTGGCCAAACTGGACAGTCTCTACGTAAAAGAATAAATGGACATAAACCAGACATCAGGAACGGTAATATACGAAAGCTGTGGGAGAACACTTCAATCTCCCTGGACACTCAGTAGCAGATTTAAGGGTGGCAGTCCTGAAACAAAGAAATTTCAAAAATCAAATGGAGAGAGAAATCTCTGAGCTGCAATTTATTTGCAAATTTGACTCTATTAACCAAGGATTAAACAGAGACTGGGAGTGGCTCACACCTCACAAAAGGAAGTTCCCTGCCCTAGGTGTTAACAGCTCCACATTAGACTGAGAATGGGCCATATCCCCTCCCCACCATCTTTTCTGACCTGTTTTTTCCTCTCTCCATACACACAACTGATAAAGGGCCTTTTCCACCCTGACTGAACAGACCTTGTCAGCTCTGGCCCTCCCTTTTACTGGGACCCCACTCTTTAAATACCTCTCTGAAACCACTCCCCCCATGCATCTGATGAAGCAGGTCTTTGCCCATGAAACTCCAAAATATGTTAGTCTATAAGGTGCCACAGGACTTCTTGTTGTTCTCCAAGATACAGACTAACAGTACTAACTCTTTGATAATTGAATAGAAGGGTATTTCTTCACATCCCTGATTGAGGCTGTCTATACGTGCAACTGACCAACAAAACTTTTCTGACTCCTGGGTAAAAAAAACCCACCCCAAATGACAAAAGTTTTGAAGTTGTGTGTGCAAGTTGAACACCACTTTGTCAGCAGAAGCACTCTCCTCCCAACAAAGCTAAAGCCGCTCATGAGGTACAGAAGTATTTAGTCCATAAAAGTGCTGACAAAAAGTATTCAAACATGCTGACTTTCAGCTGCAGGGCTGTGTTGACATAGCCTTGCTGCTAAAAGCTGAATACTGCAGACGCACCCTGACATAAGTTACATCAACTTAAGTCAGGGTGGGCAAAATATGGCCCGCAGGCTGAATCTGGCCTACCCAGCATTTCTATCCAGCCCCTTCAGCTGATTAACAGAGCATGCCAATAGCATATGTTTGGCTGTCCCTCCCCCACCTTGCTCTTTCCTGCAGGTGATCTGCTCCCAGGATCCTCCTGTTATCTGTGCAGGGGGTTGGGAGGAAAGAGGGGAGTGCTGAAGTCAGGATGCCCCCTGCCCCTGTACCCCATCTCTGCAAAGCATGGGTCAGGGAGAGGGACACAAAACAACTGAACCGCCCCAGTCTGAAGGATGCTGGGGGCAAAGGTGAATGCCTGACTTCAGAGGCAGTGCACTTTTTCTAGGATTTCTCCAGCAGCCAGCTCATGCTCTCTCTCTCTCTCTCCCCTCCCCCGACCCTTACTCCCATATACCTAGGATGACTGTCTGTCCTGTTTTCTGCAGGACAGCCCCATATTTTGGGCGCTGTTCTGGCATCCCAATTTATTTTGCAAAAGGTGGAGCCAGGAGCTGGGAGTCAGACTGCACGCTGGCTCAGCTGCCACCCAGCTTGCCCCAGCAGGGGCTGGAGCCACCTGTGTGTGTGCGTGTGACAGGGATCTGGGGCTCTGGGAAGTGGGGGTTGGAGTGGGAGCCGGGATTGGAGCCGGAGCTGTGGGGGTTGGAGTGGGGCTGCGGAGGTTACAGCAGGGACCCAGGCCAGGGGGTCTGGAGTGGGGCTGCTGGAGCTGGGGCCAGGGAGTTGAGCCAGGCTGGGGAGTTGGAGTGGGAGCCAGGGCAGGGAGTTTGAGTGGGACCACTGGAGCCACAGCCACGGGGAGGGTGAGCCGCTGGGGGAGTGGTGGGGGTGAACTGTGGCTGCAGCAGGGTTGGAGCCAGAGCTGTACGGCTTCCCCCAGCTGGGGCAGCTGGGAGATGGACCCGTGTGGCGGCGCGGGCTGCCACCCACAGCTCAGGGAAGCCAAGAGCCTTGCTGGTGGGGCAGCAGCTCTGTTCCCGGGGCCTCAGACAGGGGTGACCATCCGTCCCATTTTGGCCGACATGGGGGTCATTCCCCATGTCCCACATTTGGCCAGAGGAGATATGGTCACCCGACGTATACCCCATCTCTGCAGAGCAGGGAAGATGACAAAGCAGGACTGCTTTCCCTGTCTTAAAGACAGGGTACACGGCATCTCTCAGAAACTCATCCAGCAGCAGCCACCACCCACACACTGTCACATACCAGCACAGGTAGTCTGTGCCACATACACACACAACATGTGTCACAGAATCTCTCTCTCCCCACTACCCCATATACACATACTCTCTCTGCCGTCTCAGCCCTACACCTTCAACCTGAGTCTTCTCATCAACCTGTGGAACTTATTGTCAGGGGATGTTGTGAAGGCCCAAATTATAAATGGGTTAAAAAATTATGCCATAAATTCCTGGAGGGAGGTATTCCAGGATGCAAACCCATGATCTGGGTGTCCTAGCTGCTGACTGCCAGAAGTCAAGAGTAACATTCCCTCTTATGTTTTTCTACCCATGGGCAGAATAAATTTTGTTATGTGCACCAAGTCACTTGCAAATGTGCACCACCAACAGAAACACACTGCTGGCTATGAGTGGTTGTGGGTGCTTTGCTAATCAGCTGGGTGGCGCATGAATCTCTCTTGGGTGGCTGCCCAAGTGTTAGAGGGAACACTACAGGTTGCACCTCCCTGGTCTGGCATGGTCAGGACCTGACCAGTCCTGAACAAGAGAATTTTCTCGACCAGTGGATGTCCCCAGTATGGGTCCCAAGCCCAAGCTGCTGGGGGGGCTCTGGACCTGTGCTGCGCCCCCACCTCCACAGGGTTGCTGGGGAACACTGGCCCCGGCCCCGAACACTTTCTGGGAGATGCCAGCCCTTCCTTGCCCTGGCCCTGCTGGGGTACATTGGCTCTGTCTTGACCACCTCTCTGGGCTCTCTGGTGCAGGAGCATCCCTGGTCCTGCCGAACTAGAGACCGCTCGTTTTAGGAGTTCTCAAGAGTGGATGACAGGGGATTGATTACTTGATGATTGCCTGTTCTGTTCATTCCCTCTAAAGCACCTGGCAATGGCCATTGTCATATGACAGGATACTGGGCTACAGGGACCTTTGATCTAACCCGGTTTGGCCATTCTAATCTTTTTAGGCTCTCAACTCTGTGTACTGTGCCATGCACTAAATATGCCCATTCCCAGTGCTCCCGGTAAGATGAGCATTTGGCCAGCTGCCCAGGAGAGTTTCAAATGCTGCCCAACTGATCAGCAGAGTGCCTACAGCTGATAGCATGTGTCTCTACTGGTGGTGCACATCCACACATACCTCGTGCACATAAAATTTATTCTGCAATAGATGGAAAAAAATAGAGGGAACATTGCTCCTCACCTAGTATCTGTATTGTATGCTGTGTCATGCACTGAACATTTTCCCCCTCCTACTATCAGCCCTGTGGAACCATATTCTGAAAGAGAGATGGAAACAGTCGCATTATGCAGTGGGGAAGAGATGAAGTGTTCCACAAATCCCTCACTGCGTGCTCTGATTGCCCTTTTCTTCTCCACACACACTCTCCTGCACTATTTTGACTGCCTTCTTTCCTCAGTAATCAGTGAAGGAGGAGTGGTGAGCCCCATCCCCACTGCTAGAGCCAGTATGGGTAAAGCGGAGAGTTCCGGGTTTCTTCCCCTGAGTAAGAGCTAGAAGAGGGAAGGAAATCTTTAAGCAATCTTCCTTGGAGGTGCTATGGAAAGGAATTGTGGGGGACATTTGCAGAAGATGAAGTGGGAGGGCACAGATGGCTCACCTCCCTTCCCCACTCAAGTCTACCACTGTTACCCCCACACCAACGACTCTGCTCTGCCAGCACTCCTGAGTGCTCAGAGAGCAAAGGTCCCTTTGAGGATGAGCCTTCCTTCACAGATTGCTCCAAGAAAACTACATTTCTGGAAATCCTGTACCGCATCAAAACTCTAGTCACCAAACTGGGGTTTTCAAAAAACACTTTGATCGTTTACACTAATTCAGGCCACTATCTAGGGTGTGTGCACAGCCCTAAGATGGCAAAGGGCAAAGAACTATCCTGCACTATCCTTCCAACCTCCTTACCTTTTTCACTGTTCCCATGTCCCCATATTTCCCTTCACTGTTCTGACCTGCTCTAGTTGGTAGTTCTGAATCAAGGAAGTATATAATCCACGTTTCGAGCAGTTGATGGGAAGGGGTGGGACAAAGCTCTGTATCTGGAAGCCTTGACTCAGCAACTTGCTCTCCTTTTGATCCCACGTAGTTCCATTTCATGGACACAGGTGAAAATCAAGTCATATTACCCCAGCCATTCATGATCTTTCATATTCTCTTTATTTAATATAAAAATCCTTGATAGTATTTTTGAAGTACAATCAGAGCCTGAATGTGAATATTAGAACATATTTCATAAAAATATTTCTCTCAAACTAGACATTTTGGTTTCAGAGCAAAACTTGCTTGCAGAATGCAGTCAAAGATCAACGTCACACACATAACACATTCTCTAAACGCTGCTAAGAGTAGGGCTCTCAAATTCACACTGCCTGGGTGCTGCTCAGGTTCAGTCACCACAGCATGTAATACATTTATTGTGACAAGAGACTGCTTGCCAATCTTCTGGCTTCAACAGGGCCCTAGAACTGCTATGAATGTGCATTTAGCTCTGGGTGCATCAGTTTGGAATGCAATGAACTGTAGTTACCAACTTTACTCTTATTAACTTCTTCGGTGTTGCTTCACCAAAAGGACAGTGGGTTCCATATATTAGGTACAGTAAACACTCAGCAACTGAGGCCAGTTTGGGGAGTACCAGAGCTAGATGCTGATCTCCGGGTGCAAGAATACTTAGGTGAACCAGGTGATTTTAGAAACTTTTAATTTTTTTTTTCTTGGGGGGGGGGGGGTGGTTAGTGAAACTTTGCTCATATGACCACAAGCTAGATCTTTAACACTACCCACCAGGGCCCTCATAAGACACAGCAAATTTAAAGACAATTTAATTAAGCATACAGATTTTGAGAACTTACAATAATCATCCCTTATTCAGCAATGTTCAATCTTAACTTTAGCAGAGCTGGTGCTCTGCTAGATGACAATATGTTACAGCAGAAACATGTTGCTGCATAAAATTCTCTCTTATTTTCCTCAGTCACTAATAGTTGTACTTAAGATCCTCTGTACCTTTATTCTCAGTTCTGTATACTTTTAAAGTAACAATTATGCAATACAAGAAAAAATTGAGTGATGCAGTTTCTGAGAACGCAGCTATTCTCACCTGTAAAAAATATTTAACAAAACTTCAAAAACAAAACAAACCAACAAAAAAACCCCACTCACTGGGGATTTAAGAAAAAATAAACTGAGAACTGAATGTACAATAAAAATGAGCAGGTAGAACATCAGTTTTAAAAGGTCACCTCACAGAATTTAAAAGAAAAAGAAGAGTAAAACTTAATAAGGCCATGGCTACACTATAGCCTATGTTAGCAAAATTGTATATTGCCCAGGAGTGAATATTGCACCTCCTGAGGGATATAAGTTACACCGACTTAAGTTTGTGTGCACAGCTGTATGTCAGCTACGCAGTTCAGACTGCTCACAGAGGTGGCCTTTTCTTCATTCCAATGGAACAGATCGTTCCCATTGTCACAGAGTGTCTTCAGCAGATGCACTGCAGTGGCACAGTACAGCTGTGCTGCAGCAGCACTATATGTACAGACATACCTTAAGAAAGAAAGAAACTAAACTACAAAAGTTACTAATCAATTTTTTAAGCAAAAAAGTCAGTCTACTTTTTCTCATTAAAAACTGACACATGGCACTAACTGAGGAGATTATGTTGTGAAAACATACTGCATCGTACAGCAATGCTTGATCGAGATTAGCAATCAGGAGTAAAGGGAAAGTACTGTTTCATGATTATAATAGCAAATTCTGGAAGACAACCAAATACATCATCTGGCAGCTCAACAGCTGTTACAGCTTGGTAGTAATACCTTGGCATTTGCTACAAATTATAACTTGAAAAAATTGATTTCTCATTTGCCAGAAACAAGAATTTGTTCTCCTTTTAACATTTCTCAGTTTCTTTCAATAGAAAAGTTAGATTTTTGAGCCATTTTTTATTCTGCACATTTCTCAGCATGGGTGCCAAGTTAACTTATTATTGTATTTTGATACAAAAATAAATTTGGTGGATAAATATTGCAAGCAACTTAAATAAACGACCTGCTTAGCCAAATTCCATCATAACCGCACAATGCACAATACAGAATATTTATCTTTCAAGTTACTATTTTTTTGCCCTTTCTATTTAGTCACAATTATACTACACACACACACACACACAAAAACAGAAATCTTCCAAGCAGTTTGAAGCTCAGCACCCTACTCACTGTTTTGTTTGTTTCTTTGTTTGGTTGTGAAAGCAATCCTTTTCCATGCTGGAGTCAAAGTGGACAGATGTAGCATATCATATCTTAGACTTATTAATGATGAGACTACACCGGTATTTTTTATACACAATTCCTGGATATGACATAGTAGAAGGTGGCAGCTGCTATGATATTTCGTGTAACTATATAAAACCATTAACACTTTTTTGTTTACACAGGACCAGTCTAAAAATCCTGTACATAAACATACAATATTTCGCTGGCACTGTTAAATAAAAGTATACTTCATCTCAAGAACATTTAATGTCTTCTGGAGTTTCAGTTATTTGAAGGTTAAATAAAAGCGATCCCTCATAAATATTTTAGATTCTGGCATTCCACTCAGATCTTGAAGTGTCAAACAATCTCTCAAAAATCAATATCACTCAGTACATCTATGGGGAAAGGAAACTCAACACGGTGTAAGCTATCAAACAGATACCTACCTTTATGCCCAGTGCAGTTTTCTTGGCCTCTGCTTTTAATCTTGTTGCTCTTAACACTGGCTTGTTTTTCTTGTAATCTTGTTTTCCTAAAGGTAGAAAAAAGTTAATGTAAATGATGCACTGAAGATAAGGTACATCTGGAATTATTTTAGCTTCAGTGGTAGAGCTAAAATTTTAGAGTTCAGTGACAGATAGTTGTGACTCAAGGACAGAATGAACAGCAGGTTCAACAGTGGTCTTTAACAACCAGAAAACCGAGACAGTAGTTGAGCCAGATAGTCCTGTGAGCTACAACAATGCAAATTATGATAGGCCTCCAATGGTATGTTACTTACTATAATGGTACTGTCCAATAGCCATCCAATAACACATATGCAGAAAATACAATCCCATCAACACCAGACTATTCACCATCTATTCGTACCCAGTGGAGAGATCCTCTTTGTGGTGTATGGGGATACTCCCCTTATATAAATTCTCCTATTCTGAACAGCCCTATTTTAGGGATTAGATATTACGAAGACCCTCTGTTCTTGGGCAAAGTCATATATAAAGCAGGAATAGCTCAGTGCTTCAAGCACTGTCCTTGTAAACCAGGGGTTCTGAGTTTACTCCTTGTTGAAGCGTCTAATGTATTTCATGATACCAGTTCTCAAGAACCTCTGAGCAGGTTAGATAAACATCTGTCAGGAAAGATGTAGGTGGTGATAGGCTCTGTTGTGAGTGCAGGGTATTGGACTCAATAACCTCTTGAGGTCCCTTCCAGCTCCATGTGAATCATCACGATGAACCTGATGCCAGAAGAATGGCACAGCACCAGAATGTGCTGTCAGAGGAAAGCAAATGCCAATAAATTTATTAAGACAACATATCACAAAGAAATACTTTTCTCCATTAGAGTTCAGGGCACGTGGAGCTTTATACTACAGGAATGGCTGACCTCCTATGATAAGATGGCACCAAAGAGCAAGATAACAGCCATTTTCTAAAGCACTCAGAGTAACAACCCAAAGGATATTTCACGAAAAGAGGGGAAACAGCACCAGCAGGGGTTTCTACCCTCAAAGTTTTATAATATCATGGTTTGTTATGCAATGGTTAAGCAGCTGTCAGAATTTCCATTATAAATTGCAGGAATTTATAACTCATAAAAACTCACTCCAGGGTAAAATTTGGCACAGAACTATCCCAGCTTGGAATATTTTTCAGCCAAAATTTCAATAAAAGTGATGCAGCTGTTTCAAACATACTTGTGAACAAACTACAGAAAGGTATCCATTTGGGATATCTTAAGCACCAAAAATAATTCAGCTTAAAAAAAAAGATAATTGAGAATTGCTAGCTCAAGTTTCAACTCTCATGACTCAAATTCTCTGTCATGGCTTCCATGGTAAATAAAACAGAACAACCAGCAGAATGACTTCTATCCAAATATATGTTTTTCCAGTGATGAAACAGAATTAGTTAAGGAGAACTATGCAGTTTTCAAAAAGCACAAGGAACCAGAAGCTACCAATGTCAACAACTGAAATCCCCCAATTTACAGATATTCCCTCTGAAGGGTAAACAACAAAGGTGACTGATGCTGGTGTAAATATTTCATTTAGGGGAAGTATGTACTCTTTTTGACTATAGTTCATTTGACAGGATCAAATCTACTACTACAAGCTGAAAGTCTGCTACTGCTTGTAACAAGGTGACCATTTACTGCAGGCTCCTTCATGGTCAGGTGTTGGCTTTTCAGGCACACTGCCACTTTTGGCCCCCTCTTGCAAGTGACATAAGAACTGCACAGGTTTTCACCTACTTGGGCATGGTTTAATAAAATAAACAATTCTCAGAGTTACACAATAAAACACACATAGCAGACCATACTGAGCTCTGGTGCTTTCTTTCGCACCCAGACCTCTTTTTCTGTCCCAACCTGTTTGCTCAGGTCTGGTCACCAGGAGAAAAGTAAGTCGAATTTAAGGAACTAAGTTTGATTTTTATAAAATCTCCACCTACACCCCAGAGCTCAACAGGTCAATTTTGAGTGACTCTAAGATCATCTTCCGTAATGCTGCTTTCCCCACTGCAGTAACTCAAGAGGTCAAATTTGCAAAGTCAAACTATACAAGTGGAGATTGAACCATTATTAAGATTAATTTTATTAGCCTTTAAATATCCCACAATGCCCCGGGAGGTGTCCTTTCAGGTCATTATTCCACCCCTGCTGATCTCCAGGTGTTCAGAAAGTAGGAAACAGTAACCCTAGCATTTTGAATTAATTTCTCTATGATTAGCATGGCGCTCACATCTAGCCACTTTAGAGAACCCCAGCATGGAGCCATCAGGACAGCCAGGTTTGTAGTTCGGCTGGCAGGCTAGCCCCCGCCCCATTTCACCACATGGCAGCTTGGCTGTGAGGACCAGACGGGGGGCAGCATGTCCTGCACGGGGTGAAGGCTTCTTTCCTGCACAGCATATAGCAGGATTGGCTGAGCTACTGTTTTCTGTGCTTCACATTTGTATGTGACTGCCTCCCTCCAACACAGGTGCTATGCTGGCAGTGCAGTGCAAACCATGCTTTCCAGGGAGCAGCATGTCCTGGCTTGCATGGGGTGAAGGCACCCAAGCGGGAAATATTTTCAGGGACTGTCAATGGGGGAAAGGCTCCCCCAACAGCAAAGATTTTCAGGGGCTTGCTGGTCCATATAAGGCAACGCCCGCCAGGGCCAGACCCCATAATGCTCAGCTGAGGCACCTGTTAACGTGGTGCTGTCACGTGGAAGCAGGGGAACTATATTCTGGTGAAAGCACCATGTTAACAAGTGCCTCAGCTGGACCCTGTCAGCTGAGCTTTGGGGAGCTAGCCCCCCTGCGTCAATGTGACAGCACCATGTTAACAGGTGCCTCATCTAGCCCTTGCCAGCTGAGCACTGGGGGGGCCAGCCCAGCTGCATATATCTTCTGGGCTGGCCCCCTCGCCTAGGTACATCGCTACAGTACTCACCCTTCCCAAAATGTGTGGCTCAGGGGAGCCACACCACCTCAGCAGAGGGCTGATAGCAGCATTTTTACTGGGGGGAAAACAGCTCCCTGACATGCTGCTCTGCCCTGTGAAAGGTGTTCTTTCACTAGGGGAAAACTGAGGCACCTGTTAACATGGCACAGTCAGCTGAAGCGCAGATGCCTTAATATGCGGGATTGACCACATTCTCCACGGTTCAACTTTCCTCAACTTTTCTGTTGTCTATTACTTCCTGAACTTTGCCAGATGTCTACTTCTGACAGGCTTCACTGAAAGCAAATACATTTACAGGTTTCCTGAAATGCTTGTAGATTATTGTAGTCTGAGCATATTTGCTGATCCTTTTGGCTACTGGACACCAGGGGAAAACGGAGGCACCTGTTAACATGGTACAGTCAGCTGGAACACAGACACCCTAATATGTGGGACTGACAACACTCTCAAGGGTTAAAAGGATTGCACTTTCCTCAACTTTACTATACTCTACCACCTCCTCAAATTTGTCAGTCCACTGTGGGGGGCAGACTGGCACATAAATAGCCAGTTCTGAGGGCGACAATCAGGGTCAGGCTTTGGAAAAATGGCTGTTTGTTTTCCATGGCAGGGGGCATGAGGGCAGTGCACTCTGGGATGATGACACCACACACCCACAACCACTTGCGGTGCATTTTTTCCTATAACACACTGGCAGAAAAAAACCCAAAATGCAATGAGGCTACAGGAACTGTGGGATAGGTGCCAACAATGCACTGCTGCAAAAGTTGAACTTAGGCAATGTAGTGGGGGTGCACTACATCGGCTTTGTGAGCAGGTATGGACATACAACTTCGACTTTACAAAAACTAGTGTAGCACAGTCGACTTTCACACATTTGACTTTATTCCCAAGTGCAGACACACCCCCAGTCTTCTAGTACTCACCCGTAGGACCTCAAACTTCTAGCTCCAAACTCATCCCAAGTTTTCCCATAGAAGCCTGATGCTCAGGTCATCCCCTGCAAGAGCCCTTCACATAACTTCCCATCTCTCTATGCTTTCTTGAGCTTTCCCAAACCACTGCAGCCTACTGTTCATTATAAAGAAATCACCCTGATCTTTCCCAACTTTGGTTCATTCTGGAATCAGGAGCTCCAACAAACCTGATCATAAAAGTTGTACCACCTTGTTACATTGCTATTTCCATCAGCTCAAACACTTTGACACTATTTACTCCAGTAATATGACTATTGATGAGGCTAGACTGCAGTTACATAGAGAATGTTTCCAGGGTTATATCAAAATTGACATGAACAACTAAAATCACGTATATAACAAACATTTTAATACTGACTATGCAGCTGTTAATTCTCCAAAACTACACATCTGTTATTAATTTACCACTTCTTGCTAAATACAACAGCCAGAAGAAGAAAAAAAAACATGCTGGAGAAGAGTGCTGAGTCCACCAAATGCAAAAGTTTTTAAAAAGCATCTGTTTGGTTTTTTGCAATGAAAACCAGATTCTCCAACTGTACTTTAAAAAAAAAAAAAAACTCTTTAAATAGCTGAACTTTCTAAAGTCTTAAGAAAGACTTCTGCACAGGCCTGCACAGAAGTAAGAAATGCAAAGTCCCTGGCACAGAGAACTGACAGTTATCACCTGTAACACATTGAATGGATACCTAATATAAGTTTCTTAAGTCCTTTGGGTCTATAAATTCAACAGGTTGGCATATGCAGTTACATGTGTCTAATTCCTTCCTGTTTCATCTTGCACACTCTACAAACTCTCTGTAAACATATCAGTCATCATCGGTCTCAGCTGTTTCTTCTTCCCAGGAAGTGACAGTCAAAACCAGTTAAGATGGACTCATCAAACAAAGCCACATTTGTCTCCAACTCACCCTCTATTTGAAAGGCACTGAGCTCCTAAGGCAGAGAAGCAGCACAGGACGGAGGTGGAATATTCCAGACTAAATCCAAGCTTGCGTATTGTTTAAGTAAAACCCTTTTTCATCTCTTCTCCATTATCTTCTGTAGAGTGGGAGGGTCCCTGGTCCTCCACAGTTACCAGAAGACAACCATGGTATGTTGCAATAATGAGGTTCACAGAGAAATGCTTCCTGAAGTTCTCTAGCTTCTGCTTTTAAGTTTAAGGCATGCCTCGTTCTGTGTGTCTTCAAACTACATGTCAAAGTGAATGCATCCCTCTCCTTAGAGAAGCAGTAATGAAAGGAAAAGAGGCCTTCCACTCCAATGGGTAAGGAAGGTGGAAAATGAAGGAGATCTGTGAAAGCTGTAGCAAGGAGGCAGAGATTTGTTTCACCAGAGCACTGGAGCTCAGGACACAAATGACTGTTAGAGAAGTTTGGTTATGGCCTCAGGCAGCTGGCCTTTTTGGATCTAGAGATAACACAGTTACTTACTTCCATAACTGGTATTCTTTGAGATGCATGGTTCATGTCCACTCCAAAGTAGATGTATGTGAATGCACGTGCCAAGTTGCCAGAAAATTCTTCCCCTAGCGGGTAGCTGTTGGATTAGTGCAGCACCCCCGGGAGTGGTGCTGATATAGTGCCCAATATGAACACCACTTGCCACTCCCCCACTACTCAGTTCCTTCTTGCTGCCTACTCTGACAGTGGGGAAAGGCAGGAGGGTTTTGGAATGGACATGAACAACACATCTCAAAGAACACCAGTTATAGAGGTAAGTAACTGTCTTGTCTTTGAATGATTGTTAATGTGCATTCCAATGTAGGCGAATGCAAGCTGACGTTAGGAGGTGGGGTTGAAGCTCTGGAATGACTGTAGGACAGCTTTGCCCACTGCAGCATCATCCCTAGTATGTGGATGAGAGGGTAATGGGCTGAAAAAGCGTGAATAGAAAGCCAGATGGACATCCTACAGATTTCCTGAATAGGGACATGGGCTAAGAATGCCCTTAGGGAGTGAGCCTTGATGTGAAGAGGGGGAACCCCTGCAACCTTGTAGCATTCCTCAATACGAGACACTATCCAAGAGGAAATCCTCCGGCATGACACTAGGAGGCTCTTCATCCTATCTGCTCCTGCCACGAAGAGCTGTCGTGACCTTCTGAACAGTTTGGTCCTGTCTAGAGGGTGCGTCTACACTAGGAACTAACTTTGAAGTTAGGCACTACACCAAAATAGCCAGCAGAAAGTCTACACGCATTTTCCCTTACTTCAAAGTTAACTGCCAAGTAGGGAGCCTAACTTCGAAGTCCCTACTCAATTCCCGGGAATGGAGTAGTGCCCTACTTTGAAGTTTAACCTCGAAGTACGGTGTATGTAGACACCTAACTTTGAAGTTACTGTACTTTGAAGTAAGCAACTTCAAAGTTATTTTTGTAGTGCAGAAACAGCCTCTATGTTAAAGGCCAAAGACCTACGGACATCTAGGGTACATAAATTCTGCTCCCGTAGGGTAGTATGAGGCTTGGGGTAAAACACAGGTAATGAAATGTCCTGGTTGACATGGAAAGAGGAGGCCACCTTCAGTGGAAAACCTGGATGAGGTCTCTGCCTAATTTTGTTCTTGTGGAAAACTGTACAAGGGTGGGTCTACCGTAAGAGCCCTCAACTCAGACACCCTTCTGACAGATGTGATGGCCACCAAAAAGGCTATTTTTTAACTTAAAAATAGCAGGGAGCAACAAGCAGGAGGTTCGAAAAAGGGCCCCATAAGCTTGGCCAAAACCAGACTGAGGTCCCAGAAGGGTAAGGGACCCCACACCAGTGGTCTAACCCTCTCCAAGCCCTTCATAAATCTTTTGACCACAGGGTCCAAAAACACTGACAAAAGGCCTGGACCAGGATGGAAGGCGGAAATAGCTGTCAAGTGCACCTTAATGAAGGGCAGGGACAGCCCCGACTGCCTTAGGTGCCACAAATAATTCAGAATCAAGGGGAACATGGCCTGCAAAGTGGATAACACCTTCTCGGAGGCACAAGTCACAAACCTTTTCCACTTCGCCAAGTAAGTGGCCCTTGTCGAAGGTTTCTACTATTTAAGAGCACTTCCCTCACTGGGTCTGAGCAGGAAAGTTCCATTACACTCATCCATGAAACTTCCATTTTGTGAGGAGAAAGGACAGAAGGCTGGGGTGCTGAAGCTTCCCCTCACCCTGCACCAATAAGTCTAGATGTAATGGGAGTGTTACTGGACCAACAGAACTGAGTACCAGTGCTGTCTGACCCACACTGGGGACACCAAGATTACCAAGGCCTGATCTTCTCGAATTTTGAGGACCTTGTGGATGAGAGGAACTGGAGGAAATGCACACAGCAGAGGGCCTGTCCAGGACATATCAAATGCATCCATCCAGGCTCTTGGACTCTGGTTCTGGTAAGAACCTCTGGCACTTCACACTGCAGTGTATGGCAAACGTGCACCTGGGGATTGCCTCAAATTCAGAAAATAGATTGCAGCACTTCTGGGTGAAAGGACCACTCGTGGTTCATGTAGGACCTGCTGAGGTGGTCCATTAGGGTATTGCTGACCCCAGGTAAGTAATGGTCCTGTGGGAGAATTTTGTGAAGAATGCAGAACTCTCATAGCCTCAGGGCCTCGTGACACGGGGGAGGAGTGTGCACCCTCCCATCTGTTGACGCAATACATTGCAGTCATGTTCTGTACTCACTGACATGCAATGCCCTGCTAAGCTGTCCCCAAACATCTCACTTGCCCACCTGATCGCCCTGAGTGCTCTCACATTGATGTGAAACTTGAGATCTGAAAACTCCCAGAGCCTGAGTCCAGCACTCCCCCAGATGCACTCCCCAACCTAAATCTGAAGCATTGGTTATCAGGGACAGGGAAGGTTGGAGAGACCTGAAAGGTACCCCTACCCACATGATACGAGTGTTCAGCCACCAACTCAACACCTGCTGCGGCAGCGTCACTAATTTGTCCACATCATTCCTCACAGGGCAGTACACTGAAGCAAGCCACAACCGGTGTGTTGCACCATGAACATACAGGCTGCCATGTGTCCCAGCAGCCTCATGCAACACCTGGCTGTCATGGCAGGGAACCTGATTATGTAACTTACGATGCTGGCCATAGCCTGAAACCTGCTCTCTGGTAGAGATGCCCTTGCAAGCACCGAGTCCAGGAGAGCCCTCACAAACACTACTCTTTGAGAGGGGACAAGTGTTGCGTTTGCCTCTTTTACCAGGAGGCTGAGACTGTTGAAGGCTTGGTGAACGAACCTTATGTGTTAATAAACCTGAGCCTGTGAGCTCCCTTTGACTAACAAGTTGTCCAGGTATGGGAACAACTGAATTCCATGCCTGTGGAGGAAGGCAATCACCACCGCCATGCACTCGGTGAAAACCCTTGGCACCATTGACAGGCCAAACAGAAGGACTGTGAATTGACAGTGTCCTCCATTTACCACAAACCTTAGGAACCTCCGGTGAGGAGGATAGACTGTGACGTGAAAATATGTATCCTGTAAATTGAGAGCAGCAAACCAGTCCCCACAGATCCAGCAATGAGATAATGAGCCTCAGAGAGATCATGCAAAACCCGATCTTTTTTACAAACTTTTTCAAGCTTTGCAAGTTCATGATGAGACTCATTCCCCCTTTTGATTTCTGGATTAGGAGCTAATTGGAGTAAAACTCTTGGCCCCTGAATTGAGGGAGAACATCCTCTATTGCACCCCAGTAGAGGAGCAACTGAATCTCCTGCCTGAGCAGACTCTCATAAGAGGGGTCCCTGAAGAGGGGCAGGGAAGAGGGGTGGAAAGGGAAATATGAACTGAATGAATAGCATATCCCCTTTCTACTGTGTGAATGACCCACCAATTCGATATTATATGGCACCAGGCAGGGCAGAACAGGGATAAGCAGAACAAAAACATAGGGTGTGCTGGATCTATATCCAGTGGTGCGGCGCCCCCAATCGCACCTTCAAAAGTTGGACTTCGGCACTGGTGGGGGCTTCTGCTGCCCTTGGTCAGGCTGATGGGAGGGTCTCCTGCTGCTCTGACCTCTCTGCCTGTTTTAATTCCCTAGGCTGCTGAGGGAACTGCCTAGGGGGAGGACGGGTATTGAAATGCCTGTGCTGCATCACAGGAGCATGGAGGCCCAGCAACAACAGAGTGGCTTCAGTCTGTAAGGCTGTGCAGCCTCTTATCAGGTATTTTTTTCTGAAAAAAGAGTCAGCCCCTTGAAGGACAAGTGTTGAATAGTCTGTTGAACTTCACAGGGGAGGCTCAAGACCAGGAGCCATGCATCCCCTTCTCATGGCCACCCCTGATGGCCATCACCCTTTTTGCAGCATTGGCAGCGTCCAGCATGGCCTACAAAACTGCTCATGAGATCAGCTTGTTTTTCTCCACTACAGCCATAAACTCAGGTTTGGCATCTGCGGGAAGCAGCTCTGTGAATCTGGAGAGGGAGGAAGCTCTGTTGTATGTGTATCTACTCACAAGGCCTTGCTGATTAGCTATGTGCAGCTGTAGCCCTCCAGCTGAATAAACTTTTCTACCATACAAGTCTAACGATTTCATATCTCTATTTTTGGGCAAGGGCCCCTGAAACCCATCTCCCACTATGGCTGGCTGCATCCATGACCAGGAAGTCAGATGGGAGGTGGGTGAAGAGGTGCTTGTGCCCCCTAGCAGAGAAAAAGTACATTCTTTCATTCTTTCTCACTGTGGGCTGGGCTGACACTGGGGTCTGCCATATGGTCTTGACTATCTAGGTTATGGTCTTAATGAGAGGCAGCACAGCTCTAGTGGGACCAGATGACAAAATATCTGTCATCTAGTCAGCCTCACCCTTGACCTTCGCCACCTCCATCTCCAAGCCTTGGGGCACCCAATGAAGGAGCTGCTGGAAAGCCTGGCCATCCTCCAAGACTGGAGCAGGAGAAGAACCCATGACCACTTTTTCTGAGGATGTAATGGGCAGCTGACATCCATGGCTCCTGACATGTCTGGTGCGCCTGCCTTCTGATGGGAGGAGAATAGCCCCCACACCTGTCCATGCCATGCCGAGCCCACGGATGGTGCCAAGCTCCTCACCGTGAGAGGAGGAGAAAGAGCTATCAACATTGACATCACCTGGAGCCCTCTAAGCCCCACAGATGCTGGCATGGTCAGCACCATGGAGGACAATACTGACAAGAAAGGCACTGAAACTATCCGAGCCAATGACAGGTAATGGCACCAAGGGGGTATGTGATGAAGAGATTGATGATGCTAACAAAGACCGCTCCATGGGAGGCAGCTGTTCTGATGAACCATCCCATGGAGGGGGTCCCAGTGAGGCTGACAGTACCAAATGCAGTTCCAGGGAACCTCCCAGTGCCAACACCAGCGATGGAGACTGGGATGGTGGGTGGACGAACTACCCCTGGCTCTCATGGAACACCCACAGGGTCCAAAATGGCCATTGTGGTGCTGGCTGCCAGTTCAGTGGCCACTGCCCTGACACAGAGCATTGGCTCCATCTGGAGGAAGATCGTGGACTCCTATTCTTGCCAGAGCTGGAAAAGTATGAGTCAGATTCTGACTCAGATGCCTCCAATGCCGAAGACTGAGGAGGAACCTGTCCTGAGGGCGCCTGTGACAGCACTGTCTGGGATGGTGCCAGTGCTATAGTTGCCCGCCGGGATGGGGGCACATGTGGTTGTGCCATCATGGCAGGCTTTCTCCAGGATGGAAGACGACTCGACAGCTGCCCCACGGACATGGTTCTCCTTGGTAGTGAGAAGAGCACCGTGATTTGCAGAAGGCCGTGTGCCACCCTGAATACCTCCATTGTCAATGATAGCTCCGAGCCAGCATTGACATCCAACCCTCTGAGGTATGCTCATGGCATGTCTCCTCTGACACCATCTGGGAATTGTCCCAGAGCTTCGACACCACAGGAAATGGCCCCTGTTTTGCCTTTTCTTTTTATGAGGCACCAGAGACTGAGACTAATATCCCTTGAGAGGCTGAGGTGCTTGCCCTTCATCATAGCACCAGGCTCCCTTCTCCTTTGTTGATGCCATGGCCAAACTCAATGCTGTTGCACTCTGCACCAAGGAAAATGTGCTCATCCTGGCAAATGGGGATTTCTCACGCTAGAAACTGGGCTGGAATTTCTTGGGCTGCCTCCATCTACAAGACTTTGAGGTGCTCAGACCCATCCTTCAAGGTCCTGGGCTCGAAGGTGTTACAAATCAGGCAAGAGTCTGCATGGTGACTCTCACCCAAACATCTCTAGCAGGCAGAGTTCGGGTCACTCTTTGGGATGCACGTGCAACATTCAGAGCAGACTTGGAAGCCTGGCGACCTTGGCATACCCCAGTGCCAAGGCCTTGAGGAGGGCAAGTGACTTCCCTACTCCAGCCCCACAAACTACTCTCCTAAGAACAGCAGAACTATAACTATTAACTATTTAAACTATTAACACCTAATTAGAAACTATTTACAGACAAGATCTCAGTGCTATCAGCTAATTGAGAAGATTGCTCCCATGGGCGAAGGGGAGTTTCAGCAACTGACACCGTGGCAAGAAGGAACTGAGCAGGGCGCAGGACGGGAAGTGCCTATATTGGTGCCACTCCAGGGGGCACCGCACCGACAGCTACTAGCTGGGGTAAAAATTTTCCGGCAACTGGGCATGCTCACGCGCAACATGTCTACATTGGAATGCACATGAACGATCACTCGAAGAAGAACTGAGTGATTCTGGAGAGCTGGTTTAACAAAGAACACACAAGAATAATAGGCAAATGTCCTGATACTACCACTGATGCTACAACTGTTATCCTGTGAGCCCTATCCTTCACTGATGAGGGAAAGAAAGAATACACCTAAATGAAAGAGGCTTTTCATACTCATTTCAGAGGCATAAAAGGATTGGATACGAAAGGTACAAATTTAATAGGAGGTGCCAAGAACAATGGGAAATGCCAGAGGTTCTTCTTAGTGCAATTCCAGATACCACAAAAGCAAAAGCAGGAGCTAAAGTGAAAACACAAGAAATCATAAAGAAACATGACTGACATGCTAGCAGTATAGAGACTGCAACAGATATTATCAACACAGTAAAGAGAAAACACACAAATGTGACAGGAGCAATTGGAGCAAATTTACAATATAAGCACAGAGAAGGGAAGTTCTTAGCAGGAAATGTTAGAAAAGTTGCGGAAGACATGGTAAGTGAAAACATCTAGCAAAAGAGAAAAAATGTAGGAGATATAGTAAACTCTTTCATATCTAGCATTCGCATTCTGTCATCCAGAACTCTCAAATAACCAGCATTTTGCCCGTAAGTAAATTTTAGTTACATTTTCCACAAGTATAGTATAGTCACGCCCCGAGATACACCCATTCGAGTTGCGAGAATTCAACTTTATGAGGAGTTTCATTTAATACCCCTACTTCAGTTTACAATGCATTTCTTCGCATTTACGAGGACCAATATGGAGGCTGGCAGCTCTGGTAGGCAAGCACTGAGGGGATGGAGTTGGCTGCGTTGGTCTTGATGAAGAGGCCATGCAGGGGGGCGGCGGTGCCCTGCGAGAGGGCGGCAGTCTGGTGCAGTGAGGTAGACTCTTCCGAGTCCCGGCAATAGATCATGCCGCTCTGCGAGACATGGATGCTGGGCGCGCAGCCCATCCCAGTCCCGCTGCTGCCGCTCCCCACCCAGCAGGCTAGGGGGCTGCCGCCGCCCGCCCTGCACAGCTGTGCCTCGGGTGCCGCTCGCCGTCTGTGGCGCTCCCTCCCATTTAGCGCCTGGCTCACCCTCCACTGCTGCCTCAGCTGCCACCGGCGGGCCCTCTCCGCCATGCAGCCCTGCACAAGAAAGGCATCGCCCCTCACCAGCCAGGGGCCCCCTGTGCCTGCCTAGCTCCCCATGCGACCAGCCCCTGGCACCGTCTCCTCCCTGCTTACCCTGAGCTGCGCTCAGGCCGGGCTGCCTCCCTGAGCCCTGCTCTGCCCTGCCCCCCCCTTGCTCCAGATTTAATGGGATTTGGTGTTGTTTTAGTATAAATGGGTGTACATTTTGGGGCTCAGAAATGCATACTTTTTTTCCCATTGAAATTAATGGTAATTACATTTTTGACTTAAGAGACTTTGCCCTAAGAGGGGTTTTTCCAGGAACGAATTACCCTCGTAAGGCTGGGGAAGACTGTATAGTATAAGTAAACACAAATAAAAACAGTATATTTACAGTGTACAATACTACTGTTGCTGGCAAATAAAGTTAAGTAGGGTCTCAACATTCATGAGGGTTCTGTGTTCAGAATCCTTGTGAATGTTGATTTTCGCAAATGGGCACTTGGAGCCCCGGGAAGTGGCGGCTGTGGACACTCCCAATCCTGGAACTCTGGGAAACAGCAGCTGCCAATGCTCCTGGCCACAGAGCCCCGGGAAGCGGCAGCCGCCAGTGCTCCCCACCTGGGACCCCGGGGAAGCGGTGGGTGCTGGCACTCCCAGTCCCAGGGCCTGGGGAAGCCACACCAACCGCTGGTGCTCCCGGCCCTGGAGAAGCCATGGCAGCCACCAGTGCTCCCAGACCTGGAGCCCCAGGGAAGCTGCAGCAGCTGCAGGCACTCCCGGCCTGGAACCCTGGGGAAGCGAGGCCATTCATGAGTAACTGGATTTGCAAATGTGGCACTCACAAATATTGAGACCCTACTGCACTCTGAATACATTTTTTGTTTGTTTCTTAATAGCTAATCTTGTTTTTCTTTAGTGTTATGCATTGCCAGGCACACCTCTCTATTATTCGGAATATTTAAATATCCCTCAATCTCCCAGGCTCGCGACTGCTGGATATGAAAGAGTTTATTGTATCAGGACATGTTGCAAAATAGCACACTGGTCACTAAGAGTAATGGAAACAGTCCAAGAGGGAATGTTACTGTAAGATTACAATTAATCCACATTCCCAGGGACTGTATTCTCAACAGAATTAACTCTATCTCCATATACAATTATTAATGTGAAACAATGAAACATTAAACACTGATAGCAGAACAGCAGTCACCGCAATACCGGAAAGAGCTATCATGATTCCCTGGATGGAAACACCAAATAAGATTCTATATTTATCCAGCAACATTACCTTGGATGTTTGTGGATAGTTTTGCAGGAAACTAGAGGCAGGATGGAAAGTTCCTCAAAAATGTATGTAGGGCCCTGACAAATTCAGTCCATTTTGGTCAATTTCATACTCATTTTTAAAATATTCATTTCATGATTTTAGCTATGTGAATCTGAAATTTCACAGGTGTTGAAATTGTAGGGGTCCTGACTCAAAAAGGGGTTGCATGAAGGTGACAAAGTTATTGTAGGGGGAGATGTGATACTCCTAATCCTTACTACTTTGCTGCTGCTGCTGGCGATAATGCTGCCTTCAAAGCTGGGCAGCTGGGGAGCACCAGTTGCTGGAAGAGCTCCTGGCTCTGAAAGCAGAGCTGTTGCCAGCAGCAATACAGATATAGGTATGGCATTGCTACCCCTTACTTCTGTGCTGCTACCTGCAGAGCTGGGTCCTCAATTCAGCCAAGCAGCTCTGAAGGCAGGAGTACAGAAGTAAGGGAGGCATGGAAAAGTATTGCCATCCTTATTTCTGAGCTGCTGCTCATGGATGCTACCTTCAAAGCTGGGTGCCTGGCCAACAGCCACCAATCTCCAACCACCCAGATGTGAAGGTAGCACAGAAGTTAAGGCGGTAATACCACAATCAATCCTCAAATAACCTTGTGTCCCTGCCCTGGCTGTGAACTCCCTTTTGGGATCGGAACCCACTTTCAAAAACTTTCATGTCCTCCATACAATCAGTACAGAATGGTGTAAAAACACGCAAAAGACAACTTTTTCCAGGGAAAACCAGATTGCATGGTTCATGACCTGTTTTCAATGGGCAAGAATTTGGTAGGGCCCTAATATATGTAATATAGGGACTAACAACTGGGGTTGCCCAGCAATGTAAGGAGTACAACTAATAGAAAAACTGGATTGCAATAATGAAAAAAGCAAATTATACAGGAGAGGTATCCACGCATCTTCACCAAGTCAGGGAGCTATGCAGTGAGTACAAAATAAACTTCATCCCATCAGCTACTACCTTTTGCTCTCAAAGTCCCGTGCACAAGCCTAAACCTTGCTGGGAAAAATCAAAGGATAATTCAAAAAGATGTAAGAGATGTGGGTTATTTCCCAGACAAAAGAACCCACTGACTGAAACAATGACAAAATCATTGTGGACCTTAATGTAACAAAAGTGTGTGTCAACTCCCAACAGACTTATTGCCACATTAGAAGTACCAAAATGACCTTCACGTGGCCTGCTTCTGAAATCGCAGCACATTTTTGTCCTTATGAAACCTTAAAAAGAGACACACTTCAAAATCCACAAGGAACAACAAGGTGTAAATAAGTATGGGAATGAGCCCGGCAATCCATATGGTAGCCCAGACTGAATAGGCAAATTCAGGCCTTAGAAGAAGGCTACAAAGTATGTATCAAGAAAAAAAAAAAAACGAATCAAAAACAATCACCAGAACCATTACTCACTAAACAGCTACCTAACAGACCCCAGCACACGGTAGCAAAATATTTGTTCTTCTGGTAAAGGCACACATTATTGTAGTCAACTTCTTCTCCTTTATATTGACTTAGCTATACTCACACAGATCTCACTGGCACAAGTCATTGAGAAACTAAAGTTAGTATCTGCAAGACACGCTTCCCAAAGTCTACATATGCGATAAAAGGACTCAATTTACCTCTGAAACAAGCTTAGTATTAACAAAGGATTTTGAACATATTCTAAGTCCATTTTACCTTCAAAACAGGGAGATGGAGAGAACAGTGCAGATTTTAAAAGATTTCTGCAAAATATATAAATCACTGCAGGCATATCAGTTCCACTGAACCATCTCCCACAGTACTTCTGATGGAAGGATGACGAGGAACACCTTTGACTGTGGCACAAATACATCTTAAACCTAAGTGCCCTGACCTAAAGGAATTTCAAAAACGGGATGCTGAAATAAATATCTGACAATAGTAAAACTTCAATATTCAGCACAAAATAAAAACCACTATCTGTCCTTGCTTCTTCCTCTGCCCACAGTTCTCCTTCATCTCTTTCGTTAGTTCAGCAGCTATAGAAACCACTTTACTAAGTTGTGTATCCCCTGAATTCTTGCTTTAAGAATTTTATGGGCACAACCTGAGACCTCTGCTAGCATTTACAAATTTAGACATGGGTAAAGACAAAGGCAGTTTGTCATTTCTGCCATGAAACAGTTCCACAGTGAAAAATGCCAACATTACTCCCTCAGAACAAATGCTAGATTTTCACATAGCAGACAACATGTGCATGTTTCTCCTCTCACATAAACAGTATAAAAATACACTGATTCCATTGAAATTAGTGTGATTTATACCACTATTAGTGAGTGGGAACAAGTCTTTATACCTCTTTTTACTTATATCATATTAATAATAGATTTTTGTCATCATCGGATCAATGGACTACCATTAATTAATAATAGATTAGCGATAACATGACCCAGAATTTTCCTTTTTTAATTTAGTGTTTCATGCAGCAACATGGTTTGTTCAAAACCTGTATTAAACACTAAAGATCACCTGTGTGAGTTCATTAAGTTCTGGATGCCACTTTTCTTTAGGGATCAGGAATTTTTTGTCACTAAATCACTACAGTATGTTGCTAGCATGAACGCCACCATATTTTTGTACCACTGTATTGTGTTGTGACTGACAATGTACTGCGCTGAGAACAATATTTTGAGGAAGATGACTACGCACAAGAGCATGGTTGCTTGGGGAGCCCACTATTTAAAATAGAACTTGGCCAAACTCTACAAATTAGCTTCATTTAAGAAAGAGGGAATGCACACCAATATTTACTGAATAAGCCAATATTTTAACAGTAGTTTATTACCAGGATGAATAAAAGACTGAAGAGTATCCAACAGCTTTTCATTTCATCAGGCTTAACTAGAAAAGGGCTGCATCTTTGCTCTTTGTTGATACTGCTGTCCAAGGTTATTATCATATGAATATCTGGTTATTGTTTTATGAATGTTCATGCTGAAGAAGCTCCCTGCTTTCTTTTCCCTCAGTACACTTTAAGGTATCCACCTTCATTATCATCATGTGGCAGTACTGTTCTTCGCCTGCATTTTCTTCTTTAAAAATTAATGCACTGCTATTTTCTGAATTCTGTACTGCATAAGCTGCTTATGAGTACATTATGCTATCAAGCAAGCACATACAGACAAGCTTCCTAAACTGTAATTCTTTCAATGAAAATACAGCTGGTTCTGCTTCAAAGGCACTTCTTTTCACCTGCAAATGGACTTGCTCCTATACTTATTCCTCAATTCATTGTCTTTTATTTGTGTCTGCAAATCTTTAATTGCCTTTAATTAGAAAAAGTAAATTCAGTGCTTTAATCTCGCAAATACATTCAATCATAATTCTGTCTGGGATGAATACCAAGTTCTATTCACTGACTGATCTTTGTAACAAAAGGTATATAAATTTATTGTCCGTTTATACAGACCATACCAATTAAGCCACAATAGAAAACCAAACAGATAAGAGTCAAAATATTTGAAATGAGAAATGTGCAATCTAAATTTAATTACTCAGATGAATTATTTGAGCACAAGTTATTTACAGCATGCCAAAAAAAACTACAGCTAGTAATAGCTGATAATCAGCTTTACAAATTTAAAACCCTTTCAATGCCTTCAGTCCAATTTGTAACCACAGACAAATCGATGGAGTGAATATTTTTGGGCTGGTATTACAATGACAACCAAAACTGTAAAAATATTTCACATTGTAGGCTGTGTCTACACTGACAAAACTTCAAAATGGCAATGCTAATGGCCATATCGAAGAATACTAATGAGGTGCTGAACTGAATATTCAGCGCCTCATTAGCATTAGGGTGCTTCAAAAGTGCCGCTTTCAAACACATGCAGCTTGGTGCAGCTACACAGGGGTCCTTTTCGAAAGGACCCCACACATTTTGAAATCTCCTTATTCTGCTCGAAGCACCATGCCAGAAGCGTCCTAATGCTAACAAGGCGCTGAATATTCAATTCAGCGTCTCATTAGTATTCTTCTAGATGGCCATTAGTGTGGCCATTTCAAAGTTTTGTCTTAGTGTAGACACAGCCATAGTGATCCATTTTAGATGTTAAAGTTAGTTACATTATGCTGTAACAAATGTGCAAATATCAGTAATTTAAGTTCTAGAAGTAACAGCATTCTACGCTTTATCACACATTTTTTTAAACTCATTGTATTCATTATCATCATTATCAACAACCACCATGGGCTCAGCACCAGTTGGTGTCCGATGCCTCCCTCAGTATTTTCTTCCATCTTTCCCCGTCCAGCGTGGAGTGGCTTATTTTCCGCAGATTAGCTCTGCACCCATCTACTGTATCATATACCCATTTTCTGTGGGGTCTGCCTCTCTTATTCGAACTGTCCATTATGCCAAATACCAGGGTCTTGGCTGTTTGTTCGTTGTTCATTCTGCAAATATGCCCAAATAGCTGTAGCTTCCGTTGTATACTCTTCTGCAGTAGGTTCTCTTTCAGCTGTTTCTTCCTATGTAATTCCCCAGTGTGACCTTCTGCATCCATCCAATTTTCAGGATCTTTCTAAAACAACAACTCTTGAATGCCAATATCCTACTCTTCAAATCTTTCATTATCACCCATGTCTCACATCCGTGCAACGTGCTGCTGAATAGACACCTTCTCAAGACATTCAGCTTCGTTCCTAAGCTTTTCCAGATCATATCCATCACCAATTAAAAATATTAACTAATCTAGGGTATACTGTGTTAACTGACTCTCACTCTGAAAATACTTACTGGCATAACTAATTCAGTTGAAGCCAATGGTACCAATAGTGCAAAGTGCAACCGATATAATTAGGGTTTGAACAGTCTGGTTCCAAATGGATATGTTCTATTCAATTCATACCCTTGCTGCATCTCAAGGCAGGGATGGGAGGAAGAGCAGAATGTTTGACTTGACTAGTAGGAAATGGCAATCCTTGGGTCCTCAAAAAGAAGGGAAGGAGCTCGGCTCCCTAGTTTTCCCCTGATCCACAATGTGCAAGAAGATGGAACAAGGTGAAGTGGCAGAGGATGAAGACTTTATCTCCCCAACCTTTGCTGACTATTGGGAAGAACAAGGGGAAATTGATGAGTGAGTAGCTGCCCACCGACATGATCAACCACCCTGCCTTGCTGGCAGTACCTCCTGATGTATAATAGTGAGGTGTTTCCTTGGGTGAAACTGCTGATCTCCACTCTAGCAAGCTATGGGGGAAGAGCAAACAGGTACTAAGCCATTTTACCATTATTCAATAAGCAACAGAATTCCAACCTAATGACAACCTATCCACCTTTAAAACAGCACAGAAATGAAATCCTAAGGTACAACACATACTATGACTAATCTAAACTGAAGATCTAACTTGGTTCAACGCTTTTTTAGATTATTGCAATGTAAGTGAGACAAAAATCCCAGTGAATATGAAGGCTCCAGTCCCAGCTGCCATGAAAGCTAATGGTACATAATTCCTCATGACACTGTTAATAGTTGTATTTGACCTTAAAGCAGCTAGTGCTTCTTTCTGCCCTCTGAAACTACCCTACCAACATCTTCAGTGATCTTTCCCCTCTGCTCCCCGAAAAGCAGAAGACAGACATGTTTTAATACAATTTCAAAACATAAGATTGCTGTAATTAGAGCTATTTTGCAGTCTTAGGCTCACACAAACATTTTGATACATTTTATACACACTTACAAGAGTATGTATGTGCTCAAAATAAAGCATGAAACTCCCCCACAGCCTCTCTCTTTTTATTCAGGTTTAATGGAAACTCAAATCACTGACCATTTTTCAATTGCAAGAGACAGAACAGCTTGACACTAATAATACATTTGCAAAGGACACATCATCATTTAACACAACATTAAGTGCTCAGAGACAACTTTTTTACAGTAGACTCTACGTGCTCACGGCTCAGGGTTGACATATCATTACATTTAATGCTACAAAGATAATCCAACCAGTCATTCCTGAAAGGTAAATTAATTTTAGAGAAGCTACTTTTGAGCTTTAAGCCAGCAAGAAAAACGCATTAAAATGAACAAGTTTCTTTTGTATTACCCGCAAGAGTTTTTTGTCTAAATATAAGGCTTTTTCAAGTATATCAAAATCTTCCCATCCAACTATTTCAGTCCTCTTCTGATTCCAACTCAGAACTCTTGTGACACATTTGAAATACAATTTTAAAGCTGGAAATAAAAACACCTGTAAACAGCCTAACTTTTGCAAAAACTGTAAAGAGTTGCTGTGCTACAGAAAGCGGTATTTCACAAAAAGAAACATATGTTTAAAATCTTTGCATTGGGAGTGTACATACTATACTAGATAATAAAATATGTTTTATTGTTTAATTTCTTTCCTGCAATTATTCTTTTTAAGCAACATTTTAACAAGCCCATACAAGCAATTTAAAAAGGGAATTTTAGAAAATGGAATACAAGTAATTTGAAAGCAAATACTAAACGAGACTACTATTTAAAATCCACTAAGTAAAAAGTCATGAGATTTTCATTGTATTTCCAACACTTGTAGAATATGAGATGAACTGAACGAAGTTTAAAATGAATGACACAAAAACAATGCTCACACAAATGGTGATCTTTATTAGGCACTATGCTAAAAGAGTATGATTCTTCCATGCAATTGTGTATTTAAAAGTTTCTCTTAACACAAGTCTAATGGTCACAATAGTTTCTAGTTGGTAGGTAGTAAAAAGATAGCAATTACCCATTAGTAGGAGTTTTCTGAACAAACACTTCTATAATTCATCAGTTAACCGTTCCAGTGGCCATTTCAACATTTTATATTAAAATCAACAACGAGCTGGTTAAGGCTTTTAAAAACAAATTAACACAATTAATTTGAATCAGGCCACACAGTGAGTATACTCCCCCCCTTGCCCATTTGTACATTTCTAGAGAAAACTACGAGCATTTCTACTGCCATGTAAACAAGCAGAACAACAAGAAGTCTTGCAGCACCTTATAGACTAACATATTTTGGAGCATAAGCTTTCGTGGGCAAAGACCCGCTTCATCAGATGCATGAGTGGTGGGGGGGGTGGTGGTTTCAGAGGGGTATTTAAAGAATGAGGTCCCAGTAAAAGGGAGGGCCAGAGCTGACAACGTCTATTCAGCAAGGTGGAAATGGTCCATTATCAATAGTAGGTATCAAAAGAGGAAAAAACAAGTCAGATCAGACAGGGGGATATGAGCCATTGTCAGAGTCTAATGGGGAGATATTAACAACCAGGGCAGAGAAGCTGTCAGCCACTCCCAGTCTCTGTTTAATCCTTGGTTAATGGAGTCAAATTTGCAAATAAATTGCAGCTCAGAGATTTCTCTTTCCATCTGATTTTTGAAATTTCTTTGTTTCAGGACTGCCACCCTTAAATCTGCTACTGAGTGTCCAGGGAGATTGAAGTGTTCCCCCACAGGCTTCTGTACACTACTGTTCCCGATGGCTGGTTTATGCCCATTTATTCTTTTACGCAGAGACTGTCCAGTTTGGCCAATGTAAATTGCAGTGGGGCATTGCTGGCACATGATGGCATATATTATATTAATAGATGTGCAGGTAAAGGAGCCCCTGATGGTATGGTTGATGTTAGGTCCCGTGACGATGTCACTGGTGTAGATATGTGAGCAGAGTTGGCAGTGAGGACTGTTGCAGGGGCTGGTTCCAGGCCTGAAGCCACTGGTTTGCGATTTGTAGAGGCTGGTAACGATTTGTTTAAGGTTGGCAGGCTGTCTGTAGGCAAGGACAGGCCTGTCTCCCAAGGTCTGTGAGAGTGAAAGATTTGTTAGTGTATAAGGTGCCACAAGATTTCTTGTTGTTCTCAAAGCTACAGACTAACCTGGTTACCTCTCTGATACTTGTAAACAAGCAGGTTTCATGATAAGTTCTAGAACTGTGGACAAAGCAAAACAAAATCACTGCTGTTTAGGAACCAGTGGAAAGTACTGACAATTAGCCAAATTTACAAGCCATACTTATACTAAATAATTAGTCAGACTGTTTAGGAGTCAAAAGAAACAATAATAATTTTTTAACATTTGGGATCGTTGTGCTGAACAGAGGCAGAGTGTTACTGAGAAAGAGGAGTATAGATATACAGGCCAAAAAGCACAACTGGAGATTTTGCAAGACAGAACTGGTCTGTTTCTTACTTTGCTTACACCAATTTTACTAATTCTGCTGACTTTCAATCAAATGAAAATATTTAGTCTGAATTAAGTGAAAAAAAAAATCAAGCTCAAAGCCTCTGAGGCGAGATGGATATAGTAGGCTAGACAACTGATTTACAACTGTAAAAGTGCATACAGGCCTGCCAATGGGGAGGGAGTGGACAAAGGAGACAGTTGCCTTGGGACCGAGCCTTTCAAGGCGTCCCGGAGCTCTGGCCGCTGCCGCTACTACTTCAGCAACAGTGGCAGCCAATGCTCCGGGCCCCCTTGAAATGCCGGTAGCGCTGCTCTGCCACTCCATATGGCTGTGAGGGGCTTAAAACTCTGGCCCTAGTGGTGCTAAGGGTGACTGTCCTTGGCCCTGCTCCTTCTGCCATTGGCGCAGCTCCTTTTGGGGACACTGAGCTGGGCCCCCTCCCACTTTTCCCCAGACCCCGCAGTGTCTGTTGGCCCTGCTGACTGAATGGAATGCTCTCTGCGGCACAGAGAAGAGAAAGTTTTTTTGACTGAGACCTATTTCAAATATATGCACAGTTCATTTAAAATTATAACAGACAGCCAAGCAACAGGGGCTGGGAATGTTCTACACGTAAGCTCTATAGTTAAGCAAACAGCGTATTGCTATTATGCTCATCTACTTGTATTATGGTCTGCAAGGTGTGGTGCATGCTTGGCACTGCAGCCAGCAGTGTCAGGATCAGGAAGCTCTTCTCACCATGGGAGGGTGAAAAGCGAAAAGTTGTAGCCTGCTGATGACCCGTGTCCACACAAGTCAACCCCACCTCCTAGTGGTGCAGAGTGGCAACTGCCTCTGTAAGGAGGCAGACTAACGGGGCTCTCGCCACCTGGTGAAGGTTGGGCTCCGCCAGGTTTGAAATCTGCCCAAGACACGCCTCAAGGCACCCCAACGACCTTGGTCAAGGGACTCATGATGATGATGATGACGACTTGTATTATAGTGGCATCTTGAGGACACAGCTGAAATTAGTGCTAGGTTTTGTACAAACATGTAACAACAGAGAGGTCCTGTCCCAAGCACACTGTGAAGGATGAAGGAGCTACCTGTAACATTGTATGACTATTGTGTGGTCCATGTGTCCATTTGTTATGTTGCTGGCTAAGTGATTCACAAGGGTTAATTCCAGGAATAGCTGATGTGAAAATGGGCAGGAAGGCAAACTCTTCTGATAGCCAACAGTTGCCACTATATAAAAGAGAATGCTAAGAATCAAGAGCTTTGAAGTATGCTATAAATTTGGTCTATTTTTGACTGTTGAGTTTGGCACAAAGGTGCAAGTCATGACAGAATAATGACAAAAGGCGAAGGACTTTTGAGAGGAAGAAAGAGGCAGTGTCGGGGGTGACCAGGCTGCCCCTCCCCCCACTACTAGGAAGTTCCTGCAATCCTTGGTGGGTGCTCAGTGGCATTGGTGACCTGCGATATACAGGACATCAGACTAGATCGGGGTACCAGCCTTCATTCCGGGCTGGCCAATAGCTCAGCGGCTTGGGCATTGGCCTGCTATACCCAGAGTTGTGAATTCAGTCCTTGAGGGGGCCATTTAGGAATCTGGGACAAATAGATTTAAAAAAAAAAAAAGTGTGGCAGCGGGATAGTTCTTGTTCCTACCAAGAGGGCAGGGGACTGGACTTGATGAGCTCCCGAGCTCCCTTCCAGCTTTGTGAGATGCATATCTCCGTAATAACCTGAAGCTCTCTAAGACATTAAATGCAGCTCCTTCTTGGAGCTGCGCATTGCGAATGCTGTCCACCGCTTTGTGCATGCACTCCAGTGCTTGGTGGGAGAAGCATATGGTGGCAGCTCTGGTGAGTTGCCAGCATTGAGACAGAATGGGGGGACGGGAGGTGCCTGGCTCTGGGAGATGGGGAGGGCACTGAGCCACATACTGTCTATCTACCTAGAAATATATAATACATGGCTCTTTGCACTCTATCCATGGCTCTTAGTCCCTAATTGGGTGGGCTTTATTCCATTAGGGGCCACTGATTCACTGAGAAAAAAATTAGTTGTGGGACACACACAGGCCTTCAGGGAGGGATGTGGAGGCTCAGGGTGTGGCCAGAAATGGGGCATTCAATATGCAGGAGGGCTCTCTGGGCTGCGGCAGCATTTTGGGTGCACCAGGATGTGAGAGTTCCAGGTCGAGGGGAGGGAAGGGGTTCCTATCTGTGGAGGGAAGTTTGGGGTGCAGGCTCCAGCCAGGTAGTGCTTATCTAAGCCGGCTCCCAATCAGCTCCACAGCACAGCAAGGACAGCTCTCTCCCTGCCCAGGTTCTATACCGCTCCCAGAAGTAGCTGCCATGTCCAGTCCTTAGCTAGAGGGCCAGGTGGCACTGGATGATGTGTGCCACACATGTCCAGAATCATCAACCCCCCAGCTTTCATTGCCTGGGTTTTTGGAAAATTGAAGCTATGGAGCCAGTGCTGCAGGTGCGGTCAACATGTAGAGTTGTCCCTGATATCCTCTGTGCCTAGGGTCCACAAGGATGTACCAGGGCTTTCAGCTCAGGGTATGAGATTTACTGGGGGGCTGGATGAAATTAAGCGGCAGGCTGAATCTGGCCCATGAGCAAGATGTTCTCAGCAGCTGGACTAGACAATGTTAGTCCCTTCTGGCTTTAAGCTGTGAAACCGTAAACACTCGATTTAATTGACTAATTAGAGGAAGGGTGTCCATTAATGCTGAAAACCTGTTAAATCTAAATCTATAGGACTGGAGGCATCTTGCAAGGTGGGAGGAGCATGTAGTGGCTCCAGCAACAGTAGCCATGGCGGCTCCTCTGGCCCCAGCAGTTCCTTTGTCCCCTGTGGCCCCAGGCACAGCAGCAACTGCAGCTGCTCCTGCAGCAGATCCTCCAGCCCGGTGGCTCCAGCAACTCTGGTGAGTTGCTGGCATTTGTTTGGAGGAAAAGGGGGACTGGCGGACAGCGTCAGCTCTTTCCCAAGTCCATTAAATCGAGGTCCGTTAAATTGAGGGTTTACTGTGCTCCAAAGTCTATTTCCACAATAGGTCATATAAACAGTTTTCTCCAAAATTAGAAGACCCAGAGTAAGGGAAGAATTTTGAGACTGACAGAAGGTCCCCTGAAGCACAGGGGTAGGAAAAACAGGGATCGTTGGGAGCAAGACTGAAAACCAGCCGAACTAAGCGTTAAGTAAAATGGATGTTTATAAACTGTTCATTGAGTTAAAACCCTCTCTTTTGTTATGCTGTGTTCCTTCTGCTGACATTAAAAAATACAGTAAACGCTTTCATATCCGGCAGCGCCAGGACTTGGAGGTTGCCAGATACTCAAATATTGTGGATGGTAGAAAGGTGTGCCTCGCAATTCATAACACTAAAGAAAAACCAAGATCAGATACTAAGAAACAAACAAAAATATATGCAAAGTACTTTATTACCAACAACAGTAGTGTTGTACACTGTAAACTTATACTGTGTATGCTGTATTTATTTGTAGTTACTCTCACTGTACTGTACTTATGCAAATGTAACTAAAGTGCATTTATGGCTAAAATGCCAGTTATTTGAGAGTTCCAGATGATGGAATGCCAGATATGAAAGAGCTTACTGTACATCGTTTTGAAAAGGCTGTTTTAGCTCACTGTGTTCACCACTACTCACAGCTCCCGAAGGGAAGACTTCCAGCAACTGAAACCTGTTGAGCTTCCAGGGGAACCCCAGTAGGTACAATGGAGAGAGAGGTGAAGTTGCAGAGCCTGTCACCTGAGAGAGGAGTGCACTCTGAGGTACAAGAGTCAGGTCAAAAGTGCCAAAACCCTCAGTGTGAGAGTCTAAATCAGTGTTAGACAAATACTGGCTTGCAGGCTGGATCTGGTTCACCAGGGTTAGCCCCTGAAGGGCTGCTGCCACTGTATTTACTATGCTTTTGCAGGTGCAGGTGCTTGCAGGTCCAACTGGCAGTGGATCACCATTGCCAGCCAATGGGAGCTCCAGGAACTAGTGTCCCAATCCATGCTGCTTCCCAAAGCTCGCACTGGCTGGGAACAGCAATCCACAGCCTATGGGAGATGCAAGTACCTGTAGATGGGGCCATTATAAGGTGCGTGCAAAACTGGCTGGATAAGAGAGTAGTCGTTAATGGTTCTCAATCATGCTGGAAAGGTATAACAAGTGGGGTTCCGCAGGGGTCTGTTTTGGGCCTGGTTCTGTTCAATATATTCATCTACGATTTAGATATTGGCATAGACAGTATGCCTATTAAGTTTGCAGATGATACCAAGCTAGGAGGGGTTGCACCTGCTTTGGAGGATAGGGTCAAAATTCAAAATGATCTGGACAAATTGGAGAAAGAGTCTGAAGTACACAGGATGAAGTTTAATAAAGACAAATGCAAAGTGCTCCACTTCAGAAGGAACAATCAGTTTCACACATACAGAATGGGAAGCGACTGTCTAGGAAGGAGTATGGCAGAAAGGGATCTAGGGGTTATAGTGGACCATAAGTTAAATATGAGTCAACAGTGTGATGCTGTTGCAAAAAAAGCAAACATGATTCTGGGGTGCATTAACAGGTGTGTTGTGAACAAGACACAATAGCTCATTCTTCCGCTTTACTCTGCACTGGTTAGGCCTCAGTTGAAGTACTGTGTCTAGTTCTGGGTGCCACATTTCAAGAAAGATGTGGATAAACTGGAAAGGGTCCAGAAAAGAACAATAAGAATGATCAAAGGTCTAGAGAACATGACTTATGAAGAAAGGCTGAAAGAATTGGGCTTGTTTAGTTTAGAAAAAAGGTTAAGGGGGGACACGATAGCGGTTTTCAGGTATCTAAAAAGGTGTCATAAGGAGGAGGGAGAAAACTTGTTCTTCTTGGCCTCAGAGGACAGAACAAGAAGCAATGGGCTTAAACTGCAGCAAGGGAGGTTTAGGTTGGACATTAGGAAAAAGTTCCTAACTGCCAGGGTGGTCAAACACTGGAATAAATTGCCTAGGGAGGTTGTGGAATCTCCATCTCTGGAGATATTTAAGAACAGGTTAGATAAGTGTCTATCAGGGATGGTCTAGACAGTACTTGGTCCTGCCATGTGTAGCCAGACATGAACCCCCCATTTGGCCTTTTCTTCCTCCCCCCCCCACTGGAAGAGAGAGAGAGAGAAATAAGCAGGGGAGACAGGTAGCCTTTGATGTCCTGGGAACGCAGGTGTGCTGTCTCACCCAGCCACTCTACTATACACAAAAACCAGACAGTGGGTGGGCTAGCTAATGGCCGTCCTTCTAGATGATCTCAGTAATTGACACGCCTTGATCACTTCCCCAGCCTTGATCACTTCCCCAGGAAGATTGGGGAACCCCCGCCCATCACCTCCAACGGTGCCCAATTGTCCACAATTCACAGGTGCGAACTGAGCCTTGCACCTTCCCTGGGAAACCTGGGGTTCAAAACACATTCCTCCCAATTGGCCACTTAAGACCAGGAAGAAGCCTACGTGCCACAAGAGGTATAAAGGGGCTTGGCAAACGACCCCCCCTTTGAGTTTCAATCACCTACACCTGCTGGCCAGGTCTGGAATTAACTCCCGAGACTGGGGATGCCTGGTTCGTATCTACTTCTTCCCGAGGGATTGAGAGAATCTGGGTCACACTGGATCTAGGAGGCAGGGGTAAGAATTACACCTGTACTAAACTTCTTTCCTACAGGAATTGAGGGAAAGACTCTGGTTCCACCAGGTCTAAGAGGCAGGGGTAAAAATCACACCTGCAACAGGCCTTTCTTGTGTACACATTAATTGTATTAGTTTAAGCTAGCTAGTTTGTCTAAAACTTTTCTTAAGTTAAATTGTGTTGTTTCCCCTTTAAGAACCATGGCTACGTCTACACGTGAAGCCAACATCGAAACAGCTTATTTTGATGTAGCAACATCAAAATAGGCTATTTCGATGAGTAACGTCTACACGTCCTCCAGGGCTGGCAACGTCGATGTTCAACTTCGACGTTGCGCGGCACCACATCGAAATAGGCGCTGCGAGGGAACGTCTACACGCCAAAGTAGCACACATCGAAATAAGGGTGCCAGGCACAGCTGCAGACAGGGTCACAGGGCGGACTCAACAGCAAGCCGCTCCCTTAAAGGGCCCCTCCCAGACACAGTTGCACTAAACACCACAAGATACACAGAGCCGACAACTGGTGGCAGACCCTGTGCCTGCAGCATGCATCCCCAGCTGCAGCAGCAGCAGCCAGAAGCCCTGGGCTAAGGGCTGCTGCCCACGGTGACCATAGAGCCCCGCAGGGGCTGGAGAGAGAGCATCTCTCAACCCCTCAGCTGATGGCCGCCATGGCGGACCCCGCTATTTTGAAGTTGCGGGACACGCAACGACTACACGGTCCCTACTTCGACATTGAACGTCGAAGTAGGGCGCTATTCCTATCCCCTCGTGGGGTTAGCGACTTCGACGTCTCGCCGCCTAACGTCGAAGTTAACTTCGAAATAGCGCCCGGCGCGTGTAGCCATGACGGGCGCTATTTCGAAGTTAGTGCCGCTACTTCGAAGTAGCGTGCACGTGTAGACACGGCTCATGAGTACTAACATGTACTTTAATCATATGTCTTAGTTAAATTGTTTCTATCTTTGTATAAATAAGTAACTGTTAAAGCCTCTCTAAGTATAATTTTCCTCTTGCTGCTGTACCCGAACTAAACACAAACCAAAGAACCCAGCCTGCCCTGGCTGCTTAGCGTAGCTGCTGGTGTGGCATCACCCCCCTTTGCCCCACCAGACCTTTAGCTGGCACCTGGGCATCGGCTCACACCATGAGCACAGGGGGCTGGACACAATGACCTCTCAAGGTCCCTTCCAGTCCTAGCATTCTATGATTCTACCCGTGAAGGCACAGGTAAATATAGCAGTGGCAGCCCATCAGGTTAATCCTGGTGAAATCCAACCATTTTATTGCCCAGGCCTGGTATGAATGGACAAGACAGGCAAACAATGGGAGAGGGAAGAAAGGCATAGAAAAGAATTACCCAAGGTCACACATCAGGCCAATGGCAGATTGGAAATAGATCCTGAATGTCTGTCTTACTAACTCTGCACCTCACCCACCAGCTCATACTGCATCAACTTAAGATAAGGCTCTAAATTCTTAGATGCTATTTGACTGCATGTTGCAAATTTTTCAATAAAAGAAATCATCTTATTCTACACATTTCAAGACCACACCAAGATCCTTTATATAGTCAGTACACTTCGTTAATTCTGTCCAAGTAGGACGTTTCCAGGAATATTGTCTGCATTTGCAGTTTTCACATCAATGAAGCATATTACAAAGGATGCTTTGTCAGCTCTCTGTATCACTGTCACTTCAGGTGTCAATGCAGAAGTACATATTAGATGATACTGTGGAAGTGATTATGTAAGATGGAAAATTTACAACAAAACTAGTTCTTGGAGACCCATTCACCACCAGTGGAGAAATCAAGTGGTTTTAATGGAATGAAAGGGGACAGGAACATCTCCTTTACACACCACCATGATCTCTTGGGATCCTAAAACTGCTTGTAAGAAATAATCTTCCCAAGTCACTCATAATTTTAGCCCTCCAAAGAAATACAGTTCATCAATTCACTTGTAATTTAAACTCCTCTCCTTCAGCATAAACAGCACTTGACAGGTCTTAACTAAAAGTGAATGACAGCAATAGTGGTTTACTAAAAAGAGTAAAGGAAATACAGTTATAAGCACCTAAGCTATGTCTACACTAGAGAGTTTTGTCAACAAAACTCGAGTGTCTACACTAAAAATGTGTTGTCGACAGTAAATCAACAGAATGCAGCACTTTTGCTGACAGCCTTCTGCCTCTCCCCCATTAGGCAGACCACCTTTCTTGACAGAATTTGATGGCAAAAAGAGACACGAGGATGCTCCTGGGGGCCCTCTGTCGAGAGACCAGCCCTGTCTCCTAGGCTTCTGACCTCTCTCTGTTGATACAGCAGATCACTTTTTCAGCCCTAAAGTTTTGGTTTATAGACCTCATAAAATACAGTTGAAATAAAGTCTTGAAAACATATTGGGAGGCACAATTTTGCTTTCAAAATCAAAACTGGGCTAAAGTTAATAATGGGATCTGTATTTGTGTTATTAACACCTGGTACTGCATAACAAAAGGATAAAGGCTATTGACTGATTGTTAAACTTGTCTATATTTTTATCTTTTTTCAGACATGGTATTCTATTTTTTTTTTTGGTTGGCAATTGACAATTAGAAAGTATTGTGTGTCCATTTTCAGACATATTTATGATCAGTTGAATTTCACCACTTATCCCACACCTGAAATAGGTGCTTCAGATAAAAACAATGAGGGGTCCTGTGGCACCTTATAGACTAACAGAAAGACCCACTTCATCAGATGCAGGTCATACATTTCTGTTAGTCTATAAGGTGCCACAGGACCCCTCATTGCTTTTGCAGATCCATACTAACACAGCTACCCCTCTGATACTTAACAGATAAAAACAACGTCTCATGAGTCTGATGTGCAATTTGCCCATAGTGCTATTTAAGATACATGTAAAAAAATATAGCTATGAATTCGTTTTCTACATGCCAAATATATTCAATCCCCTTGCTACCCTTCATTTATCAGAATGAAGGTAACAGGTATGTTTGAAACTTTGCTTTCATATCCGGCAACCCCAGGACCTAGAAGTTGCCAGATATTCAAATATTCTGCATAACAGAAAGCAAAGCAATACTTAGCAATGCATAACACTAAAGAAAAACAAGATTAGATATTAAGAAACAAACAAAAATGTATGCAGAGTACTTTAATTACTAACAACAGTAAACATTTATTTATTTATATTTACTTTCACTACGCTGTACTTTTGGAAAATATAACTAAAAATGACTTTAGGTTAAAATGCCGGTTATTTGAGAGTTCTGGATGATAGAATGCTGGATATGAAAGAGTTTACTGTACCTCTTCTTTCTTGGTGCCATGGTAACCGGTTTCAGAAATTAATCTTGTTTTAAAGCTTAATGTATATTAAATAATTTGTACAGTTCAAGGTGTGTACCAGAGACCTTTTCCAAATAAAACTAGCATTATTTCTATCATTATTTACATTTCCTTCCAAAGAAATTTTAGTCTGCTAAGAATGTTGCCTCCAAGCAACATAAGGAACCAGGACCAAGTAGTAAGCTATTTTCCCCCTGAAAAAGATTGCTATGAAGTGATTACAGCATGCAAGTAGTCTATATTCCCAGGTCTTTCACTGGCCTTGCTGTATTAACATTATGCAACAATTTCTCTTTTTTTCACCTTTTCCATTTGTAAACACTCACTATCAATAGGCTAAGTGACTCAGTCAATGTTCATGAAGCACTAAGATTCTTGGACAGAAGGTGTTACATATTTTTGTACAAGATATGTTTTTCTAATGACATATGTTAATTTATTTAAAAGGTTTATATATTGAAGATTACTTCTTTCAAATTAACTCACACTATTACTAAACTTGAAATCAATTACACATTTATTAAAATGTATATTAAATATTTATAAGCACATGCTTAAAAATTTCAGTTTTTGGAATTAAACACAGTTCCCTATGTGACATACACACAAAACTCAAAAGCACCCTACAGAAACAGGGAAAGAGTGTTTGGCAATGCCTGTTTGATCACAAAATGCTCTACAGTTACACAGGCTTTATCTTGACATAATAGAGAAATATAGCTAGAAATGCACAACATGTACATGTTTTTGTTATTGTTTTTCCCTCTTCATTGACTAACACTCCCTTCCTGTTCTTGGTCTTCCTCTCATTTCTAATGTATTTGTAAAATGCTTCCTTGTTACCCTTTGGTTGTGTCTACACTACAAAAATAACTTCAAAGTTGCTTAGTTTGAAGTACAACTACCAAATAAAAGACTTTGAAGTTGAGCATCTACACACACCCTACTTCAAAGTTTAACTTCGAAGTAGGGCACTATTCCATTCCCAGGAATGGAGTAAGGACATCGAAGCTGGGCTCCCTACTTCGACATTCACTTTGAGGAATTAGGATGACTCTACCATAACTCTACCACTAAGGGGGGGAAACAAATAAGAAAGGAGAGAAATTAAATAGAATTTCATAACATACTGTGTTAAGCAGCTCTGCTTTTCCCAGCTAAGATTAGGTAATTTTCAGTAAGAGTGAGAATGCTTCATAGCATTAGGAGGACATGGGTTAACTACTGGAAATAATTTATCTGGGAGGCCTGAGTTTGTTTTCATGTTTCTTTGATGCTGATGTAATTCCATTGGTTTTGGCAATGTTTCTACAGATGTACACTACTGTAATTGAATGTAGAATCAGTCCTTACACATAAGGATCAAGAGTGAGGATGAATTATGTTCAGATACTTGAAAGCCTAATTATGTCGTTTTAGGTTTTGCCGATTGTTTTTCATGCTATGTTAGTAATAGAAAGCTGTTTTTATTGATGACATTTTTGTGTTGGGTTTGGAGAAGTCAACTTCAAAGTAAGGGAAAATGTGTGTAGACTCTCTGCAGGCTACTTCAAAGTAGTGCCTAACTTCGACGTTAATTCCTAGTGTAGACGCACCCTTTACATCTCTAGCTAGTTTGATCCCATATTGTGCCTTGGCTTTCCAGTTTTTGTTCCTGCATACTGTGTTATTTATTTATATCCAACCGTTATAATTTAACCTAGTTTCTACTTTTTTTTGTGACACTCCTTTTTGATTTTTAGAACACTGAAGATGTCCTGGTTAACCCAGGAGGGTCTTTTGCCATAGTCCCTATCTTTCCTACACAGGGGAATAGTTTGCTCTTGGATCCTTAATAATGGGATATCCTGATTATAAACTAGTGAACTAGTCTCCTTTTCAACATCCTCCACTCTGACTCATTCTGTGCCTTTAAAAATATCAACTAATAGCAAATCAGACGGAAATATCTTCTATATGTATCACAAACAGTTATGATGGTCTTAGTATTTCTGTTACAAAGAGTCATTTTAGCGGCTCATGAATGTTGCGCACGCGCACGCGCACACACACTTTTGGAAAAATGTTCTTTGGGTGGTTTCATTTCATGAAAATGATTGAGGAGGCATTGAGCCAGGGAAGAGGGTTCGTTGGGGAGGGTGTTGAGCTGGGGCCCCGGGTGGTTGGGGATTGAGTCAGGGAAGGGGATGGGGAAATGCGTTGAGCTGGGGCTGTGCGGGTGGCTTGAGTGGGGGTAAGGGTGAGGCTGTAGGGGGGCAGTTTGAGGCTGTGGGAGGGAGTTGAGGTTGGGGTGCCATATGTTAGGCAGTTTGGGGCTTGAGTTCTGGCACCTTTTTGTGTAGAAAAGAAGCACTCAGCATCTACTCATGCCCCTTCTGCATTCCTGTGTGAAGACTTGAAATTGATGTGACATCAGTGGTAAAAAAGGAGCTGCAAATATCTCTTGTGCTAGTACTCTGCTGCTTTGACCTCCCAAATAACAGAACTCTCTTCCTCATGGCCATGCTTCATGGAGGAGTTCCTCAGGACTTCACCCTCAATATCTGGATATATTTATTTCCTGTTCATCTGTAGGTGCTTAATACTGTTAAAATTCTGTATTAGTAATGGTTACATTTTAAAAATTAATTCTCCAACCCCAACGCAAAGATGTCATCAATAAAAACAGCTATTACTAACATAAAAAACAACCAGCAAAACCTAAAACAACATAATTAGCCTTTTAAGTATCTGAACATAATTCATCCCCACTCTTGATCCTTATGTGTAAGGCCTGATTCTACGTTCAATTACAGTAGTGCACATCTGTAGAAACATCACCAAAACCAATGGAATTACATCAGCATCAAAGAAACATGAAAACAAACTCAGGCCTCCCAGATAAATTAATTCCAGTAGTTAGGTCATGTACTCCTCATGCTATGGAGCATTCCCACTCTTGCTGAAAATTACCTGATCTTAGCTGGGAAAAGCAGAGCTGCTTAATACAGTATGATATGAAATTCTATTTAATTTCTCTACACTCTTATTTTTCCCCCCTCTTAGTGGTAGTTATGACCACAGAAGATAAATGTATTTTCTTCATTATTATTTTTGCTACTGCAAAGATCAGTCTCTCTCCACGGAGTACTAAAATAGTACCTTCCATGTTGCTCCTTTCACCTTAATTCCTCATAGGAATTCAACAACTTTTCTCTACCCACTCAGTAGGTCATAGGTGGTATTCACATTAAGCTATTTGGCCAATATCTTTTCCATCAAGTATGTGCTATGGAGTATATAGTTCCCCACCCTGCTTACCAAGGTAACTTGAACTCATACATTGCAGACAAAGTCTGATTTTCTATTAATTCTCCTCATCATTCCCATGTCACTGTTTTTAATGGTAGCTTGGTTTGTTTAATAGAGTTTGTTAAGGTTTACACCTTCAGTTCCATTACATCTGAAATCCATTCTAGCTTGCAAGCTCACCTCCCTCCCTTGTGTAGCTTGTTCCACTATTCCATGTTTCTATCAACTCTGGGGTGGACAACACTTATAGTAGTTTATTTTTTCTGGAATAAGATTTCTTCTGATATAATCCTGCTCATCTGTTCACTCTTTTTTCAGGAAGGAGGTACTCAGCTTAGCTTTGGCACCATGCCTGCACATGACGAAAAAGGCTGTGGGCTAAAAGAACCTCAGTCTAGTCTGGTAGTGCTTGTTAGACATTTGGAACACAAAGCTTTTGCTTGGGGGTAGCATCAAATACCGCTGGAAAGTGCTGAGATAAATTATGGTATTTGTTGTTTTTTACTTTAACCCCACTAAAGGAGCTGACCTCATCTACAAGTACTCTGGGACCAATGCACAGAGGAGTCGCAGGGTACATCCATACAGAGATAAAAGACTGGAGGCACAGCCACTGCTGGCCCAGATCAGCTGAATTATGCTCAGGGGGTGGGGCTAAAAACGGGCTCCAACTCAAGTCCAAACATTTAAACGGTGCTCTCTGAGCCCAGATCAGATTACCTGAACCAGTTGCAGATTTTCTATCCAAATTCAGAGGTATTGCCTAAATTAGAACTCCTCTACACTAACAGACACCTGTAGAGCTACTAATATGTACTCTACTGATGCTCAAAGGAGTCTCTACATACACCAGTATCAGAGGGGTAGCCACGTTAGTTTGTGTCTGCAAAAACAATAGGAAGTCCTCTGGCACCTTACAGACTAACAGATTTATTTGGTCTTTCCCTACAAAAGTTTATGCTCCAATAAATCAGTCTATAAAGATGCCATAGGACTTCTCATTATTTCTACATAAACTGAGACATTAGAAGAATGCGCAAGTCAAATAACCACACACACGCACACCTTCCCCACACTAATTTACAACTTCTTTCAGATCATCACACCAACTCCCTTAGACACAGGTAATGCATGTGTACAAATCTCTACAGCAGGGACGGGCAATAATTTTGGCAGGGGAGACTCTCCAAGTAGTTCCTCGTGGCCAAAGGCCCTACTTTTCTATGATATTAATGGAGGGGGTGCATGGTCTGTGGAAGATATTGAATGCAGAAAGGCTCTCAGAGTAAAGGACTGGGATGTCAGGGGGGTGCAGGGTCTGTGAGGGGGTTTGGTATACCAGTGGATTCTGACTTCGGAGAGGGGCATAGGAGAAGATGCAGGGTCTAGGAGGGAGTTGTGAGCAGGGGCTGGGATGTAGTTGGTTTGGGTTCTGACCTGAGGCAGGGAGCAAGGTGGAGCAGGGAACAAGGTGCAGGCCCTAGTAAGGAGGTTTTTACTCTAAGTGGCTCCCAGCCAGCGGTCCAGCAAGACCGTGGGGCAGGTTCCCCGTTTGTTGTGTCCCCACGCACTGCTCAACGTGGGCAGCGTCTGGAGCCTGTGTGTGCATCACTGTGCAGTGTGTGCCCTCAGTGACAGAGGGCTCCACAAGCTGCCTGCACTGGCTAGCAGTGGTTAGTATGGGCTAGAAAATGGTTGGTTTCTGGCCAATGGAGGCTGAGATGATTGTGTTGGAGATGTGAATTCAGACTCCCTGCACCCAGACTCTCTCACCAAGTTCCCCACCTCTATACCTGAACAACCCTGCCAAGCTTCCTGCACCCAGACCCTCTCCCCACCCCCAACTGTGCCAAAGCAGCTACCCCATCAAGCCTCATACCCCCAGCATCACACCCTCCCTGAGCCCCTAGTATCAACCCAGTCTCCCTTGCTGAGCCCTATCTCTGCACCCTTAAAGCTCCTTTTGAGCCCCAAATGTCTTTACCTAGACACCTCGCAGAGCACCATTCCCCCTACACCCAGAATTCCTTAATGAGCCCCTGCGCATCCAGTTCCCCCCTGCACCTGGACCCACACCTAGCCATCCACCCCCAGTGCATCCCAAACAAAACCCTTTTACCCCACACCTGGATCCCCCCCATATTAAGCCCTTCTGCAGTTGCCCCAGATTTTGATCAGAGGGGTAGGACAGATATGCGTGTGAGACTGTCACTCTTTCTTGCTACAGTGGTTCCCACTGCCCTTCCAATCTACTGTTTGCAATAATTTCAATCCAGTGTCTGTCCTGCTGAGTACTATTAGCCAGGCCATTCACTAAAGCACCAACCAATCTGGCAAAGCATTAATTACAATAGGGATAATCAGGTGCTGAACTGTATGCACATATTTAAATGCTGTGCCATACTATGGCCTTGCTTCAGTCTTAAGGATACGCTGTCATTTAGGGTCTATCTACACAGTAAAGAAAAACCCACATGTGGACCAGGCCAGCCCATTTAGGCTCACAATGCTTGGTCTGCAGGGCTCAGATTGTGGGTCTCTTTCATTAGCGTGTAGACTTTCAGATTGTAGCTGAAGCCTAGTCTCTGAGGACCTGCAGGGAAGAAGGGTCCCAGAGCTCTGGCTCTAGCTTCAGCATGGCAGCAATGAAACAGAACCACAATATGAGTCTATCCAGCCATGGGCTCTTCGCTGCTGTTTAGACATACCTTTAGACTATGGTTACACTACAGAGGTATTTTAAAATAAGATATTTTGAAATAACACAGCTACACACAAAATGCATTTCGAAATAGCACCCATTCCGTGTCTTAATAGCACATTATTCAAAATACTTATTTCAAAAAAAGGCATTATTCCTACTTCAATGAGAGTTATACCAGTTTCAAACTAAGACGCCCACTATTTCAAATTTATTTCAAAATAGTGCACGTGTAGTATAGAAGTGAGCAAAGTTATTTTGAAATAACAGCTGTTATCTCGGGATAACTCTGTAGTGTAGACATAGCCTTAAAGTCCTCTGTGCTTGACATGCAGGCCAGCATACCCAGCATGCAAACACTCCACAAAGATGTCTCCACTGGCTTGGGCCTGTGTGATTAATGAATGATGGGTGCATCCCAAAGGACAGTCTCTATGGAAAAAGACTAAAAGGATGCCCAAAGTTGTCGTTCAAGAACATGTGCACAAGTGAGAGCCCAAAGAAATGGTAATGGATGTGGACAAATGGGAAGATCGTACTCAAAACCACAGCCTGTGGAAACAAAAGAGCTTAACAAAAGTCTCCAGAGTTATGAGAAGAAGAGTTATGAGAAGCTTAGCAGAGGAAAAGAGAGCTTGCACAAGACAAAGCCCAAAGAATGAAAAGCATCACTTTCAACTGTCACAGATGAGCAGAGATTGTCTCTCTCAAGTGGGCCTCTTCAGTCATGAATGTGGCTGCCATAAATCCAACTGAGTAAATTCTTTACGTCTCAGGGGCACATATCCATATTCTCTCAAAAAAGAAGGGTGCCTACTACCGTATCTGCTCTGTGGAGTCACACAGATGTGCTAATATACCTAGTAAGGAATCAATTTGTTTAAAAAAAAAAAAATTCTTCAATTTCCCCTCCAATATTATATAGTATGACTTTCTCCATGAAAATTTACTTGAACTCTCAAGCTAACCTGAATCAGCAATTTACTATTGAAACTTGCCACATCGCACTTATTAATCATTTTTGACACCACTAAAATCCCCTGAGTTAGCAATAAAAATTGTAACAAGATTTTACTGACATTTTATAGGAAAATTCTCAGGAACAAAATATAGACTGTAATTCAAGATCACTACTACTTTTTGAGAAAAACTACAATCTCCAGCAAAATCACAATTTAAAACATTGGAATAGATACAAATATTAGCAGCACTACAGACATGATCAAAATAGAAAAGTTATTTACAGCATAAAAGCTAAGCAAAAAGAGGAACTTTCATTTTCCTGTTGGATACGTAGGGCCCTACAAAATTTACAGTCCATTACGGGTCAATTTCATGGTTACTGGATTTTTAAAATAGTAAATTTCATGATTTCAGCTATTTAAATCTGAAATATCGCGGTGGTGTAATTTTAGGGGTCCTGATGCTGTGAGAAGTTGTGGGATGGTCACAAGGTTATTGTTTTGGGGTGGGAGGAGTTGCAGTACGGCCATCCTTACTCTTGTGCTGCTGCTGGCAGTGGTGCTGCCTTCAGAGGTGGCAGCTACAGAGATGGAGCTGCTGATTGGGAACATGGTATGATATTGCCACCCTTACATCTGCTCTGTTGCCTCCAGAGCTGGATCTTTGGTCAGCAGATACCATTCTCCACCTATGCAGGCAGCAAGCATGCCCCCCTCCTCCTCCACAAACCTTGCAACACCCTGCATCTCCCTTTTGGATCAGAGACCCCCACCCACCCACCCAATTACAGAAACACTATTCTTCTTCTGCAGAATCCATACACTATATATAGGGTAAAAGCACACAAGATCAGAGTTCAGTGAGAGACCAGTTTCATGGTCTGCGATGTATTTTTCATGGCCATGAATTTGCAAGAGCACTGCTGATACCCAGTCAACATATTATCAGCATTATTTCTAAACATATTTATTTTAGAAAACATTTTGATTTTAATTCAATTATAGAGCAAAATCCAGTTAATTGGCACTCTGATGGATAACACACCTACTCAATGGAGAAAGGTAGGAGAACCAGATTTGGAGCAAAGTACTTCAGTAACTTTAAACAATGGGACAGGGATGTGTCTTAAAGTGTTGGTCAGTCATGGCAGTTGGTGATTGAGAATTCGTTTCTCCTAGTTTCTGACTGTACAGCCCGCAGTTTGCTATATGTTGTTTTGCTACACTACCGTGACCCACTCAAACATTCTTAATAGGATTTAAAATGTGTCAATGTTTTCTACAAGTGCCTATTTGTGAAGCATACTTTACCATAATATAAACACAGTTAACTGCACAACATTTACAATTCCTACAACACTGACAATGAAGCAGTCACTTAATGTGCATGATTTTCATGCCAACAGGATGTGCTCATGAAATGATTCTACTGCAGTTTTTCCCCCCAAAAAGCCCAGCTTTGCTGGGAAAAGCCTCTTGCATAGACATAGCCTACATGTTTAAAATTGATCATTCATGTTCTCATAACATATATTTGCTATGCCTAACTTATGTTTAATAACAGCATAACAACCACAAAATTTGGATCACGTTAATACCAGCTCTGTGTTTCACTTGATAGTAGAGCTTTCCCTTAGCTGTGTAACTCACTCAGGGTTCTAAGTGGAAAGAAGCGTCTTCTAACACAAAGTTGAAACAAAAGCAGCATCAGAAGCCACAAGGCTTAGTTTCATTTTGGAAAGTAAACACTTATTGTCCATTAATCCTCCCAGCAAACAGGAAAAGGGCAAAGCACTGGCATCCATCAGAAACAGTTCTAAAGCCTAAATCCTATGACAGGAAAGACCTTTGCAATTTGCTAACACTCACCCTTAACGTGAGGACAAAATGTCTTTTATTGCTTTTTCCTCTCTGAGATCTACTCCTATACTAAAAAATTTAAGAGTGAATTTATGGCGTAGGCACACACACTCTTACAAGTGTCAAAGAACCCATGACTTGTTCCCCTATCCACAGCTCTCTACTGTCATAGAATAATCTTAGGGACATTCTCTTTTTTTCCTTTATTTCTTTCTTGCCCTGAGGGAGGACACCCTGTACAGTGGGTTGCCATTTATCCCCCTTTAACTTCTGCTCCCCTTTCTTGTCCCATCTGAAAAGATGCTTGTTCCTGCAAAACATAACAAAAAGATATTTCGGCAATTATGTCTTGAACATCTTCATTATCCTGAGAGTTTCCATCTTTCACCTCGAACTCCTATCAGGCATTCCTACCAGACAGCTAGAAAGGCAATTACCTTCTAGCCAGAAAGGCACCTAGATAGTACAGTATATCGCAAAATTTAACACACCAAGGATCAATTTGCAAAAAACACTTCTGTACCAAGTGGACATCATGAACCGTAACACAAATTTAGAAAGAAGTTTGATCCAGTGGTTAAAGCACTGGATTGGGACACAGATCTTGGTTCTATTCAGGGCTCTTCCAGATTTCCTTACAACCTTTAGTCACATCACTTAATACCCTTTGGCCACAATGCCTCATCTGTAAAATGGGGATAACATTTCCCCCTATTGTTTTTGTCTTATCCATTTGGATTTTCCACTGTTTGGACAAGGTCCGGACATGGAAATTAACATAACAAAGGTGCCTCCAGAATCCAAGCACCTCACACTGCAGCATACATCACTGCTGCAAAGCTATGGAAACTGCAACACTGAAGATTTATTTGATGAATAGACTGTATTCAACATTTTTACAGTAATAATTTCAATTCTGAAGGAAATAAATTGGAATCATGAAGAATTAGGCAGTCTACCACTCCTGCTCAGTTGTCTCAACAATCAAAAAGTGTAAAGATCTACACTTTCCCCCACCTCCTAGAGCTGGGATAGAACCCAGGTGTCCTGTCTCCTAGTTATGCCTTCCATACACTCTCCCCCACACTGAACCCCACACCCCTCACAGAGCTAGGGATGGAAGCCCAGCAGCAGGGCTGTCCTGAATCTTTTTGGAGCCGTACACAGCTGAGCACCTGCACCGTCCAGCCCCTGTGTGGGAGAGAGGGGAGGCCACTCCGGGGAGCAGGGCTGTGAGGGCAGGAGCTGTATGGGAGTTGGCAAGAGTGTAGGGATGCTGTTAGGGGAGCAGGCAGACTTGGGGGCACTACCCGCCTGGAGCTGTGGGCTAGCAGTGGGGGTGCGTGGGGAGACCAGGGACTGGGGCTCACAGGACTGGAGGCAGAGCTTTGCATTGGGTCAAATGGGGCTTGGAGGTAGAACAGGTGGCTGGAGAACTAGGGCTGCTGAAGCCATGAGGCAGAGTGGGTGGCTGGAGGAGTGGGTCCAATGCGTCTGGAAGTTGGAGCGGGAGTGGGGCTGAGGCCTTGGGATTAGATCTAAGATTAGAAATGCCAGTTTACAGAGCTTCCCAGTTCATACAAGGCCCAATAATGCAGCTTTTGCTACCCATCTAAAACATTAAAGTTCCAAATGGCACACTAAAACTGTAGGAAATACCAAACTAAAGATTGCCTGCACGGCCTTAACTATTTCCCCATGCATGTGCACATTAAAAACAAGTAATATTTTATTTCTTGTAGATTTAAATGGCAGTTATGATTACTCAGTAACTGTAAAATAAGGTCATTTAGTTAGATGCCTAACCACAGATAAAAGTAACTTAATTTTAGGCAACCACTTCCAGAAATGCAGATCCTGTCTCTTATCATATTACTTAAGGTTTCAGAAAGAGAATTTTTAAGAGTGGGTACAAATGGTAAGAATGTACATTCAGAGAACCAGGTATGTATGTGAGGAGGTAGTATGTGCGAAGGCAGCGTATTTTACATATTTTCCACCTCTACTTAAAAAATTAACTGAGGAAAAATGTTGTTATATTTACTGTTTTTTATTTAAAAGTGTTCAGTAATTATTGACTATGATTCTTTATTACTGACATAGATTCTATGACTATACTGAGTAATATCATATAAAGTCTTATACCACCCAATACATTGAAAATAGCTCTGGACTACCCCATTTAAATTTAAAATTTGCTGGGCATATATATTCATATAGAGATGGAATAAATCAAAGCTTCACCTGCTACAGAGCATCATGTAATCATTTATTTTTAATCTTCTACTGAGATCTGCGAACATAAAATGTGTTGTTTTCTTTTAAATTATGCCTTTTTCTTCCATCAAAACTCTTTGTTAAATGAGCAGGTCCTTAACACTGTATGCAGGATTCATCCCAAAAGGAGACAATATGTATTCCTTACCTATTTGTTTTCTGTATTGGTCAACAGGAATTCTTGCTGAAGAAGCATCCTTTCTACCCATCCTTTTTGAGTCAAAAACCACTATGGAAGGAAGGGGAAAAAAATCACATTATTTTTAAATTATGAGTTGTTTTAACAAACCAATGAATGCTATGCATATCACACAAAGAGTTTAACAAGTGAAATAGTTGTCTAAATTCCATAAAAAATGAATAAATCTCTACATGGTAGCTATGGTTACTAACCTATCTGTAACCGTTGTTTGAAATCTGTCACACATGTCCATTCTGCTGTGGTGAATGTATACCACAAGCACAGCTGTCAAAAGTTTTTTTCCTTAGCAATACCCATTGGGTCAGTATGATCACCTGCTGTTACCTTGTACACTGTGTGCAGGTATAAAGTGCAGAGCTGCCACTGACTCCCACAGTTTCTTTCTACTGGAAGGATGACAACAGAAAGGGGAAGGAGGACAGTTCATAGAATGGATATATGCAGTACACCTTGAAAAACAGTTATGGAAAAGTTAGTAACCATTTCTTCTTCAAGTGACTGCACATGACTCAAAAGCAATCCCATCTGGAATTGGGCTCACAGAGTCTTTTTGAACAAAGACTGCAAGATAATTTTTCTTCAAACTTAAAAATATCTGCAGACTGTTCAGAGAGAGCACAGTGAGAGGCAAACATCCCATGATAACCAGATTGCTACTTTGCAAATGTCTTACATGAGAGTATGGGCCAGACAGGCCACAGAAGACGCCTGGGATCTAGTTCGACCCATCCTCTATCCGGAGACTTCACACTCACCAACTGGTAACTTAACTACATACCAAAATGAGATCCTTTGGGTGCACACAGGACAGACATAAGGCTGGAAAAAAAGTGAATGGCAGGTGATGATAGCTATCAAAGGCTACAGCTATCAAACAGTGTGTGATGATAGTTATTAAATAGCTAAGATAGCTATTAAATGCACTCTGACTTACCTAATCAACACCTAACTGTTTTTGGGACAGAAGATAGCCCTGTAGCTGTTAAACAGAAACAAAGCCCAGGGAAGCTTCTTTCATTCTGACCCAGACTGAGAACTCCATCCATTTAGCCAAGTAAGTCCTCCAAAGATGATGGCTTTACACTATTTAACAGTACTTCTTGAACAACCCTAGAACAAGTATCAGAGAGGTAGTCCTGTTAGGACTTCTCAACAGTCATTAGCCACAAAGCTTCTGAACCATCAGGGGAAGGGTGTGCAGATTGACATGGAGAAGGTGACCCTGATTCTGTGAAATCAAGTCTATGTGTAGCAGGAATAACAGGGGACTGACAAAAACCAGCTACCTCCAAAAAACAGCATTGACAGGGCCATCCTCAAAAGGCAATCAGTATAAGATGAGCCTTGTCCTGCTTAGCCTTGCACAAAACTTCAGGCAGAAAAGAAACAGAAACAAATGCATATCGTTCATCTGACCATGGCACAAAAAATTCATCTGTCAACAAACATGCATGAACTGTGAACCACTGGCAAGCAAAACTGATGATATTTTTTATGCCTTTTGCTATAAGCAGATGCACCTGTGGAGCTCCCCATAGCTGGAAAATGGATCCTGCATATCTGGGTGAAGGGGCCAACTTCAGTAGTTGCTGAAAAGCCTGTTTAGGCAATCTGTCAGCATACTGTGGATCCCTGGAAGGTAAGCTGCTTTAACAATTATGGAACTGGCGATACAGAAGACCCAATACAGAACTGCTAAATGATGCAGCAGTGAAGGCTTGCATTACTTTGCATTTGTCTTTATTAAGCTTCATCCTGTTTACCTCAGACGATTTCTCCAATTTGTCCGGATTATTTTGAATTATGACCCTATCCTCCAAAGCAGTTGCAATCCGTCCCAGATGGGTATCATCTGCAAACTTAATAAGCGTACTGTCTATGCCAATATCTAAATTGTTGATGCAGATATTGAACAGACCTGGGCCCAAAACAGACCCCTGTGGAACCCCAATTGTTTATACCTTTCCACCATGATTGAGAACCATTAATAACTACTCTCTGAGTACGGTTATCCAGCCAATTTTTGCACCAACCTTATAGTAGCACCATCTAAATTGCATGTGCCTAGTTTATTGATCAGAATGTCATGTGAGACTGTATCAAATGCCTTACTAAAGTCTCGGTGTATCACATCCACCCCCTCTCCCTTATCCACAAGGCTCATTATCCTATCAAAGAAAGCTATCAGATTGGTTTGACATGATTTGCTCTTTACAAATCCATGCTGGCTATTCCCTATCACCTTACCACCTTCCAAGTGTTTGCAGATGATTTCCTTAATTTCTTGCTCCATTATTTTTCCTGGATTAGAAGTTAAACTGACTCCTCGGTAAGTTTCCTGAGTTGTTCTTATTCCCCTTTTTATAGATGGGCACTATATTTGTCCCTTTCCAGTCTTCTGGAATCTCTCCTGTCTCCCATGATTTTCCAAAGATGACAGCTAATGGCTCAGATACCTCCTTGTAGCCAGACAGAGTCTCCCCCTTACAAGCCAGCTTGCTCGTTGCCCCCCCTCCACTGAGGAGCACACAGGGCACGGAAATGGCTGCTGACAGCACAGTCTTTGATGCCCTCATTGAGGCCCAGATATGCTGGCTTATCGTGACCCTGAGAAGCAGAAAGTACAGCTAGAAGGCTAACAGGCCAGACTGTCAACATGAGAGGGGGGAGGACCCTCAAGAAATCACCCCAGCTGGCATTGATCAATATGATGCACACACACAATCACCCAGAAGGGGACGTGCCCCGCCCGCACAAAAGAATGTCCTGTACTCCTAAATTGTTTATCTCTTGTCTTACAAGTGCAAACTAAGTAGAAATGCCCTTGTAACAAACTGGAGTCACAAAGACAGACCAGTATGATCTGGCACCATAGATAAGAAAGAGAATACATAACCCAAAAGGGGTATAAAAGATGGGTCCAGCAGAACTCTAACTTTGAGTGCATTCCACCAACTTCCTGCTGGTCGGGTCAGGTGATTGCCTCCCGAGGTCCACTACTGGGGACGCCCAACCTCGTATTCGTCTTTCCGCGGAATTGAGTGACCGATCCGGCTTGGCTACGCTGGTATCGAGAGACGCAGAGAGGGTAAGATACACCCATGCTAGGTCTCTGACTTTTTTGTGCACAGCTAAAGAATTAGAGCTCTGTAACTAGTATCAAGATATCATTGTGTTAGATGATAACAGATATCTTTGTATTGGATTGTAACGTAACTTGTTAACACCTGTACTTTGCTAGCATATAAGAAGTAAACAATAGCCTTTTGTAACCGCATGCTTATAACTGTAGCTTAATAAACTTGTAACTAGTTAAGATCCAAGCCTAACCATTTTGTTAACCCTTTTGTCACTGCAACACAGCCGGCACAACAAAAAGAACTTTAACCATTTGGTTACTACAGCCTGGCCGTGGGTGAGTGTGCTAGGAGCTGCCTGCTCTAACAGTAAAAAACTGGGTTGCTTAGGACCCAGGGGAGCACCTCACCGCACATTACCTGGCCGCCGGCTAACACTCCTCTATCAGCTCCTTGAGTTATTCTAGATGCATTTCATCAGGCCCTGGTGACTTGCAGACATCTAACTTTTCTAAATGATTTTTAACTTGTTTTTTATTTTATTTTATTTTATGTTCTAAACTTACCCTTTCCCACTAGTATTCATTATGTTAGGCATTCCTTCTTCAGGCTTCTCGGTGAAGACTGAAACAAATAAGTCATTAAGCATCTCTGCCCTTTCCAAGTTTCCTGTTATTGCTTCTCCCTCCTCACTGAGCAATGGGCCTACCCTGTCCTTGGTCTTCCTCTTGCTTCTAACGTATTTATAAAAACTCTACTTGTTTCCCTTTATGCCTGTAGCTAGTTTAAGCTCATTTTGTGCCTTTGCCTTTCTAATCCTGCTCCTGCATTCCTAAATTCCTGCATACATTTTATTTGTTTCTTAATATCTAAACTTGTTTTTGTTTAGTGTTATGCATTGCTAGCTATAGCTCTCTATTAACCAGAATATTTGAATATCCTGCAACCTCCCAGTCCTGGGGCTGCCAGGTATGAAAGAGTTTACTGTATTCATTACTTGTGCCAAACTGCAGATGCAGCAGCAGTGCATTAGGAATGGTAATAACTAAATAACAGAAAATATTAATGCTATTTTATTTGTATTAAACTAAATCTTAAATGTTACATAAGTGTTTCATATTTGCAATTTCAACAGTCTCCTGAGCTGCCGGCTGATGGCTGTCCTTAAACACTTTTATTTTTAATTTTCAAATTTTAAATTTTCAAATTTTATTAACTTTAACAGACAAGGGCTCAGAACACTAAATGTACAGTGTTCTTAAGATTTCTGCAACTAGTTCTCATCTTCCGCACTTCTATTGTCACTTTGATTCATAGACTGAAACAGAAATACAAGTTTTCCTGCTTTTCCGACTCCCAGTTGATTTCTTAGATTTGTGTGAATAAAGCCAAAGGATAAAAGTATTCTCTCTTTGCCTGCTGAGGCAGCTGCTGCTGTGAAAAGTTGGCTTAGCAGCAGGAGGAACTCTGTTTCCAGTCACCTGGCTAATGATTCCCACCAATTCAAGGACTGACTTTTCAAATCATCATCAGGAAACATGTACTGATTACATGATTTCACTCCAGCCCTGAAATTTATTATGATGGACGTCGCTGAGGAGTGATTTTGAGATGCTCATGCTATGGCATCTACCTTTATATCATAGGTTAAGAATGTTTGCAAGAAAATGAGATAGAGTTAGTGTTTGAGCCATTCACTTCTTTGCTGCCTGTAGTTTTAATTTTCTGGTGAGGTATTTCTTTTATCAATGTCTCTTGAAGTGCCTTCCACATTTCAACAGCATCAGCAATGGAGCAGTAATCTCCATGAAGTTTGTTTAAGGCTATGGTTAATAGATTCAATATACTGATCATATCCTCTCCCTTCTCCTTTAATCCAGTATTAGATTCTTTGGATGAGATACTTTCATCTATTTAATCATGGTTTTCTTCACAAAGCTTTATGACACTAGGCCAATTCTTAATAAATTGTTCAAATCAATCAAACAATAGAATTTCACTGAACATCTGAGGGAGAATTAGTTTGGATCCACCTGCTCGTCAGTGAAGATGAAGCGAAATGGTTGCTAAGGAAGTATTTTGTGACTTCAAGAACATCATCTTTTATTCCGGGAGAAAAAGACTTATGTCTTTGGCTAAAAGATTCATTAAATGGGCACTGCAGCCATATGTTATTAAAGAGCATAATTAAACTTCTTCTAAGTATCTTTTCATCTTTGCTATGATTACAACATTGTCAGTGACAAAGCTGCACATGTACAGTTGAATTTTCATTCAGAGTTTATTACATCCTTCACTGCCACTTCTTTTAAATATTCCATTGTGTATGCATTTCCCTATATATCTATTGTTTCTGATAGACATGCAACCCCATCTTCTGTTGTCATACACGCCTATATTAGTAGATCATTGTGTATGCTGTTCCTAAACCCATCGAGACTGAATCTGGCAAATTTTCCCTCAGTATTTCTTGCACACCATTCAACTTATTCTCAAACACTGTGGGCTTGTCTACACTAGCTCCCTACTTCGAAGGGAGGATGGTAAGTAGGGTGTTGGGAGTTTATTAATGAAGTGCTGCACTGCACATGCATCACTTCATCAGGCAAATTCCGCCCCCGGTGGCAACTCTGAAGTGTTAAACTTCGAAGTGCCAGCTTGCGTCTAGCCGCGGCTCACCCACCAGTACCTGGAAGTACCGGGATACTTCAAAGTACTTCAAAATTTTGAGGAGTAAAGGGACTTTGAAGCTGCCCAGGCACTTTGAAGTACCAGAGGGTGAGCCGCGGCTAGACGAAAGCTGGCACTTCAAAGTTTAACACTTCGGCGTTGCCGCCGGGGGAATTTGCTTAATGAAGTGCTGCATGTGCAGTGCAATACTTTATTAATAAACTCCCAACACCCTACTTTCCATCCTCCCTTCAAAGTAGGGAGCTAGTTTAGACCCAGCCTGTATCTAGCAGCCTTCCACCAATGCCTGCTCTACCAGGTGGAGTGTAACCTGGTCATAAGGACTCTACCATGTCAATGAAGGTGTTTACTAACAATATAGAAAAGGAGAATTTGTGGCATAAAATGAACCGAACAATCTTTTCATCTATGGTGTCTCATTGGTATTTGCTGATCCTTACTACAAACCCATCCAAGGTGGTAGTTCTACAAGATGATTGAAATCTTTCACCTGCTAATGAAATTTTTCATATGGTCATCTGATATATGATTAGTTGCAGTCACTGATGCAATGAGTATCAACAGATGACACTGAAGTTGTTGTAGATAACGTTTTACTCTTAAAACGGTATTCTTAAACGAAACTAAAAAATGATCCATTCTTCTCAGTTCTTCTCACTCTTATTTAATTAATCATTTACATTATATTCAGCAAAGATGCAGATCCGATTCCAAGTTACCAAAACAGTGAAGTCAGATCATGCTTAGTATGCACTTACTATTGGAGAAAGCTCAACTGAACTTAATGGCACTTCAGTTTTTTGAGGGGAAAAAAAAAAGTACAAGATGCGGTTCCCAGGAGAAAGCAGAGTTTTGCTGAAGTAAAATACAGAACAGACTTACAGTGTCACCATTATTGTCTGTAGCCATGATATTCCAAAATAAGGGGCATGTATTATGAAATATAAAATATGAAAATGGTACTCGTTGGCAACACCAGATTTCTCTAACTGCAGCTTTCTGTGCTGTATACTTGGGGTGAATGATTCTAAACCTAGGTAACTAATTAAACGAGCCATGAAGATTAACTGAGATTATTTTTTTTCCCTAGCAACATCCAACACAGGCAAGAGCCTGGGAATTTACTTGTTTATATCACACTTACACTAAAAGGCACAGAGAGACTCTTGGGTCGCGTCTATACTAGAAAGCCCTTTCAAAAGTGAAACCAAAAGGAGGGCCCCTTTCAAAAGAACCCGCAACATGAACACATATACAAAGTGCTCTTTTGAATTTATTTTCGAAAGATTACAGAGAGGTTTTTGAAAACACTCTTCCCTTTCCGTCTCAGGAAGAGCCCCTCCCTTCAAAATCCTCTTTTGAAAGAGGGCCGGTGTAGATGCTCTGTAGACTGCTCTTTCGAAAGAGAGGTCCTCCATGGCACCAGTCAGGTGGTGTGCAGAGATGCTCTTGCCAGCACAGCTCTATGGCCGGCACGTTCGGCCTGCTCCACCATGCCCTGGGACCAATTCAGGAGCTCACTGAAGTGCTCCCAGGTGGGGTTGGTCTGTCCCAGGTAGGGACGCATGAGCCATGGGTGGAGCGGGTAAGCAGCATCAGCCACTATGCACGGGGGCATGGTGGTGTCACCAATGGGGAGGTCCCGGATGGGCACATAGGTCCCCTCCTGCAATCTGCAGCCCAGCCAGGAATTCTAGAAGATCCAGGCATTGTGGGCATGCCCAGGCCACCCCATGCAAATGTCCAGGAAGCGGCCCTGGGCATCCTCAAGGGTCTTCCAGACCACAGAGTGGTACCCCTTTCTGTTAATCTAATGGCCTGCACTGTGGCCTGGGGCCCGGATGGGGACATGGGTCCCACCCAGAGCCCCAAAGCAGTTGAGGAAGCCAAGGCTGGCGAAGCCCACCATGGCTGCATCAAGATCTGTGAGGATGACCCTCTGCAGGATGGCAATGATCGCTCGGATGACCTGTATGAGACAGAGGGTGTGAGCACCATGCGTGCATTTTGGTGTGTCCCTGTCCCCTCCCGGGACCCCTCCCCCATCTCCAATGGTCGCTCTTTCCCAGGGGCCCCCATTGGCTACCCCAACGTGGGTGTGTGACCCCAGCCACACATACCTTGAGCAGGAAGGCTCCAACGGTGGCCTTGCCCACCCTGAACTGGTGACCAACCAAGTGATGGCTGTCCAGGGTGGTCAACTTCCAGATGGCAATCGCTGCATGTTTGTCCAGGGGGAGCGTGGGCGTCATCCACATGTCCTGATGGTGAAGGATGGGGACTAGCCAGTGGAGCAACTCTAGGAATGTCTCCTTCTTCATGTGGAAGTTCTGAAGCCACCACTCATCTTCCCACTCCCACATGACCACCCTGTCCCACCACCAGGCGCTGATGGGAGTGGCACCACACACATAGGATGGCACGAGGGATGGGGCACGGGCGGTACCCTGTGGCGAGGGTCTGTAGGACTGGGGCCGGGGGGGGGGCAGGGTCGGCCTCTGGAGGAGCAGGAGAGCTGCGGCAATTATTGTGGCCAACAACTATTGTGGTCGGAGGAGGAGGAGGAGGGCTGTGGCAATTATTGTGACCGCATTGCTGCTGGCATCCCCCTCAGGGAGCTGGCTGGCATCCATGGGTGCACGTTGGATCTGGCAGTAACTCCGGACACAGGGTCTTTGTTGTTGTGTATGCCACAGTGGTCCTCAGCGTGTGCAAGTCAGGGCTGTTTGGTAGGGGCCCTTTAAGGAAGCAGTTGGCTTAGGAGCCCAGAAGGGCTTATCCACCATGCGAACCCATCTGCAGGTGTTCTGGCTCGTTGTTTCGAAAGGGATCAAGGGCTGTATGAACACTCCCTTTAGAAAGAAAGCCCCTCCCTTTCAAAAGAACAGATCATTCTGCTTTTGGGTGTGTCCATGCTCTTTTGAAGCCCTGTCTTTCGAAGGGTACCTTCTGGAAGCTTGCCTTTCGAAAGTGCCCTGTAGTGTAGACACAGCCTTGAAGAATAATGCACTGCAAAATCAATTATTTAAGTTACTAAGCAGTTGATCCACAATGTTTTTCAGCCATATCCACATTGCTTTCTCCCCATAAGCAGTTTTCCTTGTGATGTTTCATTATCTCAACTAGACCTGCATCTCTTTCTTGCAGTGCTTACACTTAAAATGTTTTCTCTTTTCACCAAGGAAATTAATTTCTTCTAAGTATCCCCAGATACAGGTCTCTCTGACGCCCAGGAGCCATGATATTTATCTGTGGCAAAAGTATGAGTGAATATAGGAAGCGGCACGTGTGCTGAATAATATTTTCACAGTCCACTCCCCTCTTCCTTTCTGTGCTGTCTCTATCTCTTCTATATACTGTCTCTCTGCCTCCAGCACAATGTCTTAACCAACTCCTCTGCCATGCTTGACCCAGTTCCACCACCACACAGGCACAGAACAAAAACAATTCTATCCAACCCGTGCCTTTCTTTGCACATATTATTTTAGTCTGCTGAGAAACAGAAATTTAAAGTCGACAATTTTCAAGAAACAAGAGCTGGTATTTAGGCTAGACAGGCTACAGCCATTAATTCATTTTATGAGACTGTAAGCATAAGTGTAGCATGGGTATGATGAGATTTAACTGCAATTATTTTAAATGAGAAATTTAGCATTGTATTGAATTTAAAAAAAAAAATAGAAATCCAATTTTTGATTTAATAAAAATCACTGATTTTTATCCATCCTGTCTAGTAATATTTCATAACAGAATGTTAGCTGTGAAAAATGCTTGTGATTTTAGTACTGCCAATAAAATACAAGAGTAAAGAAAAATTATTTCCTATTAGTTAAAATATATATTTGGCCTACTTAATAAGAGCCACAGAGGCATTCTTGTTTATCTGTGTGGTTCAAACTGTCACTGACTCAGGCATCTAGAACCTCTAAAATGCTGTGACTTTTCTTTGTTCCTCAAAGCCACACAATAATCATCATTCATTTCTACTGCTTTGATGGTTAGATAGTAAACTCCTGAGAAACCCATAGAGACATTAGCACATACAGCCACAATGTCTAATAAAACAGCTATTTGCATAAAAGATCAGCCACAATTTAAAATTTGTTGTGATAAATGTGGAAAGGGAATAACAGATCTATATTAGCATGAACAAAACCAAGATTGTTTTCACAATTTAAACCCTTAGGGGCTGTGTCTCATCACCTTCCCTTGTAAAGAATTCTGCATTCCCTGAGGAAATAGCTCACTATAAGTCAGAGTTAAGCTAAAATATGGATTAATAAGAGACAATATTTATTATTTATGAATCTTGCTGTAGGAATGGCTTGAAATGCAACCATCAGTTCAGGTTTCTTAAAAGAAAAATCTTGGAACCTTTCTGACTCATGATATACTTTGAAGTGAAAATTGTGAGCCCTGTTGAAAAACAAATATATCTATTACTTCCCAAAATAATTCTCTCAGTTTAACAAAGTATGGGCTTAGCACTGCTTCCACTGTACTCACTAGCAAAACTTCACTAATGTTGGTGTAAGATCAAGTCCCATTTATGTATTTAAACTGAATTCTGCACCATCATAAGTGCTATACATACTCTAAATTCTTGGCATTTTAATAAATATATTTCATTAAAAAATCTAACGCAGTTTATCACTGTTCTTTTAGGTACTGCTTAAAGGGCAAGGGGGAGGGGGAAAGGCTTAAGTAGTAGTTTTGAGCCATTAGAAATCAATGGGAACATTCTCCTAGCTCTCTCAGATTCTAGAAAAGACTTTTTTTAAAAACAAGAACAAGTGATTTGAATAGTATTTTGTTTCTTGACTTCCAGGTTTTCAAAGAGCAATTTTTCCCTTGGTCTTCCCCTCTTTCCCTACACTTTGAGGGCTTCAACAGCAAAAGGTTGACTTGTCTTTTTTTCTCCTATAACATACTGATCACTGCAAGATGTGTACAAGTTGACTATTTCAGTGTTTCTCAGCCTGTTTTAATAAAGTACCCCTTTAAATATAAGTACCCTAAGGGTACACGTACCGCCAATTGAGAAACATGGTCCTAAAGTAATCTGAGGTCTTGAAACAAGTGCCATTCGACCTTGCCAGATTACTGTACCCTTTGCAGGTGTCAGATTTGTTTTGCATACCACCCAGTTACACCTCACGTAACTACTTACTTACAAAAACATCCAAAGATGTCACAAAAGTCTTCTACTGAAAACTTGCTGACTTTCTACCATCTTATTATTAAATAAATGAATTGGAATAAAAATATTGTACTTACATTGCCGGGTAAGACATATGAAGCAGTAGAAACAAGTCATTGTCTGAATGAACTTTTTGACTGTTCTGACTTTAGTAGGATTTTCTATGTAGCCTCTTATAAAACTAGGTAAATAGTCATATGAGTTGATGTACCCCCGGAAGACGTCAGTGTACCCCCAAGGGTATAAGTATGCCTGGTTAAGAAACAGTGGCCTATACCACCCTCCACTTCCAGTAATATATTACTGATTTTGAGAATTCATGAGAACTACAAAGAACTTTTTGAATGTCAATTCAACATCTGACTATGAGAGAATTTAACTCACTATTCTTGGAATATACTTCTTTTTTCTGTTCATGCAAATTTCAGAAAATATTATTCTGGCCATCAGAGGGATTATACAGTCCCTTTCATTAATGGAACAGAAACATATTGTGAATGACTAAACAAATTAATCTAAAATAAATATAGGGACTATAAAACACATGGCATTGTGCTCTGTACATTTATGGTGCTATATAAATGATTAATGCAATAATAAAGTCTTCAATGTTTTCCAGTGTACATATGAAGATCCCTTTGCATGCAAAATTTCATGAAATTGAGACCTGGTATTAAATAATCCATTTTGATTGTTCAACTATAAAAGTTGTTTAGCGTATGGTATTTTTGAACATTAAAGGTACTGACAGGTTGGAATACAATCGTACATTTTACAGATGAGAAATCAAGAATTTATACCTGTAGTGGGGTGCCTGTCCCACTTTGACATAGGTGAGGTTAAAGCAGGCCAGCAACAGCCTGTGCCTGTACAGAACCCAGCCAATCAGGGACAAGCTTACTGAGAACTAACAACAGAGAGGGGGCCACGCTAGTCTATATGCTATCAAAACAAAAAGCAGTCAAGTAGCACTTTAAAGACTAGCAAAATAATTTATTAGGTGAGCTTTCGTGGGACAGACCCACTTCTTCAGACCATAGCCAGACCAGAACAGACTCAATATTTAAGGCACAGAGAACCAAAAACAGTAATCGAGGAGGACAAATCAGAAAAAAAATGATCAAGGTGAGCAAATCAGAGACTGGGGGGAGGGGGGGTCAAGAATTAGATTAAACCAAGTATGCAGACGAACCCCTTATAGTGACTCAGAAAATTCCCACCAACCGGGAATTTTCTGAGTCACTATAGGGGTTCGTCTGCATACTTGGTTTAATCTAATTCTTGACCCCCCCTCCCCCCAGTCTCTGATTTGCTCACCTTGATCATTTTTTTTCTGATTTGTCCTCCTCGATTACTGTTTTTGGTTCTCTGTGCCTTAAATATTGAGTCTGTTCTGGTATGGCTATGGTCTGAAGAAGTGGGTCTGTCCCACGAAAGCTCACCTAATAAATTATTTTGCTAGTCTTTAAAGTGCTACTTGACTGCTTTTTGTTTTGAGAATAGGAAGAAGGCATGCTACAGCAGTCTTTATATGAAGAGCTGCTCAGCAGAGCTGAGACCTGTGTCTCCTGACCAGCAAGGGAGTAGGACTGGCTGCTGAGCGAAGCAGCCTGAACAGAGCAGTGCTGGGCAGGATAAGAGCTGACAAACCACTGCCACTGCCAGACTGTGGGCCTTTGCATAAGGGCTGATGGGTGCCAGGTCTTTGGGAAAGTGGCCCAAGGAGGGTAGGCAGTAGAGGGGAGTGAAGGAGATCAGTGAAAGCTTGTTCTTGGGTCACGGCCCATAGCAGTAGGTGGTCCTGCTCCTCCCCACTCTACCCTGCTAGCTGCTGGTGAAAGTGGCCAAGCAAAAGCTGGACCCTGAGGGATGGCTAGACTTGGAACTACAGCTTTCTGTCCCACGAAAGGTCATCTAATAAATTATTTTGTTAGACTTTAAAGTGCTGCTGGACTGCTTTTTTGTTTTCATAGTATATAGACTAGCACAGCTCCCTCTCTGTTATTATTCGACCTATTACAGTGACTGAAAGAACTCCTTATAGAGTATTAATGTTACGGGCCACATTTTCAGACTCCAGCAGTGGTCCTGCCATGAGTGCAGGGTACTGGACTTGATGACCTTTCAAGGTCTCTTCCAGATCTAGCATTCTGTGATTCTATGATTCTAAAAATAAATTTACCCATGCACCAATATGTACCTCATAATGTGTAAATGAATATCTGTACATGTAGCTATCCTTCTGCATTTACTGCAAATGAATGCCACGGAACAGGCAAGCACACTTCGCTATGCAATGAAAGCCAATGTTTCAAATTAGAAAGGTAGTTGAGTCTTAATGCAGTCTGTGAGTCTGATTTAAAGTCTATAGAAGTCAATGGAAAAAGTTCCGCTATCTTCAATGAGTGCTAAATAGGCCTTTTGTCAATAAGTTGCACAGTTTGTTGAATAACTAATTTTTTTAATGGAGTTAAATCAGCCAAAGGAGGTAGACCATAACAACTCTTGAGCACAAAGGGAAAATATGTTAATGACAAAAATCTAATTTCTTAAATAAGGACTACAGAATGAAGGGCTCGAACAAATTTAATGGCCAACTAGAAGCCAAAGCTGCATAGGGGTTGGCCCAGTCCTTTCCTGGTTTAGGAAGGGTCAAATGCCCTCCCATGTCCCTCCAATAGTCATCCCTGCAAGGCCCACTCTGCCAGCACCCAAACTGTTTGTCCCAACAACCTACCAGCCAAGCCCCATTCCCCAACACCTAGATATTCCTCCCCACTGAGCCCCAACCACCTATACCTGGATCCCCCTGCAGTATCCCATCCCCCAGGCACCTAGAACACACAAAGAACCTTTGTGCATCCAGATCCCCACAGCATTTGGACCCCACACCAAGCCACCAGCACCCAGACTGCATCACACAGAACCCTCTCACCCACTTGTAGATCACTCACACACTAAACTCTTACACACTTGGATCATGCCAGATCAGATCAGAGGCCAGGCCAGAGAATGCATGCAAGACACTATCCCTCCTGCTTTATATCTTGGTATACCTAGTGCAGAGAGGGAGAGCCCGAAGATGGGAAACTCTGGACATTGTATAAGAGAAACAGTCAGTCAATCTCTACAGTCAGAGCATTTAATGAACTGCTATAGGGCACAAAGATCTATTTAAAATGCATAGCTCAAAATAAAATAGTCCACTTTAATATTCTTGAGGCATGTCTCTAAGCATTAGGAGTTAGCTCATGCCCTTTGCTGGAGTCAAAAGGAGAACATATGCTTCAATATTACCATTCAGGTTTTATGGTGGGGGGAGGGGGAGAACAGATATAGTATCTGAAATATAGCTTTGTAGTTTCTACAGGAAAAAAAAGAATACCAGGACATAAGATTACTTAAGTCTTGGCCAGCTTGCATAAGAGCAAAATAAAAGGGCCGATGAAATACAATACCAGAAATCTAACAAAGGCTACTCTCTTCCTAGTACACCAATTTGCTCCCCGCATTACTACTCACCCAAGGCCCAATTATCTTGTAATTAGACAAAGAGCAGAGGAGAGCTATATTAATTATGTGTAAGAGTTTAATCACAACTGTTTCCTTTTTATTGCAGGATTATGAGTGTGTAATGCCACCCCACACCCACACTGCTTTGTGGATATCTGTTTTACTTCTCTGATGAGCTTGCACATAGGTTGTATTAATGGTAATTGATACCAACATACTACCGTGGAAATGTCTAAAATAAACCTGTCAGCTCAGAAACACAAGAGAGATACTCACACTAAAAGTGGAAAAGCCTCCTGAAATTCTTCTTTTCAAAGGAAACAGAAAAGAAAGGAGAAAACCAAAAGCTAACTTCCAAGAGAATATGAGATCAAATTCAAAGCCCTGGTCCTTTCTGTCAAGATGAAAATGAGCTGAGCTAGGAATATCTTAATGATCACCTCACACTTGGGGACTTCAGCAACTTTGCTCTCCAGCCACAACAGAACAATCAGCTGCAAGAATGATGACTACCCTTACAGGAGACTAAGGGGATGTCCACACTGCCGTATAGTCCAGACTACAGATGTGTAAATATTAGTATGCTTCAAAGTGCAACACTATAACTCCCTTCTGTCGACTCTGAGGGTGCAAATTAAAGGTGAGTTAAAATCAATCTTGATTACATAAATGTGAAATAGGACCCTTTTAGTTCACAACTGAAGCATCCACACAAAGAAGAAGAGTTACAGAGCAGGACATCTGTTCACAGCACAATTTACACTCTCAGGCTGTGTATACACTTGCATTCCTCTTTCGAAAGAGGCATGCAAATGAGGGAAATTGAAAATGCAAGTGAGGTGGAGGTTTACATATCTGACAACTCATTTGCATATTCTCCTTTGGAAAGAGCTTCTTTCAAAAGAAGAGCAGTGTAGATGCAGCTCTTTTGAAAATAAACCACATCTTCAAAAGAACCCTTCTTCCTATTTTGTTTCAGGAAGAAGGGTGCTTTTGAAGCTGGAGTTTATTTCTGAAAGAGCCCTGTCTACATTATTTTTTCTTTCAAAAGCATTTCTCCCGAAGAGATTATGCAAACCAAGCACAAGATATGTAAATCAGTGCCTCATTTGCATTCCTCTTTTGAAAGAGGAACGTAAGTATAGACACAGCCCAAGTGTTGGACAGGGAATCAGAGATGCAAGTTTTATTAGCAAAGGGGAGGTCACAAGTGAAGTACACCTGTGAATCACCAGCAACTAATAGGAGTTGAAGATACATAATGACACAATGTTCTTCAGAGACGAAGTTACTCCTTAGTTTTTTCTCAACTCTAACACAGAATGAGGAAAAGGAGGGGTAGGAACAATCACTAGTCAGATGCTCAGGGAGTGGCTGAAGAGTTAAGATGCAAACGACAGTCTATTTTTCTGGAAGAACTGTGAAGAAAAGTAGTGAGTTCATTTGTACCGGTATGTCCAGACACCGAAATATTCTTCCAGCTCCCAGCAATTTCATGGCAGCGATGGCATCTGAGCTCTTGACAACAGACTGATAGATTTACTGCAGGCTATGGATGCACCAAGTTTTTTCTTGTATGAGTACAGAAACACACTATTCTTTAGCCTTTAAAATGGTGCAAATTCTATACAGTCCTTCTATGGTCAAGACATAGAATTTACCGTAGTTTGTCCAATACATATTTTCTGTTTACAGTAAGTGGTAAAATGCAAATGCCTTGAATTCTTGACTCTGTTATTTTGTTCTGCATATATGGTTATGTTTTTAGTACTGTACCAACATTTAGATCATAATTTCCATGGGTATATATAAACTCACAGAAAGACAAAGAGGCTCGCTTTTCACGTAGAACTGTAAGAATACACCCAACAGCTTTGCTTTGTAAATCATTTCAGGTCTATTCTATTAAAGACATAGAATATATTAGCACGTACACTGGGACTTTTTTAATGATGTTATTATCCTCTGCTAATTTAAGAGGTTACTAATATTATTTAATCTAATGGAGTACTTAAAAAAAGCTACTTCCAATTTAAATTAAATTTTCATTTTTAACAATAATGACTACACACTGTTTTTCCAGATATTCCTGTCTGGGCTGGTGGTTTTTGTTCTATCTTTTTCAATAAATACGTGACAAGTAAGTTAACTACAGTAGTTGGAGAAAGGAGTGTTTACTTTTGCCTCTGCAAATTACAGAAATTTCTGTTTGTAATCGTTACATTTAAAAGGCATATGAAAAAACATAGCAATATGACATTGAACTGAAGGCCAGACCCTGATTTTTGCCATCTGAGGATATCTGTTGAAGTCACACCCTTTCACATTAAACAAGGATCCAGCCATTGGATTTTGATCAAATAAAAGATGGCAAGTGTGCATACACATTACAGCAACAATTTCAATTACACAGCCACACATTTTATAAGGAAACCTCCTATGCCTGTGTCTCCACTATTAGAAAGAAATGACTAGCCTGGCAGCCTTCTCATCCTGCTCACCCTGGGGCTACATCTACACTCTGAGATAAATTCAAATTTAAGGCAGTTAGTTCGATATTACCATGTGACTGTCTTCAGTGTAAATACCATTAGCTCAATTTAGGGAGCACTAATATCGATATCACGTCATCGTCGGTACCTGCTGACTGTAGCATCAAGTTTGAATTTAAAAGTTCGAATAAAGGCCAGTGTGGAACTGCCACATCTTAAAACCAAATTTATTAGCCTCCAGAGGTATCCAGTATGTAATCTGCAATGACCCACAGGTGCTCTGCTCTGGCTGCTGCTATCCAGGTGCACAGGAATTAGGTAACAGGAAGACCGTGAATTTTAAACTGAGACCAGGAAGCCTATGGCTATGGGCTCATGTTTGTATGAGAGCCTGAGAAACGTCTTTCTTTCTTTGCTACTAGTGCTGTGAGCACAAATACCCATTACAAATAACCTCAGCAGACAATTCGTGGTTCTGTCTCTACACTTGGCATTTTTTTTCTGCACTGCCTGGTGCCAGCGACTGCCCCATCACAACACAAGGCAGCAAGGCTGTTGTGGGGGGTGGGGTGGTCATGTTTGCATAAGCTGAGAAACTTCCTCTCATTAGTTTACATTTGTGCAACACCCTCCCTTCCTCCCCCATATGCGCCATGCAGTTGGGATCTTTCCCACACTCAACCACATCATGTGGCTAGCCCCCAACCCCATAAAAGGACATGCCTGCCATTTGGTGCTGACCATGCTGCCAGGCAACACCATGTGCTGGCTTCAACATGGTTAGGACTCCAAGGGCAGGAAAGAATTGGGGGCTTGCAGCTGCAGGAGGGACGTCTCCCCAAGTGGCTAAGATTTTTGGGGCCTTTCTGTCACACAATGGGACTACTTTAACTGGCCCCACCTCCAAAACTATTCTTGGGGCCGTTCTGCCACCTGGGGGGAAGTCTCCACCCCCGCAGCCAACATTTTTGGGAGCTTGCTGCTGCCAGGGGGAAGCCTCCCCCAGAAGCTAAGATTTTTGATGCCTTTCTGCCACATGGAGGGACCACTTCAACTGGCCCACCACTGAAACTCCCTCTAGTTCTCACCTCAACAAGGACATGGGGGGCTAGCTGCCACTGGAAGGGAAGTCTTCCCCTGTGGCTAAGATTTTCAGGGTGTTGATGCCATCCCCTGTATTGACAATTTCTGTGTAGTGCAGAGAGAAGACAAAAGTCTTTTTTCCTAGCCCTTTCTACCCTCTTGTAACTTTGCACCCTGTCACACAGGGAACAGTAGGTGGAGAGCCAGTTGAGAACACAGACTGTGCACAGAAGCTGTATAATGCACTGGGAATCCCCAAACCCTCCCTTCAGCAACTCTCTTTTTCCAAAAACTTTACTATCAACTCTTTCTTCATGCTTTTCAGTATTCCTGTGTTATTTTCACAGATTAGATTCAATCGGGGGAGGGGGGGGAAGGGGAACTGTTATTGGATGGCCAGTTGAGAAGACACAAACTTGTTGATTTTTACAAAATCTTTGATAATTCACCTACAGAAAAAAGAGATTTCTATTAACTTTGCCAACTGGAAAAGTGGACATTTGCTTACCACAGGAGGGGAATGAGGGCAATGCAATGTGGTAAGATGATGTCAAAGACAGCAAATATACCCAGAATGCTACAGGGATGAGGGAACTGTGGGATAGGTTCCCACAATGAACTTCTGCAACAGTCCATGTTTGTCAATTGAGTGTGTCAACAATAAATCGAGTTTGTGAGGAGCATATGGGAGGTAAGGTTAGTCAAATGCAAATTTATAAAAGCTAGCATTACAAACTCAGTATTAATAAACTCAAACTTATCTCGTAGTGTAGACGTATCTTAGGAACCACATCAACAGGCATTAAAAGATCACAGGACTAGAATATGAACATTCCAAGATCCACAGGCTCCTCCCCACAAATGCAGCTGAAGACAGAGACCTTGCAGCCAGCAAATGCTATGCCTACCCTCTCAGAAGAGGCTTCACAACTCACTGACTTGGTAATTCTCTCTACTCTGAATCTCGAGAGGTCTTTTTCCCCCAGAATTTGCCATAGGTTCATGACTCCCTCTTCATTCCAGCCCTTCTCACCTGTGCAAACCTCCACCTACTTAAACTTACTCTTCCTGCCTATTATGCATCTTACTCTACTTCTTCCTTTCACTCATTTCTTTTCCATTATACCCCTCTCTCTCTCTCTCTCTCTACCCACTGCCTTCTTATGCCTCCCTCTCCTCTTCCTCATTTCAATTCAATCACAGCAACACAAATAAACCTCCAGAAGTCAGGTCCTCATTTGGTGTCAGTATACATCTGATCAAAACTCAGACAACACTACTGATTTCAACTGAAATAAACCACATTATATCAGCGGAGGATCTGGCCCTGAGCTTGTACAACATAAAGAAGAACATATTAACAGAAGTTCAAAAAATAAAAAGAAGAAAAAGACATGACTATCAATGTTTATCTGACATCCCTCTGCCCATTTTGTTTGTATACGTTATTCTACCCTCTGTTTTGTCATTTTGTCTTATCCGATTGTCCGCTCTCTGAGGCAGAGATTTGTCTTCCTACAGGTTATATGCTGCCTTGCTTCTTCACTGGGATCTTTGGATAGTACCTTTACATAAATAATCAGAACTGGTAAATGCAGTCCCTATATCAGAGTTTCCCAAACCAATTTGGCCACAGAACAATTTTGGGCTTGGAATATATTGACAGACCACATACATGCCGGTCCTGGGGCAGAGAGCAGGTGTTTCATACTGAAAAATTGCTGCATGTAATGCTTAAAAGTTTATTTTTAAGAGTTAGGTTTTTTAGATGTCTTATTTTACACAGAACAAAAAACAACAAGAGGAAATCATCTGAATGAACAACTAATGTCCTTCTGATAACAGAAGAATAGTAACAGAGAGGAAGCCGTGCTAGTCTATACACTATCAAAACAAAAAGCAGTCAAGTAGCACTTTAAAGACTAGCAAAATAGTTTATTAGGTGAGCTTTCGTGGGACAGACCCACTTCTGGCTATGGTCTGAAGAAGTGGGTCTGTCCCACGAAAGCTCACCTAATAAACTATTTTGCTAGTCTTTAAAGTGCTACTTGACTGCTTTTTGTTTTGATAACAGGAGAGTTAGCAACTCTGTAATTAAATATAAACATTAAAAATTAAGTAAAAACCAAAATAAAACATCAATATAACAGCCAGAAGAGGGATGTTTAGTGTCATTCTTTTGTACAAAAATAGAAAGGACAATACTGTTTAAAAAAGGACTGTCCTTCCTGAAAGTTTAAAAAACGTTTTTAAGAAAAAGAAGTGCAAACCACATTAGGTAAGGAAACATTTTTAAATTTTGTGTTTTTATAAATGTGTTATTTTTACAGAAAACTACTTGAAAATAAAAATAGGTAACACTTGACAGTTTTATTAATGGAAAGTGTTTTTGCATATCTGTTTTGGCACAAGTCACATAGTAGCAACTATACTATTATGAATGCATTACAAGTATTAATATACCTAAAATCAAAATACTGTTCAACTACATTAATTTTTGATACACACAATTTCTTATTTAATATTTTAGAAAGGAAAATATCACTACCATCAATTTTTTTCACGGAACACCTATTCACATCGTGCAGAACGCCAGTGTTGCACAGAACGCCAGTGTTGCACAGAACACAGGGGAAATGATCCCAGTTCCAAACATACTGATTTCTATCTTTCCTTTGGATTCAACTGGGGCAACTGAGAGGGGGACAGTGCCGCTTGGGCAATGCACTTGCTCCAAACGCTGACCCAGGCAATGCAGCCTGTAAGAGGGTTCCAAATGGAGAGGACACTTCATCCTTGATGATAGCCTGTAAACAACATGGGAAGTGGCAGTTACAGGTTATAAGCCCTCCTCAACTGGCAAAGAGGACGATGCCCCAGGTCACTTTCATCCTTGGGAGGAGTCATTGCATTCCACTAGTCAGCTACCACCTGCCTTAAGCCAGGTAGCCCCTGCTCGATAAGGTGCTGACATCTGCTTTCTTCACTGGGTGCATAGGGATAGACCAAAAAATTGAAAAGTAGATGTAACTGACGTACCCACCAAAAAATGGAATAATAAATCGACTTGCCTCTGGAATGTGCGGACCATGTGTCTGGGACTTGAATCTGCCCATGACCTACAAACACTGACTCAATATGCAAAACAGCATTCATAGATCAACAGCTACACTAACAGAACATTGACATTGCTGCTCTCCACGAAACCAGGCTGGCAGATGCTGAGTCAGTGAAAGAAACCAACTACACTTTTTTCTAGGAGGGCTTGAGTTCAGAGGAACACCACCTTTACAGTGTTAGTTTTGCTGTCCATAACAAACTGCTGAAATATATCGATATACCCACAGCTGAATCACAATGCATTATATCCTTGAAGCTCTGCAGCAAGACAGGATATGTCAGCATCATCAGTGCTTATGCACCCACATTAGCGTTGCGCACCATAGACAAGGACCGCTTTTATTTTAATTTTCAGAAGGTTATCGACTCCTTTCCAAGCTGGCAAACAGCTGTGCATCCTTGGTGACTTCAATGCAAGAGCTGGACGCGACCATCGGTCCTGGCCCATCTGCCTTGGTTATCACAGTATTGGGAAAATGAATGAAAATAATGAAAGGCTTCTTGAATTCAGCTCTCAAAATCAACTCTGCAACACTAATACTTCCTTTAACTTGAAAGAGTGTCACAAAATCTCATGGTGCCACCCCAGCTCCAGTCACTGACATCAACTTGATCTTGTACTGGTATGCAGGAAACATCTCAATGCCGTCAAATTTACACGCACATATCAAAGCGCAGACTGTGACACTAATCACTCCTTGATCATCAGCTGAGTGAAAATCATCCCAAAGGAACTCTATATGACAAAGGAATGCAATAAGCCAAAAATCAATATCCTCAATAACAGCAATGCGCTGAAATGCTCTGTCTTCACAGATTATCTCACTCACAAACTCTAACACAAACCTGACCAACAAACCATTGTTGAAACATGGTCCATGTTGAAAGATGCAATATATGATTGTGCCAAATTTGCCTTTGGAACACATAAGTTCTCTAACAAAGACTGGATCAATGAAAATGCTGATATTCTTAGGCCCCTTCTCAAAGAAAAACACAAGGCACATCTGAATAACATAAAGAACCCATCTCAAAGCACAAGAGATCAACTTTGACGTGCAAGATCTGTTCTTCAGAGAGAATCCAGGTGGTGTGCAAGCAAGTATTGGGCCAATCTGTGTTCTAACATTCAAAAGGCATCTGATTTGGGCAACCTGAAAACCATGTATGATGGACTGAAGAAAGCACTTGGACCAATTATTACCAAAGTCACCCCACTGCAGCATTTAAACGGACAGGTGATCACAGACAAAAAGCTGCAAATGTCCAGATGGGTGGAACACTACTCAAGTCTTTATTCCCATGAGCATACAGTACAACCTGAACTTGATAACCTCATCCCAACTCTTCCAGAAATGTCTGAGCTAGATGCAGAGCCTATGGAAGAGGAACTTTCTCGAGCTCTTGATGCTCTCCAATGGAAAAGCACCAGGAACCAACAGAATCCCAGCTGAAGTCCTGAAGGCAAACAAGGCTGTGCTCTTTCCCTTCCGCTATGATTTACTCCTAAAATGGTGGAGAGCAGGTGATGTCCCATATGACATGAAGGACACAAACATCATCACTCTCTATAAAAACAAAGGCAGCAAGGGTGACTGCAACAACTACAGAGACATCTCGTTACTGAGCGTCACAGGTAAAGCATCTGCCTGTATCATTCTCAAACACCTGCAAAACCTCGCAGATCAAGTCTATCCAGAAACACAGTGTGGTTTCAGAGGTGGCAGGTCAACAATGAATATGATTTTCTCCCTTCAACAACCACAGGAAAAATACAGAGAACAAGGAAAGCTGTTATTCATAGCGTCTGTAGACTTAAAGGCTTTTGGCACAGTTAGTAGATCATGACTATACAGAATATTAACCAAGACTGGCTGCCCACTGACCCTACTCAAGCTCATAACATCATTTCACGAAAACATGAAAGCAATAGCACAATATGATGGATCTACACTGGAACCATTTTCAATGAACAGTGTTCTTTGAAGGGTGTGTTCTTGTCCCTACTCTCTTCAGCAAACTCTTCTCAGTCCTACAAAACTGTGCATTTCAAAACTCACACAGAGATGTATTTCTCCACACAAGATTAGATGTCTCTCTCTACAACCTGGCAAGACTCAAGGCCAAAATTAAGATCAAGAAAGTCCTTATTAGGGAACTCTTCTTCACAGATGATGCAGCTCTTGTCACTCATAATGAAGACATGCTACAGTCACTGATGGATTCTCTGTCTAGAGCCTGCAAGCTGTTTTCCCTTGACATAAGCATGAAGAAAATGATTGTATTCACTCAAGGTTTACCTCAGTGACCCAACGTCATTCTGGATAACAGCCAATTAGACGTGGTTCAACAATTCTGTTGCCTTGGATCTAATGTCACCACAAACCTATCTCTGGATGAACAACTGAACATCCGAATCGGGAAAGCAGCTACTATTTTGGCAGACTTACAAAATGAGAATTGAACAATCCTAAGCTGACAGTGAAAACAAAGATACTAATTTACCAGGCATGCGTTATTGAATATCCTGCTATATGATTCTGAGCCATAGGCAACCTATTCGAACCAGAAGAAAAAAAACTGAACAGCTTCCATCTTCACTGCCTCCGCAGAATTATGAATATCAACTGGCAAGATAAAGCTTCCAATGCAGATGTCCTGTCAAGATCTGGCATACCCAGCCTCACAGAGATCCTCAACAGCAGAAGACTATGATGGTGTGGTCATATGAGAAGAATGGGTGACGAATGTCTTTCCAAAGAAATCCTCTTCAGTGAATTGTCATGTGGGTTGAGAACAAGGAAGACCAAAGCTAAGATTCAAGGACAGATGCAAAAATGCCATGAAATATTCAGCATTGATCCAAAATCTTGGGAATCTACATCAGCTGATCAAAATACCTGGCAACAATTGCTATGACAGGGAACATCATCCTTCAATAGTATATGTGCAAGCCACGCAAAAGAACTTCGTCTTAGAAGGAAAAGCTCTCAGACTCCTGAATTCAGAAATAGACTGACATATGGCTATTGCAATTGACCATACAAATCCAATATTGGATGGATAAGACATGAGAGAAGCTGCAGATTCAAACACTGCCCATAGATCCTCACCACCGCTGCCAACCACCATCTCTTGAGAGGAAAAGGGGACATATATCTTATGTCATATAAATCAGTTTGTCTGATTATGTCTGCAGCCATACTACCCCGATCTTCCAAAACTAAACAGAAACTAGCCTGGGTAAATAAATTTTATCAATGTGGTTTCAAGTTTTTTTTTTTAAATTAATTTTAGTAGAACTGAGGAAAGGTGTTTTTTGCTCATCATAGCATCTTATTCTCACTTTATGCTACTGAAATCAAAAGAACTACTCAAAGCACATAAACTTAAGGATGTGCTTCCAGTTATGCATAATCGGGAGCTTCCAACAATGTTTTTTGGCAATGTTGTGTCTTTTGAGACACTCCCTTATCAATATGAAGAAACACAGGGACACAGCTGGATCACAAATAAATGTTTTTACTTAATAAAGACAAACTTGCCACCCCTGGTATAAATACTACCCTTTCTGACTGCTTTCATGTGGCTTCTACAAAACAAAACACAGTGAGCACCATAAGAGGGGGACACAAATTATTTACAAGAATACTACCTGATACCCTTTCCTACAGTCTTTAATTACACAAGCACACGCTTCTTTCTCACATCATCCTTTCTTCATATATTGCACAGAAAGGGCTGTGTTTACCGAATGAACAGCAATTCAATATTTTGTTTTCTCCTCTTTGTGTGACAGAGTTATTTTACAGTGCATTATTCAAACCCTGTTTTGAAGGCAGCAATATTAATTTTGTCACGGGTTTTCTTTGGTACTGATTATTTTAATGTCAGAGTGCTTCTCAAACATAATTGATTCTCATAACACCACAATGATCTGAAGGGATGATAATATTCCCATTTTACAGATAGAGCTCTGAGGTATAAAGAGATTAAGATCAGAAGTGTCAACTAATTTTGGTTGCCCAATCTAAGACACTTACAGCCTGACTTTTGAGAACAGTTATCACTTACATATTCAAAGCACAGTTGCCAATTACTTCAGTTACAATTGGAAGTGCTCAACACTTCAGCAAATCAGATCCCCAAGCATTCACAAAATGAAAACATTTAGCAGCCACTTGCGAAAACTTTGGTTTGAGATGTGCGTAGCAAAACACTGGCAGAGGCAGGAATAAATTCAATTCTCCAGGGAAATATTTAACATTCAATTAAGCATGAGACAATTCTTTCTCAGGCTAAGGTTCCTGTCACATTCACTATGCAACTTCCAATTTTTGCCACAAATGAGGAAGATGTTCCACAAATAACAGCATCCTTCATTACAAAATATGATTCTTTCCCAGAGCATAGTATGCCCTGTAAGAGTGAATACATTCAAGTCTTGCTGAAAAAACCAGCATGTGATCATATAATTTAAATGTGTATCATAACGCATACTAACAAGGCAAATAAATTCAGACTTCACAAAAAAATTTTATATCAGGCATTTCATAATTTTGTGAGTGTTTGACACTGTAGCCTTAACATTCTTTTAGTGCAGCTTTTTGGATGAAATTTACAAATTTTTTTAAAGGCGCAAACTGTCAAAACAGAACCTGCATCATGTGGCATCATATTCATACACACGTGGGTCATCTGCAAGGCTGGAACTTTTAAATCCACTCCACACACCCTAACCCTTAAGACAGCATAGCCAACAGCAGTAGTAAGTTGTCAATCTCTGCAGACCACTACTGAGGACAAGACAGACAATTTATTCAATGCATGGAGGTGTTAGAGTTCTCTTTATAAAACATGTGAAATAAGAGAATATTTTTAACACAGGGAAAGCAACATATTTTCCGCTGATCTTGTTCTCCGGAGTGGTTCAACCATATGTTGAAGACTTAATACCACTACTAATCAGCAGCAGCAGCAGCAGCCTGGAGCAGACATCCAACACAGAGAATTTGACTAGGGTTACCATATTTGAACTTTCAAAAAAAGAGGACACCCATGAGAGGGAGTGTATCTCCTTACTCACGTTGTATTAATGTATTATTTATACTATAACACAGGAGTCAGTAACCCCCGGCATGGGTGCCAAGAGTGCCACGTTGGCCAAATTTCATCAGAACGGGAGGCAGGAGCTCAGACCTGCCCCTCCTCCGCCACGCAGCCAGGAGCTTACTCACAGCCATGCCACTTGCAGATTAAGAAAAGACCCGTTAATGCTATCAACCACCACCTAAACAGTAAAGCTCCGCATCTTAATTTATTTATTAATGAAGCTGTTGCGAGTAAAACTATTAGTGACTTTAAAAATTATCTCCAGCATTCAGACCGTACATAGAGGTTAAAAAGGTCAAATTTCAGCACTCCACTTCAGAAAGTTCGCTGACCCATGCTATAATACATTAATACAACATGAGTTCATAAATACTGATACAGATGACATCCCTGAGAGGGAGTGTCTCTTTTCTGAAAGTTCAAATATGATAACCCTAGAATTTCAGTCCAAACAGGTAAAGTTTAACAAAGGTATAAGCATCTGAAATGGGATCTGACAGTGCGAAGAGTCATGCAACCTTAAAAAGAGGTGACAGCATCAATTCAACCTATAATATATTTAGTGTTAAAGGTGAAATTTCAAAAAGTCAGAAAATTAAATATGCCTTTTGGGCATATGATTTCAAATTTCTGTCATACATACTGAAAGGAACAGTTCTGTCTTCTAAATAGGTATCCCTAATACATACCCTTCAGAGCTGAGTTTTACTTTAAGATGTAGATATGTGGTACACTGAATAACAGAATTAGGCGCAATGCAGCAGCAGTTTAAAAACAACCATAATTTAAAACAGAAAGGCCGTGGCCACATTAACCCCTCCTTTTGGAAGGGCTATGGTAATGAGGCATTTTGGAACATGCTAATGAGGTGCTGCCAGGAATATGCAGCACCTCATTAGCATAATGGCAGCAACACGCGCTTCGAAACTGCTGGCTTCAAAATGCACACCACCTGTGTAGCTGGGGACCTTTTGAAACAACCCCCTTGATTTTGAAAGCCCCTTCTTCACATCTGGTTTTCCCAAAAATGAACAAGTCATATCTAAATAGCACATGATATGTGAGCCCCCCTAGTGTCTTTCAGAGAGGGAGAAGGTTTGGGAGTGCAAGTCAGGAATACTCTGGTACGAACACACATCTAAAGTATGAGGAAACAATGTGTACAAAGTTTGTGAACATCCTACAGTAAATGTGTCACATTGGAAATCATTGTGTGTACACTGCTCTTAAAATGGGGATTACAAAAAGTATGGTTTGATGTTATTTATTAAAGCCTGTCTTGTATTCATATGCACTGCGGCTCTTGAATTATTGAGTTTTTAAACCAAATTGGAAAAAATGTCTCTTCTTGCTATTTTGGACGCCGACTTAGACACTGCAAGGTGGTGAATTAACAATACTATCACTGTCCTATGTTTGCGACGACAAGCACAACAGAGCAGGAATCACGTCTTCTTTGTTTTGTATGTAACCAAGCACAGTGTTGATATTCAAATAAATAATAATTTATTCACACATTGTTCCACATTTAGCTCTTCAAAGTGTTCTCTGGGATATACAAAGTAAGCAAAATAAAGTTGCATACTACAACTGAAATAAATGGTTAGCTAGGTGGAATCAAGCAAATAATACTGAAGTGGATTGCCGAACCCACTGCTTAAGGAAATGCAGGAAAAATGCAAAACAAAGAAATTAGCATCCTCCATTTTAAGAATGCCTGGGGTAAATGTTTAGTCAATCCTTTGAATTACAGTGATAGAGCTACATAAAGCTAGTGAAACAAAAGCACCTGGGGTGCCATGACATTTTCTCATGACCCACAAACATAATTCAGAGAGAAAGAGTAAAAATATATCTCTAATCATAGACAGTTGCAGACAATTTTAGGATACTCAGGCTGCATTCATGTGTGCCTTTCCTACAAAAAACACATGCTAGGGCTTTTTCTTTTTCTTTCAGCCTCTGTCACTGACCACCTAGGTTTATCAATACATGAAACAAAAGCCCTTTATGAATGGCAAATGATATTTAATTTCATTCTTTGAACTGGGTTTGTCTTCAGCAAGGGAAAAATAACTACCCACTCATTCACATGTCAAAAGAATGTTTCAATACCAAAACTGCTTTTTAAAGAGCAACAACATGAATTGTGTTTCTTCATCTTCTCTACCAACTTTACCATGCTGTTTATACAATTAGTACATAATGCTGCAATGATGTATGAGCTCATCAGAATGGTGACATTAAAACTGTTTTAATGTTTGTGACTGAACAAATGTGGAAGCATTAAAACATTTAAAAAGTTAATCTTTGTAACAATCTCCTGAAAGCCTTTTATACTTATTAAAAGTATCAAATCATTTTAATAAATCACTGCAGACTTCATTTGAAGTAAAGGTATCCATAGCATTGCAAGGCACTTCATTTTTATTTAAATATTTTTGGTTACATATGTTCCACGTAATTCTCATCATTTTTTTAATTTAGTAAAAAAGGAAACCTTCTAGTAAATGGAACATTATTTACAAGAGAACACTCCGAATATTTTCAAACAGGGATTGTGCCAGAACATACACACTTCTGAAGCTTCACAGAAGAAAACACAACCCACTTGCTCAGGGATACGTATGTACTGCGGTGCATGGTATGTATGTTGGGTTCTTTTGTGTTGGTTGATGAGGGTGTAGGGGACAAGGAATGTGGTGATAGCTAAGGTGGGTGAGACCTATACTGCCAACAATTTCTGTCCAACTCACTATTTACATGCCACTTTCTTTATTCGACTCATTCAGATAATAATTTACCAGTGATATAACAGAGAACCAGAGCCATCCACTATAGCACTTGCCATTATAATCTTCCTTTCCCTCAAAATACGGTTTGTAACAGTCAACATCCAAACTTCAATAATACCCCATAAAGGCACACTGCAAAATATCCTATTATAAAAAGTGTATTCTCTGTAATTAGGAACTTCTGTTGCATAGTAAAAAATATGTTTGAGTTGTTAACATGGAAAGATATCCCAGAAAAATAATCAAAAAAACTTCTTCGCTCCTTTTCTGAGGAAAAGGGAAGAGGTTAACAGCAAATTCAGTATAAATTGAAAAGAGTAAGAAAAATATAATTTGTCCAATTTATTTTTAAAGTTTTGTTTTTAAATAAATGTGAGGTATCAAGAATTGAAATTTGAAAGCAAAGCAGAAAATACACAGAAGATTTACAGCACTTTCAATATTGTGAGAGAAAGTGAATTTTCTCCAGACTATGGACAAATACAGGTATATGTCTTCACAGGACTAGGGATACCAGGTTTTAACTTAACTACTAATTAGAAATGAAGTGAATGAAACAATACCTTTTATTGGACCAAATTCTGTGGGTGAGAAACACAAGTTCAATGTAATTTTGTGTCTCTTACCAACAGAAGTTAGTCCAATAAAAATATTACCTCCTTCACTTTGTTTCTCCTATATCCTGGGAACAATGCACCAAAACCAACACTGCATATTTAAATACAGTAAATCCTACAAGCCAGACAACAACTGTAGCCTCAAAAGGCTTTGTGGAATTGCAGGTTAGTACACAAGCCTTGTAGGGACATGTGTTCAAATCCTGCTTGGATCAACAACTACTTTGATTCACTCTTCTTCATGCATATAACAAAGCTAACAATCTGGTATGTTTTGCTTGGAAGCTCCAGAATGAAAGAGGAAGAGTTTCAGTTCAGATCTGAAATAATTTGTGAAAGAAATACATGGTAACGTACATGATGCATACCTCAACTTTAGCCCAAATTAATATTATTAGTCCCTTACTTCATAACCACTAAACTCTAAACCACTAAACTAAACTTTATAATTTTTTTATAAAGGTATATAGTGTATTTGGCTTCAAGTTACACTTTCCTACCATCAGTTTTGCAGACAGAGCTGTGGAACCACCAAAAAATGTACCTTAAATGTGGCAAATGAATTTGTGATTTGATACCTGGTCTGCTCCCATCTCAAGCAGTTCATAGAGAGTAACATTTAATAATGCATTCCATGAACATATATATAAACTTATTTCCACAGAGAGATTACCTGTTTAACAGTAGTAATCGCCACTTAAATAGTTTTTTCTCAAAGTATCATATTCTTAAAGCACCTTTTTAAGTTTTCTGTTTTCAGCAACAAAACAGTCAATTAAGAGCTTTTAAAATTTAGTTTCCAGTGGTTTTGTTTCTACTGACCAGGTTGGCACTAACAAATCAAAATGCTGAGAAGATTCGCTCCTTGGTAAGGCACAAGGAGAGAGGGGGAATGATCATTCCCAGAAATGCAGACCAACTCTCTGCACAATGGTCTCTTGCCAAAACAAGCCTTGTGCTTCACCTTCCCTGGGTTCATATTTAAAATACTGACCTGGGGCGGTGTTATATCTCTGAGGGCTCCACGTAGGCACAAACCATGTCCTCCCAAGAGGGTGCACTGCACTGATTCGAGATCAAACGCAACCATGCCAACCTCAGCGGCTGCCAAGGAACTGCTTTGGGGCCCCGACCCTCGCTGCCCCCAGGCCGGGCCTAGCACGTTTTGCAAAGGGTGGGGGCGCTAGCCCCTTCTGAACATCATCAGCCACTGCCGCAGAGCTCAACGGCCACGTCGCCACAGCAGCGCCAGGGCCCGGCCGGGAGGAGGCGCCAGCGGCGGGGACCTGCTCGGCGCCGGGCAGCGCCCACACCTGCCGCTCGCGGGGCTGAAGGGTGCCTGCCCGGCTATCCGAGGGGTGCGAGTGACTAGACAAGGCCGCAGGGCTGGAGTGGCGTGAGGGGGGAGGGGCGCTACCCCCGAGGCAGCCTGGGCCCGATCCGTTCCCGGCACTTCCCGCTCCACCCCCGCCCCGCGACTGACCCTAATCCTCCTGCGGCCTTTCCCGCCCGGAATCAACATGGCCGCCGCGAGGGAGGTGCCTGAGCCAATCGCTGAGAAGAGCGGTTCCGCTCGACCAATGAGGAGACGGCAGAGGGGCGAGAGGGCGGGCGTCTGAGAGCGCTCGTGCGATCGTCCGCTAAGGGTGGCGTGAGCCCCTGGGTCAGGTGCGACCCGGGGAAGCTCGGTGACAGCGGCCGGGCCGGCGCCCCGCCCCGCCGCAGCACTGTGGGAGGGGGCCGGGTACCTGCTGGGCTGAGCGGGCGAGCTGCGTCTCCAGCCGCGCGTGGCGGGCTTCTCGGGCAGGGCCCCTGCCGCGGGGACAGCCGCCCCGCGCAGCCCGGGGTAGCCTCGCCCCTCCTGGCGGTGGCGGGCTCCGGAGACCCCCGGCCCGGCCGCCCCCTTCCCCCCCGTTACAAGGGTAGGCGGGGGCGCGGGCTCTTCTCTACCCTTTGGGGAGGGTGGGGTCGAGAGGGACCCCACCCTCCCCCACCTCGCCCCGCTTCCTCCGGGACCTCTGGACATACAACTGCGGTCGAGATCGGGCTCCCACCGCGGGGTCTGCAGCGGCGTTCGCTCTGAGCTCTGTCGACAAAGTGGCCTCTGGGCCTTAGCGCGTCGGTGCTCTGTAATGCATCCCAGTTGTGGGGAGTCTTGCTGCTCGCTGTCAGCAGTGCTCACCGGCCTGCCGCCTGCCTGATCTCATCACCTTATATATCATATTGATAGCCTTTAAGGTGCTCCAGGACTGCTGCTTTGTTTTGTTAGAATACAGACGAACAGGCTCCCGCTCTGTTGCTGTTTAAGAGAGAGCATCCCTCTTTTTAAGGTAGAAGTTAGCGGTTTTTCAACCCTGCCCATCCAAAAAGTTGTTGGTGTCCAACATTGTAATGCATAGTTTTCTTTGCTAACATCCTTATTGATCCGATTTGCCTGGTGGGAGGGATGCGTCTGTCATGTTTATCTAAGGTTACCTTATAGAAAGGAGGACACCCCTGAGAGAGGGAGGGAGCCGTGCTAGTCTATATACCATCAAAACAAAAAAGCAGTCAAGTAGCACTTTAAAGACTAACAAAATAATTTATTCGGTGAGCTTTCGTGGGACAGACCCACTTCTTCAGACCATAGCCAGACCAGAACAGACTATGGTCTGAAGAAGTGGGTCTGTCCCACCAAAGCTCACCTAATAAATTATTTTGTTAGTCTTTAAAGTGCTACTTGACTGCTTTTTTGTTTTGATACCCGTGAGAGAGTGTGTATCAGTATCTACCAACTCATTGTATTAATGTGTTACAGTACAAGGTGAGTTGGTAGATACTGATACACATACACTCCCTCTCAGGATTGTCCTCTATTTTGAAAGATCAGATATGGTAACCCTAGTTTATCACATACAATGCATGAAACACAGAATTACAACTCCCGCATTTCCACCCCTCACGGGTCAATATAATCACAAAGCCTGTTTCTCCAGAATGTTGTTCAGATTATGACAACACATGTTGGTCATGTCTACACTACAGGGCGCTTTCAAAAGGCAAGTTTCCAGAAGGCACCTTTCGAAAGAGCAAGCTTTGGAAGAGCGTGGACATGTCCAAAAGTTGATCAATGCACCGATCTGTTCTTTCAAAGGGAGTGGCTCTCTTTCAAAAGAGCATCCACACAGCCCCAGAGCCCTTTCGGAAGAACAAGCCAGGAAACGCTGCAGAGGGGGTCACATGATGTGTGTGCCCTTCCGGGCCCCACACCCAGCCACTCCTTTAAAGGGACCCTCCCAAACAGCCGTGGCCTGCACATGCTGAGAGCCACTGTGGCATACAAAGCCACGCAGACCCCATGCACAGAGATACCACCAGATCCACCAGTGACCAGGCACACATGGATACCAGCCAGCTCCCCAGCAGGGACGCTGGCAGCGATGTGGTCAGGCTGCTGGCTACAATAATTGCCGAAGCCCTCTGCCTCCTCCTCCGGAGGCCAACCCCCCACCCCCAATCCCTAGACCTGCAGGCCCTCACAACAGGGCACCGCCTGCGCCTCATCCCTCGAGTCATCCAGTGCGTGTGGTGGCACCCCACCAGCGCCGAGTGGTGGGACAGGGTGGTCATGCGGGAGAGGAACAATGAGCGGTGGCTCCAGAACATCTGCATGAGGAAGGAGAGCTTCCTAGAGTTGTTCCACTGGCTGGCCCCCATCCTTCACCACCAGGACACGTGGATGAGGCCTGCGCTCCTGGAGAAATCTGTGGTGATCGCCATCTAGAAGCTGGCCACCCAGACAGCCGCCGCTCGGTTGGCCACCAGTTCAGGGTGGGGAAGACCACCGTTGGGGCAGTCCTGCTCGATGTACATGCGGCTGGGGTCACACACACACCCCGGGGGGGATGGGGCCACCGGGAAAGGATGAACATCAGAGTTGGGGGGAGGGGCCCAGGGAGGGGACAGAGATGGGGGATCCAGGGGAGGGGACCAGGGCACCCCGACACACGGTGCACACACCCTCCGTCCCTTGCTGGTCATTTGAGTGATCAACGCTATCCTCCTGCAGAGGGTTGTTTACCTCATGGACCTCGATGCTGCCATGGAGAGCTTCACCAGCCTGGGCTTCCCCAGCTGCTTCGGGGCCCTGGATGGGACCCATATCCCCATCCAGGCCCCAGACCACCGCGTGGGCCGTTGCGTTAATAGAAAGAGGTACCACTCTCTTGTCCTGCATGCCATTGTGGATGCCCAGGTCCGCTTCCTGGACATTTGTGTGGGGTGGTCCAGGCAAGGCCCACAATGCCTGGATCTTCTGGAACTCCTGGCTGGGATGCAGATTGCAGGAGGGGACCAATGTGCCCCCGTGGGACATCCCCATCAGAGAAACCACCATGCACCCATGTACAGCAGCCATTGCTGCTTACCCCATCCACCCATGGCTCATGCGTCCCTACACAGCACAGGCCAACCCCACCTGAGAGTGCTTCAATGAGTGCCTGAATCAGGCCTGGGACATGGTGGAGCGGGCCTTCAGCTGGCTCCAGAGGCACATCCACTGCCTGCTCATAAGGCTGGAAGTCAGCCCCAGGAACGGGCCTGTTGTGGTGGCCATGTGCTGTGCTCTCCACAATACTGCAGAGAGCAAGCAGGAGCACCACCTCCTGGGGTGAGCCGCCGAGGCAGCCCTGGGGTACGAGGATCCCCCATGTTGTCTAGAAAACCAGGATGAGGTGCAGGTGAGGGAGGCCCTGTCACCAGACTTCAATGAGGGGCCCCAATGACCCTCCCCCTGGTACCCTCCACCATGGCCTCCCACGCATGTCCCACCAACAGCCCCATACATGTGCCCCTCACCACTGGCCCTCACATCTGCCCTCCCCAACCTATCACATGGGACATGGGGGTTGTTTGCAAATAAACATGTTGAAACATCAAACAAACTGTCATAAACAATAATACAAACGGGGGGGCTATATACAGGGGTGAATGGGGAGAACTATATACAGAGCATGGGTGGGGTCAGCAGAACTTGGGGGGGGGCTTAGTTCCCACAGGGGTGGGGGCTGTCACCCACACTGACTGGGGGGGGGCCCTACTGCCCTGGGTCTGGGGGCTCTGGTGGGGCTGGGACCATGGGGAGGTAGGAGCATGCCGGGGGTGCAGCGACCATGGCCTGGGTACCGGGAGTGGGTGGGGTGGGAAGGGCCAGTGTAGCATGGCCCGTCCTGGCCAGGTAGAAGATGCACCAGCTCCGGCAGGTAGCTGGTGGGGCATTGTGTGGCAGGAAGGCAGCAAGGTTGTGGGAGGCAAAGGCACTGGCGGGGGAGGTGGCACAGGATGTGGCCCAGGATATGGCACGGGATGTGGCGGGGAGAACAGAGGAGGAGACAATGGGAGGCGGGGGCAGGCGATGGGTGACAACCTGGGTGAGGGCCCGTGAAGCCCTGGCAACCTTGCCCCATGCCGTATGCTGCCTTCTCATGTCCACCTCCTTGAGTTCAAGCCACCGCTGGAGCATGGCTGTCTGCTGCCGAATCGCTGCCCTCTGGGAGGCAGCCTCCTTCTCCTCTTCCTCATGGCGGCAGTGGCGGCATGGCCTCCGCACACAGGCCCACACAGGCGATGGGCAGCTCGACAACCTGGCCCCCTCGACGCTTGGGCGGATGGTGTCCTGGCCGTGGCCAGGGCTCACCTGGCGCTCAGTTGGTGGTGCTGTGGAAACAAGAGGTGGGGGTGGCCCATCAGCCCTTTGCTCTGGCCCCAGGGGCTGTGCCCGCCCCCCCTCGTGGCCAGCCCCACCCCCCCGCTGGTGGGCTCTGGGGGATCCTGGGTACCTGGAGATCCCAGCATGGTTGGGCTGTGTACCAGGTGGGACCCGTCCTCCTCCCAACCCCCTCCCTGGGCTTGCAAGTTCTGGTGCTATCCACAGCACGGGGTGCTGAGTGCTGTGCGTGGGTCACCCTGTGGGCCACAGACATCTGTAATGTTTCGCAACAGGGCAGGTGGACAGATGGCTGGTTTGCTGCCAGCTGTGATGGGTGCCCCCCGCCCCGGCCTGGGGTGTCTGATTCCTCGATCACATACCTGACGTCCCTCAAGGACTTTGGGCGTGGTCCGTTTGGAGGGGTCCCTACTGGAGGGGATCACAATTACCAGGACCCTTCCCCATCCAAGGGCGAGTGCTACTCCCGGTCATGGTCCATGGGAGTGCTACTCCCAGGCATGGTCCATGCCTGAGGGTCCCTCCTGCTCACCCGACACAAGCTGGGCCTCTCCCTCTGGCGCTGCTGTGTCTACCACTGTGTCTGGCATGGGGGGTGGCCCTGGGTCTTCAGGCTGGCTGACAGCCACTGGCATTACGGTGCCAGTCTTTGGTGTGGAGGAGCACCTCCTTGTCTCCCCACAGCCCAGCAAGTCTTTAATCTCGCCCTCGCTCCAGGAGGGGTCCCATTTTTTTGTCTCCCGGCTGCCCTCTGGGGACTCCTCGAGTGGGTCAGAGGGGGACCATGGGGGTCTTGCGGTGTTGTCTTGGAGCTGGTGGGGTGCCTTGCTGGCCTCTGCCCTCTCTGTGCATCCATTCTGCTGCAGGCTCGTGCAGTGCCTGCAGCCAGCATGCTCCTAGCTTCCTGCTTGGGGCTTCTGGGCCAGTGTCTCTTTAAACGCGGCCAGATGTGCCAGCCATAGAGCCCGTCATGTGCTGGCAAGAGCGTCTCTGCATGCCAGCTGACTGGCACCATGGAGGACCGCTCTTGAAAGAGCAGTCTATGGAGCGTCTACACTTGCCCTCTTTTGAAAGAAGGTTTTGAAAGGAGGGGCTCTTCCTGAGATGGGAAGGGAAAAGCAGTTTCAAAAGCTGTGCTGCGATCTTTCGAATACAATTTCAAAAGAGCACTTTGTGTGTGCAGACGCGTTGTGGGTTCTTTTGAAAGGGGCCCTCCTTTCAGTTTCACTTTCGAAAGGGCTTGCTAGGGTAGACACGACCACTGGGAATCCTGCAGTTATGCCTGATACTCTTTTTTCAGGGTGCTCAAGTTAGACGGGCATATGGTGCCCAGATATGAGGAATTCCTCATTATTCCAGTAAAGTCTGGGACTGGGTCTATCCCTGCTCCTCTCCTGTGCATCGCCCAGTCCAGTCTGTCAACTTAAAAGGACCTAGGAGCCCTCGACACCCCCACTGGCGGTGTGGCTAGAGTGGCAGCCTGCCCATTCACTCTATGACTATTGACGTGTCCTCTTGACTCCAGGGCAAGGAATGAGCTAAAATGAAAATGACCAGTTTGATCAATGTGCCTTACATGTTAGTTCTGTGACTCTTCTCTGGATTTTCCATAGATTCTAAGACCAGGCTGCCTTTCTGTGTTACACAAACTTTATAATTTCTTTCAGTAAATGCTTCAGCAAGTTCAGTAACTTGAGATTAAACTAAAGCATATCTATTTAGAAGGACATTCAATCTTGATTTTAATTGATGTTGATTTATTTATCTCTGTGGAGGCCAGTATCTGCCTTTTCCATTCACACTTACCAGGTAGGCATCCTTCAGTCTGCATAGACTATGGATTGCGCCCTTTATAGTTTCAATTGAGGACTTCATTTACAGCGTCTACTGTGACTATGAAGACCCACACGAAAGTGACAGTCCTTGCTGCATCTCTTGCAGATGTGGTGGGTGTCTGGCAAGTCCTTAGTGTGCTTTCTGTGTGCTCGCTTCTCCTCTGCTAGCTGTCTGATCCTCATCTCGCCCTTCTGAAGGCCCTTGTGTAAGCCCTGCCTCCGTCTGCTGCGGTCGTCTGCTAGTTCTTCCCAGTTGTCCAGCTTGATGTCTACCTCTCTGAGGTCTCTCTTGCAGACATCTTTGTAGCGCAACTGGGGGCATCCGGGAGGTCTTTTGCCAGAGGCTAGCTCACCATACAGGATGTCTTTTGGAATCCTTCCATCATTCATCCTGTGGACGTGGCCAAGCCAGCGGAGCCGACGATGCCTGAGGAGGGTGTGCATGGTTGGGATTCCAGCTTGCTCAAGGATGGCGGTGTTGGTCACTCTGTCCTTCCATGATATTCCAAGGATACACCTGAGGCAGCGCAAGTGGAAGACGTTCAGCCTCTTTTCCAGGAGGGCATACAGGGTCCAAGTCTCGCTGCCATAAAGGAGGGTGCTGAGGCTGCAGGCTCTGTAGACTTGCATTTTGGTGTGAGTGTACAGCTTGTTGTTATTCCACACTCTCTTGCTGAGTCTGGACAGAGTTGTGGCCGCTTTTCCGATCCTCTAATTTAGCTCAGTGTCCAACGACAGGGTGTCAGTGATGGTGGACCCGAGGTAAACGAACTCGTGGAGGACCTCTAACGTATAGTTGTCAATGCTGATTGATGGGGATTCAGCAACATCCTGACCAAGTATGTTTGTCTTCTTTATGCTGATGGTAAGCCAAAGTCCTTGCACACTTTGGAGAACTGATCCAGCAGTTTTTGAAGCTGGTCTTCTGTGTGAGACACTACAGCAGCATTGTCTGTGAACAGCATGTCTCTGATGAGGACTTCTCGCACCTTAGACTTAGCTTTCAGCCTTGCAAGGTTAAACAGTTTCCCATCAGATCTTGTGTGCAGCAAGATGCCCTCTGTTGAAGATACAAAGGCATGCTTCAGGAAGACTGCAAAGAAGATCCCGAACAATGTTGGAGCAAGCACACATCCTTGTTTGACGCCACTCCTGATTCTGAAGGCATCCGATAATGTGCCATCATATTGGATGGTTCCTCTCATGTCTTCATGGAACGACTGGATCATCTTGAGTAACCGTGGAGGACAGCCTATCTTGTGGAGCAGTTTGAACAGACCATCCCTGCTGACCAAGTCAAAGGCCTTGGTCAGGTCGATGAAGGCTATGTAGAGTGGCTTTCTCTGCTCTCTGCACTTCTCCTGCAGCTGCCTTAGAGAGAAGACCATGTCAACGGTAGACCTCTCTGCGCAGAATCCGCACTGCGATTTGGGGTACACCCTCTCAGCAATCTTCTGGAGTCTGCCAAGGATGACGCGAGCGAACAGTTTACCAGTGACGCTTAGGAGGGAGATTCCACGGTAGTTGTTGCAGTAGTTTCTGTCTCCTTTGTTCTTATACAATGTTACAATGTTAGCGTCGCGCATATCCTCTGGAACCTCACCCTCTTTCCAGCACAGGCACAGTAGCTCATGTAGGGGTTGCAGGAGTGTGTCCGCGGCACACTTGATTACCTCTGGTGGTATACTATCCTGGCCAGGGGACTTTCCTGCTGCAATGCTGTCTATGGCTCTCTTCAGTTCATCCACAGTCGGTTCCTGATCCAGTTCGTCCATTACTGGTAGGAGCTCGACAGCATCGAGGGCTGCGTCAACCACAACGTTCTCACGTGAGTACAGCTTGGAGTAGTGCTCAACCCAGCGCTCCATCTGTTTGGCTGTGTCAGCGATGACTTCACCAGATTTGGATTTCAGAGGTGCCATCTTGTTCTGGGTGGGTCTTAATGCCTTCTTCATATCCTCGTACATTCCTCTGAGATTACCAAAGTCAGCACAGGTCTGGATGCTGCTGCATAGCTGGAGCCAGTGGTTGTTGGCACAGCGCCTGGCTGTCTGCTGTACTGTTCTTCTGGCTGCTCTAAGTGCTTGCTGGGTACTCTGGCTCGGTGAGCATTTGTACTCCAGGAGTGCAGCGTGCTTCTTTGCAATGACTGGAATCATCTCATCGGAGTTAGCTTTGAACCACTCGTTCGTGTTTCTAGCTCTTCTTCCAAACACCGACAAGGCCGTGTTGTAAACTGTATCCTTCAGATGTTGCCATTTGGATGTCGCATCGGCGCCCCCAGGGCCGCTGTACAGATTTTCCTGGAGGGTCTCTCTGAACTTTTCAGCTTTCTCCGAGTTTGCCGTCTTTCTGGCGTCAATGCGGGGCCTTCCAGCAGGTTTAGAGCCGTACAGCTTCTTGGGTCTCAGCTTGAGCTTGGAGCAAACTAGCGAGTGATCTGTATTACAGTCAGCACTATGATAGCTGCGTGTCAGAAGGATGTTTTTGAGGTTATTACGCCTAGTGATGACCACGTCTAGTTGATGCCAGTGCTTCGAGCGTGGGTGTCTCCATGACACTCTGTGCTGTGGCTTCGTTTGGAAGAATGTGTTTGTGATACACAGATTGCGGTACGTGCACAGTTCAAGGAGACGCTGTCCATTGTCATTCATTTTTCCCACACTGAAGTGTCCTAAGCAGGAAGGCCATGAGGCCCAATCAGCTCTAACTCTTGCACTGAAGTCACCCAAGATGTACAGTTGTTCACGAGCAGGTATTTGCACTACAGCAGCACTAAGCACGTCATAGAACTTGTCTTTTACTTCTGGTGTGGCGTACAGGGTTGGGGCAGAAGCGCTGATCAGGTGGACAGGACCGGCACAAGTTTGAAGCATGATCCGAAGAAGTCTTTCTGATCCGCCCATGACTAATTCCACCATTTGTAGAAGGGTGTTTCTGACAGCAAAGCCAACACCATGCTGTCTGGGTTCTTCTTGGGCTTTACCCTGCCAGAAAAAGGTGTAGTTCTTTTCCTTTAGAGATCCCGAATCTGCGAGTCGCGTCTCTTGCAGTGCAGCGATATCAACTCGGAGCCTCTTCAGTTCCTCATTGATGACAGCGGTCTCACACTTGCTATACCAACAATAACTGGTTTTTAACATAGATCACCCATATACTGTGAGCTTCTTTTAAACTTTATATGCTCCATGTGTTTTAATTATATTTTTTTTTATTCTGGGACAGACCTGTGCCTGGTACTGTCCAGGAAATCAGACTACAACGGGGTTCGCTTCTGACCTTAGAATCTATGAATCTGCCACTGATGCTATAAATTAATTTCATAACTTCTATATATCCACTACAATGGTTTGTTAGTTTGTTTTCTATTTAATATCCTTTACTGATAAAGGACAATGAGTGCACATTTAAACTACAAATATATGAATATTTGAGATTCAGTTAAGCTCAAAGAATGTGCAATTGCACATCCAAGTACAGTGTGTATGTACAGTACGTGGGGTCATATCCATTCAAATACGCCTATGTTTACTTACTTTTGCAAGTACTGAAACAAAGAGAGAAATAAGCATGCATGGGTTTCTCAACCCAGGTACCTTGTTTGATGGGTTTGAGTTACCTGAAATGGTGCTGAAGACAGTTTATCTGAACAAGCAGCTAAATTGTGTTGAGCGCTGATTCAACTGCCTCTGCTTGTGTTGCCCATTTTCACCAGTAGGTTATTTTTTCCCAGTGGAAACAACTGTTGTTTGTTCCTAGCTGTTTCAAAATGAAGATTTATGTTTAACTTGGAAAGAATGTAAGTTACCCATTAGCAATTTTTTCACCATCTTCAACTTTCTTCCTTTGATTGTGACTTTTGTCCAGATCTTTTCTCCTCTGAAACAGAAACCTGTACTAGTCAGATGTTTAGAAGTGTAGTTTAAGATTTTCAGATGAGAAGAGTAGCACTGGGAGGCTTCCTGTATTTTTTTGTCCAATGCCAAGCAGGCTGGCATGAGTCTTTGAGTACGTCTACACAGCAGCCTTATTCTGAAATAAACTATTCCAGAATAGCTATTCCAAAATAGCTTATTTCAAAATAACACTGCTGCAAAAAGTGCATTTTGAAATAGCACTTAGCTATTTCGAAATATAACCTCTACACCCACATAGCCTATTTTGAGATTGAGCCATTGAATGCACTTTGGCGTATTTTGGTATTCCCTGTCTCAACAGCTCCTGTTTCGAAAAAGTTATTTCAGAATAGGGGCTATTCCTCATAAAATAAGGTTTGCCAATTTTGCAATAAGACACCTGCTATTTCAAACATATTTCAAAATAATGGTTGCAATGTGGATGCTAAGTCTAGGGGGCAGCTGTTAATAACAGCTGTTATTTTGAAATAACTTTGCTGTGTAGACATACCCTTTAGGTGCGTCTACACTAGAGCTCTGTTTCGAAAGAACATCTTTTGAAAGAGAAGATTGAAAGATGGCCTTTCGAAATGGAGCGTCCACACACGCTAACAGAGATCGAAGTATTGGTCCATTCTTTTGAAAGGCCCCCCAGCGCACTTTCAAAAGAGAGCATCCACACACCCCAGGGCGCTCTTTCAAAAGAACGGGCAGGAAGCACCGTGGGCAGGGTCACATGGTGGACGAACCCTTCTGGAGCCGCCACCTGCTGTCCCTTTAAAGGCCCCCCCCCCCCATGCTTCTGTCTACACACGCCAAGGGCCAGCAACCTGTCCGCAGGCAGTTATGAGACAGAGCAGAGGAGGCACCCTGGGTCCCCATGGACCCCGAACAGCATCCCCCCTCCATCACGGCTGTGGCCAGTGCACTGGCTGCGGTCCTGGCTGCTGTGCTCCAGCAGTTCTGGGTGGCCAAGCTAATGGCCACCCTCCTGGAGGCCATCCACAGCGCACAACATCCCCAGCTGGCCCCCCAGGCCTTTGCTCGCATGTGGAGCTTCCCCACAAGCAGCGACTGGTGGGACCGGCTGGTGGTGGAGGACTGGGGTGATGACCAGTGGCTACAGAACTTCAGGATGACCAAGGGGACATTCCTGGAGCTGTGCCAATGGTTCACCTCAGCCCTCCAGCACTGGGACACCCACCTAAGGCCGGAGCTCCCCCTGCAGAAAAGGGTGGCCATCACCCTGTGGAAGCTGGCCACCCTGGACAGTTAGTGATCCGTTGGCCACCAGTTCGGGGTGGGCAAAGCCACCATCAGGGCCGTCCTCATTGAGATAAGCCTTGCCCAAGTCACACCTAGACTGCAAGCAGGGGGCACCTTGGCAAGGGGCACCATCGGGAAATGGGGGCAGTCCCCACTAGGGACAGGGGTGGGGATGGGGACAGGCGGTCACACAGGGGACAGACAGGGATGGGTGGGCAAGCCGCAGCCCACCTCACACTCATGAGTGCACCCCCTACACCCTACAGGTCATCTGGGCCATCAACAAGGTGCTGCTGAGGAAGCTGGTCCACATTGCGGACCTGGGCAATGCCATCTGGGGTTTCAAGGAGCTGGGCTTCCCAAACTGCTTTGGGGCCCTGGACGGCACCCACATTGCCATCCGGGCCCCAGAGCACAGCTGCAGGGCCTATGTGAATCACAAGGGCTACCACTCGGGGGTCCTGCAGGTGCCCATCGATACCAACGGCCAGTTCCAGGACATCTGCGCGGGCTGGTCCAGCCATGCACATGACATGAGGGTCCTCTTGAACTCAGGGCTGGGATGTCACATGGCCAAGGGGAACTTCATCCCCTGGCGGGAGCTCCCTGTCAGGGGCACGATGATGCCGCCCTCTGTCATGGCGGATGTGGCCTACCCCTGCAGGCCTGGCTGATGCGGCCATACACAGGGCATGCCCAGCCGAGCCAGGACCTTTTTAATGAGTGGCTGAACTGGGCCCAAAACACAGTAGAGTGCATTTGGCCGCCTCAAGGAGCGTTTTAGATGCCTGCACACCAGGCTGGAGGTGGGCCTCCCCAATGTCCCATCAGTGGTTGGGGCCAGCTGCACCCTTCACAACCTGGTGGAGGCGAAACAAGAGCCCTTCATTCAGGGGTGGACCACTGAGGTGAGGCGTGGGTATGAACAGCCCCCTGCTGCCCCGTGCCGCCAGGCCCAGCAGGAGAGGGTGCAGGTACGGGAGGCCCTGCACCAAGCCTACACACTCCCCAGCACCCACACCCTGTGCGCACACGCACCCCCACCCCCACCCCCACACATGCACTTTGGACACAGGGTAAAATATAAAAATAAACTTTTTACTGGCTTACAAAACTGTGCCCCTCCATTCTTGGGCGAACTATTTACAGATGGGAGGGGAAACGGTGAATGGGGTGCTGGGGGGAACCCTTTTAGGGGGTGTAGCAGCCACTGGTGGGCACCCTGGAGCCCCCAAGGGGTCAGGTTCGGGGTGGGGGGCCTTACCCCTCAAAGGGGCTTGATGGCCAGGATCCCCATTGCCCACCCCTTCCACCCTGTGTCCAGGGTCTGGGCCAAGGCCGGCAGCCCGGGGAGGTAGGGCCGTGGCTCAGGCATGGTCCCCATGCCTGTTCCAGGTTCAGCATGGGGGGAGTGGGTGGGCGGAGGCTCGGCCTCTAGCTGGCCAGCCCTGGCCAGAAGCATGGGGGCCAGGAGCATGAGGCTGGCTGGGGGGAGGTGGGGAGGGAGCAGTTCCTCCAGGTCGGGCTCATGGGCGGGGGGGTGCCACTGCAGGGTGGAGGGGGCTGGAGGATTGGGGTGGGGGGGAATCCACGGGGGGGAGTGGGGGAGAGATGGGCGGGTGACAGGGGCATGGGGGACAGTTGGGGGATGACGGCAGTGCTGGGTGCAGGAGCGGCCAAGGATGGGGCAGTGGCTGGGATCAGGTGGCCAACCACGGCCTGGGTGAGGGAGTCCAGGTTGGCCACCACCCGGTCCCATGCCTGCTGCTCCATAGTGAGCCACTCCCGCACGATGTCCATCAGCTCTCTGTGTGGGCCACGTCCCTCACCTCCACCTCCCTGGCCTGGTGGCGCCAGCGGATGGACTGGCAGTGGCACTGCACTGTCCCCGTTCAGGGCCTGGGCTGCTCCCCCTTGCCCTTGGTCATTGGGCGCCTTGGGCCCGTTGTGGGGCTGGTCCAGCTGCCAGCTGCTGGAGTTGTGGAGACATAAGGGGAGAGGAACAGGCCATTAGTCCCAGTGGGGGACCCCTTGTACCACCCCCACCCCATCCCATCCTGACAGCCCTACAGGGACCGCATCTGGGGTTTGCCATCTAGGCTGCAGGAGCACTGGCTCTCCTCCGCCTCCCTCAGTCCAGCCTGGTGGCTCATGGTTCGGTCCGGCCTGCATGGTGCTGGGTGCCACATGTCAGCCCTGTGAGGCTGGGGCAGCGGGATCATCTGGCCTGCCTGTGTCCTGGGGCCAACAGCTCTGTGGATGGGCTGTGGCCACGCTGGGCAGGGCTGCATGCCCCTCCCTTGGCCCTGCAGCCACCGGCGTGCATGGTGCATACCTGTGGGTCCCTCCAGGAACTCAGGCAAGGCACAGTAAGAAGGGGTCAGGCTGGATGGCCAAGATGGGACTTCCAAGGACAGGGGCCCCTCACTCAAGCCCTCATCATCGCTGTTGCCTGGGATCCGTGGTGGATACCTGCGGGCGGCTGGTGGTCTGGGGCAGTCCTCCCCCTCAGTCCCATCTCCTCTGGCTCCAGCCCCCATGTGGGGTTGGCAGTATTAAGGACCACAGCTGGGGTTTCCACCTCCTTGGGCCCAAGGAGGCGGTTGAGTTCTTTAAAGTAGGGGCAGCTGGTGGGCGCTGCCCCTGACTGCCCGGCCATGTCCCTAGCTGAGCAGTAGCCCTACTAGAGCTCCTTGATCTTGTACCTCACCTGGTCCGGGGTCCATGTGGGGTGACCCTGGCTGGTGAGGCCCTTAGACAGGTGCTCGAACGTTGCCATGTTCTGGTGCTGGACCCCGTCTGGTGCAGGACCTCCTTGTCTTCCCACAGGGCGAGGAGGTCCTGCAGCTTCGCATCAGTCCAGGAGGGGGCCTGGCGCTTGGGTGCTTGGCTTCCCTCCTGGGAGGACTCCACCTGACCCCTAGATAGCCCCTGGAGTGGGCGGGAGTCCCGGCTGCTGGCCATGGTGCCAGAGGTGGTGTGGCTTCTCCTGGGGCATTGTGGTGGGCCGTGGGCTGAGCAACAGTGTGGGCTCCCTTCTGCCTGCATCCTCTCAGCTTCCTGCCTGAGGACTTCTGGGTGCCTGCATCCTTAAGTGCGGCCAGACGCTGGAACCATAGAGCTCCATCTGTGCTGTGAGCACCACCGCCGCCTGCCAGTTGATCGCTGCCATGGAGGACTCCCTCTTTTGAAAGAGCGGGCTGCTGAGCATCTACACTTGCTCTCTTTTGAAATTATCTTTCGGAGGAGGGCACTCTTCCCATCCTGGGAATGGAGGACTGATTTCGAAAGAACGCGGGAGTTCTTTCTAAGTTAATTTTGAAAGAGTGTCATGTGACTGCAGATGCTCCGCGCATTCTTTCGAAAGAACTCAGTCTTCCGATCTGGATTTTGAATGTACTTGCTAGTGTAAACGCACTCTTTGCGTCCAGGAGCAACTGATTCAAATTCTGTCTCTTACCCCTTAACATTGCTGCAAACATATCCCACACTGATACCATATCAGTGATAGTCTATAAAAGTGCAGAAAATGTTGTCACTGAGTTTCACCACAGACATCAGCTTGATATCACACACATTAAGTATGTGAATGTAACCAGGAATAGCTTTAAAATTTGAAGATGTATTATTGAAGAAATCTATGATTCACACTTAATCTCAGGAAAGTCATACATCAAATCTTTTTTAGAAAACATACCTTCAATCCCGACTAGAAATAGGATACAGTACTTGTAGGTTTATGCTCTTTACTTGAAAATGAATGTATTATCCTAACTCTGTAACAGCATAATTACCAATGCCGTTTAAATCTTTGTACTTTTTTGCTTTTGTTTCTAACAATGGTTTGACAGTGCAGGAAGTGCTTTTTTAATGATGATGAAAAATTCTATATCACTATCCCTAGAAACTGAAATGCTATATCCATGGAACACGGACAGCATAGAAGCAATCACAGGACAAGTTTCACTACTTCATCCCAATGCACCAGTGTTTCTCATCTCTGATATAGAGGATAAAGGTAATTCAAACTCCACGCCCTTTCATTTCCTCGGCTCAGAATCCCAACAGGGTGTCAGTTGTGATAGATGATGGTTTTGTGAAAAGAACACCTGTCCGTTGGGAGCTGTACAGGGCCTAGGTTGTCTCACACAGGCCACTCAAGGGCCATCAGCTGGAAATGACTTTCAGTTACTATTGACCTGGGCCAGGTTGAATTGGTGATCAAGGGGAAAGAGACTCCATACCCATTACCAGTTTTCTGAGCCATCACATTTACTCCATTCCACCTCTACTACATCTGTACTGATATACTTTATAGTATTTTAAAAATACTATCATTCATATGGATGTCTGCTGTCATTTGTTGATACAGTCAATCGATACTATATTACCTTTGTTTACCCTTAATTGTCTAAAGTATATGTGGTGTTTTCATTATTTATACTATTCTGACATTAAATTATGCATTCCAGATTAAAAGGATAAAATGCTTGTTTACATTTTTATGATTGCTCTGGAATCAACTTTTGTATTTCAGTGTAAATAAATTAATCTCTTGTCAGAGGGGGGAAATGGGGAATGACAAGCACTGGCTCCTGCTGCCTCTGGGACATAATTATTCTCACAAATACAAAAATGGAAACATCATAAGCTCAGCACAGTTGAGACTCTTGAAAGTTTCATCTCAGCATGAAGCTATGCTTTAATTATTATTTTTGTCTGCATTGTTCAGCTTGTCAGTACACCAACTCCAACTAGAATAAGTGCTTATCCTAGTTAATTCTTCATGAGGCTTATGACACTGGAAGATGCTTTTAATTTATTTTCTCCACTCTTTCCCTCTCTACCCCCACTTTCATTTAAACCACCACTGACAACAAGGTTGTCTATAAAATGGCTTCGTTGCTTTACACTCCCATTGACTTCATTTGACTTTGGGTAGGGGGAAGAAGTATGAGGTGGATACAGGTTTCATAGAATTTATGAATTACACTTCCTGTGTTCTATTGTATTAAGTTTCTGTATGGTGGGGAAGTTTTGTTTTTATCCACTGAGTTTCTACTCTACCTCTACTCATTCTTTGAGTGCTGTATGTATATTTACTGATTCCACTCCCATCCCCTAAAATTTAATAATGTCAGAATCTTTGTTGACTTATGTGCTACTTTTCCTCCAATGCAATCTTTGGAATTATAAGGCTCTTTCTACTTATATGATTATGACATCCAGTGCTTTTTTTTTTTTTTTGGGTGCCAGGACTTGCCAGTACTGAGTACCAGCAGCTCGGCAGCCCTAGCCATGGGATTGGCTGCGGAGGTGTGGGGGCACGTGGAGCTTGCTGAGCACTGGCACCTCCGTTTTTTTACAGAAAAGGTACTGATGACATCTAAAGTATATTACAGGGTATGCTGCGTGAAGACGGTTATATCTGGTCTCAGAGGGATACCGTGTTGGTCTGTACCTTTACAAATAACAAGCAATCATGTAGTACCTTCGAGACTAACAAATGTATTAGGTCATGAGCTTTTGTGGGTAAGATGCAGTACACCAATCATCTGAAGAAATGGGTCTTATTCACTAAAGCTCGTAACCTAATAAGGTTGTTAGTATCTAAGGTGCTACATGGCAGGATTATATCTGGAACATTTACTTAGATAACACCTGTGATGTACGACTTATTAGGAAAAACTGAAATTATTTTCCATGTGGTAACTTCTGTTAATATTTCAAAAGCAAGGAAAAAATAAAACTTGCATGACTTTTTAATGAACTTGTTATGTTTTATTGTTTCAAAAACCTATTAAGGTTCCTAAGTGACAATGTAAGTTACCTAAACCAAATTTTTGGAAAAACAAGGTTGAAATCTTAGTTCTACTGAAGTCAATCAAAGTTTTTCCATTGATTTCTTTGGGGCCAGATTTCATCCAGGTACCAAAAAGCAGTAGAGTAAGTAGTTAAAGATATTGTGCTCACATTTATCTAACCTTGGCTTTTCTGTAGATCCCATTAACATACTAACAGATTTTCGTCAAATAGAAAGAAATATTTAATCATAACACAATTGTAGCTCAGATCAGTGTTCCCTCTGACTATTTCCACTCCTGAGCAGAATGAATTATGTGCACCAACATGGAGGTAATGGGTGACACATCAACTTCATGTTGATGAAAATAACAAAAGTCTTTTCTCAGGACTGGGGCCAAGGGATTCTGAGGGTGAGAAGGAGCTCAGGCAAAGGGTTGGGGTGCAAGGACTCTGGGTGGGGGTGTAGGTCTGGCGGGGGCCTGGGCATGAGAGGTTTGAGGTGCCGGAGTGGGGCTGCAAGTTTGGGAAGGGTCTCAGGGCTGGATGTTGGGGTGCAAGAGGGGGTACAAGTTGTGGGATCACAGGAGTGTGATTTGGGGTAGAGTCAGGGTTGAGGGCTTTGGGTTGCAGAAGGGTGCTCAGGACTGTGGGGCTCAAGGTGGGTAGGGAGTTTGTGCTCAGACTTAACCTGCTGAGACCAGTGGGGAACATTTCCCCTCTGCTCCCATTGGCAGCTTCATGACAAGGCACTCCCACTGGCCCCAGCAGCTTCAGAGCAATTTTTCCCCACTACTGCCCTGAATTCCTGCACAGGGCTTCATAGCACCTGTATACGACTAAATGGGAAGCAGCATTCCTGCACAGTTTAGAGGGGGAATTATGACTCAGACCTCATCAATTGTTGTAGGGTATTACATACTATTAACTTTGTTTCTGTATCAAAACATTTTCTTTTAATGGATGCTCTTTGAAGGGAAATACCATGTTTGTCTTTGTGTGTTAACAGAATACTAGTGAAGTTCAAAGTCAAGCAGTGAAAAATTAGAAAATTCCAGCTTTAAGATTGCATGTGCAACATTAAGTCACCCCCCGTGTGTATATGCAGTATGATACAGTTATTAATCATGTGGCCACAAGCTCTGTTTTCCACAGGACCACTCCATAGGCAGATAGTGCATTAAATCAGCATCTACTCAATATTTTGCTTTATTTTCTTTTTTCTGTGTTGTTCCCATGCCTTATTTACTGCATACTGTCCGAACCCTAGTCTGAAAACAGATTAATATACTCATTATTTTTTCCATGGCACTCATCATTAGTCTCTGAATGCTTCACAAACATCAATATATCTTAACCTGAGGGAAGCGATTGAGAGCTGAGGCATACAGAGAATAATGTCAAAAGTTTCCACTACTTTTGCATGCCCAATTTGAGATGCCTAGGACCAGATTTTTCAGGGTATTGAGGTATAGAGCACTTCATGTTTAAAGCACAGCTCTCATTGGCTTCATTTGCCATTGTGAATGCTCAGTACATTTGCAAGTCAGATTTGAGGGTATCAAGCTGGGCACCCAGAAAATAAGGAACGTACAGTGAGAGATCTATGAAAGGTTTGTTTTAATCAACAATGCTTAGTATCACGCAGGAATTCTATGGCAGAGGTTCAGAGAGACTCTCATTCTCCAGGGCAGCATTCAATTGCCTCAACCCCATCAGATTGTCCTTTCTGCAGCCCCCTGCCTCCTTCAATACTCGCCTTTCAACTTCTGCAACATAAGAGGACAGGGTCTCTGCCCAGGGCCGCTTCTACACACGCCACTCTTTCCGAAAGCAGCATGCTAATAAACAGCCAGAAAAATGCTAATGAGGCACAGATGTAAATTTCTAGTGCCTCATTAGCATACAGTCACTTGATTTGGAGTCCAGAAGAAGCTCTTCAGGATTCCAAAACAACATGTAGAGGTGCAGCCCCCAGGGATCTCCCGGAAGGAAATCCTTCTTCCGGAAGCCCCATCTTTTCAGCGCCTCTACACGTTGTTTTGGAGTCCAGACGAGCTTCTTCCAGACTCCACACATCATGTGCCCATATGCTAATGAAGTGCCAGAAATTTACTTCTGCGCCTCATTAGCATTGTCCGGGCTGTTTATTAATGTGCCGCTTTTGGAAAAAATGGCATGTGTAGAAACGGCCCAGGGGTGCACTAAATGGGGGCACACCCCAATACGGGGCATGGAAATTTTGTAAGGAAGGCACAGCGTGACTGGCCCCCACCCCATGGCTTTTGCTGTCCCCAACCCCAACCTTATGCTTCCTTCCCCAAACCTGCGCAGCGTCTCCCCCTGCTGTCACCAAGAGAGCACAGTGACCAATGGGAATGGCGCCTCCCTCCCCCAGTCACAGTTCTCACTGGTCCAATCAGAATGTCGAGTGCCCCTGAGCTAGGCAGCAGGGGTAGCCTGCGAGTTCCCATTTTGGTAAGGTGGCTGCATTTGTCCCCACAGCCAATGTCACATTGGCACCTGGGACCCCCCCAAGATGCTGGTGTGGAGTGAATGCTGCTTGCTGCCTGAGAGGCTGCAGAGCCGCTGCCAGCATGGTGCCACCATCACCGGTCAGCACATCACAGCCCAGGTTAACCACCTCCCTGCTCTACAGCAGTGCCAAGTTCTGTAGTCATCAGCACAGCAATGGCAATGCCTATGAGGTGGAGGTGGTGATGCAGCTGAGCCCCAGGGCCCTCCCTTCAAGACTTGCCCCCAAGTACTGCTCCCCCTTCAAGGCACCCCTTAAATCCTCCACATACCCTCCTAGGGTCCTTCTCCCAGGCACCCCTCCCACTTCAGGGCACCCCCTAGAGCCCCCTTCAGCACCTTCTTCCTAAGCATCCCATCCCCTTCCTGAGCATCCCCTCTGCATCCCTTTCTGTGTCCTCCCACAGGCTGAGGGGGTGGAAAAAAAGTGGGTCCCGATGTACAAATTTGCTCACCCCTGCCTCGGACAACAGCCCTCTTCACTACCCAATCTGATTTATCCTGTACTGGTCCCTTCATAGCAGGCTCAGAGGCAGAGATCTGCGCAGATACAACATCTGTATCCCACAAAACTGGTCATCACAGAGGAAGATTAAGATTTATTGAGGTCTTGGTCACAGCGAACATTTGGACTCCCCACATCCGCCCTGCCATGAGCCCCAGCCCTCTGGTCCTTCTCTCCCCTGAGGCCCTGCCCATTGTCCAGGTCAGAAGCAGGAGCTGAGCAGTTGTAAGACCCATGTCAGTCACCTAGGGAGATAGGCAGTTGTCCAAGGGTGCCAGAACCTCTGTAAAACGGAGACTCAAGATCAAAGGAGCAGAGGCATCCTTCCCATCTCTGCCCAATTGCCTCATGCTCCTTTTCAGGGCTTCATTCCCCACTCTGCTCCTTGTCTGTTCAACAAAGATCCCACCTTTAAGGACAGGTCTGTGTTCAACTTCTTTCCAAACTTCACTGCCTTTGTGGATTGGCACCAGAATACACATGCCAAAATTAAAATGCCCAAGCTCAGAGTGGAGTAAGCTCCAAGGAGCAGGCTGTTAGCATTAAGAGTTACATTCCTCCTCTAGTGGCTGAGATTCATGGCCTCAGTGTACTAGAATGCACCCAAGAGGGCCATAATGATCGGATTCACATTAGAGAGACAGGGTGGGTGATGTAATATCTTTTATTGGACCAGCTTCCATGGAGGGAGGCAAGCTTTTGAGTTTCCAGACCCAAAGAAGAGCCCTGAACTAGCTTTCTCTCACCTTCAGAAACTGGTCCAATAAAATATATTAGCTCACCAGCTTGTCACTCTAGGCCCACAACACTGCATACAAAAATGGAGAACCGTCACATCAAGGCACTAGTTTCAGGATTCTTACTTCCAGCATAATGTCATCACACTAGGGCCAGAGTGATACCAGCCCAATAAGCTACATTTAGCAGGGACAGGAGCTGAGTGCCAAAAAGTCATAGTACAAGCACACTGTGATCCCCACAACAGGAGAGTAGTGTCAGAAAGCACAGTCACAATGTAGTCGGGATGCACTAGATCCTGGAGAGTAAGAGGTTTCAGATAAATAGGCAGACACCTGCAAGCAACTATACTCAGAGCAGGTGCCACACCAGGGCTCAGCAACCTTTCCGAGGCAGAGTGCCAAAATTTGACCTTTTGACCCTTATGTACAGTCTGTGCGCCAGTGATAGTTATTCGTCACTAAGGCTATGTCTACGCAACAACCTAAACTCAAAAATTGAACAGCTTATTTTGAGTCAATTTCAAAACACGCTATTTCGGCATGTGGTGCTTCCTAAACAGCACCCCATGTCAAAATAAAGTGCTGTTTTGAGCCATCCCTTACTCCTCCTGCAATGAAGTGAACAGGGATGTCAAAACAGCATGCCTGTGATTTCAAACACTATTTTGAAGTGATGGGCGCATCACATAGATGTGCAGCAGCTATTTCAGGATACCACTGTATCCCAAAACAGCTCCTGCCGTATAGACATAGCCTAATAGACCTACTTACAACAGCTTTATTAATAAATAAAGATGCAGAGCTTTACTCTTTGGTGGTTGGTAGCATTATCTGGTCCTTTATTAATCCAGAGGTGGCATGACTTTGAGCAAGCTCCTGGCTGCATGGGGGAGAAGGGGTGGGCCTAAGCTCTGGGTTCATGTACCAATGAAAATCAGCTTGCATTCCACTCTTGGGACCCATGGTAGAGGTTGCTGACCCCGATCTACATTATTGGCCCCACAGGCATTTCATAGGGCACTAATTCAGAGTCTCACAGCAACAGGATTTATGCACCAGGTCTTTAGTACCAGAATGTGTACTCTAGAATAGAGGGATGGATTATAGATGTTAGTGGTTAAAAAGCCCTCTGTGGTCATCCTACCTCAGTCTATCTCCCTGCAAATGCAGGGCTGCTCCATACAATGTTTTGTCCAGTCTACTTTTAAAAATCCCAAGGCTGGGGTTTCCAGGCATTCCCTTGGGAGATTGTTCCATAGCCTAAGACAAAGATCACACTGCCAGAAAGGTTTGCCTTGATAGCTTTACATTTCCACCCTGTTCAGTCTTAGATGTTTCCTGCAGGTATCTTAGTGGTAAGGGGGCACGGGAGGTGGGATGTGTCCTGATGTCAGGCAACTACCTCTATTGTTTGGCTTCCCTCCCCTCAAATTGCTTTTGTCGTAGGCAGGAATTCTTTGTGCCTAGTTCAAACTTTTCTCACCTTGACAGGAAAATTACCAGCTCCAAAATGGGCTTTGGTATCAGTTGGCTTGGCTACATGTCTTTCTAGGACAGCTACAGTTTGGGATTCCAGAATAATAAAGCTTCCAGAATAACAAAGCTGTTCACAGGTCATTGACTTGATCACCAAGCCATCTATGTTCCAGGACAACAGATCCACACTTCATATCTCTGTAGGTGTAGGTTAGATATTAGGAAAAACTACTTCACCAGGAGGGTGGTGAAGCATTGGAATGTGTTGCCTAGAGAGGTGGTAGATTCTCCATCCCTTGAGGTTTTTAAGTCCTGGCTTGACAAGGTCCTGGCTGGGATGATTTAGTGGGGGTTGATCCTGCTTGAAGCAGGGGGCTGGATTAGATGACCTCCTGAGGTCCCTTCCAGCCCTAGGATTCTGTGATTCTGTGATCTCTAACTTCACACACAAGAATGACACCTTCACAGGAACAGGATATAAACATTCAGCAGACTGTAAATGTATAAATATGTAACATGACATGTTTTGCATAAAGCATCTTCATTTATGCATGTTCATATCCATAAGCGAGTTTTCATAAAGCACAGGGAACCCTGTGACAAACACTTTTACCATTACAAAGCACGCAGTTAAATATTGCCTTATAGGATACAGCTATTACGTGAGATTAACACAGGCAGCAACTCACAAGCACTTCATAAAGTCTAAACACTACACATTTTTATAACTCAAATATTTTAACAATGCTAACACTCAGGTGAGCCAAACTGGTTTCCAGCTATGCATTTGTCAGTGTTTATTTGAAGCCTAGAGGCCTTGGCATGAGCTGGCAATCAGTCTTCAGCTGTGTCTGCACTAGAGAGTTCTGTCAACAGAAGCCACTGCCAATGGATATTTCCCAACAGAACCTCTGTCTACAGAACACATCTGCACCTAATACAGGCTCCCCCATCAACGTCCTCTGTCGACAGAGAGTGACCAGACCGCTCAGCCCTATGTCGACCGAACAGCCAGCTGGAAGCTCTGCAACCAGGGCAGCCTGGTGTAACAGAAGTCCTCTCTATCAATAGAGGGCCTCTCTGGAGCATCGACACTTTTTTTGTCGACAGAATCTGTCAACAGAGGCGCTATGCTTCAAACAGTCAAGACAGAACTCCGCCAGGAAAACTGCTGCATTTTGTCAACAGAATCTTGACAGAACGCATTTGCAGTGTGAATGCTCCTTAGTTTTGTTGATAGAAGGCCTCTTCTGTCAACAGAACTCTGTAGTGTAGACACATCTTACCAGTGCCACACTCCAGATTATGCATAAAATGAGCAACCTCTCCTTCTCTGAGGGTGCGTCTACACTAGCCGGCTACTTCGAAGCAGCCAGAACAACGTCAAAATAGCACCCGTCGCATCTACACGCGCCAGGTGCTATTTCGATGTTGAAATTGACGTTAGGTGGCGAGACTTCGAAGTCGCTATTCCCATCTGAGGATGGGAATAGCACCCTACATCGACATTCAACGTCTATGTAGGGTGTGTGTAGATGATCCGCGTCCCGCTACTTCGAAATTGCGGGGTCCTCCGTGGCGGCCATCAGCTGAGGGGTTGAGAGATGCTCTCTCCAGCCCCTGCGGGGCTCTATGGTCACTGCGCAGCATCTTTAAAGGCACCACCGACCCAGATTTCCTGTGGCAGGAAGCTGAGAGCGTGCAGGCAGCAGCACAGGCATGTGCTAGCCCTGCACACTTTTCAGAGGCCCCGATCCCCGCTGCCTTCATCCATGGTCTCAAGCCAGCCCCCCGAGTGCCCCCAGGGCTTTCCTCCTGAGGGGACCCAGGCACCCCCAGCAGCCAGGCTGGGGGCCAAAAGGACGCGGGGCCCCTCCTGGTTGGAGGCCGAGCTCCAAGACCTGCTGGGGCTCTGGGGCGAGGAGAAGGTGCTCCACGTGATGGGGAGCAAGCAGCGGAATGCAGAAGCATTCGCCCGACTGGCTGAGGGCCTGGCCGCCCGGGGTCACCCTGCCCACACTCCGGATCATGTCCGGAGTCAAGTGAAGGAGCTGCGGCAGGGCTATGCCTGGGCCCGGCACTCGGCCAGCCGGTCTGGGGCTGCCCTCACCACTTGCCCTTATTACAGGGAGCTCAGGGCCATGCTGGGCCCCCAGGACACCTCCTCTCTCCCGGCCACCCTTGACACAATGGCCGACGAGCCCCAGCAGGCCTCGGAGCCGGAGTCCGGCCCAGAGGCCAGCCCCGCACACCGGGGCTCACCCGAGAAGCCCCACCTCGGGACAGTGCAGGAGGGGTCCAGCAGTGAGGAGGGGGGTCTCCTCATCGACCTCCCCTCCCGGAGCACCAGCCAGGCATCCGCCCACCGGGCTTCCCCCGACCGCGGCAATGGACGGTCATGTACGTACCCCACAGAGCACACACCCATGGGCCACGGGGCGGGGGCACCAGCCATGACCAGGAGCCTCACACAACCCCAGCTGACCCCAACCCACGAATGCCTAGCCACAACACAGTCCCAGGACAGTGGCACGGCCATCAGCGCCCATCAGCACCTGTATCCATGGACAGAACTCAGTCCTGACCCCGGGGGCGGGGGGAAAATGCCATGGTGACAGCCAACAGGGACATCAAACCGACCAACGGGGACGGAGACCCAGCACCCAAGCGGGGGCGGGGAGAATGGGCCACGGGCCAGGGCACTGGACTAACAGCCTTCCCCTCCTTCTCTCCCTCTCTCCAGCTGCAGCATCCGACACCCCAGGCAGCCAAGCACCCTCTATTGTCCCCGACAGCCCACCGGAGGCCAGCCACCGCCAGCACCTGGAGACACCCCCAAGGCCAGCAGGACGGTCCCGCCACCGCCAGACTCTGGGGATGTCCCGGTGGACCCTCAGCTCCTGGCAGCTCTCTGGCGGCAGAGGGAGGTGGCGGAAGAAAGGCTCCGTTTTGAGTGGGAGGAGTCCACCTGGCGGTGGGCGGCATGGGAGGACTTTATAGGGGTTTTCAGGGACATAGCCGGGTCGATCTGGGAGGCCGTCGCCCAGCTCCCGCCCCCCTTTGCCCCCCGGGCTGCCCTCCCTGCTGCTCCACCCGCCTCACCACCTGCTGCCCCACCTACCGCTCCACCTGCCTCGCTGCCTGCTGCTCCACCTGCCGCCCTACCCGCCTCACCACCGCCAAGCTCCACAGAGCCCACTGGGGCTGAAGACCGGCCAGTGGAGGCATCCCAGCTCTACCTGCCGGTCCTCCCAGCCCAGCCGGCCACGCCAGGGACCATGGACACGGGGAGGGGGGGTTGCGAGCCACACCCACTGGGGCTCGCACCCCTCTACCCCCACCCTGGACTGATGGGGGCCTGGCGGATGGCTCGGCTGTTGGTCCATGTACATAGTTGTCCCCCTTTTTGTAGATTAGTTGCAGTTTCTTTGTTGAATCACACAAGTTATCCAGTTTTAAAAAAAAAGGTTTTATTTCCAAAAAGCTGGAAGCGTGTGCTTGTTGGGGGTTGTCGTGCAGGTGCTGGGGGTGGTGTGTGGGCATTGTGGGCTGTGGGGGGGGGGTTCTTCTGGGGAAGGCCAGGGAGGTGCTCAGGGGTCTCCCTGATTGAAGTGGGCCCGCAGGACCTCACGGACCTGTTCCCCCTCATGGTGGGCCTGGCAGCTGGGTGTGGCGGCCAGGTGGGGGAAGCCCGTGCCAGCATCGACCACCCACCCCTGGACGAAAGCCTCCTCTTTGCTCTCAACAATGTTGTGGAGCGTGCAGTATGCACCCACAACCTGGGGGATGTTTTGGAGGCTGACATCCAGTTGGGCAAGGAGGCACCTCCAGTGGTCCTTCAGCTGGCCAAATGTTCTCTCCACCACCTGGCGGGCATGGTTCAGGCGGGCATTGAACCGCTCCTGTCTGGCGTTGAGGTGGCCAGTGTATGGGCACATGAGCCAGGGCTGGAGGGGGTAGACCGCGTCCGCCACGAGGCAGAGGGGCACAGTGGTGTCCCCCAGAGGGATCTCCCGCAGGGGGATGTAGATCCCCACCTCCAGCTGGTGGCACAGGCCCAAGTTCCTAAAAACACGGGCATCGTGTGTGCAGCCGGGCCAGCCCATGTACACGTCCTGGAAGCGGCCCCAACTGTCCACCATGGCCTGCAGGACCACGGAGTGGTAGCCACTGCGGTTGATGTATCTTCCTCCGTTGTGGTCCAGGGCGCGGATGGGTATGTGGGTCCCATCCAGGGCACTGAAGCAGTTCGGGAACCCTATGGAGGCGAATCTGGCAACGGCTGCGTCCAGGTCCCCGAGTCGGACGACCCTCTGGAGCAACATGGCATTAAGCGCATGGCCCACCTGTTGGGAAGGAACGCAGGTGCCCGTGAGGCTGTGCAGGGTGCCCCGGGGCTCTTCCCCCAGGCCCTCCTCCCAGACACCTCCCCGGGTACCCCACTTGCCCAGCCCATCCCTCCCTGGTACCCGTCCCTTTCCAGCCCCACACCCAGCCCCTCCTTCCCTCCCTCCCCAAGCCCACACCCGGGCCCCCCACCCTCCAGTGGGTGTGTGCCTGGGCCTCCTTACCTCCATGACGACGACCCCGACCGTGGCCTTTCCCACTCCAAACTGGTGTCCCACGGAGTGATAGCTGTCTGGAGTGGCCAGCTTCCAGACGGCTATTGCAACCCTCCTCTCAACGGGGAGGGCGCACTGCATCCGGGTGTCATAGTGCCTCAGTGCTGGGATGAGCCACTGGCAGAGCTCGAGAAAGGTCTGCTGGCACATGCAGAAGTTCTGGAGCCACATATCATCGTCCCAGTCCCGCATGACGAGCTGCTCCCACCACTCGGAGCTGGTGGGGTAGCTCCAGAGGCGGGTGAGCAGCTGGTGAGGGAGGAAGAGGGGAGCCCGGTGGTCAGGGGCATCCCCGTCTGCCTCCGGGGTGGGCTCCTCTGGCAGGAGCCGCTGGGCAGCCTCCCGGGCAGCACCTAGCAGGGCGCTTGCCCCCTGGATGACTACCAGGAGGGCCTCCGCTTCCTGCTGCTGCTGCTGGGTGTCCATATCTGCTGTGACTTGGTCTGCAAGAGAGTGGCTACTGCTCTGCAGGCCTTGTGCTTTGCGGGCTGGGTGTATCTGGGAGAGGCCCTTTAAAGGAGCAGCTTGCAGCTGCCCCGGAAGGGCTAGTGTGCTCTGTGACCCGGTCCACGGTCTGTCCTGTCCCCTTATTTCAAAAGAGGGTGCTTGTGTGTGTGGACGCTCTACATTTCCTTCCAGGGCGGCTCCTTTCGACGTTCTCCGTCGCTACTTCAATGTTGAACGTTGACATTGCCAGCCCTGGAGGACGTGTAGACGATAATCGTTGAAGTAGCCTATTTCAATGTTCTTACTTCGAAATAGGCTACTTCGACGTAATGTGCTAGTGTAGACGTAGCCTGAGAGTTTTCAGTTCCTACGGGTGTTACACTCCTGATGACTGCCAAGCGAAATCTCCTCTGGGAGGAGGGAGCTTCAGAGCAGGGTCTAATATTGAAAACAGAACTGCATTGCCAACTGCAGCATATAATCTAGAGCAGGGCAGACAAAACATGCTCATGGGCCGGATCTGGCCCACCAAGCCATGGGTCTGGTCTGCAGGGGCCATGCACATCTCTGTTGTTGTGCAGAAGAGTCTTTTTCAGGAGGCCATTTGCCATTGATAGTGTGTGGTCCCAGGTGCTCTCCCTCTCCCAGGAAGAGCATCTGATATGAGAGCAGTGGTCAGAAGAGGGTGAATGAAAGGAACTACCCTACATACTTTGGAAGGGTTCTTTGACCACCTGAATGTATACAGAACCTAGAGGTGAAAGGCAGTGCTTGTCCGGTATGTAGTGTTATGAAAGTGGAAGCTGCCATATGACCTAAAAGCTGGAGACAATTTCATGCTGAGTCTTATAATAAATGTTTTCTTGTTCGAGAACCTGTCTACAGGCAGGTAAGCCCTGTCTGTCATAGCTTCTATAGAAGCATCTCACAATGCTAGCCATTAGACTGGGATCAAAACATTTTAATATTCCGCTGGAGGCCCCAAAAGTGCAAAGAGACTTCATTGTTTGTACTGCCCATATGCCTTTTGGTCAGATCAACTTTTGAGCAGCCAATCATTGAGACACAGGAAGCTGATGATCACCAGTCAACACAGGCAGGTGGCTCTGAGTGCCATGCTCTGTGAGAATACCCTTCGGGCAAGGAAAAGCTCTGTTGGAACAAAGTCTGGACAGCGTGTATGAAGTGGGTTTCTGAACTATAGGATTATAGGCTTATTCCAGACTTTAGGATTCGAATAGGGGGTCTTTAGCAAAATACCATAACCTGCCTCAGAAATTTCCATACTACAGGCTCAAAGGGAGAACACAGTGCTAGAAGTTATTATGGCTGACTGTAAAACAAAGAAGTGTCTTCTGAGGAGGTGAATCACAAGACGAAAATATGCATTATGATGACAGAGTTTACAACTAGATCCCGATAATTTACGGAGGAAACAATAGCTGCCAGGGTCTTCATCATGAATTTCTGTTATCCATTAAATCTCAGCCTCCACTCCCTCTCACTACATGGCTCTGACCATCTCTGTCTTTTTGAACAGCCAGTTTCAGTGCCCCTGACACTTGTCAGACCAGTCTCATTCTCCTCCAAATACACTGTTTCCTAGTCCAATTCTCCTCTTCCTGTTTCCAGCTTCTGGTGGTATCTTATTTATCCCTCACAGTCACTTGACTTCAAACCCTCACCCATTTCTGTCACTGGTTTCCAGTCCTTCCCTCAGACCCCAATTTCAGCCTCCTTTCCTTCCATGATTCCTTGTCTCTTGTGCAGTCTTTTCCAGTCGCACTTCCTGCCTCCAACTCCCACTCCAAATCTCCCTTCCACTCCTTGCCCCCACCCTAGTTGCCAGTTCCATCATCCACAACCAACCAGTCCCAGCCTCCCTCATTGCCGAAAATGGCAGAGCTGTTTTGTCTGATTTTTTTTTAAAGTTAAATTTACAGTAAACATCCAGCCTGGAAAATTTCAGCATAAAATTTGGCAAAGTTATAAGTTACTGAAAAGGGGGTCTTATAATGAGAAGAATAGGACAATTTTTAAATAGGCAGAATTACAAGCCCCATGTATAGTCAACTGATCGTATAATATTTTTGAAATTATAGTTGTATTTTCCCTTAGCAAAATGAATTTGTAGTTTAATAAATGTTTTACAAGGAGGTTCAGTTGATGGCAAAGGTATGTGCCTATGTCCATTTCCATTAGCAGCATGAACATGTGCCATCTAGAAAGCTGATTGAAGCATGAAGGGACATGTGAATCTTTAGCAGATCTGGCACATAAATATTTTGCGATCTGGCTATTACAGTTCACTGCAAACTATTTTCACTTTGAGAAGATATTGCAAACAAGGAGGGGGCAGCATTCTTTCCTGCACACTTGTTTGTCTGAGTAGACAAGAAGTAGGACTGAGTGGACTTGTAGGCTTTATTTCTGAATGCAGATTATTTTTTGTGCATAATTCTATATTTGTAGGTTCAACTTTTATGATAAAGAGATTGAACTACAGTACTTGTAATGCGGCATATACTCTCTTGTTTTTACAGTGTACCTATTTGTAATAAAATAGTGACCACTGTATACCTTGTATTCTGAGTTGTAATGGAAATAAAAATATTTGAAAATGTGAAAAAAATCCAAAACATTTAAATAAATGATATTCTATTATTGTTTAATAATACAATTAATCACGATTATTTTCTAATCCTTGACAGCCTGGTAGGCACAGACACTGACATGTTTCATTCTTGAATCTTGTAAAGTCCTATAATTCAATTAAAGTTAAATTGAGAAGACTTCCTTATTCAGGTAAAACATCCATTGAAATTAAAGACCTCAGGCTTTGGCCATAATTGTCCTAATGCCCTTTTTTAAAAAAGATTAGAATCTGTATTTCACTAATCTCTGGAAGCCTCACTGTGAATCATGCCAACACTGAATAGAAAAATGTTCCCTACTTCAAGGGCTCTAAAAGAGTGATGAGAAATGCAGCAGTAATGAACAACTCTACAAACCAGTGGTGATACGCTACATGGGAGAAGAGAGAGATGTTTTTAGCTCCTGAGGAGATAGGAGAAAAATGTCAATTATGTTAAGAATTAGAAGTAAATAATGGGTTGGAATAATGCAGAAAGGAAAATTTAGTTTGCTGCATCTGATGTAACTCTGCCAGAAAAATCTACAGTTTCTGCAGCATTTGCTGCTCAAACCCAGACTGCATTTATATATAAAAATTGGTTTTACAAAGCGTTCGGGCTACATCTACACTACAGTGATCTTTCCAAAGAAGTCCTCCCAGAAGATCGCTTCCAAAAGAACTTCTTTCAAAGGAGTGCGTCCACACACAAAAAAGCAGATGAAAAGAGTGATCTGCTCTTTCAAACGAGAGAGTCCACACAGCGCCCACTCTTTCAAAAGAACAGGCCAGGGATCAAGAAATCTGGAGACATGAGGACTGCTTTTTTTGAAAAAAAAATGGTCCCATGGAGCATCTACACACATTTTCTTTCGAAAGAAGCTTTCAAAAGAAAGAGCTTTTCCTGAAAAGGGAGTGGAAGAGTGCTTTCGAAAGGAGCACTGAGTTCTTTCAATTTAATTTCAAAAGAATGCTTTTTGTGTGGAGACATTCCACGGTACATTTCAAGAGCTCCATCTTTCTAAAAATATTTTGAAAGAGCTTGCCAGTGTAGACACAACCTAGGAGTTAGGATTAACCTTGGAACGGGAAATCTATTTCAAGATAACTGAATTTTGTTATGAGAAAGAGGAAATGCATGCAAATAATTATAAAAAAATTCAGGATAGAAAATTAATGCTTGATCTTAACAAAGCATAAAGTAATATACGAGTAAAAGAGGGTGGTTCTGAGTTATGATTTTTTGTGGAAGAATTCTTTTCATTCCAATGAGAAAAAATACTGATACTAGCATCACATACTAAAGCCATGATCCTTGAAGCAATTTTGCATGTGTTTAATTGTACAAAAGTAAATAGGCTTAGGGCCTTAACAGGCAGCTATTTTGTATACAGAAGAAATTCTACTAAAGAACTAGTAATTTTTTCTCCTAAATATTGTACTTTCATGAAAATAGAATAAACAGGTATAACAATCTGAAATAGCAATCTAAATGGTCTGTCTGCACAGTTGCAGCTTGTTTTGTGAATGACCATATCAAAAGACTTTTCTGAACAGAAATCTTCTGTTCCTTTTCATGCAGAGTGCCTCTAGTCTATTTTCCTAGAATGAGTGTTTTACTTTTGCAGTTTTATAGCCCCTTAGTCTTTTTCCAGCACTAATCATGTAGGTTGTGTCATTAAAAGTAACTTTTATAAGTTTTAATCACATATATTTCAAATCTCAAATAGGCTGTTCAGACAATACACTGTTTAGAAGACCCTATTATGATTTGCAGTAGTGTGTGAGGAGGAGATGGTACATTTATTTTAAGAGAGAAAAAAATCTGTATTTCATTTGTTACACTGCTAACTTCACTTTAGGTAATTGCATTCAGCTTTATTATTGCCCTGAGCAATAACTGATTGTTAGTTATTGAAGTCTGAAATGATTTTCTCATTTCCCAGGGGAATCCAGAGATTTACATGGTGCACAGCAGTAACTAATAGATATAATCTGGTCATAATGTAGCTATATAATGTGTTATTTACTTGTGGAGAACATGGAGGCTGAACATTTGAACATTTCTGCAAGAAGTGTTGCAGATTTTACTCATGATATGTGCGTATTAAGTGCACTACTCTTACATTCAGGGCTGTTAAAAAAGCAGAAGCCATCAAAAAGTACATAATATTGGAGATAACACCTATAACTGCAAATTTAATGTATAATTGGTTATATTTTCTTTTAAGCATTGAATTTGTGTACACGTTAATAAAATGACGTGATAAGCAAAATCTAATTTAAAATATATACATATGGCTCTGTTTATTTTATGAGGTGGAATTCATATCAGGACAAAGCAAGTCTTAGAGTATGTCTACACTTATGGGGAGTTGGTGCACCATGTTTGATCTTCCAGGAATCGATTTTGCCATTTCTGTGAAGTCATGGCAAAAATCAATCTGTCTGGGCTTGGCCATCAACCCTGGTACTCCATGCTGGCACACAGAGTAAGGGATGTCAGCGTGAGCCCAAAGACCTCCAATCTACATTAGGGAAGAAAGTCGATCCTGATATGTTGATTCTAGCTACGCAAATGTCATGGATAAAATTGCATATCTGGGATCGACTTTGATCCCTAGTGTAGACCAGGCCTGAGGTAGTGCAGAAGTTCTCACTCAGGTACGGTGATTTAGACAGATTACTAGTTTAAATAGTGCCTGGGTTCCAAACTTTTCCTAAAATAATCTGAGGAGGGACAAATCAGTAACTGATCATATTTTTAACGTGTTCAAATTATCTAAGGCTAAACTAAATCAGATCAAGTAGAATCATCTTAATTGGTACATACCAGTGGTCAAACAGTGGAATAAATTGCCTAGGGAGGTTGTGGAATCTCCACCCCTGGAGATATTTAAGAACAGGTTAGATAGATGTCTATCAGGGATGGTTTAGACAGTAGCTGGTCCTGCCATTGGGGCAGGGGCTGGACTCGATGGCCTCTCGAGGTCCCTTCCAGTCCTAGTCTATGATTCTATGATCTCAGTTAAGGAGAGAGGTCTTTTTGTAAAAGAAATTATATAGCTAGATAAATATAGACTTAAAATAAAATTAAGAACATAAGAAAAATTAAAAACATTTATTTCATTTCTTTTTTGTATTTACTTATCACTTCTTTTAAAAGGTTACAAGTTAAATCTTTACACATAGCCTTCTTGTAAACATTAACATATGTGCTTAATTTTACTACCCACTGAAGCTCCTCATGGTAGTGGAGTTGAGCACACATGTAAGTGTTTTCAGGATGAAGGTCCTATTTGTTATATACCTCTTAACAAATAACTAAATCCCACCTGAGAAGGCTTTTTGCTAATTGTTTCCCAATTTACTAATTTAGTACCCATTAAGCAGCAGTAATTTCAATCAACTATCATGAGGTGAAATCTATTTTTATTTTGGCTTTTAAAAGCACCCACTCTGTTTACTAGATACCTTCCAACAATTTCTCTCAGAGCTGTCCCAGTGAAGTGTCCATTCCAATTAAATTTTTTCTGGTTAAATTGAATATAGAATTTAAACACATTTTCCATTTTTTTCTGATGAAGTCTTTCATCTTTCCATCTCTGCCCCTCACACGTTCACTTTTTGGTTTTTCACATTACTGATGAAAATCTGTCTCCTGATGCAACAAATTAATTCATGATGTCAAGCAAACAAGTTCTTCCACCTTATATGCTTGTTTATTACATGGCAAATTTAAGAGGTGTTCAGTGCAATTTTTTGGGTGGCCATGAATTATATACAAGGTCAAACCATTTCTGCAGAGAGGATTTGGAGATCACCCTTCACCTGATACCAGGAATTTATTGTATCGGTATCAAGGATGATGCAGTTTATGAGGAGATGATGCTAGAAAAAGATTTTGACTATAGAAAGGACAATGATATTTATGACATACCAATGGAAGTGTTTTTTAGGATTGTTTGACTATTCTGACTTAGTGATTGCATGACTGTTTAAATGATAAAAATACTAGCAGTTTATATTATCAAAATTAAATTTTATGTAATGCTATCTTGTTTAGTCAGCTTTTATAGGCATCATGTTGGTTATACATTACCAATAATATTTGCAGTTTCTAGAGCTTTAAGTACTGTCTTATATTTAAGTATATGTGGTAGCTCCTTTTAGGGTTTCCATTCCAATAAAATCAGGTAACGTTACAGATGTGGCATCACAAACTGTTGAAAGAGAAATTTTATTTACTCTGACTATAAACTTTACATTTTAAATAGTAATAGTTTGACAAACACTTCTGTGAAAGATGGAGCTGATTGTTGCGGACACTCCCCAAGTTATAAAAATCAGACAAAAACATCCACACATACAACAAAGGCTCACCTTCAGCCTCAGGCAGGGGGGTCCTTAGGATTTACGAGGCCCAATGCTGTAAAAACTGGTGCCCTTATGCCCAATGGCAGCCTGGGGGGAGGTGGAGGGGTCAGAGGAGGACAAGTTTTTTACAGATGTTTTTATAATCTTGAGCAACACATTTGTTTAAAATTTGCTTTAAAGTATTTAATGTCCTGTAGAACAGCACAGTAAATTCAGAAACTGACAATCTATGATCTGAAGAAGTGGTTCTTACCCACAAACATCCATGACCTAATAAATTTATTAGTCTTTAAGGTACTTCTGGACTGCTTGTTAAATATATACCTGGGGTTGGCAAATAACTGTCAAATGGCTTCTTTACAACTTGAATGTCTCTTTCACAAGTTCAAAGTTAGGGTAACTACTCTGTCAGGCTTTCTCAATTTCAAGATAACTAGATCCTTTCCATAGGAAGCAAAGCAACAGAGCAGGGATAAGAAGAGGAGGGCTTTAAACTAGGTTCGACGGGGGCAGGGGAGCAAAGCCTGCAGGTAAGTGGAGAACATGGATACCTGGGAGATGAACTTGAAATGGGAGGGAGTAAGGGCTACACTGGGAGAGTAAAAAAGGGCCAGGGCAAAACTGGGAGGCAAGACCAAATCAATGTCTGAGATGCCTATATACAAATGTAAGAAGTATGGGAAATAAACAAGAAGAATTGGAAGTACTAATAAATGAATACAACTATGATATCGTTGGCATCACAGAAACTTGGTGGGATAATACTCATGATTGGAATATTGGTATTGAAGGGTACAGCCTGCTTAGGAAGGACAGACAGGGAAAGAAGGGAGGAGGTGTTGCCTTGTATATTAAAAATGTACACACTTTGACAGAGGTGGAGATGGACGTAGGAGATGGACGGGTTGAAAGTCTCTCGGTTAGACTCAGAGGAGTGAAAAACAAGGATGAAGTCCTACTAGGCGTCTACTACAGGCCCCCTAGCCAGGTGGAAGAGGTGGATGAGGCTTTCTTTAAACAGCTAACAAAATCATCCAGGGCCCAGAATTTGGTGGTGATGGGGGACTTCAACTATCCAGGTATATGTTGGGAAACTAATACAGCAGGGGACAGGCTGTCCAATAAATTCTTGGATTGCATTGCAGACAACTTTTTATTCCAAAAGGTTGAAAAAGCTACCGGGGGAAGCTGTTCTAGATTTAATTTTAACAAATAGAGAGGAAATTATTGAGAATTTGAAAGTGGAAGGATGCTTGGGTGATAGTGATCATGAACTCATAGAGTTCACAATTCTAAGGAAGGGTAGAAGGGAAAACAGTACAATAGAGATAATGGATTTCAGGAAGGCAGATTTTGGTAAACTCAGACAGCTGGTAGGTAAGGTCCCATGGGAAGCTAAACTGAGGGGAAAAACAGCTGAGGAGAGTTGGCAGTTTTTCAAAGGGACATTATTAAGGGCCCAAAAGCAAGCTATCCCGCTGCGTAGGAAAGATAGAAAACATGGCAAAAGACTGCCTGGGCTTAACCAGGAGATCTTGCATGATCTCAAACTAAAAAAGGAACCGTATAAGAAATGGAAACTAGGACAAATTACAAATGATGAATATAGGCAAACAACACGAGCGTGCAGGAGCAAGATTAGAAAGGCTAAGGCACAAAATGAGCTCAAGCTAGCTACAAGCATAAAGGGAAACAATAAGGCTTTTTACAAATACATTGGTAACAAGAGGAAGACCAAGGAGAGGGTAGGGCCATTGGCCAGTGATGAGGGAGAAACAGTAACAGGGAATTTGGAAATGGCAGAGATGTTTAATGATTTCTTTGTTTCAGTCTTCACTGAGAAATCTGAAGGAATGCCTGACATAGAGAATGCTAGTGAAAAAGGGGTAGGTTTAGAAGTTGAAATACAAAAAGAACAAATTAAAATTTACTTAGAAAAATTAGATGTCTGCAAATCACCAGGGCCTGATGAAATGCATCCTAGAATCCTCAAGGAGCTGATAGAAGAGGTATCTGAGCCTTTAGCAATCATTTTTGGAAAATCGTGGGAGACGGGAGAGATTCCAGAAGACTGGAAAAGGGCAAATATAGTACCCATTTATAAAAAGGGGAACAAGAATAACCTGGGAAACTACAGGCCATTCAGCTTAACTTCTGTGCCAGGAAAGATAATGGAGCAGGTCATTAAAGAAATCATCTGCAAGCACTTGGAAGGTGGTAAGGTGATAGGGAACAGCCAGCATAGTTTTGTTAAAAACAAATCATGTCAAACCAATCTAATAGCTTTCTTTGATAGAATAATGAGCCTTGTGGATAAGGGAGAAGCGGTGGATGTGGTATACCTAGACTTCAGTAAAGCATTTGACACGGTCTCACATAATATATTTATCAATAAACTACTCAAATACTACTTAGATGGGGCTACTATAAGGTGGGTGAACAACTGGCTGGATAACCGTACCCAGAGAGTAGTCATTAATGGTTTTCAATCCTGCTGGAAAAGTATAACTAGTGGGGTTCCGCAGGGGTCTGTTTTAGGACTGGTTCTGTTCAATATCTTCATTAATAATTTAGATATTGACATAGAAAGTACACTTATTAAGTTTGCAGATGATACCAAGCTGGGAGGGGTTGCAACTTCTTTGGAGGATAGGGTCATAATTCAAAAGGATCTGGATAAATTGGAGAAATGGGCTGAGGTAAACAGGATGAAGTTTAATAAGGACAAATGCAAAGTGCTCCACTTAGGAAGGAACAATCAGTGTCACACATACAGAATGGGAAAGCACTGCCTAGGAATGAGTACAGCAGAAAGGGATCTGGAGGTTATAGTGGACCACGAGCTAAATATGAGTCAACAGTGTGATGCTGTTGCAAAAAAAGCAAACATGATTCTAGGATGCATTAACAGGTGTGTTTAGTTTGGAAAAGAGAAGATTGAGGGGGACATGATAGCAGTTTTCAGGTATCTAAAAGGGTGTCATAAGGCAGAGGGAGGGAACTTGTTCTTCCTTGCCTCTGAGGATAGAACAAGAGGCAATAGACTTAAATTGAAGCAGGGGAGGTTCAGGTTGGACATTAGGAAAAAGTTCCTAACTGTCAGTGTGATCAAACACTGGAATGAATTGCCAAGGGAAGTGGTAGAATCTCCATCACTGGAGATATTTAAGAAGAGGTTAGATAGATGGCTTTCAGGGATGGTCTAGAAAGTGCTTGGTCCTGCCATGAGGGCCGGGGGCTGGACTTGATGGCCTCTCGAGGTCCCTTCCAGTCCTACTCTTCTACGATTCTATGATTCTAAGAGGTGGGTGCACATTAAGACTAGTGGTGACCCAATTTTTTGGGTGGCATATGCAACTGCCTATTCTGCATATGAGTGAAGATGGTCCTGGCCTTAGAGAAGCAGGTAATAGCACAGGTGGTGGCATTCAGCACAGAGGCTGTCTGGAGTTCCAAAGAAGCAGGGGGTGGTTGTGCAGCCAGAAGCTGGAAAGAAGAGAAGATTTGAAGGGGTAACCAATGCTTTTCTGCAGCTGCTGGCTGCACAGCTGCCCTCTACTCCCTGGGAATCCTCTGGCCCATGTTCGCACCACTAACTGCATTCTGGTAAATGGGGGCTGGGTATAGCCCGGGGGTGGGGCGGTGGCTGGGGGATGTCCAAAGCACCTTTCAGAATCTCCACATGCTTCTTCATCTTCCTCTGATTAAACCTGCCTTTCCTCAAGCACCAGCATTTTAGGTTAAATGAAAAAAAATTCTATTTTTCATTACGAATGTACAGTATTTCCATTATATTACAGTTAAATAGGGTTTTGTGGGCTAGCCCAGAAACCTAACTTTCATTTATAATATTGCTTCTGTGGGAAATGCAGTTCCAAACAATGTACTTAAAAGTTAACTTTTGGAACACAACCTGTCTGTAAGTTGAGGACTTTAGCATTTTCACATTTCCTATTTAAAAGCTTACCAGCATAGTTTCAAAGCAGAGCCCTACGTGGGACTATTATTATAATCCTGGTCCAGTCCCACCCCACAACATCCCCACTCACCTTTTCCGTTATTGTTTCTTGATTTTTTTTATCCCACCTCATCCATAGAAACCTTAGATCCCACAAATCCTGCAAGAGACAGATTCCCAAATACATAAATAATAAATGGTCAATTAGTATATTAGTCATATAAATGGAATTCAGACACAATTTTTATGCGGTAAACTGACACGATATTTAATGTTTTGCTGCATATTTCCTCAGTCTGTGTTCTTTTTGTCCACTGTGTCCCACTTATCACAAAGTACATTTTACCTGTTCCTGCTATTATGGTACTGTGTCCCGTGGGATCCCAATCACAATGCAAAGCTCTATTTTGATGCTTCCTGGTCAGAGATTATCATTTCTTTTATATTTGTACAGTGCTTGATATGACAGGGTCCAATTTAGTTGTGTCCTTTAAGTGCTACTATGATACAAATGTTAAATAAGAATCATTTTGAAGTCAGAAACATTGGTAAAAAGTATCTGTTATCTGAAGCCATGTTCAGAAAAATAATCCTGGAATAAGAAAGTATAAACTGTTCTTTAACATGAGGGTCTGAATCCCTCCTTTTTGTAGATAAAATATTTCTCTTCAAGTGTACTGAAAAAACAGACTTTTGTTGTTAGATAAACAAACTATTTATCCTGTGTATATTGATCACAGTCTTGCAAAACGCACCAGTAATGCAAATACAGCGTAAATGATACTTGAACAGATAAAATACTAACTGCTGTGTCGCATAATAGTGGTAAACATGTTTATTACAGCCGGTTTTCCTCTCCATCTAATATGAATGTTTCATGAAGGTTTCAAAGTATTCCTCATGGAAATGTTAAGAAGTTCATTCTTCTCTCAATACACAGGGGATTTACCCACATTATTCACATTCAGCCTAAGAAGTGCTAGCCACATAAATACCAAGAGCATCAAGAGATGACAAGACCATTAATCCTTAGGGTCTTTTTTCCCCTTTCAGCACAAATCCCACCTCCTTTCTGTCTTCTGCTCCTCTAGTTTCTATTGTCTTCTGCCTTTCCTTTTCCATTACAAGGAGGCCCTTTCCATAATTGTGAGAGAGATTCGTTGCTGTGAAATACTCCTTCCCTACTGCCTTTGGACTGCCTGTCCTTTCTGTGTGCCGTTACTCTTCTTTCCAGCGGAGACTGACCCAAGCAACAAGATTTGGGTCTGAATTCTGTGTCAAAATTTGTTAAAGTTCAAAATGATTTCATTCCAGGGTTTTGGCTAATACCCACTCTGGGTTCACCTGCTGAGCATTTATTTTGGCGTATAAGCAAGGCAGGCCCATCTATCCTGATGTGCAGACTCCTTTGTTAAAATTAAACATGCAATATTGACAATATTTAAAATATACAATAAAATAAAATATACAATATTTAAAATATAATATACATATCCAATATTTAAAATATGCAATAATATCAAACGTAAAAGCCAGTAGCTGCTTCTTATTCAAACCAGAAAATGAGCATCCAAAATAAACAAAGTTCAAATACTATTCTTGCCCTCTGGAAATACCTTCCCATATTGTTTACCTTCCTGCCCAAATGCCTGGGTAAATAGTCAGGCCTTGCTGCAAATCACAGAGTTCAAGAGACTGGGGCTTTTATGGATCAAATTATGATGTAAAGTCAAATTGGAGATCCATGCCAGCATTGCCCTCTCTTTTTAATCGAGTGCACCGTCCAATAAAGGAGATGCTGTGTTTGTTCTGCTCATCATGTGCCAGCCTGATTTCACTAACTCATCTGCACCAACTGTAAACAAAATCACCTGGAGCAAAATGGGCAGGGCTCTAGCGGATAATCTGGCACATTATTCTGTCATGGATCACTGCAGATTACACACCCTAAAAGATGTCACATTTCACATTAAAGCCATACATCACGTAACTCCTGATCTGGATCCACAATCAAGTCATGCTTATAGTCAGTAATCAATTAGGATTTAAAAGAAAACATTAAGGATTATTGGCAAAATTAAAATGCCTCAGTCTCCCCAAGGCTTGCTCAGCTCTGCTCTTGCCTACGTGTCTTTCTAGCCCATCTGACTGTTCTGCTTTTGTAATACACTCTGCCAGCTCTTGCGTCCCCCAGTCTTCATCGCCACGCACCATTCCATATTGTATGTCATATTCTTTCAGTGACCTCTTGTTTCTGTGTTTTCATGCCTACAGCCTTCATATCCCTCCTTCAGATTGACTTTGGTTGGTTGGTTAGCCTTCCGTCGATGGCCTTCATTCCACCTCTCATGCCCTTTTACTGAACCTGGCGCCTTCAGAGTATGTATTTAATAATATTGACTTGTCAATTTATTTAAATATTGCATTTAAAATACTCATATCTTACTGTCCATCACTAATACACACCAATAACAATTAAGCTAATTTTGGGTGCATATATACTTGCATTCCTCTTTTGAAAGAGGTATGCAAATGAGGTAAATAAAATGCAAATAAGCTATAAATTTGCATATTTGGCACCTCATTTTCATATTCTAATTTTGAAAGAGCTTCTTTTGAAAGAAGAAAGCCAGTGTAGACGCTGCTCTTTCGAAAGTAAACCCATTTTCGAAAGAATCCTTCTTCCCTTTATTTAAAAGGAAGAAGGATTCTTTCAAAGATGGGGTTTTCAAAAGAACAGCATCTATACTGGCTTTCTTCTGTCGAAAGAAGCTCTTTCAAAATTAAAATATGAAAATGAGGTGCTAAATATGCACATTTATAGCTCATTTGCATTTTCAATTTACCTCATTTGCATACCTCTTTCAAAAGAGGAATGCAAGTGTAGATGCACCATTGTGTATGTACAATATCTTTTCTCTGGATTGTAATTGTCACCATTTCCTGTATCCTCATCTCAGCCCCGACCCACATGTACTTACATACATATACACATACATTTGTCAACTCTCTCTGCTCTAGACTGTACACTCGTTAGGACAAGAACTATCTTACTAATCATCTTTAAAGGACAACTTCATGGCCTTTCTTCTAAATATGGCATCACAGAAATAAAAATATGGATTTGCTTGTTTTCACTCTCCTGAAAGGTATGGTTTATATTTCTGCACTTACTCCCTTCTCACATTTTATGTAACACTTCCTACTTTGTTACATAGCATCACCTGGCTGCTTTCCAGTCATCCAAAACTATGCTACATTTTCTCTTGTCATCCTGAACACATCATTCTATTCCAGTTAATTTCTATATCTTAACTGAGGACAAGATCAGGCCCTTTATTTTGTACTGCCACATAAATCAGCAGGTCAGATTCCATTTTGTGTTTATTGTTCGCTAAATTACTGAACAAAGGAGAAATTAAAACAATGCCAATATTTTAAACTATTTTGGCTAATGTATTAAACTATTAGCTGTCTTGGTAAACCTAATCTTATTGAAATTCCACGACACAGCTGATCAATATGTCAGTAGTCTATATATTCTCTTAGACTGGTTACTGTTTTAATATTTTGGACACACAAACTGTACTGATAAACTAAGTATGCATTAAGCAACGATGGCAGTAATGTGAATAATTTATACATTGTATGTACATAATTTGCTTTGCAATATCCATTCAGAAACCCAAAGCTATTAAAATCAGCTTCTAAAATGAACTCCTTCATGGGCATTTGACAAACCGAAATCACATATTAGGGTGATTGGTTGTCCACTTTTCTTCAGGATACAATATTGGGAGAAATTGTTATCAATCTGAGATATTGGAGATTCCACACCCTGTTCTGTCCATTAGAGTTCAGAGAAGGAGTCTTCAGGTGTGCAGTTGGAGTTAAAATTCTTTTGAAAGCTTCCCTCCCTGAATGTGCCGATTTTGGAGTGTTAATAAGATTCTAATAATTTTTGCTGGTGTTTTGATTTCCTAGAAGCCATTTTAGTAGCATCAATCATTCTCAGCCCATACCCTGTTCTCAAGAGTAATGGAACAGATGCTCAAGTGGCTGGATATTTGCTTTTCAGTGCAGAGGACCGTGTCTAATGTTTAACTTCTCTTCAGGCTGTACTTAGCCTCTGCTTAGATTTGCACTGAAGTGCGTCAGCCTTGAATTTCCTGCTAAGCACCCTGAAACGGCCTAGGGGAGTTAGGTTTCAATATTGGGCAGTAATCAGTGATTTCACTAACACCTAAGAGGATGGATGCCAATCATAGACTTTCTCAGTAATATTGTCATTTGTCTGTCTAAGAGCAAGGTTTGTGTGCAGTCTTTAGTTTTAATTTAATGGAAGGTGATGCCATTAACAAAAACTGCGCTAATTAAGAAAAACAAGCTCTTTTCAAATGGATGTTATTGTACCCTCTTTTCTGATCAAGATATTAAAAACCTCTGAAGTACACCAGGGTAAAGGCTTAAACAGCACAGTAGTGTTGTTGTAAGCCTGAGTGCTTTGAGCCATCACAGTAGAAAAATGTTGTATTTTTAATGAGGGAACATCAGAATCCCTGGATTTACAGGGTGACTCTCATAAGCCACAAGTGCTAAGGGTCCATACTCTTAAACAGGTCATTACAGTTTTCTGCTTATATTTTGAATCTCTTTACACAGCCTCATGTTTGTTTATAGCAAAAAGGTCTGAATTTTTTTTAACTGTACCATATTTAATTGCCCAATTTAAGAATAAAGCTGAACTAAACAGAAACATTGCCTTTCCAGGCTTTAGGGAATTACTACACCACCTTCTCAACTCTTGGAGGATAACAAAAAATGGCATTTTGCAGTTAAAGTGAGAACTTTTCCCTGTTGAAAATTGCCTATTGTTTTTATTATTGTAAGAATTGGTCCACTGAACTTAACACAGGCTCTTAGGTCTCAGTGAGAATCCTATGATTAATGAGGTAGCCATTAATGTCAGTAGATTGAACAACTGAAATCTGATTATATTAAAGTGCTTCCCAAACATTAGGGTCACATTAACAGTTTATTGAAACAAGCTGATAAAATTTAAAATGGTCATCTAATTCCCTGGGGTTCCTAATTGTTATATGATAAATCACTCTGTAGAGAAATCTATTACAATGTTCCAAATGAGAAAATGTAATTTACTATACCATTAGTGGTGTGTTTGAACCATTTTGGTTCTTTAGCTGGGGAGTTTTGGTAGAATAAAGCAAAATTCTATCTATAGCGGAATAGAAGAAAGTGGGTGGTGGTGTTTAAAGTCCAGATATTGCTTATGGCTGGAGATGTCTTTGAAGAACAATGCATTTTATGAAAACAAATCACATGACTCTGACTTGTAACTCTGCTACTAACCATTCAACATGAACACCCATTCATCTGTTTTTTATGCTAGTGTCACACTCTGATGACATCTATGGGCTGGCTGCAGACCAAGATCCAGTGCTCTGCCAGGTATGGCTGAGGTTCATTTGGATACCTATTTCACCGAATGTGCCATCTAGTGGCTAAACAGTATCATGCAGTTTAACATTCTGGCCATGTCTACACGTGCACGCTACTTCAAAGTAGTGGCGCCAACTTCGAAATAGCGCCCGTCACGGCTACACGTGTTGGGCGCTATTTCGAAGTTGAAATCAACGTTCGGTGGCGAGACGTCGAGGTCGCTAACCCCATGAGGGGATGGGAATAGCACCCTACTTCGAAGTTGAATGTCAAAGTAGGGCGCGTGTAGCCGATCCGCGTCCTGCAACATCGAAATAGCGAGGTCCGCCATGGCGGCCATCAGCTGAGGGGTTGAGAGACGCTCTCTCTCCAGCCCCTGTGGGGCTCTGTGGTCACCGTGTGTAGCAGCCCTTAGCCCAGGGCTTCTGGCTGCTGCTGCTGCAGCTGGAGATCCATGCTGCATGCACAGGGTCTGCAACGAGTTGTCGGCTCTGTGGATCTTGTGTTGTTTAGTGCAACTGTGTCTGGGAGGGGCCCTTTAAGGGAGCGGCTTGTTGTTGAGTCCGCCCTGTGACCCTGTCTACAGCTGTTCCTGGCACCCTTATTTCGATGTGTGCTACTTTGGCGTGTAGATGTTCCCTCGCAGCGCCTCTTTCAATGTGGTGCTGCCCAACGTCGAAGTTGAACATCGACGTTGCCAGCCCTGGAGGACGTGTAGATGTTATTCATCGAAATAGCTTATTTCGATGTAGCGTGCACATGTAGAGATAGCCTCTATTACCTCTCCCCCTTTCAGTTTTATATTCCTGCCATTTATAATAAGTATAGTATCACTCTGTCTGTGAAGTTCATTACACATTAGTCTGAATCTTGCAAGCATTCTATTTACATAATCTAGACAAAAAACTGGGTCATGTGGCTGTCCATTTGGGAATCTTTAGGTCATCTTCAGGTTCCATACCCGCCATCTGGAGTGCTTTATCTGTTGGTCATTCTTTCTTATGAACAAGTGATAGATGTAGATGGCTTCTGCTGAACTTTCCACAATTGGTCTTGATCCCATATTATGTGGTGCTGAATTCTGGAGCTGTCCGTGCCTTTTCTCCAGCCAATTTGACATGATTGCAGTAACCTGCCTCTGTACCTGACAGTTCTCAAACTGAGCGATGTTGGTTGTAAGTGTTCATAAGCTTTTTTAGTCTTTTTATCTGATTTGCCTACTCATTGATGACTGGCCACTTTGAAGATAGATTCTTTCCCAAATTTGGAACAGTAGTTCTGAGTTGACTTCCCATCAAGAACTGTGTTGGATTATATCCAGTAGCCACTAATGGTGCTAATGTGTAACTCAGAAGAGCAAAGAATGGATGTTCGTAATGCAGAATTTTCTTAGCTGCCTATAAATCTCTCTCAGCCTCTCCACTTGCTTAAGAGTAATATTGGTTGCTAGCAATATGATCAAAATCACATTTTTTCCAGAATGACTTAAATTCTGCTTCAGTGAATTGTGGTCACCGTTACTGGTGCTAGAAAATGAAAGTGAGCAAAAGTGCATTTCAGTTTCATGGTATGTTACATCTTTCAAGTATATCATTTCTATATACCTGGAAAAATAGTACACAACAACGAGTCAGTGATTTCATCTGAATTTGTGTAAATCTGCGGCTTGTCTTTTCCAAGGTCTTTCTGGTGGGTTATTTTGTATACTGTATGATTCAGCACTAAGTTGATTTGCAATGGATCTTCTTTGAACAGTCTAATATTATCAAATCCTCTATCAAGTTCTTCTGCCTGTTTTCACAAGGCCCATCATGGCTGCTGGCTGTGACCGAGAAGTGTCTTGGCCTTTGATCACATACCATATGAATGCATATATTTTGCTTTTGTAAGTTGCTTCTGTGGTCGTCTGGCCCATGCAGTACAGAAAAGGTCCCTGGCTAGTCAGAGCTGTGTCAAGAGACATCAGGGCAAGGAAACCTTGAAGGTGATTGTAAGGCTTTTCTGAGATTGCTGATGTCAGCTCCCGACCCAATTTCAAGTCAATAGTCTTGCCATGAATATTAAGTTTCACTCTCCAAGCAGGTTTGAAGTTGCCATAAGTGATAGATCCCAGAAACAATAGCTATTGATTGTCTGTAATATGAATCAACTACCTGACTGCTTGTGTGTGGCAAACAGCTACAAAATGTTCATATTTCATGCATGTATTAAATCAGGTACCTCTGGATGAAGATGCATCATATCTCTTGGAATATGAGCTTTTCCACATCTTGTTTGTGTAGCCTGGAATTTGCTCCTCTGAGCCACAGAGTTCTTCTTTGCCTCAGGGATTTTGTGGTAATGACTTTTAACACTCGGATTCTTCTAAGCTGGGTTTTGTCAAGTTTCTCTAGATTTTGCTGTTTCGCCATTTCAGATGGTTTTGCATTTGAATAACTGTGGCTAAGGTTAAATTTTATTTTCAGCTGTAGATGCTGTGGAAGATTTTTATCTATTAATTTAATAACCAGCCTGTCTTTGATATTTTCATTTTTTGCATTCCTAAAACCATAGTTTGTAGCCAATGTATACAGAGATCTTATAATAATATATGTACAACATTTCAAATGTTCTTGAATTCTCTTGTGAAAACATGCTCTTTCTCTGAGGCAAAAGGTATGCATCAAACATAACCAGAACCCTTTCAGAATTATCTTTGTGACTGTCTATAGTAAAGTCAAAGAATTTAAAAATATGTTCATCATGCATCCCCATCACACATATATGATACCTGTATATCCCCAGATTCTTTGTGCGACTTGGCAGCAATGCAAAATCTTGTTTCCAGCTTGCCCATTCAGAAGGTTTGACAAAGCTGAAGTTCTCTGGGACACTGAAGAGTGGAATGTGGATGAGGTCCTACAACAATTATTGCTTTGTTCTTTCTGCCTACAACCTTTTTTGCTCTGTTCCTCTTAGTTTACTGCTGACATCATGTCATACTTTTGTACCGGATATGAACTGGCTACAGATCTTGCTTCTGCACACCAAATGTGTTCATCAAAAGATCCTTTAATGCTCTGCCAGGTGTGGCTGAGATTAGTTTAGAGTAGGTATTTTAAACACATTGCCACCTAATGACTGAACAGCGTTCTACATTTAATGTTCCATTACAGCTGTTATTCTTAGAAACTTATTTTCCCTGCCCTTCTCCAGTGCCTAAAACACCCAAGTCTCATAGAAAAGCACCTGGAGATCCAAAATTCACTCACTAAGGATTTTCAGAAAGGATTACATAAAGTTAACCTTCCCACCTTCAAGTTCAAAAAGAACAATAGGAATGAACTGAATACTTACATGACAACTGTATAAAGAAGAAATAGAATAGTAATGGTAATAATATGACTTTAATTTCTTAAAAAAACACGCCTACTTTAAAATCCATGTTTATTTTCTTCACCTTTGTAAAAAAACGAAGAAAATGAATTATATCTAAATGTTAATCCCTACACAGTGAGAAGTATTTCAGAGTTCCAACCCTATTAGTCTGAGTTCACCCAAGTCTCAGTTAGTCTTTGATCACCAAAATCTGAGTCAAAACCATTGCAACAATATCTTCTGTCCTCTTGCTTGCAGAAACTCCAGCTGGAACCTACACAACCTCTACCTTCTCCTCTGCAGAAGTCACTCAGTTGTCTGGCTATATCAAAAGGACAGGAGAGACTTACTGCATAATTAATCAGGTTACAACTATATTAGATATCCAGGACTACCTGGCAGATAAGAGTTTACATATATTTGTTTCAATGGGTCTGTTCATATGTAATAAGAAAATACGATTGTAAAACCACAAAAGATGACAAAGGGACTGAGGCAGGATCCCTCTAATACAGATGGGCAAACTTGATCTATTCACAAGGCAACTTGAGGCATGCTCTAGAGAGAACAGAATTTATTTAATAGTATCACTGTTACGAGTAGAAATAATTCCAAGTCGCAAAGTGTGACTCTGTACTTCTCTAAAGTTTAGAGGGAGCCAGTACTGTATCTAGATATATGGATGCTACAGTGATAGGCACCTTGTAAATGTTTACAGAATGAGACCCCTTCCACTGGTCCTAGACATGCTTGTCACAGCATGTGATATACCTCATTTTGTGCACTTAATGCCTTAATTACAAATATGTGGGCAAAACCAGACAGTCATTATGCTCTTGAATGAACTCACAGAAAAATACAGGACAAAAAAACTATTTCCTGTGGATGACCACTTTTCAAAAAGCAGGCTCAGCCCTTGTCCTCAAAGGAAACCTGAACAACACCTGCAAAAGAAGAGGCTAGGAGTTTAAATTCATAACCTCACTAGACACTACAAATCATGGTTTTAATAAAGGCACTGGATTTAAAATTTACTATAATAATCTGTAATCCACTAATTCTTCCTTTTTGTTCTATAACTCTAGAGTGTCAGCGGGTCACTACATCTTTACTGTTCCATCTTATATTTAGCTGTGACCTTCTGAGTACCTTTCCCAGACTTGAAGAAAAGCTCTGTGTAGTTTGAAAGCTTGTTTCTTTCAGAAAGAGAAGTTGATCCAATAAAAGATATCACCTCACCCAACTTGCCTCCACTGAGTGACAGTCAATTAGTTTGATTCAGGAGAGGCAATACTAGTTATTATGATCATGTTAATACTGTTTTCATCATTCCTTTTATACAAACATGTTTGTCTCTTAATTAATTTTGCAATGTATAGCAGTGTGGATTTAGTTCGCACCAAAACTATTTGAGGGTGGAGAGCTCATATTCTTCTAATTTATAAACAGAAAAATCTACTAGAAGTGATGACATAAGGCTGATATCGGATACTGACTGACTGCAAACATTTGGCTGGTTTAAAAATGTATTGTTATAACAACAAGATAGTATTTAACTCACACTGTACATGCAAGGGAAGCCTGGATATTTCATACATTTTCCTTATGGAGAGCTTATTATTACGGGAATTAGTACTACTGTAGCACCAAAGAGCCCTAATCATGGATCAAGACCTCATGCAAGGTGCTGTACAAACACAAAACAAAAAGGCTGTCCCTGCCCCAAAGAGCTTAAAATCTAGGTACAACCCAAGAGAACAGATGGACACAGATGCAGCGTATAGAAACAGTGAGGCAACACAGTCAGAGATAAGGTGTAGAAGGGACATAAATGACTGTAAACAATAATAAGGAAATGAGAGAAAAGAGAACAGGGAGCAAGCACAAAGACCTGTAGAGTCCTGAGAAAAAGTAGAAGGGAAGAATAGGAGGACCTGCTACAGTATTAAATGGAATGATTGGAGAAGGAGAAAAATCAGGAGAAGACAGATCCAGTGAAGCCAAGGGAGGGAATGCTTTCAAGATGAGCTTAGCTGTTTGCATCAAAGGCATGTGACAGGTCAAGTAGGATGAGGACGGAGTACTGTTTCTGAACTTTAGCCAAGAATGAGTCAGAGATTTCGGGAAGAGTATTTTCAGTGGAGTTCAAGAGGTAGAAGCCAGTTTGGAGAGGCACAGAAGGAAAATGGAGAAGAACTCAATGATTTCAGACAGCACCCTCAATAACTGTAGAGAGGAAAGGAAACAAAAGATGGACCTGTGGTTGGAGAAGGAAGTGGGGGCAAGAGTGTTTTTAAGAGGTGGAAGACAAATGCATGCTTGTATTTGAGGGCAACCAGGCAGATGAGAGAGGGAAGTGGTAAGGAGTGTGAGAGTAGGGATGAGAGTGACAGTGAGTGGAAAGGAGACCAGGAGATGGTGTGGGACATACACACTGAAGCAAGTGGAAGGGTTAGGTGAGGAAGAGAGAAACTTCTGACGCTATGACAGGGAAGAAAGAGGAGAGAGTTGTAAGAGAAGGAAAGGTCAGACAAGGGGAAAGGGAAAGTCATGATGATTTAGACCACTTTCTCTTGCAAGAAATCAGCAAGATCCTCAATAGAGAAGTGGAGCAAGAAGAAGGGAGAGTTTGAAGCGCGAGTCAAAGGTGGGGAAAAGGCAGCTAGGATCATAGGCATGGGATTCAGTTAAGCTGCAGATGTGGAGTGGTTTATCTAAAAGTGCTTGCACCTCTCAGTGGTGGGATCCCATTGATGGCAGTACCCTTAAATTATAAGTGATAGTGAAATTCATATTTTAGGAATTGGCAAAATTAATATGTAAATTATAGAAAATGCTAAATTATCCAAATGTGAAATATTTCAGTGTCAGAGACTGATTTCATGGGCATATTTAGATATTTTGAATTCAGCACAAAGCAATGAATCTGGGAGTTACAAATTAGCAGATTACTTGCATTTGAGTCGTAACATTTCAGGTGATTTTAAATTTAGGCTAACTTACACTAGCTGAGGATCCAGTGCACAAACTCTGAACGAGTTATTGTATATATTATTGCAATGGTTCACGAGCTTTAGCAATCTGAGGATCTGCATCTTGATTTCAAATTTTGGGGACCCCCTTGCCCTACCTCTTCACGGAGGCTCCATCCGCACTCACTTCATCCCCTCTCTCTCATTGAATGTCCCCTACCCTCTCTTTCCTCAGGCTGCATCAGGGGATTGCAGTCTGGATGTGGGGGAAGCTTGGCGTGCTGGAGGGGAATATTACTGCAGGGGTGAATTTGGTCCTAGATGTTTTGTTTATTCTTAAAAAGGAAAAAGAAAAGAAATTGCTTTCATGGCATAAGGAAACACAGTATTTACCTGAAGGCCCTTAAAGGCTCTTTCAGAAATATGTGCAGAATTTATTTCCTTCTGAGTGTGTGTGTGTTGTTACAAAAAACCTGCTTATTAGTAACACAGTTAAATAAGTATTTTGGTATGTGGAGTAGAAATTTCTTGGTAGAAGCATTATTTACTGTATCAGCTATAATGACTCTAGTAGGCTAAATGCATATTTTGTTGTTGCTACAGCATTTTAAAAATGCAGATTATTAATATTTTTATAATAGTTTACATTTATATGGCACTTTTCATCCAAAATAACATAGGGTATGATTCATGGAAGTAATCCCATTGAACTCGTGAATAGTCCATTGAGTACTCATATTAGAAAAGACTATTCAGATGCATTACATTTGTGGGGTCTGGCTTTTATTCTATACAGTAAATTTGTTTTCCACAAAACTGACACTCAGCATCCACATTAGTTTTAAATAAATTAGTTGGCAGGGAGATGAAATTGCAAATGCTGCTCCTTTCAATATGGTTCCCTAATTCTGAATTTATGAATGAGTAGGAGGCCAAACAATTTAATCTCTTTCTCTCTCTAAGGAGCCCATTACTGTGGTATCTCACTGCTGATTTAAAGATGAGGAGAGGCTTCCTCTTAGTGTTGCATCCTAGAGCAACTTACTGCAAATAGGGGACTTGATCCTGGGAACTTTTACTCAGGCAGGTAGATCATAACTACAGAAGCCCAAACTCGCTGGAACCACCTACAAGAGTTAAAGTTTGCAGACCAAGATCATCTAAATAAATTGTTTGTTGACTCTTATAAGACATTTAATACTAAATACTCCACTTGCTAAATAAGGGATTTTGGTAAAAATCAATCTGTATTTTAAGCACATATGCCAATGAAACTTCATTTTTCTAAGGGGTGGAGATAATCAGGAGGTACCTCTCCAAACTTTTATGTGCTGACAATTGCCAATCTGTGGGGTTTTCCTCTGTGAAGATATCAGTCCACTCTTAGAACATAACATAAGAACATAAGAATGGCCATACTGGGTCAGACCAAAGGTCCATCAAGCCCAGCATCCCATCTGCCGACGGTGGCCAATGCCAGGTGCCCCAGAGAAGGAGAACAGAAGACAAGTGATTTATCTCCTGCCATCCATCTCCTGCCCTTGTTATGAAGGCTAGGGCACCATACTTTATCCCTGGCTAATAGCCATTTATGGACCTGACCTGCAAAAATTTATCAAGCTCTTTTTTAAACCCTAAGAGAGTCCTGGCCTTCACAGCCTCCTCGGGCAAGGAGTTCCACAGGTTGACTGTGCGCTGTGTGAAGAAAAATTTCCTTTTATTAGTTTTGAACCTACTACCCATCAATTTCATTTGGTGTCCCCTAGTTCTTGTATTATGGGAAAAGGTAAATAATTTTTCTATATTCACTTTCTCCACACCATTCATGATTTTATATACCTCTATCATATCGCCCCTCAATCGCCTCTTTTCCAAACTGAAAAGTCCCAGTCTCTCTAGCCTCTCCCCATATGGGACCCTTTCCAAGCCCCTAATCATCTTAGTCGCCCTTTTCTGAACCTTTTCTAATGCCAATATATCTTTTTTGAGGTGAGGAGACCACATCTGCACGCAGTACTCGAGATGTGGGCGTACCATAGTTTTATATAGGGGAAGTATGATATCTTTTGTCTTATTATCGATCCCTTTTTTAATAATTCCTAACATCCTATTTGCCTTACTAACTGCCGCTGCACACTGCGTGGATGTCTTCAGAGAACTATCCACTATAACTCCAAGATCCCTTTCCTGATCTGTCGTAGCTAAATTTGACCCCATCATGTAGTACGTGTAATTTGGGTTATTTTTTCCAACATGCATTACCTTACACTTACCCACATTAAATTTCATTTGCCATTTTGCTGCCCAATCACTCAGTTTGCTGAGATCTTTTTGTAGTTCTTCACAATCCCTTTTGCTTTTGACTGTCCTGAACAACTTGGTGTCATCTGCAAACTTTGCCACCTCACTGCTTACCTCATTTTCTAGATCATTGATGAACAAGTTGAACAGGATCGGTCCCAGGACTGAGCCCTGGGGAACACCACTAGTTACCCCCCTCCATTGTGAAAATTTACCATTTATTCCAACCCTTTGTTTTCTGTCTTTTAACCAATTCCCGATCCATGAAAGGACCTTTCCTCCTATCCCATGACCACCTAATTTACATAAAAGCCTTTGGTGTGGGACCGTGTCAAAGGCTTTCTGGAAATCTAGGTATATTATGTCCACTGGGTGCCCCTTGTCCGCATGTTTATTAACCCCTTCAAAGAATTCTAATAGATTAGACAGACACGACTTCCCTCTGCAGAAACCATGCTGACTTTTGCCCAACAATTCGTGCTCTTCTATGTGCCTTGCAATTTTACTCTTTACTAGTGTTTCTACTAATTTACCTGGTACTGATGTTAAACTTATTGGTCTATAATTGCCAGGATCTCCTCTAGAGCCTTTTTTAAATATTGGTGTTATATTGGCCGTCTTCCAGTCATTTGGTACCAAAGTGGATTTAAAGGATAGGTTACAAACCACTGTTAATAACTCCGCAATTTCACATTTGAGTTCTTTCAGAACCCTTGGGTGAATGCCATCTGGTCCTGGAGACTTGTTACTATTCAGCTTATCAATTAATTCCAAAACCTCCTCTAATGTCACTTCAATCTGAGTGAGTTCCTCAGATTTGTCGCCTAAAAAGGCTGGCTCAGATTTAGGAACCTCTGTATCATCTTCAGCCGTGAAGACTGAAGCAAAGAAATCATTTAATCGCTCCGCAATGGCACTGTCTTCCTTGATCGCTCCTTTTATATCTTTATCATCCAAGGGCCCCACTGCTTTTTTAGCAGGCTTCCTGCTTCTAATGTATTTAAAAAACATTTTACTATTGTTTTTTGAATTTTTGGCTAGCTGTTCCTCAAACTCTTTTTTGGCTTTTCTTACTACATTATGACAGTTAATTTGGGAGTCTTTATGTTCCTTTCTATTTTCCTCACTAGGATTTGACTTCCACTTTTTAAAAGCTGCCCTTTTCTCTCTCACTGCCTTTTTAACATGGCTGTTTAGCCATGGTGGTTCTTTGTTAGGTCTCTTACTGTGTTTTTTTATTTGGGGTATACATTTAAGTTGGGCCTCTAGTATGGTGTCTTTAAACAGTTTCCATGCAGCTTCCAGGGATTTTAGTTTAATTACTCTACCTTTTAGTTTCTGTTTAACTAGCTTCCTCATTTTAGTGTAATTCCCCTTTTTGAAATTAAATGCCAGAGTGTTTGACCGCTGCGGTGTTCTTCCCAACACAGGAATATTAAAAGTTATTATATTGTGGTCACTATTTCCAAGCGGTCCAGTAACAGTTACCTCTTGGACCAGATCCTGCGTTCCAGTCAAGACTAGATCGAGAATCGACTCTCCCCTTGTGGGTTCCTGTACTAGCTGCTCCAAGAAGCAGTCATTTAAGGCATCAAGAAATTTAATCTCTGAATCCCGTCCTGAGGTGACATGCACCCAATCAATATGGGGATAATTGAAATCTCCTATTATTACTGTGTTTTTTATTTTGATAGCCTCTCTAATCTCCCTTAACATTTCAGCATCACTATCACTGTCCTGGTTAGGTGGTCGGTAATATATTCCTAATGCCATATTCATATTAGAGGAATGAATTGTTATCCATAATGATTCTATGGAACATTTTGATTCCTTTAGGATTTTTACTTCATTTGATTCTATATTATCCTTCACATATAGTACCACTCCGCCACCCGCACGACCTGTTCTGTCTTTCCGATATAATTTATATCCCGGTATGATAGTGTCCCACTGATTGTCCTCATTCCACCATGTTTCTGAGATGCCTATTATGTCAACTTCCTCCTTTGATATGAGGTACTCCAGTTCACCCATCTTATTAGACAGACTCCTAGCATTAGTGTAAAAGCATGTTAGAAAACTACCACTATTTATATGTCCGCCTTTCACAGACGTGGTGGATTTTTTTATGCACGATTGTTTCACATCTGATCTTGCCCATATATTATTTCCCACGTTCCCTATCTGACTAACTTCTAGGGAATCCCTGTCTATGGAGCCTCGTGTAAGAGAAGTCTCCGTCCGATCCAGGTGCTCCCCCGCACCAATCGGCTTTCCCCCACCTCTTAGTTTAAAAACTGCTCTATGTCCTTTTTAATGTTTAATGCCAGCAGTCTGGATCCACCTTGATTTAGGTGGAGCCCATCCTTCCTGTATAGGCTCCCTCTACCCCAAAAGTGTCCCCAGTTCCTAATAAATCTAAACCCCTCTTCCCTACACCATCGTCTCATCCACGCATTGAGACTCTGAAGTTCTGCCTGTCTATCTGGCCCTGCGCGTGGAACTGGAAGCATTTCAGAGAATGCCACCAAAGATGTTCTGGATTTCAGTCTCTTTCCTAGTAACCTAAATTTGGCCTCCAGAACATCTCTTCTACCCTTCCCTATGTCATTGGTACCAACATGTACCAAGACGACCGGCTCCTCCCCAGCACTGCCCATAAGTCTGTCTAGATGCCTCGAGAGATCCGCAACCTTCGCACCAGGCAGGCAAGTCACCATACGGTTCTCCCGGTCATCACAAACCCAACTATCTATATTTCTAATGATCGAATCCCCCACTACTAAAACCTGCTTCTTCCTAACAGCTGGCGCTCCCTCCCCCGGAGAAGTATCCTCGGCACGAGAGGATACAACATCACCCTCTGGAAGGAGGGTCCCAACTACGGGATGGTTTCCCTCTGCTCCCCTTGACTGCTCTCCTTCCCTGAGCCTTTCATCCTCCGTAACAGCCTCAGGACTGTCAGATTGGAGGTGGGACAGCCCTACTATGTCCCGGAAAGTCTCATCCACAAACACCTCTGCCTTCCTTAGCTCCTCCAGTTCAGCCACCCTGGCCTCCAAAGCTTCTCCATACTTCTCTAAGTATGTGAGTGTTTGGATGCATGGTTTGGCTTAGCCTATTAGAAAGATGGGGCCATCTATGGAATCCAAGTCCTGACCTAGATTCAACTGTTGAAAAAATTCAGGGGTGTTCACAGCCTGGTTTTGCTCTTCATCAGGCCCAGATCTGCAAGAAAAGTGACTTTTCCCACTATTTACCCAAGAAGTTAAGCTTGAGACATTCACTTAGTTTCAAACTGGAGGTGGTCCCACAGCAGGAATGTCTAGTATTTTAAAACACAGAGGCTACAACTACACTTGCAAGTTTTTCAAAAAAGCCAGGTCTCTTTGAAAAAATCCCTTGGAGCGTTCTTTCAATATTAAATCGGAAGAATTCAGAACTTTCTCAGGAAGCCCTCTTCCACTCTCAGGTGAGGAAGAGCCCCTTTTTCTGAAAGATTTCTTTCAGAAAAAAACATGTGTAGACTCACTGAGGTCCCTTTCTTCAAAAGAGCTGTCCTCTATGGTGCTGGATTTTTTGATCCATTGTGTCTCCCAGATCAATTTTTCAGTTTTCTTTTTTGTGTGTGGTCATGATCTTCTGAAAGAAGTTTTTTTGGAAGAGATCTTCCAAAGAACTTCTTTTGAAGGACTGCTGCAGTGTAGGCATATCCTCAGGCTATGTCTACACAGCGGTCTTATTCCAAATAGCTTTTTTCAAAATACAGCTGCACACAAAAATGCATTTCAAAATGGCACTGAGATATTTTGAAATGCTGTGTCTACACACAGAACCCATTTCAAAATAGAACCAATGGATGCACTTTGGCTTATATTGAAGTAGGCTCTATTTCCTGTCTAACAGCCCCTATTTCAAAATAGGTGCCATGCCTCATGAAATTAGGTTTACCAATTTTGAAATAAGATGGCTGCTATTTTGAATGTATTTCAAAATAGCAGCTGCATTGTGTAGACACTAGCATAGTTATTTTTAAGTATTTTCAAATTTTTTTATTTTGAAATAACTGTGTTGTGTAGACCTACCCTGAAGGAGTTCAGCTATATAGATGTTATTCTCATTGAAATGAGTTGTACGTAAGTGAGGAAAGGCTGTATTGAACTCAGAAGGGCTAGAAGTTCCTGATTTGGGTGAATCTGAAACAGTTTAAAGTAATCCATTGGACTGGGGCTGACCACCATGGAAAACATTATAATTTATTCAAATGTAAATCAAGCTATCAAGTGATCCAAAACCACCTGAAGTCTATGAGTATCTTCCCACTGACTTCACTGAGCATAGGATCAAGCCTCAATTAAGTAATTGCATTAATGCATAGTGCCCTGGTCCTTCCTCAAGCTGTTGCCTTCCTGTCATCACATCACACTTACATTAGTTTGCAAGCTCTATGTGGCAGTGATATTTGGTAGGTAATGTGCCTCGCACACTGTTATAGGGCTGTGAAAACATCAATCAGTAATAATAATTATGGCTATCTGCAGAATGGGCTGTCAAGATGTTAGAATTGCAAAGGGCTAAAATGCATTTCCATGGTTTGAGAAAGGGTCACAGCTTTACAAGAGGCATGAGCACAAAAACTCCATGTCTCATCACCCACATTCACTGGTTAGAGTCTCCTATTAGCTGTCATAACCATCACAATGCCACAATGACCCTGTTCTTCTCTCAGAAGGAAAGTATCCCTTCAAGGGCATTCAAGAATCTTTGATTTCAGGTATCAAATAAAATGGGGCAAATAATTCTTCAAGGGAAGAAGCATGTTTAATACTTTGCTTTCCTAAGTATTTATTTCAAATACTGCAGGTTCACAATGCTTTTAATACCAATGTGTTCCTTAAAATAAATCACTGTGTACTTCCTGTGATCTTTTCAGAATGCAATAAAACAGATTGTTTTTAATGGCTGTTCCAGCAATGAAAAATATCTTTGTTAGGTGAAAACAACAAATTGATGCTTTTTCAATTCCTTTTAATGGCATGAGGATCTTTGCAACATGCTGTGAAAAATATTCTCTTAATGATAGGCCTGTGGCACAACTTAAGGAGTCATCAAGAAATAAATGCTCTGCTGTCTGGCTGGCAGCTTGGTGTCCCTTAATTGAAGTATTATAAGATTCTGTGCAGAGTAAAGCCTCCAGGGTTTTGTAGCTAAATGGCACGGACACCTCTGATGAGACATGCAGATGAAGATGTGTCAATACAATCTTCACCAATTTGCTGTAATAGCAGGGACTGATTAATTTTATAACCACGGGTGCTTCTATTAGCTAACCTAAGGAATGATTTAGACTTTATTAAGCGACTTATTTCTATCTTTTTCGAGAGACTTCTGCAACATAGTATCTCCAAGTGCTTCGACAGCAACACATTTTTCTAATCAGGATTCTAAATTTATCATTAAAGGAAGGATCAGGAGCTTGACTCTGTTTACATGCATCTCAGCAGCAGCAACTTGTTGTGACTCTGGGCAACTCAACTGTACTTCAGTTAACTTGGTATTTCTCAAAAAGTAAAGTAGCTTCATATCCTATGCAATTGAGACAGCAGCTCTAATATACCTCTTTAATGTACCAAAAAAGGAAATTGAAGCAAGTACATCAAAAGTATATGGATGTATATTTTTATCATTTTTTCTAGGCTATAGGACTTCTTTAATATTTTATTATAATTGCCCATGGACATCTTACATGATCTGGTTACACATAATCATCTAACACTTTAAGTTTCAGGGCTTTTTCAATAAAACATGAATTACTGTATGTGAGCGGGCAATGTGTTCTGAGATTTCTTTCCACAGTGTTGCTTGCTCGGTCACGCCCCATTTTATAAACTGACCACAAACCCAGAAATGACCATTGTAAATTCCCTGTGTGAGAAGTGAGGCAGAGACTTCTTTTCTTCCCTGGAAAGCATGAATGTAGATTGATTCAATTGCCAACACATTCTATGCTCCTTTCAACAGGAAGGTTGGTGACCACTACCCCTGACTGTCGTTGGTTGGAACAGAAAAGTCCTATTGTAGTTTGTGGAGAATTTTATGTTCTAAAAGGCTGAAGTTGTGTTATGGGTGATTTCCTGATGTCTCCACACGTGGGACATGGTGTCATGCCAAAGTAGAGTCTTTCAGCAAACTAGAACCAAGATTTCATCATCGTGCATTATTAAGGGAATTCTTTACTAAGATTATTGCCACTCACAGACCTGTAATGCCCCCTGGATATTCAAGCTCTCAGAGGAACTAATAAAGCGTGAACTGCTCCCCATCACCATACAGATATGCCAAAAACATGGCCCGGATTAGACAGGCATAGAATGGACTGCAGACTATACCACAGACTTTAGTACCATTCCCACACAAATGCTTACTTGACTTGGATCTACCAACACCACATGTTGTGTACCACCTGGACCTCTTAAGGAAATTTTGATCTGGATCTGAACTTCAGAATACGATATCACCTAGGTACTATAAGGGCTCCACGTACAAGCTGAGGCTCACAGTCAAAGCTCCCGTCAACCAAATCAAGATAAATGTTGCTTCTGTCTTTTGAATTTAAGCCTTTGTTCCCCCTCATGAATTAATCACCATTTTTATAAACTTTATTTATTTTGCTGTTTTTGACTGGCTAAGAGGCAGATTTTTGTGAACTAATTTCAGCTTTTTGTTTGCAGGCTAGTCTTCTTGGCTACGTCTACAATACAGAGATCTTTCAAAAGAAGATCTTCTGGAAGATCTCTTCCAAAAGAACTTCTTTAGAAAGAGAACATCCACACAGAAAAAGGCAGATCCAAAAAGCAATCTGCTCTTTCGAAAGAGTGTCCACACAGCCCCTGCTCTTTAAAAAGAATGGGCCAGAAATCAAAAATGAAGATTGTTCTTTTGAAAGAAGGGCCCTGCAGAGCGTCTACACATGTTTTCTTTCAAAAGAAGGTTTAGAAAGGGAACGTTCTTCCTGAAACAGGAATGGAAGAGTGACTTCAAAAGGAGCACCACAGTCTTTTGATTTACTTTTGAAATAATGCTTTTTGTGTGTAGATGCTCCAGGGGCTCTTTTGAAAGATTCCCCTTCTTTTGAAAAATCTTTTGAAAGAATTTGCTAGTGCAGATGTGGCTTTTGTCTTTTCTGTATTGTTTCACTCCCTGATGGGCTAACAAAACTTTTTGAAGAGGAGAATACTAAGTGATGAATAGTAGGTAACAAACATTCTTGTCTGTCCATGAATACCTAATCATTTGTATAATAAGATTATCCAGAGTTATAATATTTAATGTGAACACAAATTTTGGCAGGGATATGAAAGTGCACATTTCAATGACAACCAGTGCTAAGGATATCTGGCTGTCATGAAGGTATCATCCATCTGTCTATATCAGGGTTCCTTGCACCTGTCTCTCAAATACCTTATGCTAGCCACTTTCAGAGACAAGATACTGGACAAGATGGACATAGCTTTGATCCGGTCTGGCAATTTCCATGTTCCTATTTGCGATTATGGATTTTTGTACAAAGGAAACACTTTCCCAGCATTCATACAAATGATTCACAGGACTGTTTGTGAGTCACAGAAAGAAGACCTGACATACTCTCAAAAAGCAGCTGTTTGGAATTCAAATGAACATTTGTGAACTCTGTTTGTACCATGTTTGACCTCTCTAATCGAATTTTCATTTTCTTCCATTCCTTTCTAGCTACACCCCAACCCCTGGTCCCACAGTTTCAAACCTGCAAACATGCTGAATGGTCATAGCAAGATAGCCTGAGAGAAAAGCAATTTTGCCACAGATTATGTCTACCCTAGAGAGTTTTGTCGAAAAAACTGGCACTTTATCAACAAAACTCAGGGAGCATCCAGATTCCCATGGCATTCTGTCAACAGTAAATTGACAGAACGCTGCACTTTTGTCAACAGCCTTATCCTCCTCCCTACAAGGAAAAATGCCTTTGTTGACAGAGATCTATTGACAGAAAGCTGGTCTGGACTTTTCAGGGGGGCCTTCTGTTGACTGAAAAGGACTCTAGGGTGTCACACAGGTGCCCCAGGGGACACCGGCTGTGTCTACACGTGCCCCAAACTTCGAAATGGCCATGCAAATGGCCATTTCGAAGTTTACTAATGAAGCGCTGAAATGCATATTCAGCGCTTCATCAGCATGCGGGCGGCAGCGGCGCTTCGAAATTGACGAGCCTTGCTGCCGCGCGGCGCGTCCAGACAGGGCTCCTTTTCGAAAGCACGCCACCTACTTCGGAGTCCCCTTATTCCCATGAGCTCATGGGAATAAGGGGACTTCGAAGAAGGTGGCGTCCTTTCGAAAAGGAGCCCCGTCTGGATGCGCCGCGCGGCTGCAAGGCTCGTCAATTTCGAAGCGCCGCTGCCGCCCGCATGCTAATGAAGCGCTGAATATGCATTTCAGCGCTTCATTAGTAAACTTCGAAATGGCCATTTGCATGGCCATTTCGAAGTTTGGGGCACATGTAGATGTAGCCATCCTGTCCACAGCAATCAGAAATCTATTTCCTGCCTCCAGCCCTTTTTAAAAGCACAGGGAGCCTGGGAAATCCTATGGAAGAAAGCTGAGAGTATGGAAGCAGCAGAGCTCAGTGGGGCCATGCCCAGCTCCTGGGCAAGCAACACAGTTGGTCCAATCCAGAGTCAAAAGGCCTGGGCCCTGGTGCAGAGCGGAGCAACATACAAGTAGAGTCCATACAAAGCAAATAAGCCCAAGTTCAGTATAAGCCGGGGAAACAAACAAGCAATTCAATGCAGGGGATCTGCCCAAGCTCTGGTGCAAAGCGGGGAGACAAGCATATATAAAATATAAAGTCAATGAGCCCAGGCCCTCGTGTAAGGCAGGGTAGTGAACAAACAGTCAATAAGCCCAGGCCCTCTCAAAGCAGAGAGACCCCAGCAACCCAGGCATATGCCTAGACTGGTGAAAGGGGGAGACTGTCACTCACAGATTAGGCCCAGGGCCCTGTCAGTGGCAGTGTGGTCTGCTGCAGGGGTCGGCAGGGACCCACACTGCAACACGCCAACCCTCACTATCCCTGGGCCATTTCCTGATCTCCCACTCGCTGCACACCTGGCAAAGTGCTGGTTGGGTTCCTCTGGGTCCAGAGGGGTGTGGGGCCTCTGACACAGCTGGTAGCTCCTCCTCCAGGTCATATGGCTGGGGGCCCGGGGGTCTGGGCCAATCCTCAGCCTCCTGGAGCGAGGGATCCACCGCCCAGCCCGAAAGCTCAAGATCTGCATCTGGCTCCTCCAGCAGCTGGGACCCCACTAAGCTTTGGGCTGGGGTTATTATACCTGTAGCTCTGCCCCTTACCTTCAGGCCAGATCAGGGAGTGGGTCTAAGTTCCCTCCCAGGTTCAGAGAGGGGTTCTTTCCCTTCAGGGTCAGTGAGTGGCCCCTCTGCTCACTATAGGGTTATTGTATGAAACACCCTCTTAGTGGGAAATGGTTCTCTTGCATGTGATCTAAACACATGTACACTGCACCCTGATACCTGAATGATAGATGCATTATTCATTCCTGTAACAATACATTAATTGCTCCAAATATTCACAAAAATGAGCCACAAGTGGCCAGATCATATTTGAGTTCAAATGTGTTGCATGAGCTGACAAAGTACTTGCAATTCATGGATCTTGGCTTTCAGTGGCCCTTTCACCCCTTTTTGGGAATCTTCAGAAAGAGAAAGGAAAGAAACTGAGATCAGACAGAGCCATCAGCATTGTTATCATTACAACTAGGAGCCCTAACCTTTGGAATGGTTTTGCACCTTACACTGATTGAACTACTAAGCACTATTGATTTCAGCTTTCTCCAGGAAGATAGTTACAGAACCTACAGAACATAAGGGCTTCTGTTCTCCTTTAACGTGATTCACATGTGTAAACAGCATAAATGTCAATGGAAGATACGTGAGCTTATTAAGATGAGATGTGCATTGGATGTATCACACGGATACGCACAGAGCTCAATAAAGTTATACACATTCGGGGCCAAATTTTGCTACTATAGCAAAATGGTGCAGACATACACACTGCAAAATTATACCTGTATTCTGGCGGACAGTTCCATATACAGACACAAACCACTGATACACCAGATTGGTAAATCCTGTGCATGAGCTCACTTCAAGTTTAGGGTATCTATCTATCTATCTATCACAGAATCACAGAATCATCGAACAATAGAGCTGGAAGAGACCTAAAAAAGCCATTGAGTCCAGCCCCCTGCTCTAAGCAGGACCAAACCGCAACCTATCTATCTATCTATCTATCTATAGCCATGGATCTCATTTCCTGGTTCCTATGTGTGTCCCAGCAAAATCCCTCTGCAGCACTTGTGGATGGTTCTTTGCATGAATTTTTAGGATGATTACAACAGATGATCAGAATTGTGGGATGTAGATCTGCTGATCGGTATGTAGGCACAGAGCTTGCCAGCTTGCCAGCTTTTGCCCTGTGAATTTGAGATTTTGTAATGAATTTTTTCTGTTGCCTAGAATTATAAATTGAATAACATGATATATGTCTAAAATCCTTTCTGAATTGCTGATGCTCAGGCTACAGCTATTGGCCCTCAGTGGGCCAATTCCTGCCTTCAGTTGTTACAATGCAACTGAGCACAGAAACTGATTTATTAGATCTAATGTTTGCACCCTAATTTAGACAATAATTACTTCATGAAAAGAAGCCACACTATGAATTTTCCTAAAGAGATTCCCTTTCCTTTTCAGCGGGTTGTTTTGGCTAGATCTTATCTGCAAACCCCTCCAGGAATGCAAAGTAGTGGCATTATTTAAAAATAAAAACCAAGCATTGTACTAAGTCTTTTATGTTTTATGAAGAAAGACCGTAAAATCCAATGGACTGAAATCTAACTTTCTGTAATATAGCAGTCGATGGCCAAATAAGAACATAAAAATGGCCATACTGGGTCAAACCAATGGTCCATGTAGCCCAGTGTCCTGTCTTCCAACAGCAGCCAGAGTCAGATCCTTCAGAGGGAATGAACAGAACAGGACAATTATCCAAGTGATTCATCCCCTGTTATCCAGTCCCAGCTTCTGATTGTCAGAGGCTTAAGGATACCCAGAACATGGGATTACATCACTGATCATCTTGGCTAATAGCCATGGATGGACCTGTCCTCTGTAAACTTATCTAATTCCTGTTTGAACCCAGGTATGCTTCTGGCTTTCAGAATCCCCTGCAACAGCCATCTATTCCCAAGCTAGTGGCAGCATGCTAGGTGGCCAGAACCATCCCATCCATAGAATGGTTTAGGGCAGCTGACCCAGTACCTGTGTTCTGGGGCTCCTGCATTGGCTGCCTTGATGGTCCCAGGTTGGTTGGGAGGGGCCTGGCATGGGGTGGCAGCAGGGGTCACCCCCTCCTCCCACACTCACTGCAGCAGTGGAAAGCAGAGTGCTGCAGTCCTAGGGCACTCAGCTTCCTGCCGCCACAGAAAAGTGGAGCACAGTGGGCTGGGAGAAGGTGTCGGGGTAGAGCGGAGCAGGCTTCCAGGACACTCAGGCCGCTGCCATGGTGAGTGCAGGAAGTGCGTCCAACTCCTGCTTTCACCTGTGCCCGGCTCTCATCATACCCCAGCTAGTATTGCTCAGTAGAGGGACAGGGCAGGGCCAAAGCAGGGGTAGGGCTTAAGGGAAGGGTGAAGCAGGGATGGGGCAAGGTGGTGCGGGGGGGATATGGGGCACGCAGATTGCCGTAGGCCCTACTCCTGAGGCACTGGTGGAGGAGGGATGTTGTCCCAGGCCCCCACTTCCCTAGAGACAGCCCTGACTGTTCCATTCCTGTTTTATTGTTGGGCTGTTTCTGGACTCCTCATGCTGCAGTCTCTGCTCCCTGAAGCACAGACATAACTATGTCAGCGGATCTATTGAGAAGGTAGAGTCAAAGCTCTACCCACTCCATGCATCCTCTTGTTCCACTGGAGCAGCCTTGCGGAACCTGCTTCCTTCCACGTCCTGGAAGTGGTGGTATGGCACCTTAGTCCAAGGAGATACGAAAGTGCACCCTTGGGTTTGTGCATTGTACAGACTATGATCTGCCCCAGCCTATGTGGATCTTTAAATACACTTGTTTGTTTATGCGTGGTTTGGAAAGGAAGCAGAGAACAGAGGTGCTGGAACAATTTTTATTATGGGTGTGCTGAGAGACACTGAACATACCTAAAAACCCTGGGTGTTCTCGAAACCATTTCAGACCAGAAGGTATGGCAGCAACCCCCCCCCGCACCTCTAGTTCCAGCACCTAAGGCAAAGAATGCATGCTGTCTTGCCAGATCAAAACATTAGATGTTACTGGCTTAATCAGTGGCAGTCATTCCATTGTCTTCAGTGGGCTTTGGATCAGACCCATGCTGATGGATAAATAAAATAAAGAGCTTTGACAGTTATTATATATGGTTTGCATGGCATATATATTTTATATCTCGTACTTTAAGCCCTCATAGAAAACACAAGATGGAGTAGCAAGCAGGCCGTTGCTCAGTTAGCATTGTGAAAAAGGAGCATAAAAATATCCACCCCAAAAATGAACATGATTTTTTATATTATACCTTTTAAGGCATGACAACCAACCAAAGAGCTATTTAGTATGTTACATGGTTTAATAAAAATAACTTGCCTGGCAGTGTCTGAAAGCTTTTGCAGCTGCAGGGGTACTTCTTGGAAATAAATTTGTGTTTACACAGGTGCAGCCATATTTAACAATTTTTTTATATGCAATGCAAACAGCTGCCTGTCTGTTTTCTTTGGCAGAGTTCTTTCCAACTGAAACAATTTGTATCAAACATATCTCTCCGTGATACCTATATAAACAATACAAAAATTCCTGTACAAGGAAGAGGTTTCTCATAATGTATCTTTTAGATAAACTCTCAAGCAGAAGTAGCTTGATGAGAGTCTCCTGAGTAAAGTCTGGCCCCATCATGAAACATTTTATATGTGTAATGATGCAGGGCGGCTTCTGAGGAAGTATTAAGCACTCAGTGTGATAACGCCAAGGATTTTATCCTGTTATAACTGAGGCAAAGGATATTACAGCTAGCAAAGGAAGTTTGGCAAATTAGTTATTTTCCTTAACATGACAGTATATGCTGTAATATAGTACATTATTCTACTTTTGGCATATTTTTACACAGGCTGAAATGTTTGCCAAAATCTTTAGCCTCAAGTCAACTATCTGCTGTTTATTACATCATAAATGCTGTGTTATATTTTTCATGTACCCATTGGTATGAAATTCTAACTCATTCAAAATCCCTGTGACTTACATGAAATTATTACTCCAGTGCTTTTCAAATACATTGCAGACATTTATATTTTAAGGGCTATTCTATCATCAGCTTTTTTTTTTACAGTCACAAGGTGCAATTGCAACAGCAACGAAGGGTCCTGTGGCACCTTATAGACTAAATCTAACATATTTTAAATGAATGTATGAAGTCCATGTTTTTAAAATACCCATCCTGCTCCTCCCTCAAAAATAAAGTTATTACTATAATAGGAAAGAAAGAAAAATTAGATGGAGAAATCCACCTTTTTATTCAGGTTTCCTTCCCCTATTTTTCATAAGCAAAGTTTGCTTGGCTTTAATTTGCAGAGAATAATGTGATGATTTTCCACATGTAAAATACAACTCTATAAATAATAATTTTGCCTAACAAAGAGAGGAAAGAGCATCTTTATGGGCAGGCTTGCAAACCTGGTGATGAGGGCTTTGGACTAGGTTTGCAGGGGAATGGTGACACAGGCTCTGAGGTAAGCGGGGAAGGAAGAGGGTTACGACAAAGGAGGACCACTCGATCGAGGGGAGAAAGAAGGCCAATCAGCTTGTTCTCAAAGGTGTTTGTACACAAATGCATGAAACCTGGGAAACAAACAGAAGGAATTAGAAGTCCTGACACAGTCAAAGAAGTATGAGGTGATTGAATAACTGAGATTTGGTGGGATGACTCACATAACTGGAACACTGGCATGGAAAGGTATAAACTGTTCAGAAAGGATAGGTAAGACAGAAAAGGAGGAGGAGTTGCGATTTATATGACAGAGAGCAATATGATTGTTTGGAGGTCCTGAGTATGGAGGGAGAAGAAACAGCTGAATGTCTTTGGGTTAAGCTAAGAAGCAAAAGCAACTGAGGCGACGTTGTGTTGGGTGTCTGCTATAGGCCACCAGATTAGGTAGAAGAGGTGGACAAGGACTGCTTCAGACATCTTAGGAAAGCTTCCAAATCACAGGTGCTGGTTCTTATGGGAGACATTAATCACCCAGACATTTGTTGGGAGACCAATACAGCAGCATGCAGACAATCCAGGAAGTTTTTGGAGAACGTTGAGGATAACTTCCTGGTACAAGTGGTGAAGGAACTGACCAGGGGCCATGCTCAGATTAACCTGCTGCTCACAAACAGAGAAGAAATTGTGGGAAAAATAGACGTGGGTGGCAACATGCACTGCAGCAGTCATGAGATGGTAGATTTCAGGATTCTGACTAAAGGAAGGAAGGTGAGCAGTAAAATTCAGGCCCTTGATTTCAGAAGAGCAGACTTCAACTCCCTGAGAGAACTGATGGGCAGCATCCCCTGGAAAGCTAATATGAAGGGGAAAGGAGCTCAGGAGAACTGGAAGTATTTTAAAGAGGTCTTATGGAAGGCACAGGAACAAACCATCCTGATGTATAGTAAGAAAAGCAAACATGGTAGGCGACCAGCTTGGCTTACAAGGCAAATCCTTGGCAAGGTTAAACTCAAAAACGATGTGTATAAGAAGTGGAAACTTGGACAGTTGACTAAGGAGGAGTATAAATATATAACTGGAGAATTCCAAGGGGTAATCAGGAAAGCTAAAGCACAATTGGAACTGCAACTAGCAGGGAATGTGAAGGGTAACAAGAAGGGCTTCTACAGATATGTTAACAACAAGAGGGTTATCAGGGAGGGTGTGGGGATGTTACTGGATGAGGGAGGTAATCTGGTGACAGATGATGTTGGAAAGGCTGAAGTATTCAGTGCCTTTTTTCTTCAGTCTTCTCAGACAAGTTCAGCGCTCAGACTACGCCACTAGTTAATGCAGTATGGGAAGGAGGTGAGCAACCCTTGGTGGGGAAGAATGGGTTAAAAGCTATTTAGAAAAGCTAGACACACACAAATCCATAGGTCCACATTTAATGCATCCAAGGGTATTGAGGGAATTGGCAGATGTCATTGCAAAGCCTTTGGCTATTATCTTTGAAAACTCTGGAGGTATCCCAAATGATCGGAAAAAGGCAAATGTAGTGCCCATCTTTTAAAAAGGAAAGAAAAACAAACTGGGGAACTGTAGACCAGTCAGCCTCACCTCAGTCCCTGGAAAAATCCTGGAGGTGATCCTCAAGGAATCCATTTTGGAGCACTTGAAAGAGGGGAAAGTGATCAAGAGTAGTCAACATGGATTCACCAACGGCAGATTGTGCCTGACCAATCTGATTAGCTTCTGTGATGAGGTAACAGGCTCTGTAGACACGGGGAAGTCAGTGGATGTGATATACCTTGACTTTAACAAAGCTTTTGGTACAGTCTCTCACAACATTCTTGCCCATAAGTTAAGGACGTATGGATTGGATAAATGGACTATAAGATGTATAGAAAACTGGCTTGATGGAGAGGCCCAACGGGTAGTGGTCAATGGCTCAGTGTCTGCATGGCAGTCGGTTTCAAGTGGAGTGCCCCAAGGATCAGTTCTGGGGCCAGTACTGTTCAACATCTTTATTAATTACCTGGATGAGGGGACGGATTGCACCCTCACCAAATTTGCAGATGACACTAAGGTAGGGGGTCAGGTAGATGCACTGGAGGGCAGGGATAGGGTCCAGAGTGACCTAGACAAATTGGAGGATTGGGCCAAAAGAAATCTGATGAGGTAAGAAGGAGAAGTGCAGAGTCCTGCACTTGGAATGGAAGAATCCCAAGCATTGTTACAACCTGGGGACCAACTGGCTAAGGAACAGTGCAGCAGAAAAGGATGTGGGGATTACAGTAGATGAGAGGCTGAATATGAGTCAACAGTGTGCCCTTGTAGCCAAGAAGGCTAACGGCACAGTGGGGTGCATCAGGAGAAGCATTTCTAGCAGATCTAGAGAAGTTATCATTCCCCTCTACTCAGCACTGATGAGGCCACATCTGGAGTATTGTGTTCAGTTCTGGGGCCCCCAATATAAAAAGGATGTGGATGCATTGGAGCAGGTCCAGCAGAGGGCAATGACAATGATTAGGGGGCTGGAGCACATGACCTATGAGGAGAGGCTGAGAAATTTGGGCTTATTTAGTTTGCAGAAGAGAAGAGTGAGGGGCACTTTGATAGCAGCCTTCAGCTTCCTGAAGGGGAGCTCAAAGGAGGCCAGAGAAAGACTGTTCTCAATGGTGACAGATGGCAGAACTAGGAGCAATGGTCTAAAGTTACAGAGGGAGAGGTGTAGGTCAGATGTTAGGAAAATCTATTTCACCAGGAGGGTGGTGAAGGCCTGGAAAATGTTACCAAGAGAGGTGGTGGAATCTCCAGCCCCGGAGGTTTTGAAGTCCAGGCTTGACGTAGTCCTGGCTGGGATGATTTAGTTGGGGTTGATGCTGCTTTGGGCAGGGGGTTGGACTCGATGACCTCCTGAGGTCCCTTCCAGCCCTAGAATTCTATGATTCTGTAAATACAAAGATGAAAGTAGTAGTGCCTGTATCCACAGAAGAAGAGTTAAAACCATCCTAGTGTTGTCATCTTACCCATCTTGTCCTCAGTTTTAAAGACACACACAGAGGGCCCCATGTACTCAATACACTGGAACAACTTCACACCCAGTTTAGCTTCAATTGTATTAAGAAATAGACAGACTCCAGCATGCTGAAGGTGGAGGGAAGGGGGATGAGACATCTCCTCCCATCCTTGTTGCAAACTTTGGTACCCAGATGAATAATTTAATGGACTAAACTTGTTCCCCGCAGAACAACACTGATGTCAGTGGAGGATTCAGAGGCCTCTGTTTGAGCTGTACCTTCCCTTACCCGGTGTCATGCAGTTATTGGTTCTGCATAATAACGAATACTCTGACCCATAGTACATCTCTATAGCACTGTACGGTGGGGCTGACACCCACTGTGGGCCCTGGGGCAAGGTGGGATGGGGCCCAGCTCCATGGTCCTGTAAGGGGCAGGCCCAAGGACGAAAGGGGCGGTGCTGAGGGCAGTCAGTCCCCAGCACCACTCGAATCGCTGTGCTGCCCCCTCCCTTCTTCCCTCAGAGCTGCGTGGAGTGGCACAGCAGTGCTGCCGTGGCATTTCAAAGGGCCCTGAAACTCCAGCTAATGCCACTGCTCCTTTGGCACTCCATGTCCTGTGGCAACTGCCCTCTTTGGCCTGCCCCCTCCCCTGTCAACGTATTTGTCTCTGTACAAAGAGATCATGTAAAATTAAACTGTGTGCACAATACAGGGTGTGGGTTCTTCAACCCTTTCTCAGCCCACATAGTGGAAACTCATCATTTGAGCTGTGGCCAGGTTTTTTGGTAGATTTGTCCCTTAGCATTCACACAGTTAAATAAATACCTTCTCCTTAGCCCCATATCGTCACCAGGGAGGACTTATTTCTATACTGCCTTGGAATAATATTATCCAGGGCTGTGAGCACATCAGACTTCACCAATTGAAGACAATTGGTCCTGAGTGATCTGAGCACCAAAGGAAAGCAAGGCACTGCAGAAAATAGCATGCCTTTATTTTAGTGACTAGTTAGAACTGCTGGAGGTGTCCCTTTTCAAGCATTACGCTAACCTGAAGTCCGGACCATGCTACTTTGATAGTATACCTATCGCTAGTAACCTGGCCAAATTCCAGCTTGGTTAATTACTTTGGCTAGATTCACAAAGGGACTTGAGTGTTATTTTTGTTGGACAGAGGCACCTGCTCTCTCCCTTTCTGCCTACTTAAATTCCCCCTGCAGTTTCAGCTTGGATGTATTCTTTCTTTCCATGTTTAAGAAGGAGAAACCTACACATGGAATGAAGTGATTCTTGAACTATGCACACACCCACCTACCCCTACAAACTGCGTTTCTGAGATATCTCATTATCATCTCCTTTTGTAGACTTTGTCATATGACATCATATGCCATAGCCTGAACCTCTGGAACACCAAAGGCTGAATTGCAGTGACATTGGAGGTGGGGGAGGGGCTAAATTGTCAGCCCCTGGTCCAATCACAGAAGTAGAACCAACCAAGAAGAAATGTGGCCTTGAAATGGTGGTTGGGGACTATGCTGAAGTAGGAGAATCCTCTAGTGGGGAACCCAAAGAGGGCTACACTGATGCTATTTATGCATGGGGTCCTGGTCTGTGTATGAGCTCCCTAGGTGCTATTTCTATGCAACTCAGATAACAAATAATAACTAGAATCACACCATTTACAAGGCCAAAATTATGCAGGGAAGGAAACAAGATAATATGGAGAAAAAGACAATAAGAGCAAGCCAGTAAAGTTTGCTGTCTGAAAGTTATGTTATGGATAAATGTGGAGGTCTAAAAAACTTTTTAGTATTTTATTGTGGAAAGTATAGCCCAAGTTCTGTCCCAAGGGCTGAGCCTCTCACCATGGATTGTTGGTAGCTGTCTGATAAGACACTTATTCCTTTCTTTGTTCCTGGTTTATAAATCCAGATTTTTTTTGTTTACACAAACTTACTTGTCCTCGTTGGAAATTTGATATTATGGTTGTGCTCCTTTCTCTCCACCCTGGTAGACTTACTTTAACATGTATACTGGACATTTCTTTCAAGAAATCCAGCAGCTCAAACATTCTTGTGATGGTTGCCAGCACTTTTCATCTGTAAATTTCAAGCACTGTAGAAATGAAAGGATTAGTATGCCCATTTTATAGACAGGGACACTAACCACAGAGAGGCAAAGTAACTTGACTAAGGTAACAGAGCCAATTGCAGAGTCGTATTCTTTACTTCTCTTTGTTCTATCTTTTGGGGGAGACTTCAGAGCCAACACATTTGCAGTTATACTAAGCTGCTTGTGGTAAAGCTAAGTAGGGTAATTAAGTTGTATAGTTCCTCCCACAGTTTCACTTGGTCAAAGACATTAAGGAGGTGAAATTGAAATCTATTAACCTCATTGAGTTTAGAGCTTAAATATCTCCTAAGAGTAAGGCTGCCCTTTAATGATGGAGACAGCTAATGAAATGTCCACCTCTTTGCTAACAGTCTCCCAATATTTTCAAGCAAAGGTTCTATCATGTCACATAATTAATTTAGAAGATAAAATAAATGTAATAAAATGTTAAGGTTTTCCCCTCATCATTAGCGACCTAATCCTGCATTCAATGTTTCACTGAAGAAATGGCCGTCTTTTTAAAATAAAGGGGCAATGGAATCTCCCACCCTTTCAGAGTTCTGAACATTTCAAGATGCTTTATTTGTCAGAAAAAAAAGAATCTGGTTTGGTGCATGGTACTGTCACTAGATCAAATTGATGGTGAAGAGGGGGTGTTTGTATTAGAACTGGAAACTGAAGAAGTGCACAACAACCTTTTATAGTGGATATAAGGTTCGCTGGTTAAACTATACAATTTCTTTTTTCCAGTGATCCTTTGTTTTTAGAAAGCTTTTGAGAAATTTACTGTCTTTGGTCTTTAGAAGATGTACGGGACAGAGTTAGTGGAGTTTGTGATCAACTCCTACAGCAGGTGCGAGAGTAAAAGCAACCTTTTTAGGGTGCATTTGAAACTGGTCGTATTTTGTCAATGCTCTGGATGGTGTTACATGGCTACCCTGCAAATAGAATTCTCAGACCACTCAACTGATTTTAGAAAACAGGCTTGTAACTTTAGTATATCGCTCAGCATTAGCGCTCTACAACTTTTATTAAGCAACATGAGTTATGGTATTACTTTGCCTCCAATCTGACAGTGATCACAGCGATACTGCATTGTTCCAGTCTCTGTTTTTGAAAGAAAATATACATTTTTAAAAACAGAGTTGACAAGTTAAAATATGTGTTTAAAAACATTTGAATAAGATATTTTAGTTTGTAGACATCTTGTCACCATTCTGCAAATTTACAACAGTCAGCAATGTAAACATATACTTGACAAACTCCAGCAGCTTGCAGACTGCAGAGTTCATCCACTCATTTCAGTGAGGCAGATGTTTCATTTTAATACTCTTCATACTATAGATTAGGATTATGTTTTTTCTGTCTTTTTTTTTTTTTTTTGAAAATGGAATAAACCTGACATGCTACTAATGTCATTTCACACTGCAGGCCAGATGGTGAAAAATGCAAGGGCTGCAACTCTGTTTATGTATGGGAAAAAAGGAATTTTGTTTCTGAAAGACTTCCAGCTTGATCATTTGTTACTTTTATCTAAACACTAGATGATGAATAAAGTAGGACTATCTGAACTTCAAAAAGGTCCTTGAGATTAAGTGTTTAACAATGCAATGCATCTGGAGGAAGAATATTACATTATTCTTGCTTGCTGCACTGCAAAGATGTTGAGAACATATTCACTAGTGTGGGTGTCTTAATGCAGGCTACTTTGAGCAGACATTTGGCAACCACTTGGAAACTGCTTGTAAGATAAATCATGTTTCCATCACTTTTTTATTATTATTACCAAAAGACGGTAATTAAGCCCTGCACTAACAGACAGTCCATCTTAGAACAGAGTTCAGTGTAGGTGTCTATTTCAGACTACAGAACAAATAAACCTGGAAGGAGAAATGCACAATGTTTGTAAGGAACTCATACGTTACACCAAGGATGAATGAATCCATTACAGATCTGAAATTTGGGAGGGAACAAAAAGTTATTTTTTTAAGGTTCAAAACTCAGCCTAGGCTGATTCATCACGTTGCTCATGTAAAGTTTTATAATGTCCAGTGGTAGGGTTGCCAAATGTTAAAAATTATTTTATGGGCAGTATAGAAAAGAATTACAGACTCTTTATGGATACATTCTTATGCAACACAAAAGCTGCGTCTACACGTGCACGCTACTTCGAAGTAGCGGCACTAACTTCGAAATAGCGCCCGTCACGTCTACACGTGTCGGGCGCTATTTCGAAGTTAACTTCGACGTTAGGCGGCGAGGCGTTGAAGTCGCTAACCTCATGAGGAGATAGGAATAGCGCCCTACTTCGATGTTCAACGTCGAAGTAGGGACAGTGTAGACGAGCCGCGTCCCGCAACGTCGAAATTGACGGGTCCTCCATGGCGGCCATCAGCTGGGGGGTTGAGAGACGCTCTCTCCAGCCCCTCAGCTCACTGGTGGCCGCGTGGAGCGGCCCCTTAAAGGTCCCCTCCCCTGCCCTGACTGCAGGAGGCTGAGGCAACGTGCAGGCTCCTGCCTGCACACGCGGCGGCGAGCCTGCACAGCCCTCAGCCCCTGTCAGCAGCCATGGCTGCCCAGCAGCCCCCCCAGCACCCCCAGGGGACCCCCCCCCAAGGGGAGCCAGGGCAGCCAGGGCAGCCAGAGGACCAAGCAGTCTGGGAAGTGGCAGCGGGGCCCCTCTTGGACGGAGGCCGAGCTGCGGGACCTGCTGGGGCTCTGGAGCGAGGAGGAGGTGCTCCAGGTAATGGGGAGCAAGAGGCGGAACACGGATGCGTTTGCTCGGCTGGCCGACGGCCTGGCTGCCCGGGGTCACCCTGCCCGCACTCTGGACCATGTCCGCAGTAAGGTGAAGGAGCTGCGGCAGGGTTACGCCCGGGCCCGGGATGCGGCCAGCCGATCTGGGGCCACCCCCGTCACTTGCCCCTTTTACAGGGATCTCAGGGACATCCTGGGCTCCCGGCACACCTCCTCCCCTCCGGCCACCCTTGACACCTCGGCTGACGAGCCCCAGCAGGCCCTGCAGACGGACTCCGCCCCGGAGGTAAGCCCCGCACCCCGGGGCCCCCCCCCGGAGGCCATCCCCGGGACATCGCGGCAGGACGAGGAGGAGGAGGAGGAGGGGGGCTCCTCCTCCACCGATTCCAGCCTGCAGATCCTCCTCCTGCCATCCCGGAGCAGCAGCAGGGCCTCCGACCCCCAGGGATCTCCGGACCGTGGGAGCGGACCCACAGGTAGGTACCCCTCTCTGGTGGACACCCCGGGGCTTGAGGGGCGGGGGGAACAGAGATGTGTCCAGGGCCCCCCACACGCTCACATGGCCATGGCCCCAAGGACACCAGGGCCATGGCCCTCACAGCACTGCAGCCATCAGCCCCTGCCCCCCGCCACCCTGCATGACAGTGCCATGCCCCATCCCCGGGCCAGGGGGCAGCGGAACCTCGAGGGGCCCCCGGGCGGAGGGGGTGGGACACCCCGCAGCAGCAGCATGCGATGGAGTGGGGGGAGTGCCAAAGGGAGACTCAGCCTACATATGAGCCACCCGAGCCGAGGAGCTCCCAGGGCCAAAGGAGGATCCTGGCGCTACAGCTGGCAGGTGACACCTCTGCCCTGAACAAACAGGAGGGAGGAGCCGAGCTGGCTTGGAATTGGGGGGCGAGGGCGGGGGCCACAGGTAGAGGCTAGGGGAAGGGAGAGCTGGTAGGCAGCCAGCCAGAGGAGAGGGAAAGCTGCATCCCAGAGGGGCCCCCCTTGGGGTCTTCTCCCCACGATGGGTTGGAAGGACTGTCTCTTCCGACAGCTGGTGCTGTCACTCCTGCCAGAAACTGGCCATCTGTGGCCTAAGAAACCTCTCCTGCTGTCAGACCCTGCGGGGTGAAGTGAGAGTCGCTCCCACCAGGGGACGGGCTGCAGGGCAGGGGGACCCCTGAACCCCATCCATCACAGCAGCATCTCCCGGGGACGGGGATGGGGAACCTCCAGCACACGGCGGGGGGGACAAAGGCCACGGCTCGGGGCCCACACTAACGCCTGTCTCCATTCTTCTTTCCCCCCTCCTCTCCTGTGTCCTGCACCTGCACCTGCACTATCCGAAGGACCGGAAGAGAGCGCCGGCGAGGCCTCGGTTGTCCCGGAGAGCCCTCCGGGACCCTCGCTCCAGGGCAGCCCCTCAGCGGAGGAACGACCGGCCCCGCGGAGGGCCAGACGGTGGACCCCGTGCCTGCTACCGGCGGCGGCAACGGACCCCCAGCTGCTGGCCATCCTTCGCCGGCAGCTGGAGGTGTCGGAGCAGCACCTCCGGCTGCAGGAGCAGGCGCTCGCCTGGCGCAGAGAGGCATGGGGGGCCTATATGGAGACCATCAACCGGCTGGTTGATTACCTGGCCCCCCATGCTGCGCCGGCCGCGCCACCGCCCGCCATGCCCGCTCCTGCAGCCCCACCACCAGCTGCTCCAGCCGTCGCCGGGCCATCCGCCATCGCCCCACCACCTCCCCGCGAGGGCCACCGCGCCGAGGGACCGCTGGAGCCACCCAAGACTCGCCGGCACCGCTACCTTCTGGTGGAGCCCGCTCCCACCCAGCCGCGCACCAGACTGCAGGCCCGCCGGAGCTCCCGGCCGGGCACGCCCACTGCTGGGCTGTAGGGGCGAGGGGCCCGGGACGTGGCCCCCCCCCTTGTTGGGCAGACTTTGGGGACTGGGTGGGTGGTGTGGGTGTTGCCCCTGTTTGCCCCATCCCCCCCTGTAAATAGTTCTCCCCGTTCTCCTCCCTGCTTTTTGTTTTTCTTGCTTGATGGCGCACAGTTCTTTGATTTGTTGTTGTAGATTGTTTTATTTGTGCCCATCTTGGTTTTGTTGAATGTTTGTCCCTCCTTTTTGGTTTCTGTTTCACATATATATATTTTTTTATTTAAAAAAAAAAAAATCGTTAAGACAAAAAAAACATTTACGTTCACCCACAAGTTCGTGCTGTCATTTCTCCTGGACAAGTGGGGGGGGGGGCGGTGGGGTGCTCCATGGTGTGGGCGTTGGGGCAGGAGTGTGGGGGAGGAAGGGGCGGGCAGTAGGGGGCCTGGGCAAAGTTCACCCCGTGGCCTGTTGCTCGAAGTGGGCCCGCAGGGCCTCCCGGACCCGGGTCCCCTCTGGGTCCACCTGCCGACTGGGGGCAGCAGGTGGCTGCACGTGTGCCCTGCCGGCCTCGGCGGCCCAGCCCTGAAGAAAGCTCTTCCCCTTGCTCTCCACGAGGTTGCGCAGGGCGCAGCAGGCACCCACAATCTGGGGGATGTTGTTGGGGCTGGCATCCAGGCGGGTAAGGAGACATCTCCAGCGTCCCTTGAGGCGGCCAAATGAGCGCTCCACCACCTGGCGCGCACGGTTCAGGCGCTCGTTGAAGCGCTCCTGGCTGGCGGAGAGTTGGCCCGTGTAGGGGCGCATGAGCCACGGCCGGAGGGGGTAAGCCGCATCCGCGATGATGCAGAAGGGCATGGTGGTGTCCCCCAGAGGGATCTCCCGCTGGGGGATGTAGGTCCCCGCCTCCAGCCGGCGGCACAGGCCCGAGTTCCGGAAAACCCGGGCGTCGTGGGTGCTGCCAGGCCAGCCCACGTAAATGTCCTGGAACCGTCCCCGGCTGTCCACCAAGGCCTGAAGGACGACTGAATGGTAGCCCTTCCGATTGAGGTATCGGCCTCCACTGAGGTGCGGGGCGCGGATGGGGATGTGAGTCCCATCCAGAGCCCCGAAGCAGTTGGGGAAGCCCAGGGTGGCAAAGGCGGTGACAGTGGCACGTGGGTCCCCCAGCCTCACGAGCCTCTGCAGGAGCATGGCGTTGATGGCATGCACGACCTGCAGAGAAAGCACATGGGACAGCCCCAATGAGGGGTGAGCAGGGTGTGCATGGCCCTGCCCTGCCCTGCCCTGCCCTGGCCTGGCCTCCCCCTGTGTGGGTTCTCTTACCTCCATGAAGACAGCCCCGACGGTGGCCTTTCCGACACCAAACTGCTGCCCCACGGATCGGTAGCTGTCCGGAGTTGCCAGCTTCCAGACAGCGATGCCGACCCGTTTCTCTACAGGGAGGGCACGCCGCATGGCAGTGTCCCGGTGCCTGAGTGCGGGGGTGAGCCACTGGCACAGCTCCAGGAATGTCTGCCGGCTCATCCTGAAGTTCCTGAGCCACTGGTCGTCGTCCCACTCCCCAAGCACCAGCCGCTCCCACCAGTCGGTGCTGGTGGGGTAGCTCCACAGCCGCCGGCGTGTGAGGCGGGGGGTGGAGCGGGGTGCTGCAGGGGTAGGGGCTGAGCCCTGCTGCCCTGGGGGCATTTCCTCCCCTGGGGCAAGAAGGTGCTCAGCTGCCCCCAACATGGCATGAGCCAGGGCAAGCCCTGCTCCTGCCGGGAGGGCTGGGTGGACCTCTAGCTGCTGCTGCTGCTGCTGCTGCTGCTGCTGCTGCTGCTGCTGCTGGGGGTCCATGACTGCGGCGCTCGGGGTCTGTGTGCCTATATGGCTCCTCAGACCGCGTGCTGTGCAGGCTGAGTGTATGTGGGAGGGGCCCTTTAAGGGAGCGGCTAGCTGTTGCCCCGGAAGCGCTAGTCCGCCCGTTGACCCCGTGTGCAGCTGTGCCTGGCATCCCTATTTCGATGTGTGCTACTTTGACGTGTAGACGTTCCCTCGCTGCGCCTATTTCGATGTCGGGCTGAGCAACGTCGAAGTTGAACATCGACGTTGCTGGCCCTGGAGGACGTATCGACGTTATTCATCGAAATAGCCTATTTCGATGTCGCAACATCGAAATAAGCTATTTCGATGTTGGGTGCACGTGTAGACGTAGCCAAAGATGGCTCAAAAGGACAAAAGTGAACAATATTGTCCATGCATGCGCACACAGTTCCATTCCTATTACAGCTCCCGCAGCCCACCACCCTCCCCTTTGGGCCCTCCTACCAGCCTAGGAGGGAATGCCTGGGAGCCATTCACCTGGCTGGGACCAGGGTCCACCACGAGTGACAACTGATGATTGGTGGCCCTGTACTGAAGCCAAGGGCAGCTAGAGAACAGTCCAGAGCAGAAGCCAAGTCTGCAGAGATGGTTGGGTAGCCTTCATGCTGGTCCAAATCAGAGGAAGTCAAAGACAAACGTCAAGATCTGATAGGAATCAGCAGCAGAAGATGCAATCCAAGTGGGGGATCGGTGTGCTGGTGACTGGAGGTTTTACAAGGCAGCAATGCAGGGTTATGTGAAGCAGCAAGGTAGTCTGGTGAGCAACCATCAGACACTGGCCTGTTGTTCATACAGCTTCCTCTTCCTGTGGGGGCCTTTGTATATTTCAGGTGCTCAGTGAGTGCGCTGCCTTTCTATATAATCGGGGGCCTGGGGCATGGCTGAGCAACAGACCAGTTCCTTTTGGTTGCTACTAAGGCACAGCCCCAGCCTCAGTAGGTTGAATCCCAGGCAGTCTGGGGAAAACACACCAAAGAGGCCTAGAGGCTGGGGGTGGAGTGTGGGTGGGGTTGAGCTGGCAGTTTGGGAAGGCATTGTCTTCCCCTACTTATTATACCCTCCACCCATGATCTCATGGGCCATGTACTCTTCCTACCTTTGGCCTTGGACTGGTGTAGGGGAGTTTTATTTTTCATTGAGAAAATGGTTTATTGGAGAAAGGCTTAAGGAGGGAGACATGAAATATAGGGTGCCCCTTGAAGTAGCTGGGCAGCTTTGGCCCTCAGAACGATCCATGTGGCATGCAAGTGGCCTTTGATTACCCAAAGTATCCTTCCCAAAGGGCAACAGGGCAAATGTATAGGGCCTGCAAATGGGAGAGTCCACTGGGGACACAGATGCATCTGTGAATGGGAAGGAATCCCTCCTTTTGTGTGAACTTTCCTTGAGGCTCGGCATTGGAGTTTGGAATATCTGGGCAAAGGGGTCATTTGGTGGTGTAAAACACACAGCCATGAATAAATCAGATGGTGACGCTTGTCCAAAGAAGTGATGTGGTTTCAGGAAGACAGGAATCTCTTCCTCAGACTCTGTTAGTATAACTGGTACATTGTCCTTTGCAGGACAGAACATCTGCCTTACCATTGAATGAGCCAGGCTGGTAGGTGGTAGCAAAACTGACTCTAGAGAAAAAAAAGACCTAACAGAACTATTGCTAGGCTAAGGCTTTAGCACAGCACCGGTGTTTTAGCTTTTTGACAGTTGAATTAAAAGTGAGAGTGGCTCCAGTGCAAAGCAGTCAATAGTCAAGTAATTTCATAGAATCATAGGGTTGGAGGTGACCTCAGGAAGTCATCAAGTCCAGTCTCCTGCTCGAAGCAGGAGCAATTCTAACTAAATCTTCCCAACCACGTCTTTGTCAAGCCAGGACTTAAAAAACCTCTAGGAATGGAGATGCTACCTTCTCCCTTGGTAAGCCATTCTAGGCTGTGTCCACACTAGCCCACTTCTTCGAAGTTGTACGGGTACTTCAAAGTGCCCGCAACTACACAGCTTGCCGGTACTTCAAAGTTTGCGGCTTTGAAGTTGCAGTGGGGAGAATTAGCCTAATGAGGTGCTGCATATTCATTGCAGCACTCCACTAGTATCCTGCACTCAGGCTGATTACCGTGCCCCCTTTGAAGAAGGGGACTAGTGTAGACACAGCCCTAATGAAATATTTTTTCCTAATATTCAGCCTAGGCCTCCTCTACTGCAACTTGAGACTATTGCTCCTCATTGTACCAATTGCCACTACTGAGAACAGCCTTTTTGGAACCACCCCCCACCCCCAGATAGTTAAAGGCTGCTATCAAATCCCCCATCACTCTTCTCTGCAGACTAAAGAAGCCCAAATCCCTCAGCTGCTCCTCATAAGTCATGTGCTCCAGCCTCTAATCATTTTCATGTTGAAATACTGTTGGGGGTTGAGGGGGGAGGCACAACTGGACACAGTACTCCAGATGTGACCTCACCAGTTTCGAATAAAGGGAAATAATCACTTCTCTAGACTTACCAGAACTGTTCCACCTAATGCACCCCAATATGCCATTAGCCTTTTGGGCTACAAAGGCACACTGTTGACTCATATTTGCTCTCTGTAATCTCCAGGTTCTTTTCTGCTGAACTGCTGCTCAGCCAGTTGGTCCCCAGCTTGTAACAGTGCTTCAGATTTTTCCACCCAAAGTGGAGGACTCAGCACTTGTCCTCATTGAACCTCATCTGATTTCTTTTGGCCCAATCCTTCTAGCTGTCTAGATCACTCTGGACCCTGTCCCTCTTCTCTTAGCAGTCACTTTATAATGAGTAGGATGTCTTCGTGTCACCCTCCTGTTTGTGAGTCCAGAGAAGGCTGACCAGCCTGAACCTGGAACCTCAGGTCTTTTCACAGAAGGGGCAGGTGTTGGCAGCTGTTGGAGGGGCACAAAGCAGCTTTTGCTGCTCTTTTCTTCTTCTCCACCTCTCCTCGGTTGCATTGTGATGGGACCTCTCAAACTGGGCCATCCCCTCATGGATTACTGCTTTCCACTGCAGTCCTAGGCAAGGTTCTCCCCAGTGTCGACACCAATGCTGCACTTTTTCATGTGTACCTTCAACATGTCCTTATATTGATTCCTCTGGTCCCCAGTGCTCATCAGTCCTTCCTCCATATTGGAAAATAGAATCTGTTTTGGGAGGGGCTGATCAGACATCTGAACGAAGTTGTTGATAAATGATAATGGCTTCAATGCTGGTACAGTTGCATTGGAACAACCGCTGCATGGTATACAAGGAGAGTTGTCTTGGGGTAGCTGTCCCTGTTTGTAAAGACTTTTTGTTTCAGGAGGGCAAAAGCAGAGCTTGCACAGCTCAGAATATGCTGGATTTCTGTGTCAATGTTGAGTTTAACAGAAAGATGACTTCCAAGGTCCAGGAAATGCTCCGTATTTTCCAGCAAGTCTCTGTTGACTTCAACAGAAGATACATGAGATTGTTCCACTGGCAAAGGTTAGTGGAGTACCTTGGTCTTTTTGATGTTCGCTCTGAGGCTGAGATTCTCATATGCTTTGGTGAATGCACTTAAGATGGTCTGAAGGGCTATGGGAGATAGAGCACAATCTGGAGAGTTAGACCCTATCCCTACCCTCCAACATATCAACCTCACCCCCAGCTTAGAGTCATCTGCAGACTCGCTGACGCTGCAATCCATTTTCCTCATCCAGGTCAGCAATAAGACTGTTGAACAAAACAGACCCTAGAACTGATTCTTCAGGTTCTCTGCTTGAAACCAACTATCAACCAGACATAGCGCCATTGCTCACTACCCATTGAACCTGACAATCTAGCCAGCTTTCTATCCATCTTATAGTGTATTTATGCAATCCATACTTCCTTACCTTGCTGGCAAGCATTAAGTGGGAGACTGTAAGAAAAGCTTTGCTAAAGTCAAGGTATGTCCACATCCAGTGACTTCTCCATGTCCACAAAGCCAGTTACCTAGTCATAGAAAGCAGTTTGTTCAGGCATGACTTGCCCTTGGTGAATTTATATTGACTCTTCCTGATCACTTTCCTCTCTTCCAAGTGCTTCAAAATGGATTCCTTAAAGATCCCCTCCATGATTTTTCCAGGGACTGAGGTGATTCTGACAGGTTTATAGTTCCTGGATTATCCTTCTTCTCTTATTTAAATTTGGACACTACATTTGGCTTTTTTGGGGGAACTTCCCCATATCCCAGAGTTTTCAAAGATAATGACTCTGCAATATCTGCCAACTCCCTCCACACCTTCAGATGCATCAAATCTGGCCCCATGGATTTGTGTATGTCCAGCTTTTCTAAATAGTTCTTAACCTATTCTTTGTCTACAGAGGGCTGCCCACTGCATTCTCATTCTGTGTTGCTTAGTGCAGTAATTTGGGACCTGACCTTGTCTGTGAAGACAAAGGCAAAAAATGCATTGAGTATTTCAGCTTTTCCCATGTCATTTGTCACTAGGTTATCTCCCTCATCCAGTAAAGGTATCACACCCTCCCTGATCACTCTCTTACAGCTACTATGCCTGTTGAAACCTTTCTTCTTGCACTTTACACCCCTTGCTACCTGCAATTCAAATTGCTTTTTGCCCTTTCTGATTAAACTGCTGCTTGCTTGAGAACTATATTTATACTCATCTATCCAAGTTTCCACTTCTTATATGCATCCTTTTTGAGTTTAAGTTCACCAAGGATTTTCCTTGTAAGCCAAGATGGTTTCTTACTATAATTGCTTTTCTTACTATGCATTGGGATGGTTTGTTCCTGTGCCTGCAAAAAGATTTCTTCAAAATACTACCAGCTCTCCTGCACTCCTTTCCCCTTCATATTAGCTTCCCAGGGGATCCTACCCATCAGTTCTCTGAGGAAGTCAGTGTGCTTTTCTGAAATCCAAGGTCTGTATCTTACTGTTCACCTTTCTTCCTTTTGTCAGGATCCTGAAATCTACCATCTCATAATCATTGCTCCCCAGGTTGCCACCCATGTTTACTTCCCCTACTGATTTCTCCCTGTTTGTGAGCAGCAGGTCAAGCTGCACCTGCCCTCCAGCACCTGTACCAGGAAGTTGTCCCCTATATTCTCCAAAAACTTCCTTGATTGTCTGTGTGCCTCTGTATTGGTCTCCCAATATGTGTCTGGGTGATTAAAGTCTCCCATGAGAACCAGGACCTGTGATCTGGAAGCTTCTCTTAGTTGTCTGAAGAAAGCCTCGTCTGCCTCATCCACCTGATCTGGTGGGCTATATCAGACACCAACCACAACATTCTCTCTCTTGCTCCCACCTCTAAGCTTAACCCAAAGACTCTCAAATGGTTTTTCTCCTTCCGTATACTGGAGCTCTGAGCAATTATAGTGCTCCCTCACATACAGCACAACTCCTCCTCCTTTTCTCCCCCTCCTCTCCTTCCTGGACAGTTTACACCCTTCCATGAACATGCTCCAGTCATGCGAATCATCCCACCAAGTCTCAGTTATTCCAATCAAATCATAGTTCTTTGACTGTGCCAGGACATCTAATTCTTCCTGCTTGTTCTCCAGGCTTCTTGTGTTCATGTACAGACATCTTAATAACTAGCTGATTGCTCTACATTCTGTATATGAATCCAGGGTCCTCCTCTGTTGCACCTTCTTCCATGTGTTTCTTCCTGGTATTCCTCTTCCCACTTGCCCCAGGACTTAGGTGACCTCCTCACTAGGTTTGCAAACAAATGCTCACAGACACACAGACAGGCAGACAGACACTTGGATACTCTCCACCCCCACCAGCTTACAGCACAGCCCCCCAAAAGCCGCACTTATCTGAACTCCCTTTGGATGTTTCCCAGACAAACTCCCTTGTTGGCTGTGGCCTTGTTTACTGCTTAGGTGAGTACCGGCAATAAAGGTAGAACATTATGGCTCTTGTGGTGGACAATTTAGTTTAGATTTAGAAGGGTAACTGTCCAGTTATATGAACTATTGAGAGGCATTTCGTGGACGTTGCCCTGAAGGAGAAGACTGTAATCAAAATCCCATAAGATACTGACATCCTTCTGTGTACAAATAGCATAAAGAAGCCCATTCTAAAAACTATCCAATATGTCGTCTAAGTTGTCCTTTTATCCAAAACACTAAATTAAGATGCCCAGCAGTCAAAATTATAACACAGACTGAGAATGGACCAAACCTGATAACTTCATTATGAACCTCTTCAAGTTTCTCAAGAGGTTGGATTCATACCTCTAGCTTTAAAGACTACCCATATGTTTTTGATTCCTACTCAAATTCTAACAGAGAAGAGGCCTATTTTCTCTTTGTCATGCAGCTGCAATCTCATGATATCAAATTACCTCAACAGCTTTCCAACATTCATGCTGGTGGAAATCTCATGGAAACAGATGCTCACTCTTGATTTCCAACATTTTGGGCCATGAAATCCAAACTCAAATTCTAACCTTAATTCAGCTTCCAGTCCAAGTACCAAACCCTACTCTATACCTAATCCAGACCCAAACATAGTTAGCTGAATTTAATATCTTCCAAGAATATGAGAAGTGGTTGCTGGGGTGTGGAATAAATGTACTCTGTTTTCCACTATCTTTTGTGGTGAGTTTAAGAGAAATAAAAGCTTTTCTACTGTATAGTGTTTTGTATTTTATTTATAGTGCAAGAATAAAATGACTGCGCAGTGTGACTATAAAAAATCCTTCTAAAGCTCTCAGTATTACTTAATTAAAAGATAATGGACAAAGGGAATAATAGGTTGCTTTTAAAATTTAAATGATTTTTTTTCATGATGGTGACTACCAAATGTCTATATTTGTAAAAGAATAGCAATTCATACATATAAAATTTGTGCTATTATTAACATACAGTATGTGCCAGCTTTTTATCAATATAGAAATCTGATAATTATCACTAGAACTATTAATTAAAATTAAGAAATAGCTAAATTAGGAATAGGAATGCCACTTATTTCTTAACATTCTGAAAGCAAAAATATCTACCTATTTTCCCTTACAAGAAGCTGACACTATGACAATAGAATAGAAGGTTGTCACAGTATAATAGTCCCCAGCTGCTAGATAAATGCTGAGCTGAAGCTGAGGCATTTATCAAAAATAAACATTGAAGAAAAGCTGGGAGACGTTGATCCTGTGATAATGTTCTGTTAAAATGACTTTATTTCTGGTATACCACGTAACTGCTGTAGATGCAATCATTTTTGTCTGATGGATGTCAGTGTAATAAAATGAAAGTTGCTCACTGAGTAACTGTATTGTGATTGGCTTTAGAGAACAGGCTATTGTATGTGTCAGCCAATCATAGAAGAGCTAATCCACAGATCCCAGAGGGGTTTCAAAAGCATGCTGTATTTTATTAAAAACTTGATTTCTGATTGGCTACTTTTATATGTGTTATCTGCTTAGCTAGCAAATTGACATATCTGTTATAATGGTAACACGACTATTACACCTAACCGCAGAGATGCCCCTGAAAAGTCTGCATCCAGCCCTGAACTTGGCTGTGGTGTTTGCATATGGGAGTTCATTTTAGTCTGTCATCAAGACAGACCCAACCATGAAGACAGAGTTAGAAGTCAGGTGTCTGGTTCAGGTCTACCCCTACATAAATCATGCAACTCTCTTCCAGTAAAGCTAAGTGCATGTGAGGGAATATATTATCCAACTCCACTCTGTGATGTCATTTGTTGGTCAGGTCTTGGATTCCACTGGACAGTCCCAGCACAACTTCAGTTTCCCCTTCCATGATACAGGGATGTAGATATATGTCACTTCTTCCCTCAGCAGGGTTTAGCCCATGTTTGTAAACATAAAATTTCTCCTCTCCTAGAGTCTCAAGAAGGCTTCTCTCCACCCATCTTTCTTCTGGTCTCTTCTCTTTCAGTCACCACTCTTAGTTTCCTTCTTTTACAGCCAGCAGCTGGAAGCACCATGGACGGTTATTACATTGTAGGAAAGGGAAAGATTTTTTCATTGGACTGCATATCATGCAAAAGTCTATAAACCCCTACAGAACTGTCCATTTGGCAATTCCCCTGCTCTAGGCCATTTGTTCCCCTTTGTGGCCCTCGTGGAGTGGGTTTGGCTGGGGTAAAGGGGAAAAGTGTCTACAATCATCATATTTCCAATTGCCAGAATGCCCAGGGTGAAGCTATCAAATATGTATAGGTCAGAAGCTCCCACCTGAAGTCAATGGGACCTACACACATTAGCTCGCATTTAAGTGCTTTCCTAAATTTGGAAGGATTTAAGCATGTGTTTGGTGCTTTCCTGAGTCAGATCCCTACTGTGTAAGTAGACTGTTATTAGGTTTTGAGTGTCAGTGTGAAATACGATAATCATTTTCATAGGACTATTGCTAATAGAAAGCAAGGCGAGATGGCTCTGGGTTCTACGAATTGTGAGACATACCTAACACCCATAATGTACATTGTCTTCCACCTGAGCATGGCATAGGTACAGCAGGGCAATGTGTAATTCTGCAAGCAAACACCAATTCCCTCTGCCTTGTAAAAGGGCCTTCTGCTTTTGTGGCATGGTGTTATACATCTTGAGCCTCATTCACTGCCTCCTCCTGTGAAAAATTTACACAAGCATTGAAAGATTGTGGAATACCCAAGGAAATCATTTTTCAGTCGATTGAGCTCTTAATGGAAAAGCCTCTCTCAATGCTATCTTACAAATTAGAAGATCCCCTGCTTCTAAATAGTTCAATTGAAATCAGCTTTTGTATTTATCCTTCAGGTCATTCAAACTCAAATGTTGTTAGCTCTGAGTCAAGAAGTCAGATTTTTAAAGGGAAAATGTCAAGTCCTTTTAGGCTTCAACTGACCTTTTAAACTACATTAGGGATTGGAAGCATTAGACATGGATTTCTACATTTTATATCACAGTATTTAACAAATGATCAAACACAACTCCCTAGAATACTATTTTTACAAGCTTGACATTTTGGTCTTAAAGGATGTCATTGGTCTTTCTTATACATAAAATTACCCTTGAGAAATTCAGTGTGTTTTCTGCATTTTCATTTCTCTTTCACAAAAAGGAAATTTTATGCATTTTGTTTCATGCTGTAATTTTGCACGCGGGTACTGCAAGCAGAACAGTATAACTACAAAAAGGCCAATACTGGAGATGTACATGAAGTAATTACTAGACTGTAAATTCACTCAGTGGGCTCAGTTGGTGTCATGCACTGATAGAATACAGCTTAAGTAATTTATGGACTGCAACAGAGCCCTAAGAATAATGCAGCCCTGTGTTCACGCCTGGACGGATACTGTTGTTAATACTACCGTATATATTTTTAAGCTGATGGGATAAAATCATTCTTACGAGTCCGAGTGTCTCTCTCATGTACATATGATGAACAAACTATGAAACTGAATGGGACTACGAATGTGTGAAGAGACATGTGTCAACTGAATCAGCAGTATATAGGCAAAGGAGGTCCTGGATCCCGTGCATTCAATAATAATAAGTTTTGCTATTTATCTGCAGTCACCTACAATACAAAAATCTGTAACAAAGATATATTTGTAAGTAATAGGTGAGGAGGAGAAGGGTTTCTTGGTATTTCTGAGTGAAGATAATGCTCATGAAAAGTGACTGGTTGACAGATTTAGGAACCAGTGTCTGACATTTAGCCATAGAATAGGTGAACCACAGGCTGAGGCATTGTGAGCTTCCCTTGTGTGATCACCTCAGAGATCACCAAGCTCGACCTAGAGGGATCCCCTCAAAGCTGGAGAGACTAGTTCACTGTGTCCATTCCATCACTAGGCCTCTTTGCTAACCCTAGCAGTGTGCAAAGCAGATTGTGAAGATTTACAAAGGGATCTCACGACTAGGCAACAAAACGGCATCTGAAATTTAATGTTGATAAACACAAAGGTGTGCAGGTCAGAAAACTTAACCCCAACTATATTTATAAAATGATGGGGTCTCAATTAGCTGTTACCACTTGACAAATCATAAATCATAGGACTGGAAGGAACCTCAAGAGGCCATCAAATCCAGTTACCTGCACTCATGGAAGGATCAAGTGCCATCTAGACTATCCCTGACAGTCGGTTGTCTAACTTTCTCTTAATAATCTCCAGTGATGGAGATTCCACAGCCTCCCTAGGTAATGTATACCTCTGTGTGAGTATCCTGATAGGAAGTTTTTCCTAATGCCCGGGTTAAACCACCCTCTCAGTTTTCTCCTTTCCAGACTAAACAAACCCAGTCCTTTCAACAGCTCACATTTTCTGAACCTTTAACCATTTTTGTTGTTCTTATCTGGACTTTTTCCAGTCTGCCCACATCTTTCCTGAAATTGGCACCCAGAACTGGGCACACTAGCTGAGGACTAATTAGCACAGAGCCGAGCAGACGAATTACTTCTCTTTCTTGCCGACAACACTCCTGCTAGTGCACCCCACAATGATGTTTGCTTTTTTTGCAACATGCCATTTTGTCTTCACTGCTCCAGTCTCAGTCCATTCTGGATTTTGATGCTTTTTCCTGCAGGTTTTTGCCTTCCTCGTTGTACCTTCTGGGAATCCCCATTAGCCCTAGACTTATCTTGACTCAGTAACCCACTGCTGTTCTTCATCTGCCCTTTCCCTCAGGGGCAAGCTGCAGCCTGAATTGGCCCCTCATCATTGGCAAGGAGGTTTGGACCTGCTGCCTTTTCCTGCCCTCTGTAGACCTAGTACCTCCTTAGGCCTTCGTAACAAGGCCTCAGCCAGGGGTTCGTGAAGTCAGACATCCCCCGCTTCTCCTGCCCTTCCCCAGCTTTGCTCTCTCCTGGGTAGTCTTCTCTAGCAAGTAGCCAGATCCATGTCACTCCTCCTCAGGAATGAGGCTGTATTCCCTCGAATGAGCCATCTTTTCAAACAGGCTTGCTGGGCCCTGATTGTCAGCATCAAGCCCTCATTCAGTTGGCTCCCTGAGGTACCTTTTCCCAGAGCTGTGTTTTAACCCCACTTCAGCCATTGCTGAGCAACCACCGCATCACACAGATCTTATCAAACTCCTTTACTTTTCACCATATATCTGTTACTCTTAATGGAAAATACCTGTAATAGGACAAGAAGATTAGGTAAACCAAAGCAAGTCTTTTCATTACCTGAGTTCAGAATAGGATTGTCAACAAGCTATGACCCAGAATAATAACCCTGCTGTCACAATACAAACAGGCACGCCTAAGAAATAGGGTAGTGCCAAACTCATGACTCTGAAAAATGCATCACAGACTGAGCAATCTGGTTTTCTCCAATGAAATTTGATTTTCTGTGTGTGTGATTTTAGCCTTTACTATACAGATTTCATTGGCGGGAGGAGACTAGCTTTTCTCAAACTGGGGGCCCTGGCCCAAAAGGGATTTGTGAAGGGCAATTGCAAGGTTATTAGAGGGGCATTGAAATATCTGCCACCCTTCTGCAGTGCTTTCAGAGCTGGGTAGCTGTAGAGGGCTGCTGTTGACCAGGTGTGCAGCTTTGAAAGAGATGAGATCCCAGTCAGCATCTGCTGGTCTTCAGCTCACCTGCCCAGTGCTGAAGGCCGTGCCATCATCAGCAAATCACAGAGCCATTGCCAAAAAGTAGCAGTGCAGAAGTAAGGGTAGAAGTTCCTTATCCCCCCCAATAATAATATTGCAACCTCCTTACATGCAGCTCCTTTTTGGGTCAGGACCACTACAATTACAACACTGAAATTTCAGACTTAAATTGTTAATATCATGATATTTATGATTTTTAAAACCCTGCAACTGTGAAATTGACCGAAATAGACCATGAATTTGGTAACGGATTAATAAGAACATGTAACATGTTACTGTATCTCACTCTTACTTGGATACATTTTAACACAGGGTTTGGCAACCACTTGGCTGGTCAGGGAATCTGTTGGTAGGCTGTGAGACATTTGGTTTACGCTGGTCATCTCCGGGCATGGCAAACCACAGACATTGGGAGCTGCGTGGGGCCATCCCTGTGGATAGTTAATGTAAACAAAATGACTTGTGGCTCACCAGTGGATTACCCGCCAGCAGATGGGCCACATGCCACAGGTTGCCAACCCCTCTTATAACACCTAAATTAGCCAGCTGTATTAAATGTAACAAAGCAAAGCCAACTAAGGGCTTTTCTCTTTGTGGTTGAATTAACTCCCTTGAAATGACACTCTTTTCTCAAAGTTTGACTTTTGTTTGAGAGCTTTTCATTTCTTGCCACACAAGGGAGGCCCAGATGGCTTTAATAATTATGGGGAAAAGAACATTACAAAGAGCTCAAGGTAATGCACTTGTGCTCTTCAGGTATTGTAGCATTAGTGGGGTAGTTGTGATAGCTGATGCATGAAGATAGGACTACTTAATTTGTAAATCTTATGAAGCAGGCCTCATGATCATTTTATATCTCTTTGGAAGCAATTAGATAAGAGGGCTTGTTGGTCTCTCCACTGGGACTATCATCACTGTCTTTTATCTCAGCCAGCTCAGTGCATTAACAATTAGACTCTTGCTTGAGTTATGCTGAAGTGCTCACAGGATAAAGCTTAGGAAAAAATGATATTGCCCCCTTAGCTCCCATTGTCAACAATCCTGACTTCCTTCTTCCATTAACAAGATATGGCAAGGAAAAGGCATCACAAAATTGAAACAGCTAATAACTAATGATAACTTAATGGATACAGCTCATCTCTTCTGATGGTGGCTGGGCTCAGTTTGGGCAAGGTTACGTGTGGTCACCAAGAAAGGAGTTTTGTACCAGGTAACAAGGCTCTAACAACTTTTTGAAGCAAATAGAAATGGATTTGGCCAATCAGGAACAAAGGTGTTCGAGACAACAGATCAGGGGAGAAAAAATGTTTAGTAACCTTGAGACAGCATGCACACAATTTGGGGAATTTTGGAATTTTTTGTACTTTTGAAAAGCAGGGGAGCTCATCTGCTGGTCCTGTTTTTTCTCTAATCACGCTGTATTAAGAAAACAAAAAAGCAGTCCAGTAGCACTTTAAAGACTAACAAAATAATTTATTAGATGATGAGCTTTCATGGGACAGACCCACTTCTTCAAATCAGAGCCATCTGAAGAAGTGAGTGTGTCCCACGAAAGCTCATCACCTAATAAATGATTTTGTTAGTCTTTAAATTGTTACTAGACTGCTTTTTTGTTTTCATAGTATATAGACTAGCACGGTTTTCTCTCTGTTACTATTCAACACGCTGTATTAATAATTTCCAAAAAGTTTGCCAGGAACCGCCCTGATCAGCAGGGAATTCAATTTGATTTTTAAAACTCCTTAGTCTTTCCACTGTCTCCAGCTTTAAAGCTACAGTTCGCTGATAAGTGCTCTGTACTTGCTTTTTCAGGTTGCCTCCTTGTTTTAGCCAGTGCTCCCTTCCACAATTTACCTAATCATCAAAGAGGGAGTTTGAGTCCAAAGAGGGCCATACTATCTAGTGGTGAGACTCCAGACTGTGTTGTACAGTAAAAGAGCCAGTGGTTGCTTTGCCTAGCAGCTGGAATCAGTGGTGCCAGGGTAAGGCAAGCTGGGTGACTTTCCTTTTCCACAAGGTTCCAACCCAGAGCCCAAAGAAACAATAACTCAGAATATGCACCAACTGAACCTACATCAGCTTCTGTGCGTCTGCTGCTGCCACCAGTCTGTCTTGGGGTCCCCCCAGCAGTTTTCTAGGGTCACTCTCTGGACAGCCTAACTCTATCTTCAGTGGCTTGTCATTCTTGGTCTCTCTAGCTGAAGGGCCTGTGTCAACCTGACCACAAGGCCTCGTCTCAGCTGCTTGGTGCCTTGGTAGCTTCTCTGGAGGAGGCTGCAACACCCAACTGTTCTCCTGCTCTGTTCACTCATGCAGAGCTGAGCTGCTCCCTTTTGAACTCTGCCTCCATTGGGATCATGCCCAGAAGGTGGGTTGCCTGTCTCCAAAGCAGCTCAACTTTCCCCTCACCACAATGTGATTTTGGGTTTGCACACCCCATCACACAGAGTGTGTGACAGTGTAGGGTGCCCTTCTGGAGACACCACACCTGTTTCAAGAAACAATTCCGATTGATTAAAAGTGTAAGTTTAATAGACAATAAAACATACAAAACTGGCCAAAATACAGAATGCCAGGTTATTTACATTTATCAGGGCAAGCTTAAGACAATATCAGCTAAAGCATAGTTCTTGCACTAGTTTTCTCTTGTCCCTTACTGGTTCCCTCACTTCTTGCTCAGAATTTTATAACTATAGCTTTCCCTTCTCCCATCTGTCACTTCATCAGTCAGAAGGAAGAGAATAAACCTTGGGTATGTCTGTACTGCAGCTAGATGCGGTGGCGTGGGGGGTGGGGGGCTGGGCTGGCTAACTCAGGCTTGCAGGACTTGGGCTAAAGGGATGTTTAACTGAGGTATAGAAGTTGTTACTGGAGCCCCAGATCTACGAACCCATGAGGCAGGAGGATCCCAGAGCTGAGGTGGCAGGTCAAGATGGAACTATTAAAACCCCCTTAGCCTCAGCCCCACAAGCCTGAATCAGTTGAAAATCCACTCTGACAGTTCCCTGTGTAGGGTCAAACCAACAGTCTCTCCTAGCCCAATACCCTGTCTTCTGAGAGTGGCCATGCCAGATGCTTCAGAGGGAATAAACAGAACAGGGCAACTTGTCAAGTGATCCATTTCCTGTCATTCACTTCCAGGTTTTTGCAGCCAGAGGTATGGGGCACACAGAACACAGGGCTGCATCCCTGACCATTTTGGGTAATAGCCACAGATGGGCTGTTCCTCCATGAACTTCTCTAATCCTTTTTTTAACCTACTTGTACTTTTGACTTTCTCAACATTCCCTGGCAACACATTCCACTGGCTGCTAGTTCATGGTGTGAAGAACTTCCTTATGCCTGTTTTAAACTGGCTTTCTACTAGTTTCACTGGTGACCCTCAGCTATTGTGGTACACGAAGGGGTAACTAACACTTCGCTATTCGCTTTCTCCATGCCATTCATGATTTTATAAACTTCTGTCATATCCCCCTTAGTCATCTCCTTTCTAGGCTGAACCATCCTCTCCTCATAGGAAAGGAATTCCTTACACCTCATCACTTCTGCTGCCCTCGCTGTACTTTTTCCAATTCTAATCTGTCTTGTGTGAAGTGCATACAGCATTCAAGATGTATGTGTATCACAGATTTATGTATCCGCCTTTTGTCCTTCAAGGGTCTCCTCCATCCTGGAGTGTTCTGCCCCTTCTCCTATTTCTACCCCTAACGCAACTCACTTGACTCCTACTCAACTCACACCCACTGGTTGGGAGCTGAGTGTTGCTGGGCCCACCTCAAGGACTGAGCTCATAACACTGTGTTTGGGGGGGGGGGCAATGCACAAACCTCTAAGCTATCCCTCCCCTTCCCCTTGACCTGTAAGCAATAAGGATTTTCCTTGCCTGCTGATACCTTACATTTACAAGATACTCACAACACGTTATGTGCTTATGATGAGCTGTGCACACCAGACCAGCCCTGAGTGGGTAAACTGGGGTTTTAGAGACAAGTTAGGTTATTTGGTGTCACCGGAAAAAGGACATGCCGGGTTAATTAAGAGTGAAGGCCAGCTGAGCGAGGGCAGAGACAGCATCGTATAGCCACCAACCTGTGAGCAGAAGGGAATTGCAGGGGCAGGAAGCTGCAATTATTCCCTATGAGGCAAGAGGTTATTCAGGGCACAGAGGAAGTCCAGGAGAGTGTAAGCCCTGAGAGCCTGTCCTGAACTAAGAAGTCTGCCCAGAGGCTAGAAGGAAGTAGCTACGGGGAGTAGAGTAAGTTTGAATCATAGAATAGTAGAACTGGAAGGAACCTTGAGATATCTTCTACTCCAGTCCCTTGAACACATTGCAGGATTAACTATTATCTGTACTGAGTTCCCATGGTAAATGCAGAACCAGGCAAGAGAGTACAGAGGTGCTTTGTAGGAAAGTGTTCAGGGAAACAGCCACAGGGACTGAAAAATTGGCATTTTGTTTATAAGGTCCTTGGGCTGGAATTGGTGTGGTGTGTGGGCCTGGGTTGCCCACCAGCCACTGATGTAGAGGCATAGAGCCCTGAGATAGGACTCAACATGATTTTGAGATAGCATTTGTACAGTTGTCCTTTGTAGCCCCAGAAGGGGTGGATTAAACAGTGACCAGACTGGAGGCCCAAGGTAGCAGATGAAAGATTATCACAAAAGGCAGAATGAGCAGCAAGGGACTACCTAGTGCAGCCAGAGCTGTATCACCAGGCCTAAGTTTAAGGAGGTGCACCAGTGATAAACAGGAAACTTTTAAAATACCGTATGCAGGACTCATCTAAGCAGTGTCTGGCATGGGGTTATCTTGTTATTTCTATATTCTAAGGTACTTCACTCTGTATCATGGAAACTGACTCACTGCCTGGCCAGGTAAAGTCTGCATTGCCTGTTACTTTTCTATGGCTGTGTCTACACTACCACCTTCCTTCGAAGGAAGGATGGTAATTAGGGTGTTGGGAGTTTACTAACGAAGTGCTGACGTGCATAAGCAGCACTTCATTAGGCAAATTCCCCCCTGCAGCAACTCCGAGGTTTTAAACTTGGAAGTACCGGCACACATCTAGCCATGGCGCACCCGCTGATACTTTGAAGTGCCGGGGCAACTTCGAAGTCCCCTTAATCCTCTGGTATTTACAGCAATCCTAAATGGGAGGGTGGGAGGCGGGAATTTGCTGAACGAAGTGCTGCCCATTCAGCGCAGCACTTCATTAGTAAACTTCCAACACCCTAATTACCATCCTTCCTTCAAAGAAAGGTGGTAGTGTAGACAAGCCCTATATAAAGTACAGGTTGAACCACCTTTCTAGCCTGGCACTTTGTTGTCCAGCAGCATCCATAATCCAGCATGATTTTAGTTAGCCAGATGACCACTTATCACAGGTGTGGCCATGTTTCATGTGGTCCCATAAAGTTTGTTTACAGCCACTAGTCCCGGCTCTCAGTGCTGTTATTTAACTGTAATTTACCCCTCTGATACCTTCTAACAGCCCCGTGAGCAGTGGACGTGTTGTTAATGTTGCTTGGCAATATTCACCTCCCGTGGTTTGGCAAATTCTCCCATTTCACATGAGTCAGGTCCCTATAGTGGCAGACTAGGGAGGTTCAACCTATAGTATGGAACACCCATGTAGTATTGCTGTAATTTGGGTGTAGGGAATTCTGCAAGATTTATAGTTTGCAGAGGTCATTTATAATAGATTTCTCTAAGGCATTTGACTTGGTATCTCACAACATTTTGATTAAAAAACTAGAATGATACAAAGTTACCATAGCACACTTTAACTGGATTAGATATGCTAGCTAACACATAAGGCTCAAACTATAATCATAAATGGGGAATCATCATGAAGTGAGTGTTTTTGCAGTGGGGTCTTACAGCCTTACCCTGTTTAACATTTTGATCATTGGTCCAGAAGAAATAGAAAATCATCACTGGTGAAGTTTGCTGTTGACACAAAAATATGGGAATAGTAAATAATGAAAGGGACCAGCTCTCTGATTCTGAGTGGTTTGGAATGCTCGGTAAACTGGGTACAAGCAAACAACAGGTATTTTAATATCGTTAAATATAAATGTATCTGGGAACAAAGAACGTAGGCCGTCCTTACAGGATGAGGGACTCTATCCTGGGAAACAGTGACTGTGAAAAAAGGCTGGGGATTGTGCTGGATAGTCCAAATGAAAAGGAGCTCCCAGTGTGAGGGTGTGACCGGAAGAGCTAATGCGATCCTGGGATGCCCAAAGAGCAAAATCTTAAGTAGGAGCAGAGAGGTTATTTTACCTCCATGTTTGGCACTGGTGCAGCCACATCTGGAATACAGCATCCAGTTCTGGCGTCCACAGTTAAACATGGATGTTGACAAATTGGAGAGTTCAGAGAAGAGCCTCAAGAATGGTTAAAGGGTTAGAAAATATACTTCTAGTGCTATACTCAAGGAGCTCCATTGGTTTAGCTTAACAAAAAGAGGGTTAAGGGATGACTTGATCATCGTCTGTGAGTACTTAATGAGGTGCAAATATTGAAAGATGGTCTCCTCAGTCTAGCACAGCTAGGAATAACATGATCCACTGGCTGGAAGTTGAAGCTTATACTAGATGCTGCTTTTTCCTTCCCCTTCCAGTGGCAGAGCTCATGGAAGTGGGGGTGGTTGACCACTCTTCTGCATCCTATAGGGTGCGTGTGGGACATTTACAAGCTTATTACCTACTTGACAGAAGGAGGTATAGGATATGAGTTATCAGTCAGCAGCTTCAGCCCCACATAACAGGTGTTGCTGCTGCCAACTGAGTGTGGGGTGAGTATATACCACTCTAAATTCAGGTGGGAAAAGAAGTGTAAATTTATAACAATGAGGATAATTAACCGTTGGAACAAGTTAATAAGAGTTGTGGTGGCTCCTTAATCACTGACCATTTTTAAAATCTAGAAAGGATGTTTTTTCTAAAATACATGCTCTAGGTGTTATTAAGGGGGAGTTGCATGCCCTGTATTACACAGGAGGCCAGAATAGATGATTTCAATGGTTCCTTCTCGCTTTGGAATTTAAGAATGTACATGATTTCAAACCCTAACTATGATTTCTTTCTTGAGAGGCTGACTACAGACATGGCTTGTCTACACTAGGCCCCTCCTTCGAGGTGAGCTTGTAAACAAGCCTGAGCCGTGAATAGCAATGAGGTGCTGGTCTGCAATAGCATAAATCTCACTGCACAAACTTGGAAGTTGCTACCTTTGAAGAGCCAGCAAGCCCTGTAACCACAAGCACTTCGAAATACCCACACAACTTCGAAGTTCCCGTATTCCCAAAACGTACTGGGGGGAGTAAGGGAACTTTGAAGTTGCACGAGTACTTGGAAGTGCTCACAGTTATGCTGCTTCCCAGCGCTTCGAAGTTAGCAACTTCCAAGTTCGTGCAGCAAGAATTATGCTAATAAGGTGCTGCATATGCAGTGCAGCACCTCATTGCTGTTCACTGTTGGGGCTCATTTGCTTGCCCCCTTCGAAGGAGGAGGCTAGTGTAGATAAGCCCCAGGAAGACAGGCAAGTACAAAGCCAGATGTGGCTAGTTGCGCAGATACAAAAGCTGCCCTTAGCCAGAAATCAATTCTTTCAGTCAGTCAAGGGGGCTAACATTTAAATTGGTTTTATTCCAAAAGTGTACCATGTGTGGCAGATTTACATGGGCACGCTCTATTTTTATTACAGTTCAGCCACTGAAGTGAAAGCAAAATGTAAAGTTACAAGAACATGCCAAGGAAATTGAGGCATTGCTAGATTTATATAAGAGAAAAACGGTTTTTACTGCAACTGTCATCTTAAAGGGAGAATCTCTATAAATATAGTCCAGTGCTTTAGAAACCTGCACTAGCAGTAATTTTCATGTTCACATTAGAATGACAGAGACAGTAGCAGTGTCAGGTGTTTTGTGTGCCGGGGATGTTTAGAGTCATGTGGGATTCAGGGGTTGGATGTAATCACAACAGAAGGTTGGCTATCCAGAAAAGCAGTGAGGCTGGATTTCAACAAATGTATTCAGGAAAACAGATGTCTCATGTATGCGTATGGTTGAACCCTGAATGTTTTTTGCCCTGGCCGTCCCTAAAAAAAGTAAAACACTCTTGTTGGAGAATGGTACTAAAACTGAATTCAGTGTTGCCCTTAATATTGCAGTCTCTGACATTGTCCAAAGTTATGACATAGGAATTACTAACAGGCTATCTATCTAAAGTTGACCCTATCACCATAGTATTGGAACACCTCACAAGTAAGAAGCATATCTCCTCACAGCACCCATGGTAGGAAAGGGAGTATTCGTGTCCTTTTTGTACAGATGGGAAATTAAGACACAGAGAAACCAAATGCATTGCCCAAGGTAACACAAAGCCTAACCAATGGAATGAACCCAAATCTCCCATGTCCCTAACTAATGTCCTAAATACTGGACAACCCTTCTGCGCATCTCATGCATATCTTTAATATTCATTTGGACATACTAGACAAAAGCCTGCACTTGCCCAAACCTGCATAATCCCAATTAATTTATTCAGGTTTTGTGTGTGGAGCTCTGAGTAGAATCTTCCTTAGGGTGTGTATCCACTGAAAGAGTAGCATTTATATTTGTTGATCACTATGGCTACGTCTACACCAGCACACTATGTCGAAGTAGCCTGTTTTGACGTAAGAACATCGAAATAGGCTACTTCGACGCGTATCGTCTACATGTCCTCCAGGGCAGGTGCCATCGACATTCAACATCGAAGTAGTGGTGGAGAATGTTGAAAGGAGCCGCCCTGGAAGGAAATGCAGAGGGTCCACACACACAAGCACTCCCCGTCGAAATAAGGGGCCAGCAAAGCCCCACGCTGCTTCCTTAAAGGGCCCCTCCCAGACACACTCGGCCTGTACAGAACAAGATCCGCAGAGCCAACAACCTGTTGCAGACCCCGTGCACACAGCATGGACCCCCAGCTGCAGCAGCAGCAGCAGCAGCAGCAGCCAGAAGCCCTGGGCTAATGGCTGCTGCACGTGGTGACCATAGAGCCCTGCAGGGGCTGGACAGGACGTCTCTCAACCCCTCAGCTGATGGCTGCCATGGAGGACCCCGCTATTTTGACAGAGTGGGATGTGGATCGTCTACATATGCCCTACGTCACCGTTGAATGTTGAAGTAGGGCACTATTCCCATCTTCGGAAAGGAATAATGATTTCAACATCTCGCCACCTAACGTTGATTTCAACATCGAAATAGCACACAGTGCGTGTAGACGCGAAGCATAGTATTTCGACATTGTGCCAGCTACTTCAAAGTAGCTGGCTTGTGTAGATGCACCCTATGAGTTCTTTAAGTAAACCCTTCCAGACATAGAAAAGCTATCAGTAGAGTTATCTTGCTGTTGCCTCCTGCGTGACATTACAAGGAAGTGTTTGCCACAAGATATACGTGAAACCTCTGTTACTTTAAATTGAGGTTTCATTCTTCAGTGTCTCTTTTGGTTCTTACAGGATAGATTTCATTCATTCAGTCATCCAAAGATATGTCACTGTCTAAGCAAAAGGAAGCAGAAATCCAACAGAGGAGATTCTGCCATGCTAATTGTTAACATGCCGCTTTGCCCAACTTTCATTGGTTGCACAGCTAGCGGCACCTCTGTCCCCTTTGCATTTCTTCCACTTTTTACCTGGACTCTGGGTTACATGACTGTTTACTGATCATTCTTCCCTGGGTGCAGTACTTGTGGTTCTTTCCTTTGGGAGTCTGTCATGAGTTATCTGTGGTCTTAACCAGTTTTATTCCTGATAGCATCCCAAGCAAGTTCAGCTTCTTCAGATATACCACCAGGTCCTGTGCATCTGTCTGTTCCCTTGCTCAGCTCCCTAACAATTCACTCCAAGTTGAGTCTGTTCCTTCTTAAACAAACCTTGTCCTTTTGATCTCCTGCATACTAATAACCAGGTCAAGGTCGAGAATTTTTAAATTATTTCACAGCAGCTCCACTTCCATTGTTCCAATTCTCATAATTTTATCCCAAGTGCTGTACTCTTTGGTGTTTTGTTCTTAAAGCCCCAGACCCTGGAGGGTTTTGGTTACAAAGGAATATCTGCTTTCACTGGGGAAAAAGTAGGTTTATAGCATTCATGGTTATTGTGAAAAGTTTGGAAACAAGCCCTAAAGGCTCAAAAATTAGAAAGAAATAAAAAGTTGATTTAAAAGATGATTTTTTAACCAGTCTCATGAGTTTTTAACTTCTGTGGTTGTCAGGCTGAATTTGTGTGAATGTTTGGTTGGGAGGACCTAGTAATCTAAAACATACCTATTAACGCTGAGCTATTTCGGACACTGTGCAGTTTTTTTTTCTTTTCTTTGCCTGAACGGGTATCCTGATTACTCTAACTCTGCATTGAAGATAATGATCCTGACCATCTCTAGAAAGCAGTTTGAGACATACTGATGAAAATGCTATATCAGAGTAAGGATTATTTAGTTATTATTAACAATCATTATCTTTCGATACTCCAGTTAGATTTCGGCAGTGAAACATTTTGTGCAACAATGCACACAGTTGCTAAGCAGAACTGTATCACAACTAACAGTCTGTTTCTTCCAAGAATCAATGTTCATACAATCAACTCCACAGAACTTGTAGACTGTCTCTAGTAATACCTTATAGTTACTCCCAATAAAATTACAAATATTAAAGTTGTTCAACTCATTTGTTCACAGAGGCAAATTTCTGTAATGCAAAACACTAAGGCTGTGCCTACACTAGCTCCCAGCTTCGAAGGGAGGATAGTAAGTAGGGTGTTGGATTACTAATGAAGTGCTGCGGTGCATATGCAGCACTTCATTAAGCTAATTCTCCCCCATGGCAACTTCGACGTGTAGAACTTCAAAATGCCGGCTTGCATGTAGCCGTGGCTCACCCGTGGGTACTTCGAAGTCCCTTTACTCCTCAAAATTACATGCAAGCTGGAACTTTGAAGTTGAACAGTTTGGAGTTGCCACAGGGGAGAATTACCTTAATGAAGTGCTGCATATGCACGGCAGCACTTCATTAGCAATCTCCCAACACCCTACTTACTATCCTCCCTTCGAAGTTGGAAGCTAGTGTAGACACAGCCGAATGGTTTTAATCTATAGTCATATAACACTAGGGGTGCATCTACACTAGCCAGCTACTTCGAAGTAGCCAGCACAATGTCGAAATAGCATGTGTCACGTCTACACGCACCGTGTGCTATTTCAACGTTGAAATCGAAGTTAGGCAACTAGACATCGAAATCGCTATTCCTATCTGAAGATGGGAATAGTGCCCTACTTTGACGTTCAGTGTCAAAGTAGGGCATGTGTAGATGATCCGTGTCCCACTACTTCAAAATAGTGGGGTCCTCCACGGCAGCCATCAGCTGAGGGGTTGAGAGATTCTCTGTCCAGCCCCTGCGGGGCTCCATGGTCACTGCGCACAGCAGCCCTTTGCCCAGGGCTTCTGGCTGCTGCTGTTGCTGCAGCTGGGGGTCCATGCTGCGTTCACAGAGTCTGCAACCGGTTGTCAGCTCTGTGGATCTTGTGCTGTGCAGGCCGAGTGTGTCTGGGAAAGGCCCTTTAAGGGAGCGGTCTGGAGCTTTGTTGGCCCCTTATTTTGATGGAGAGCGTTTGTGTATGTGGATGCTCCACATTTCCTTCCAGGGCGGCTCCTTTCGACATTCTCCGTCGCTACTTCGATGTTGAACGTCGACGGCACCAGCCCTGGAGGACGCGTACACAATACACATCCAAGTAGCCTATTTCAATGTTCTTATGTCAAAATTGGCTACTTTGACGTAGTGTGCTAGTGTAGACATAGCCAAGGATGGGCATGCTAGAAATAGCTTGATAGATAATCACTGATATTTGCATAGTACTTTTATTCAAAGATCCCAGATCTTTAAATAAAAAGATCATTCCTCCCATCTTTTGGGTCCAGATAGATAGTTACTCTTGGGAGGAAAGCAATCTAAAATTGACTGGTAGTTAGGATGTAAGAACTCTTTTGAATGAAAGTTCTCACAAGACAGAGGCCTCGGCCCATTCCTGAAATGTTTTACAGTATTAATTTTGTCCACAGTTGAGAAAATATACAGCTTTCAAGTATCCAAGTCACCTACCTTTCCCGTCCTCCAAGAGCCTTTCAGATCTTTTCCTTTAGAACTCTTGTTGGGAATTAGCTAATATTCTGTACCATTACTCCAATGAAATCTCATATTTTTAGTGCTGGAAGACCCCTACCGAATCAACACAGATTCCGAGTGACTAATTCCCCTACATTTGCTATCTATAGAGGGCTACTGATATTGCAGCCCAGCTTAATTTAGTTGTATTGTATAGCTAACTGTAGAATATAAAATATAGTATGCGTAATAGTGACACACATCCATATTTTAAGATAATATTAATACAGAGGAGTGTCTTTAAATGGCTGGAAGGTGTAGGAGAGTCCGCTGAATCCACCAAAATGAAACAGAAATACAAAGAGAAACACCTTTAAATGAATAGAATGAAGTTGCTCCCAAAATTGGCTTCCTGTGAGCCAGTGGGAAAAGATGTAACAAAAAAACCTGAACTGACAAAAGAATCGCTTTTAAATGAATACATTAATGGTGTAGCAAAGTGCAGTATTTCATAGAACGTACCTCCAAAATACATAGCTGCTGTTATCTAAGAGATGTTTGGACTTTTCAGTACAATGGTTTTGCCGACAATGGCAGTGTCAATAAAGAGATTTCCAAAACCGTCAAACAAGAATCAACCTGATGCTGGCAGGCTTTTACGGCATCTGGTTGGATGCACTGTTTAGCATGCTGGATTTCACTTAGTGAAGGGAGTATCTACCTAGGTCACACAAGGGGTGAACTGTGGTCAGAGAGCTGAAGCCAGAGAGTGGCTGATATTTTGACAGGAGACTCTGTGTGGGAAGAATATGTTATGCATACATTGTGCCTGGGATAATGAATAGTATAACTTCTTTCCTCTTCCAAGAGCTTCAGTGGGGAGGACACCTGGATTTCTCTCTCTCTCTCTCTCTCACGCACACAGCCCCACAGGAACTAAAAACGATTTATTCATTCATGAAACAGACTATATTGTGTGTAGGTTTTATAATTTTATTTTCTTCGGGTATCTTGGGGAAAACAAACACCTGATTTCTCACTAGATGCTTCTGTGAAAGATTTTTCTTTAAAAATATTTAGTAATTCTACTTGTGATAGGGAAGCCTCTGGCAACTCTTCATCTCCCTTTTTTCTTTGCTATGCTAAGTGGAGATGGTCACTTCAGTGCAGGAGATCAGAAGCTTTCTTAGTCACCCCACCTTTCTTGGCTGCTTTTGTCCTTCCCCCTTTCAGCCTGCCAGTGGGCAAAGAATGCGTCAGCTTTTATGGGATGTGTACTACTGCTGCCCTCTACAGGTTGCACTAGGTATGCAAAAAGTACTATTCATACAAAAAATACTATTGATAGCTACAGGAGTTTAATCAGTAACCCACGTGAGAGAGCTCTGTGCCTTGTGGGTCAAAGGTCCAGGATTCAAATCACATCTGTCATTCAGTGTATGACTGAGACATTATTTCTTGTACAGCCATGGAATCCGTCTTAAGCAGGTGTTCATTTTTTATGCACAGCAGCTATGGTTACACTACAGGACTCTGCCAACAGAAGTCACTGTCAGAGGAAATTTCCCAACTAAGCTTCTGTCCACAAGGGGCATCCACATACTAAAAGTGGATCAGAAGAGTGATCTGCTTTGCCGACAGAGAGACCAGATTGCCCAGCTGCTATCTCAACAAAACAGGCACTCGGAAGCACAGCAGACAGGGCTGCCCGTTGTTGCGGATAACCAGTTTGTTGATAGAAGGCCCCCCCAGAATGTCCACACAGCTTTTTTGTCAACAGAATCTTTCGACAGCGGTGTTATGCCTCTAAGCTTTGAGGCAGAACATTGCCAGCGAAAGTGCTGAATTTTGTGCAGACACTGTCAACAAATCCCATTTTGTGGTTGCACTCTCCACGAGTTTTGTCAGCAAAACTATGGTTTTGCTTGTAAAACTCGCTAGTGTAACCATAGCCAGTATAGATTCCAACACCTGAGTATACATATGCCTGGCAAGTGTGCTTAAGTAAGCCCATGAACAGCTCCATGTATATCTTTTTTCTTCTTTGAACTGTACGAACTTTGGCTTTTGTTTTTAAATGTGGTTTGTAGGGGAAGGATGAGAAGCAACAAGGTTCAAAAGTAGGTTTAACATTTTGTTCTGAAAGCCATGAGGTTTGTACTCTTTCTGCTCTTACATTTCCAATTATAGGCCAAGTCTCCTGTTCTAATGAAGCTGAGTGAGGCATGATTTGTCCTTTAGTGTGTCACAAATGATAAACACAATTATTAACATTCTTACTGGCTTACACTTCAAGCTCTTTTATGCTGATAGCTCGTAAAAAGTTAAATGTTACTGATCATACTGGATCTGATTTCTCTTACAAGAAGTAAGTTTCATGCCAGTGCCTCTTGCATTGTGACTGCTGGGAGCATGGTATATTCTACATTAATGTGATTTAAAAGTGAAATTTAATTTCACATTCCAGTTTATTTTATTACTTTCTGTTCTGTACCTTTCCCCGCTTTTGTGGGGATCGTTAGCGAGACAGCACATACCTGTCAAGAAAAAACCTGTATTTCAAATGTGCTAGCGTTGTATAAAATACATCGTGTAGTGTTTTGCCTCTGGCATTCTAAGCACACATGAATGACACATTGTGTGAGCTTGAACATTGTCCAGTTAGTGCCAGTGTATACGGCTGCAGTCATTTTGCATAAATATTTGCTGGCCTTCTGGGATGTCTGGGAATTTTGGGGAGCAATATTTCATCTGCGTCTAACTACACCAAGTTTTTTAGAGCTGCTTGCTCCTCTCACAGGTTTTGCAGTAAGGAAATCTTCCTGTCATCTTAGTAAAGCTGTTCAAATTATGGAGAGATGGTGTCATTTAAATGGCAAAAACCATAGTATGTAATTCTCATGCATAAGATGTTCAATAAAATCTCTCAAAAATAATCTACTTTCCAATCTTCAGGGGCCCCTTACATTTGCAAAGGATAGAGGGCAGGTTTTAAATCAAGAGTGGATGTGTTTCCAAAGGTCTGCACTAGTCCAAAAAAGGAATTAATTCAGGGAAGTTGTATGCCCTGTGCTATTTATGTGGTCAGAGAAGATGATCACTGTGGTCCTGTCTGGCCTTAGAATCTATGAACTCCCTAACACTTGTGAGCCAGATTTTCAGCTAGTGTACAGTGGATGGCTCCATGGGAGTTGATATAGCTCTGCAGATTTATTTTAGCTGAGAATCTGACTGTTGCTTTTATATCAATACCGGCATTTCCATATTTCAATCTTTCTTGGACTGCTACTATCTGTTTCCTTTCCCCACTTTAAGATCTTGAAAGTACTCCATTGGGAATTGTAGTCAAGCACTGAGATATGTATCACTTAGTAGCTACGTCTACACTAGCACACTAAGTCGAAGTAGCCTCTTTCGAAGTAAGGACATTGAAATAGGCTGCTTTGACGTGTATCATCTACACGTCCTCCAGGGCTGGTGCCGTCGACATTCAACATCGAAGTAGCGACAAGGAACATCGAAAGGAGCCGCCCCGGAAGGAAATGTGGAGCGTCCACACACACAAGCACTTCCCATCGAAATAAGGGGCCAGCAAAGCCCCAAGCCACTCCCTTAAAGGGCCCCTCCCAGACACACTTGCCCTGCACAGCACGAGATCCACAGAGCTGACAACCAGTTGCAGGCCCCATGCACGCAGCATGGACCCCCAGCTGCAGCAGCAGCAGCCAGAAGCCCTGGGCTAAGGGCTGCTGCATGCAGTGACCATAAAGCCCTGCAGGGACTGGACAGAGTGTCTCTCAACCCCTCAGCTGATGGCCGCCATGGAGGACCCCGCTATTTCGAAGTAGCGGGACGCGGATCGTCTACACATGCCCTACTTTGACGTTCAACGTCGAAGTAGGGCGCTATTCCCATCTTTGGATGGGAATAGCGATTTCGACATCTCACCGCCTAACGTCAATTTCAACGTTGAAATAGCACATGGCGCACGTAAACGCGACACGTGCTATTTTGACATTGTGCTGGCTACTTCGAAGTAGCTGGCTAGTGTAGACACACCCTGTAAGTTGAGCCCATTCAAAGAAAATGTGCTTCAGTACAGCCGAGTAAAAAGTGATCTATCTAAGTAACAAGAAATGAAGGCCTTACCCATAGACTTTGGGAAAGATTTAGGAGATGTAATGGATAAGCAAAGCAACTTAAGCTCCTAGTGTGATGCTGCAGCAAAAGGAGCTAATGCAATCTCTCGGGCTACGATTACCCTCCAGTGCTCTGTCAACAGAAGTCACTGTTGGAAGAGATTTCCCAAAAAACTTCTGTTGACAGAGTGCAGCCACACACAAAAGCCAATAGAGAGAGCGCTCCACTCTGTTGACAGAGCTGCTAGACTGCCTGGCCTTTCTTTCGACAAAACAGGCACCGGGAAGCACAGCAGACAGGGCTGCCCATTGTTGTGGGTGCCCTGTCTGTTGAGAGAAGCCCCCCAGGGGCATTTACGGAGCTGTGTTGTCAACAGTTATGCCTCAAAATTTTGAGACAGAACACTGCCAGCAAAAGTGCTGAGTTCTGTCCACGCACCGTTGACCAAACCCATTTTGAGTATAAATGCTCCACGGATTTGTTTTGTCAACAAAACTCTCTAGTGTAACCGTAGCTTAGCTATATAAAGTGAGAAATAGGGAGGAGGTTTTACCTATGTATACCGTACTGATGAGGCCAATGTTCCACCCAGGTCTGGAGCCCACATTTTAAGATGGATGTTAAAATCTGGAGAGGGTACAGGAAAAAACACAACACAAATGATTTGAGAACTGCAAAAAAGTCCTTACAGTAAGAATCTACAGAACGTTATCTGTTTAATTTGTGAAAAAAGTTTCAGAGGTCCAATGCATAAGTACCATGACAGAAAGAAAGTACTAACTAAAGGGCTCCTTACTCTAGCAGAGAAAGTCACAAGTACTAGCGGGCAGAAATTAAAATTAAAAAAATAAAATTAAAAATAAACTTACAATTATAACTGTGAAAATTATTAGTCACTGGAACCAACCACCAAGGGCAGAGCTGGATTCTCCATTGACCTATTTCAAAACAAAATTGGATGATTTTCTGGAAGATATGTTTTAGTCTACAACATGTTACTGATCTTAACATGGGGTTATTGGGGAATTTTAATATCCTGTGGTGCAAAGGAGGTGACAATACAAAATGTAATGGTCCCTTCCAGCTTTAAACTCTGCAATTCTATTTTCACATGATTGAAGATTTGCAGATTTGGATCAGCAACAAGGATTCTCCTCATTTCTGCATATAGTACTTCTGTTGTACACTACCCGTTAGTGCAATGTTTAATCTTCAAAAGTGCTTTTGTCTTTCCAAATCCTACTTGAGCTACTTTCCTTAGAAGTTATGCTGAGACAAATGTGAAGGGAGGCAACTGGTGTAACCAAAATCTTGGCCTGACTGTGTTATTTGTAACCGACTGTCCCTACAGGAGCAAGAAGTTCATATTCACAGGGCTGCACCTGATGCTATTCCCAAGAGATGTATTGGCTCAGTGCATCTCTAGTTACCCAGAGTCTGCCCCTTTCAACCTGGTCCAGGCCGTTTTCAGGGTGTTCCAGTAGAGTGAGTGCTCACAAGGAATTGCTGGTGATTATTAGACTTTCCATCACTGAATCTGTGGCCTAAGGTTCCACCAGTGGAATCCAGAGAATGAAGAACTCAGGCCCAAGCTAGAAGACTGGAATCCAAGTTTCCCCACTGTACAGTTCCTTTTCCAGGTGAACTGAGAGAATTTGGCTTTCATTAAATTGCAACGGGTACTGCTAAAAAAGGGAAATGCAACCACTTATACTGCCAGCTGTGCTAAAGCCATAATTTGATGGATAAAACAAACATATGTGTGGTTAAAGTTAGCTTAACAAAATCCATTATGCTCTTATATGCTTTTGAAAAAAAAATAACCCAACTTTTCTGTCAGTATGAGCTAGAAAACTGCTTAGATCATGAGCAGTGCAAAGAATGAGGAGGGTTTCATTTTCTCTTTCAAGTTGTGCAGTAAGGTGGGCACAAGGCATCTCTCCTTCATTTGCACTTACTTAGTCACTGGACAATACCTGTGTTGTGTTCAGGCGGATCAAAGGCTTTGACTCTACATGTACCCAGCGGGTATGGCCCTGGCCCATGCAGTAGCAGCATATATAACTATCTGCCAGAGCATTGCAGAGAAGCCACACTCTTGTATTTCTCTAGATGTTCTGCTTCTTCAGTAGCTCTCGTTGTGAGGGTAGACCTCCACTCTGCCACCTGACCCAAAGGATGGTCCAGTGGGTTAAATACAGCAGCAGTAGGTTGTACATGTCACCTTTGTGATATGGGCGGTACATCTTGAGAAGGCAACTTAGCACGATAAACTATATGGAGCAGTTGATAGTGTGATCATTTGTACCCCAGCAATGCCCAGAGGTCCTAATGGAGATTACAGCTTCAGTGTGAAACATTGTACTAAGACAAAGTCAGAGACTGTATTTGCCCCACAGAATCTATAATCTAAATATAAGACAAAGAGTAGGAGGGGAACAGCCATGGAGTTACTGGTTAGCAGTAAAGTTGGGTGTAGAAACTAGCTTTCCGATGCCAAAATTTCATTGCCCTCTCTGCTGAGCCATTCTGCCCCTCAAAACAGCTAAACTAACATTGCGTGAGTGTCAATATTTGTTACCACCAGAAATTTTTACTACCATTTCATTTATCTTTGGCAAAGACATTACATGTTACTAAATGTTAGCAATCTTTGCTAAAGAGTGATTTAGGTGCTGTAAATTAATAGATGTTGTTTTTACTCTCAGAGAAGAAAAGCCACTATTTTCAGTAATTAAGTAGCCCGTGTGCTGGAAAAGTAGGTGAAACAGCTGAAAAAACTTGTCCAGTTTACTGTGTATATTCAATGGAAAAATCAGCAAATGACAAAAGTTAGGACATATTGCAATAAAGTGCAATCAACAGCATTCTAGTCCAAGAAAGGAGTTGCATTTTTAAAAAATTCTAGTGCTCAAAACATGGTTAACAACAGACCTTACTTCAAACCCACAGCTGCTTAAGCCCTTCATAATAGAATTAATTTGAAAGAGATATGGCGAACTGTTCACCATTTAACAAATGTTTTCCCTGTTTTCTACATATAAAATACAATACATTTTTAAACTTTCAAACCTATATCTAGATGAAAAAGGTTGTGGATTAGCAGAGGAGAACCTCTGGAATGTAACATGGATATAGATGTAAGGCTTTAAATGTTCTCTGGGCACAAAACCAAACTGTAATTGAAAGAAAATTTACTATTTAATCAGGAAAAGACCAACTGGAAATCCCTTGTGGTACCCATTTTATGTAAATTGCTAAGCCATGATAGGTGTAACACGGCCAAATACCATACAGAAATCCTTGTTATTCTGCACATCATGCAATCAACTATAGCTGTTGAGGAATTTCCTACCAGTTTGACAGACAATGCAGTTTCCACAAAATCAAAATTTTCCCTGGAAAAATTTTACTGAAATTTTAATTTTCCAAGGAAAAAATGAAACAAATACTTCTATACTGAAACAAATTTCAAACTATTTATTGTTGAACCATTTCCATAAACAATGCACATTATTCTCAGTCATACATGCTTGGTGCCACCAAGGGATGCCGATGCACATAAATGAAGCACACAGAACAGGATCCTCCTTGGTTTATACGGCATTTGAAACATTACAAAGTATGTTTGTCAAACAGATGGGAGCTGGGTGGTAGGTAAGGACTTATTTTCAGTCTTCTGAGAGGGTAGCAGTAACTCAATGGACTGGAGAATGCTTTGGGGCCTGGTGAAAGACCAGGAATATGAGTGCGCTGTTGTAATAATATAGTTTAGCAGGACGCAGCTCCAAACTACGTCAGGATTTATCATGCTTTATTTTTAGATCACTTTACATTGGACTAATTAGGAACATTTTACACAGCACAAAACCTTCCTTCACTCGTGGCTCCAAAGGGTAAACAGACAGGCACAAATTCAGCCCCTGTGTAATTCCAGTGCCATCAGTTTAGCAGGGTTTTTCATTTAAGACAGTGGCAAGAAAGCATGTGGAGATACCATAAGGTGATTCAAAGCCTTTGGACCTGGAAAATAACTTGAGTTATCTAGATTCTGCCAAGATAGCCAGAGGGAATGAATTAATGACTCAGTGTTTCACCTCCCTATAGGAGACAGCATCAATAGATAAGAAATATGGCTAGCTGGAATCTCAATTAACTGTAATGGAAAAGAAAATGGTGAATATGAGGTACTAGTGAAAGGGCAGAGTTCAGTTGTCACTGAGTTATCTATAGAAAGTAACCCATTTTTTTTTCAAACTAATTTATTTTCAATTATAAAATTAAGCAGCAATCACATTGTTACTACAGGTTTGTAAACCAATAATCTTGCAATCAAGCTGAAGAGTGTTGGCTGCTAGCAGCCCCGAGGGCCTATCAGCCAGCCATAGCATTTACAATTAGATCCTATTCTATAAAAACCCAGAAGTCATGTTTCCTTGTGGGAAATGACTCTACTGCTTCTCAAACAGACATTTCTGCATGTTATTTTTATTTATTTATTACTTACTTCCTTATCTATTTTTTGGAATCTAGGAATACAGAAATTGTGATAGTGGATCAGACACAGGGCATATTTTCCAGAAACTTGTATCCATCAGTGACCAGCAGAGGCTTCATAAAAATTTACAGAATACCTTGCAAGAAAGAATTTGATTTATCTTCGATGCACCATTCATTAGTTTTTATATACTTTTATCATGTCCCCTCCTATTTGTCTCCTTGCTCAGCTAAATAATCCTAATATTTCAATCCATTTACTGTGAGTGTTTTCCATTCTTCTAATCATTCCTCTCATCATTCTCCGGAGCCAAGTGAATTCCAAAAAAGCATTTCAGAGATGGACTGATCAGTACTGAACGCAGCATTCCAGACGTGGGAAAACCATTGCTTTCTAATATTCAAGGCCGTATTATTCTCCATCCTCTTCTTTATGTATCCTGATATCACGTTTGATTTTTGACTCTAGTTGTATGAGGAGCAGAGAAGTTCATTGTGCTGCTCACAATGATTTGGGCAGTTTTAACTATTGCAAAGCACACATAGGCTATGTCTAGATTACAACAATTTGTCAACAGAAGTTTTTGTTGGAAGGTATCTTCCGACAAAACTTGTGTTGACAGATCACAGCCAAACTGCCAAGCCGTTCTTTCACCAAAATGGCCAGCTGGAAGCACAGCAGACTGGGCTGCCTGGTGTTCTAGAAGCCCTGTCTATCAACAGAAGGTCCCTTGGGAAGTCCAGACTAACTTTCTGATGACAGATCTCTGTCAATAGAAGTGTTATGCCTCGTGGGGAGTGAGATAAGACTGTTGACAAAAGTGCAGCGTTCTGTCAATTTACTGCCATCAGAACACCTTGGGAACCTGGATGGTCCCTGGGTTTTGTCAACAATAGCCTTAGTCTGCAGAAGTCTTTGGCAAACACATCATGAGCCCAAAAACTTAACACCATACACAAAATAAGCCCTGGTCATTTATAATTATAACAGGGACATCCAGAAAGAGTTACAATAGTAAGGATTAAACCAAACCAAAAGTTTTTCAAAGAGACAAACCCTTATGTTTCAAAGTGTAAGTCAACCTCTAATGGGAGTTAGGAAGAGCGTTCTTTGTGTGCATGTTACTCCACAATTGCCTACTGCGAGAGTTTTTGTCCTTTTCCTCTGCAATGTCTGGTACTACTTACTGTTAGAGATCTGTTGGCCTCATTCAGCTTGGACACTCCTCCATTCCTATCAGGAAAGTCCCAACAGTACATGAATAGACTTCAAAAGTTTTAACAGTGGTGCCACAAATAAAGAACAGGCTTATAGACTAAGAAGTAAAGCATAGCTTTTCAAACATTTGGAATCTTTGGCTACATATAGAAAACAGACTCTCTCTTTCTGTATTCCGAATGTTTCTAAAATCCAAATCCTGCTAGATATAGCCAGAATCGTTATTCTATTCACTGTATATACACTTCCATAAAGAAATATTTTAAAGTAAGGTGTTCCATTAAAATAAAACAAAACAAAACAACAACAACAACAACAACAACAAAGTTCAGCTCAAAAGGGATTCATTTGTGGGGAAATCCTGTCCCACTTAAATGAGTGGATATAGCCCAGAACTTCTACATGGCAGAGGGATGGGGGAGAATCACAGAGGTTATAATGACACAGCACATTCCAAAAATAGAGAAAATGCTTCATTGAGAGATGCCCCACACTGATATATACACTTTTAGGGGATTGTGAATATCAGTTTCCCAACTTCCAGGTTAAAATATGGTGAAAACCTTGTTTCTAACATGTAACAAAATGGCCACGTCTACACTACAAAATAACTCTGAAGTTGATTATTTTGAAGTATAACTTTAAAGTAGGCAACTTCAAAGCCCAGCATCTCCACACAAAATGCACCCTCCCTTACTTCGAAGTAGGCTCCCCCCTACTTCAGAGTAAAAGGTCTACACACAATAGCTCCTACTTCGAAGTATGGGGCCAGGAAATGATGCAGGCAGGGGTCACATGGCTGACAAGCCCTTCCGGGCTTGCAGACAGATGACTCCTTAAAGGCTTCCTCCCAGCACCCCCACCCTACATGTGCTCAAGGCTGCCAGGCTGTGGACAGCAGCAGAGCACATACTGGGGAGAAAAGCCAGAGACCATGCCTGCTCACAACCTCCCTGAGGATGATGTCCTCTCCACCCTGGCCAGCCTGCTGGCCATGCTGGTCTCCCTGCTATTCCAGCGGCGTGGCCATGTTGGCCACATGGGACCCAGCCTCCAGGCCCTGGTCACAGCCCTGCTGCCTCTCTCCCAGACCCCCTGATCTAGTGCCAGTGGGCCTTTGCCACCAGCAGCGAGTGGTGAGACCAGCTGGTGCTGGAGGACTGGGACAAACAGCAGTGGTGGAGAAACTTCAGAATGACCCACCAGACATTCAAGGACCTCTGCCACTGGCTCTCTCCTCAGTCCTCCAGCTCCAGGACACACAGATGTGGCCAATGCTCCTGGTGCAGAAGAGGGTGTCCATTGTACTGTGGAGGTTGGCCACCCCAACAGCCACCGGTACATCAGCCGCCAGTTTGGAATCGGCAAGGTCACTGTTGGAGCAGTGCTGTTCAAGGTAAGTGTGGCCCCCACCACAGACCCACCCTGGGGAGGGGGTAATGGGCAGGGGGAAGGGGCCCCTGGTGGGGAGGGGGCAGGGGGCCCTACCAGTCAGGCATTCATGGACGTGTCTTCCTTCCTGCCCCCACTCTCCACAGGTCATCTGAGCTATCAACACAGTGCTCCTGTGGCTCATCGTCACCCTGGGGGACCTGCAGGGTTCATAGACCTGGGCTTCCCCAGTTGTTTTGGAGACCTGGATGGGATTCATGTGGTGATCCAGGCTCTGGACCACAGTGGGGGCTCCTACATTAACAGGAAGGGGTACCACTCAGTGGCACTCTAGTCCCTGGTGGACACGAGAGGCTGTTTCCTGGACATGTGTGTTGGGTGGCCGGGCAGGTCCCAGGACACCTGAGTGTTCTAGAATTCACGGTTGGGATGCTGGATACAGGAGGGCATGTATGTCCTCCTGCAGGAGCTCTCACTTAGGGACATCACAATGCCCCCCTGCATCGTGGCTCATCCTGCAAACCCACTGCACCTACGGCTCATGCAGCCCTATACTGGATGCACCAGGCCAGCCAGGACACCTTTAATGGTTTCTTCAACCATGCCAGGGGCACAGTCATGCAGGCCTTCGGGAGGCTGAAGGGGTAGTTTCTCAGCCTGCTCATCAGGCTAGATATCAGCCTCCCAAATGTCCCCTCGGTCATCACTGCCTGCTGTGCCCTCAACAACCTTGTGGAGGGCCATTGGGAGCCCTTTATCCAGTGCTGGACCTTGGACCTGGAGGCAGGCTATGAACAGCTTCCTGCTGCCCCATGCCACGAGGCCCAGAGGGATGGGGTCAGGGTCCAGGAGGCCTTGTGTTAGGACTTGATGCAGGGCCTGCTCTGACCTTCCCAACCACACTCCACACCTCAGGCTCTACCATTCCCCCAACCCTCATGATTCCCCACCTATCACACTCCTTCCCCCCACCAGTCTCCCGCCATGCACCACGGACATGGGGTGAGTGTGGGAACAATAAACTTACTTTGGGCAATAAATGTATTTGAGAAAACAAAACAGAACAACGTGTTAAACTATTTACAGTGCATGGGGAGAAAGGTTCACAGGGGGTAGGTGGGGGGCTAGGTGGGGAGACTGAACTGGGAGTGAGGCTAGAATGGGAGAAGGGTCAGTTGCCCAGGGATATGGGGGGCCAGGAGCTACATTGGCCATGGCTGCCCCTTCTGCCCCAGGTCTGGACCCCTGAGGGGCTGCAATGGGGCTGGGACCACAGGGAGGTAGGGCTGGCATGGGGGTACTGTGGAGTTGGCCTTCATAGGGTGTGGGGGGGCCACTAGGGCTGGGCCAGGTGCGTCCAACTTGGCCAGAAGCCACTGAGCCCGCTCAATGCAGGTGGCTGGTGGCAAGCGCTCCATGCAGTGGGTGGCTGCAGGGGGTGTGGCTGCTGGAGGGGTGGCTGCTGCGGGAGCATCTGCAGGCCAGGCTGGTGCAGAGGTGGGAGGTTGGGTGAGGCGAGCAACCAACGACTAGGCCATGGTGTTCAGGCTGCCGGCCAGCCACACCCACATGTCCCGGTCCATCACCAGCCAGTCCTGGAGCACCTGCTCATCTCCCACATGACCAGCCAGTTGGCAGCCACCTCCTTGTCCCTCCAGCGTCATCTTCAGGAGGCCCAGACGCAGCTGCAGGGGGATGCAGCCTGGGGGGATGAAGCGGCCTCCCGGCCCCCTGCAGCTGCAGCCTGCTCTTTTGGGCTGTGCCGGCTTCCCAGTGATGGACCTGTGGAGAGACAAGGAGACAAGGGGATGGCCCTCGAGTGCTGAGACCCAACCTTGCAGGAGCCAGGGCTCCTGCTCCACTAGCCCCCACCCCACTCCCCTGCCACCCACTGGCACCTGAGCCTCATGTGATCCCTGGTGCCCAGATGTTCCCACCTGGAAAGGGTCAGCCTCTGTACCCTCCCCATCACACATCCACAGGAGGGAGGGAGAGCTCAGTGGTTTGAGCACTGTCCTGTTAAACCCACTGTTGTCAGTTCAGCCCTTGAGGGGGCTGTGAGGAGATCTCAGCTCAATGAGGTTTTTTTTTTTGTTTGTTTTTTAAATATAAAAAAGGGATGTTGCTTGGTCCTGCTATAACAGTGAGGGACTGGACTCAACAACCTCCTGAAGTCCCTTCCAGCTCTATGAGATGTGTATCTCCATGTATTCTTTTTTTACCTTATTTGTAGTATAGATGCAGCCAATGAAATCCAAATGTCAATTTGGTCTCTAGGCTTTCATTTTGCTGCCAGCCATCCCTATCTAAAGAGACATAGTCTGTCAACATCGATACATTTTATGTTAGCTACAAAATTTGAAGTCTGTCCTTCCAGTGTCTGCTTTATACCTTTATACACTGAGATACTGACTTTAGTGGTTATACAGGTTGGATAATCAAAACCTAACTAGGAAAATCTGGTCAGGATTTTAGGTCAACTGACTAATTTTCATCAGGTTATTAAAGGTTTTGGACCCATGTTGCTTACTGAGAGAAACATGACTTGCTATTTTTATATAAATATTAATTAAAATGAACTAAAATAAAACTAAGAAAACAATTAAAGCAAAACTATTATTAATAGTAAACTAAATTAATAATAGGGCATTACAACAATTCACCTGTTTCTCTGAATATTGTATTGGAAACAAATAGAATTAATACTAAAAATAATGATAAATTCCAAGGAATTTATGAGTAGATGGTCATTTTGCTCTAAATTGAAATTAAAGAACTGTACTGAAGTCAGTGACATTTCCTCATTGGAGATGTTTAAATATCCAGATGCTGAAATCAAAGTTATGTAATATCTGAACCATAGTCTTGGAACCAACTATCAAGCTTCTTTCCTAGATTTCAAACTGGGAATAAACACAGAGAAACAAAAAATGTGATACGTGAAATAAATAATGTCAGCGAGACAGGTATTTAATTTTCAGCTGTCACCAACCTCAGGATTCCAGTAGGAGCTGAAACAGCTACCATGCCATGTGGTCAGACACTCCTGATGTAGCACATCTCCCTAGTCACTAGTGGACCATCTTCAAGTGAAGGGAGAGCTTGGTCAAAGGCCAGAGCAGGCTGACTGTTGAGGGAGTATCTTCCTCTCCCCAGGGTGCGTGGTTCTGGGAGATTTTAGAAGATAGTCTTCCATCAGGTTGCTCATTGACTCTGAAGGTGATTTTTCTCATCCTTAAACTTGAGTCTTCAAAGAAATTTGATTATTCATTTCACTTACTCTACCTAGCAGTAACTCCCTGCTCCAAAATCTTCACACAAGTGAGGCATGAGATTTACTTTGAATTCAGGAGTACTTGGTCTAATCAAATTTGAATAATGTTGTCCTTAACTAACAGAAATTTTGGAAAAAAGTCATATTTAAATCAGCAGTTTTAAAAAATCTGTATTTTACATATTATAGAAAGTAAAGGACTGTAATCCCCCAAATATACCAAAAAATGGACACATCAGACTACTATAGGAATCTAGCATGGTCTTATCCACATAAAAATGTCTTGGGAACCTTGTATCATCTGTTTATGGAAAATTAAACGCAAAAGTCCTGTAAAATAGCTGAAAGCTAGACTTCTTTGTAAACAACCATAACTTCACTCAACATTCACCCACCAGCAAAATTAAAATAGGTTAAAACATATAATCAGTTGCATCATTTCCATTTTTTCTCTGCTAATCTAAAGTCAGACATCTAAAGTCAGACAAAAGTTCTTTCTGAAACTCGCATATGAATCAGACTTCTTATCTTCTGGAATCTTTTTCTTAGTAGAGAAAAGTTACTTTAAACTTCTCAAGAAAAATTCCTTTTAAGAAATCTTTTACGTTCAATAAGGTGTGTATTCTCTTACATACTTTTGCTTTTACACAGAGCACTTGGTAGGTTGTATCTAGATAAAAAGGAATGTTCAAGAGCCAAGGCACTACAGGTTGAACCTCTATAATCTGGAACTCTGTCATCCTGCAACATCCATAATCCGGCATGATTTCAGTTAGTTGGATGACCATATACCAGGGAGGTGGTCAAGTTTTCTGTGGTCCCATAAAGTTTGTTTACAGCTATCAGCCCTGGCTCTCAGTCTTGTCGGCTGTTATTTAGCTGTATTTTATCTCTAAATATCTTTTAAGAGCCCAATAAGCAATGAGAGTGCTGGTAATGCTGATAGATAATACTGACCTCCCCCAGTCCGGCCAGTTCTCTTGTCCAGCACAGGTTAGGTCCCTAAGGTGCTGGATTAGAGAGGTTGAAACTGTACTACCAGGCACTATTAGCCTGCAATATACCTTGTTTTACACATGGGCTGTTAGAGTCCAATCGCACTCACATTCATAAGGAACATCAAGAAATTTTAGCACACCAAAGTCTTAGCAAGAATTTATAACCTTGGCAAACTAGTGGAGTTGGAGGATATGAGAATGATACTTGCTTTATCACTAATATGTTAGTAAACAGATGCCTGTCTTGAGGCATTGTCTTTCTCTTTGTCTCCCTTTAGCTTGCTATTACACTACAACACATTTTTACAGTAAACATTCCAAATACTTAACCTAGTCATGTGGAAAATATCCCACTAATGACTAAACATATAGTATTCACAAGTTACTACAGAGCAGTACCACTTCCCCTAGACAGACAAAATCCGTTGTTAGGTCCATTTTATCCTTTGTGATTCTGTGAGTGCATAACACAAGACCAAGCTAGAGAAACATCAAGAAAATGATGGTAGATTGCTTTGAAAATACATCAGCCCATTTTTCCTTGCTTTAGGCCTTTACCATGAAATGATAATAAGAGACTGATATCAGAATCTTAAATTCAGTTTAGATGATCTTGCACGAGATAAAGTTCATGATTTCAAATGCAGCTGTTTTGTGTGTTTCAGGCTAATATGTTGAAGGATCAACCAAGATTAATTATAAAAGCTACATCAACAAGAGCCTGCATTTCTTTCTAATACAGTAATAATTATAAAAATATGAATACATTATAATAATCTAATCTTAAATGAATAATTGGAGGCCAAGTAGACTTGAAGCATATGTGCCATTTTTGCTGCTATGTATTTTTCAACAAATATCTCTTAACTTGAAGGATATCAGAAAAATTAAACATTTACATCCATTATTCTCAGACTAGAGATAATAATTTAAATGAATATCAAGATGCATTTATAAAACTTGTCAATCTACCATATTAACTATATTATTTTGTACCTTCAGGCCCTTGTTGTGGTTTTTATGAACATGATTCAAATAAATTGACTCTTTTTCCTCAGTGGCTTCTTTAATTACTTTGTTATTATCCAAGGAACTGGTTTAATTTAAATGAACACAATGTTCCTGCTACTACTATCTAGAGAAAACACAGGCTTGGAAAATGCTGTTTTGTAGATTCAGATTATGTCTTTCTATGTAGATGCCAAAACTGGGGTAGTCATATCCATCTACCTGTCCTACCATGATCCAAGATAAAGTCATCAGCCCAGAAAAATCACTGACGCTAAATAACATCCTGTGCTCTTTTTCAGATGAGGAAAACAGGTAATTAGACAATTTGATTGAAGGACATTTTTATTATATTTTTTTCATGTCCATATCATACAGATGCTTTGTGTTAGTAAGGCCATTTTCCTATTGTATATCTAGATATTCTTAATAAAAGACATGTGAATAATAAATAAACAGGAAATTAATGAGAGTATCCCTGTTATGGCCTTATATTCGGATTACAATACATGTTGGTAATTCAGTTCTTTACATAGGTGTAGGGATTTTCTCCTCCCATTACTGTTTGGTGTGTGTCCAACTAAAATACCTAATAAAACACATACTTTTAAAAATACAAGCAAACATTGGTACTTCATAAAATATTTAAAGACTTTATGAAAATTCAAAACTGTATTTCATTTCCTGAAATTGTTAGTTTCCAGCTCCAGCCATATTTTTTAAACCAACCCCATATGTGTTTGAGGCAGTTTGAATCTGTGGAAACACTATTTTTGGCTAGCCAGTGGGACTTAAAGTATGACATAACTATTATAGCAACTCACGTTAGTGAGAAGAAATTGTAGTATGTTAAAAAAGAAAATATGAGACATTTCAGTATTTGCTCATTCCAGTAAATAAATATTTTATAACATGAAAATACTTTCCATTGGTGGCACATGTACCTGGTGTATTATGATTTTGTGCTACTATCATTTTCTGTGTGTTTTAATAGTAAGAAGTCCTTTCTGTCTGCCACAGAAGAGCAGCCATTTTGTGTTTCTTTCTGCTTCAAGAGGAACACACACACTCATGATGGCATCTTCCATTTCCACATTTCACAGCACTCATATTTGTGCATTCATTTGCACCTGAGCAAAGTGGATGTAAAAGGATACCATCTTGATCTAGTGGCATTCCACACCTTTTTTTGTACAGAGATCAGTGACTACACAAGGTGCAAGTCAGTGGAAAGGTGAGCCACAGGCTCATTTTACTTGATACAGACACATCAGTCCTCTTTGATCCTGACAAGTTGCCAATATCTGAGCTTCTTCCAGCTGCCCTCATTCCATTAATATTGTCCCTATCTCTCTTTTTGTGCTGAGCAGAACAAAAATGATCTCTCAAGTGCATAGGGTTTATTTACCAAATTAATACTTCTCTACAGACATTAAAGACTGAAAGGCCAGGCTGGTTGGTTTGAGAAAGGTAATAATGTGTCTGCCCAAAGAGTTTGAACTCTGTATAACACTCCTTTTCCTGCTGGAGTCTTACTGCATCCACCAGCTTCCCATCACATCATCTTACATTTCTTTTTCATGAACCACAATTCTTGCAGAAGTATCAGGCAGAGCAGCTAGACCAAACTGAAAAACCCTCCTCTTTTCCTTTCATGCCAAACTTCTGTCATCCACCACAATGCTATATTCTGAACAATCATTGCTTCTTACCAGTAACTTGTCAAGGTCTTGAAAGAAATAATTAGATGCCAACTTTGGATAACAAAGTATTTAAAAATCAGTTAAGCTACATCTCCTCCACAGTGTTATTCCTGAATAAGGTATCCCAGAAGAGATATAATGCAGCTACACAAAAAAAAATGCATTTTAAATACATTTTAAAATAATGCGGCTACACAAAAAATGAATTTTGAAACAGCTCTCAGCTATTTTGAAATACAGTGTCTACACACAATACAGCCTATTTCAAAATAGAGCCATTGGACACACTGGCTATGTCTACACTAGCCAAAAACTTCAAAATGGCCATGCAAATCTGCTCATAGGAATAAGGGGACTTCGAAGTTGCCGGGGTCCTTTCAAAAAGGAGCCCCGTCTGGACAAGCCGCATCAATTTCAAAGTGCCGCGGCCTCCCGCATGCTAATGTGGCGCTGAATATGTATTTCAGCACTTCATTAGTAAACTTCGAAATGGCCATTTGTATGGCCATTTCGAAGCTTTTGGCGAATGCAGACATGGCCACTATGGCTTATTTTGAAACAGGCTCTATTCCTTCTCTACACAGCCCCTATTTCAAAACACCTATTTCAAAATAGGCGGTATTCCTCATACAAAGGCTAGGTCTACACTAGCCACGGAAGATTGAAGGCTTAGGTTCAGTCTTCCAGGGTGTTATTTCATGCATGAGCAAAACAGCACGTTCCCGGATCAGTGTGGAACCCAGAATTCCTTGCGAGCTGCAAGGATTAAGGAAAGTCAGCACGGGGAGTGCTCCTGTCGACATTCTACAGTGAGGGCAGGGACAAATATCGACGGCTGCAAAATCGATATTTGGTTCGCAATTGATGTCCCTAAAAATTGCATAGCAGCCATCGACATTCCCGCTAAGTGTACACATAGCCAAAGTGATTTACCAAGTTCAAAATAAAGCATCCACTATTTCAAAATAACGGTTGTGTGGTGTAGATGCTTGCATAGCAGCTGCTATTTTGAAATAACATTGCTGTGTACACGTACCCTTAGTCTTCAGAGGAATACTCCTCACGTTTTCTTATGATTTCACTCTTTGACATGCTGTGCTGACATGTGTCTAGCAGACAAGATATCGTCCAGTATCTCAGTGAAGCCTCCACTGCAATGCACTAGCAGTACTTTCTGCTGCTTCTTGACTCCATTCATTTCTTGCCATACAAGCATCAATGAACTTCCGAGCTGCTGTCAGTGTGTTTAATGCACATGTCAAGCCAGTGCAGAGCCAGCCCTGACATCAAACAAACTGATGGCAATCAGGATATTACCTCGAGCTGGCAAGGAAGAGAAATCATAGGAGCTTATAAGTAGCAATAACAGAAGTGCTTTCTTGTATTGAGCTTCTTAGTTTTTCTGTGATCCCATGCCTGTGGAATTGGTCATGGATTTATCAATTTGCAATAGAATGTGACGTGGAGAGTGTTAACAAGATAAAAATCAGACCTTTTAGTCCACACCGGATGGAGATGTCATTTCAAAAACAGAACATTAAGGGCTAAACTGCTTTCTCATATTCAGTGGTATAACTGAGATCCAAATCTCACCAACCTTTTTCTCATTTAGTTTCCTTCTACAACTAATGATTTTTGCATCACTTAGGCAGATTATACACTGCAACATCGCTGGCCAAGCTGGCAGCCTACCCTCTTACCTGGTTATTTGTATTTTTCTTCTTGTTTTTTCTGATCCTGACAACAACCATGACATTCTCCTTTTGCATCACCTGTAGAATTGTAATAAGATGCCGCATGAATTGGCAAAAGGAAATCTAAAGTGCTGGGTTTTTTTCATCTGAAGCTTCTGAAATACATATCAAGTATCAGAGGGGTAGCCATGTGAGTCTGGATCTGCAAAAGCAACAAGGGGTCCTGTGGCACCTTATAGACTAACAGAAATGTATGAGCATAAGCTTTCGTGGGTCTTTGCCACAGGACCCCTTGAGATATATATGTATTATAAAACTCTCCAAAAATTAATATGAACAGTTATTCTATTTAAAGGTAAACATTTACAATCTTACCATAAATCACCTGCATAGATAGGAGTGCTATGCACAATTTTATTTTACAAAGTTGTCAAGGTTTAAAAACAAAAAATTGTATAAATAAAAAACGTATAAATCAAACTTTGCTCCAATGTCCCTCCCGAGGATCAGGGCATGGGGGAAAGAAGACTTCTGTGAAACATGTTTTAAAAAGATCCGCACCATTTCAGTGCAGACAAATGAAATAACCGTCTTTGCAGAAATGCTTTTTTACAGGTCTGTTTTGCCTGATGCTTTCTGGCATAAGCTCTAACTTTAAGCAGAACCTAGCTAATCATGCAACATTATCACATCTCCACAGCCATTAAATAAAACCTACCCAGTTGCAACTGCAAATCTGCCAAAACGGATTGCTCAGAGATCTCTCCTTGAAGTTAGTTTCTCAAGCTTTTAAATGACTAGCTGGGAGCTCATTTTTCTCTTTAAGTACTGCCACTATGAATCACCTTGAATAATTTCTTTTTTCACTTTACAGTTACTCTAAAAATGAAAAACTGAGATCCTGCTGGCTGCAAATGCTTGGACACTGTAATCTTTTTTTTTTCAGTTTATAAATTTAAGAAATGCTTGCTAGAGTTTGACTGACAAGTATTTTTTTACAGTAGGACACTTGCTTGATTTAGCAGAATAAAATACTTAGAACTTGTCCTTTACTCTGCTGAGCACTCGATTCCTTTGCTAATTTGTACACTTTGGCTACATCTACACTACAAGGTAAATTCAAATTTATGAAAATTGACTTTGTAACTCTGGGTTTTATAAATTAGAATTTAACTATCCTCACCTCCCCACAGGCTCCGCACAAAGTCGACTTATTGCTGCCACACTCAATAGCCAAACATCGACTGCAGCAGGAGTACGTTGTGGGAACCTATCCCACAGTTCCTTCAGCCCTGTAGCATTCTGGGTATTTTTGCTGGTGCAGCATGGGAAAAAGATACCCTGCAAGTGGTTGTGGGTGTGTGAATGTCATCTTCACACATTGCATTGCCCTCAGCCCCCTCCATGGAAAGCAAACGGCCATCTTTCCAGGAGGAAAGAAGGAAAAGTAGGGCATCCACAAAGATCACCAAATTAACTGAAATCTTTTACTTCTACCACTGACCTGCTTTTTAGGACTGTGACTGTAACTGAATTATCAGCAATTTTACAAAAAGCAGCAGGTATGTGAGTCTTCTTAGCTGCCCCTCCAGCCTCTTTCCCCTCTCCCTTGTTTACATATGATCCCTGAAAATAATACAGGAACAATGCAAAGCTTAAAGAAAGAGTAGGATAGAAAAGGGTTGGAAAAAAGATATTTTGTAAGTCTGGGTTTTTGGCTTTTTAGTCCAATACACAGTTTATGTGCCCTGGGATCACCCAGCAGTCTATGGCTTTTCATCTGGCCCTCCATCCACTCTTCCCTGTGTTAAAGGGGCCAAAGCTTGAAGAAAGACAGTAGAAAAGGTTAGGAAAAAGAATTTTGGCTTCCCATTATACTCTGCAGAATTGTCCAACACAGGGGATGGGCTCCCAGATTTCAACAAGTGGTGGTGCTCAGATGGGGAGGCCAGCATCCATTGACAGTCAGGGTTCCGGACCCCCTCATCCAATGTGGGGGTTGGGTGGATTGGAGGATGATGGGCTAGTTGACTTGCTTGCTGAAAATCATTTTGGGTGCAGGGGGTGAAATGCTCCCCACAGTGGCTGCAAGTCCCCCAAAATATATTGTGGGGGTCATGGGCCAGTTGAAGCATTCCCCACAAGTGGCAGCAAGCACATGAAAATCTTAGCCACTGTGAGAGACTTCCCCTGGGCAACAGCCAACACCCAAAAATCTTTCCCACCCTTGGAGCCCTCACAAGGCACAAGCTAGGACATAGTGCCGCCTGGCAGCATGGTATGCACTGAGCAGCAGGAATGTCCTTCTATTGGGTTGAGTCCTAGCCATGTGATTGTGTTGGATGTGGGAAAGACCTCAACTGCATGGTGCCTGTGGGGGTGGGAGGAGGACCCTGTGCAAATGTAAACTGAGAAAAGAAGTTTCTTGGCCTCTCTTTCATGCATGACTCCTCAACAGCCTAGCTGCCACATGGTGTGGTGGAGCACGGGCTGGTGCTGTGGGGCACCGGCTGGTGCCAATGCAGAAAAAAAACACTCAAGTGCTCAGCTCACAGAGGTAGAGACAGAACCATGAACTCCATGTTGGGGATATTTTGAATGGGTACATCCATTCCCAGCACTGATAGCAAAGAAATAAGTTTCTCAGCCTCTCATACAATCACGAACCTACAGCCACGGTGCCAAATTCAAATTAGCGTGCTGCTTGTGACCTAATTCCTGCACTCCTGGAAAGCAGCAGAGATGGAAGCGGCCAGAGCGAAGCACTGTGGATTACGCACAGGACGCCTCTGGAGGCTAATGAATTCAATTCAAAGACATGGGGCTTCCACACTAGCCTTCATTTGGGCTTTTAAATTCAAACTTGACACTACACCCAACTGCTTTCGAAGATGGTATGATATCAGTATTAACACTCCCTAAATCGAGCTAATGTTATTTGCAGAGAAGGTAGTCAAGTGGTAATATCGAGCTAACTGCTGTAAATTTAAATTTGTCTTGTAGTGTAGATGTAGTTTGTGATGCAATGGCAAAGGGGCTATATGAGCACATGCCTTATCCACCTCCATGTCTTAGGATTTATCAGTCAGGTATAAAGCTTTCAGTCTGAGCTGTGTAACAGATTAGACAACTCTAGAACCCGTCAAAAGGACACAGAGTTCCACTATTGAGCCACCCTGTTACCAGGAGTTTGAAGACTATATGAAGGAGCAGTGTAATTAATGCTGAGTCATTCCAGTAGACAGAGTCATTTTGCTTGGTGTTTCTCAACCAGGGATACATGTACCCTTGGGGGTACACTGAGGTCTTCCAGAGGGTACATTAACTCATCTAGCTATTTGCCTAGTTTTATAACAAGGTACATAAAAAGCACTAGTAAAGTCAGTGCAATCTAAAAGTTCATACAGACAATGACTTGTTTCTGCTGCTTCATACGCCTTATGCTGAAATGTAAGTACAATATTTCTATTCCAATTCATTTATTTGATAATAAGATTATAGAAAGTCAGTGAGTTTTCACTAGAAGACTTCTGTGATATTTTTGCATGTTTTTGTAAGTAAGCAGAGGCCAAAAACTACAAGATCTTTACCAAATCTTCATAAACCTGAATTACCCACCAGGAGAAATAAAAAAAACAAATTGACAGGGCTAGACAAATACCCAGAGACCAGCTACTCCAAGATAGGCCCAAAAAAGCCAAGAACAGAACACCACTGGCCATTACCTATAGCCCCCAGCTCAATCCACTGCAATGCATTATTAAAGACCTACAACCTATCCTTGATCAGGATGCCACACTCCAGAAGGCCCTAGGTGACAGGCCTGTTCTTTCCTACAGACAACCTCCCAAACTAATGAGGATTCTGACCCACAGCCACAGTCTATACCGCAAGAACACCAGTTCTGAAACTTTTTCTTGCAACAAAACCCACTGCCGGCTTTGTCCACATATCTATTCTGGAGATACCATCACTGGACCTAACCAGGTTATTCACAGAATCATGGGCACATTCTCATGTTCCTCAACTAACATCATATATGCCATTATGTGCCTACAATGCCCAGATGCTTTGTATATTGGACAGACTTCAGCTCTCATAGACAAAGAGTTAATGGGCACAAAACAGACATAAAAACACTCCTGATCCGCAAACCGGTCAGCCAGCTTTTTAATGGAGTGGGCCATTGTGTTAATGACTTAAAAGTCTGCATCTTACTGAAGAGGAATTTTCACAACACTCTTGATAGAGAGGCTGCTGAACTTTCTTTTATATTCAAATTCAACACATTAGCACGTAGTTTGAACCGGGATGGGAATTTTCTGGGTCATTATAGGGGCTCATTTGCATAACCCCGCCCCCTTCTGCCCACCTACTCTCTGAGTTGCTCACCTTGATAATTTTTTTTCTGATTTGTCCACCTTGATTACTATTTTTGGCTCTCTGTGCCTTAAATATTGAGTCTGTTCTGGTATGGCTATGGTCTGAAGAAGTGGGTCTGTCCCATGAAAGCTCACCAAATAAATTATTTTGTTAGTCTTTAAAGTGCTACTTGACTGCTTTTTTGTTTTGATAGTATATAGACTAACATGGCTTTCTCTCTGTTACTTTTTAAGTGAGGTGTAACTTGGTGGTATGCAAAACAAATGTGACTCCTGTAAAGGGTGCAGCAATCTGGAAAGCTGAAATGGCACTTGTTTCAAGACCTCAGATTACCTTAGAACCATGTTTCTCATCTGGTGGTATGTGTACCCTAAGGGGTATGCTAGAGAACTATGGCGACATTAACATTTTTTAAAGAGGTTCTTTATTAAAAAAAAAAAATTGAGAAACACTGATTTAGCTCAGCTGGAATATAAAAGGGATAGGTGCCTCTCTCAGTTACACCCTGTGGGTGGTCACGGCTGCATGGAAATTTACTCTGTTATTTAAGTTACCGGTAAAGCCCAAATGCAGTAAGACTTTATGCTACTACTAGTATTTTCATGCATGTATGGCTGATCTTATCAAAGGAGGGTGGGAAGTCTAGCAGTTTAAAACAGAAACTTGATAGAGTTTATGTTGGGAGTAAAAACAAAGACAAATTATTTTGAATGAATATTGAATATTTATTATTTGTCTTGCAGCAGCATATAGAGGCCCCATCCAGCTGTTGGGCAGGGCTACGACTCGGCACTATTAAAGCAGATGCTAGGTGGGATTTTTTTTTTCAAATACAATCTTACATCAGTGAATTATTCAAAGTAAGATCTGAATGTTTTTATATTTTAGAAAAACAGGAGGGACTAAAGACTAGAGTTGCACACAGAAAAATTGCATCTGGGAGCTTCTGTAAACCAAGAGAAAGCAGGAGGTTTTGCTGTCTGGCTGAAAGCGTTAGCATGACAGGGGTCAAGAGCACTTCCTGATCCATAGCAAACTAGAAATCAAACTCAAACTTCTCTTTGCTCTCTTTTTGCGCAGGGCTTAAGTGAAAGGAATGTAAGTAGAGCTGCTGGAGGGAGACAAGAAAAACATGTCTGTGGGAAGACAAGCATTGCTATCTGGGCTATTGGTTAATGCCTAGAATGGGTGGGTTTGTTTGTCGCTGTTTTGCTCCTCTGTTCTGACTTGTGTTGTGGAGATTTTCTCCTTCTGAACAGACTTTGGTACCTGGCTGTGTTTTGCTTCTGCTTTTTTCCTCCTAGACAGTTTTAGCATGTGTGGTCATTCTCCTGTTCCTCAGCATCATTGTGAAGACCCATAGCTGACACCAAGAGGTGCTGAGCCCTTAGTTCCCACTTAGCTATGTTCCCACCATTTTGCAGGATCAGACCATGTGGGTGTATCTAGAACAGGGGTCTCAAGCTCAATTTACCTTAGGGAGGGAGGGAGGGAAGGGAACATGGGGCTCTGTCTGCTACTCCTGCCCCAGGCACTGGCTCCACACTCCCATTGGCTCGGAACCAGCCAATGAGAGCTGGGGGAGTGGTGTCTGTGAGTGAGAGCAGTGCATGGAGGTTTCTAACCCCTCTTCCCCTGCCTAGGTGCTGGACCTGCTGACCACTTCCAGGGCACAGCACAGACCCAGGATAGGCAGGGAACTTGCCTTAGCCTCACTGCACCACTGACCAGGAGCTGCCCAAGGTAAGCCCACACCTCAGCCCACTTCCTCAGTCTGGCCCTCCCAGAACCCAGAGCCCCCTCCCACATCCCACAGTCCTCATCCTGGGCCCCACCACAGAGCCCGCACCCCAAGCCTACAGCCCTCACTCCTTCCTACACCCCAACATCCTGTCCCAGCCTGGAGCCCCATTGTCACCCTGAACCCCTCACTTTTGGCCCTCTCCAGATCCTGCAACCTCAGTTAGTGCCTGACCCCCTCCTACACCCCAAACCTCTGTCCCAGCCCAGTGAAAGTGAGTGAAGGTGGGGGAAGGGGAGCCACCAAGGGAAGGGGAATACAGTCGGCAAGGAGGCGGGGCCTCAGTAAGGGCTGTAGTAATGGGTGTGGCCTCAGACAAGGGGCGGGGCTAAGATGTTCAGTTCGTGCTATTAGAAAGTTGGCAACACTGTCAGGTGGTGATGTGGCATTGCAGCAGCTGTTTGTGGTGAGTCAATGCAGAAACCAACAGGGAATGGCAACAGAATAGCAGTAGTTGTGGGGGGCAGATAGCTCAGGGGCTTGTGCATGGGCCTGCTAAATGTGGGGTTGTAAGCTCAATCCTTGAGGAGGCCCTTTAGGGATCAGGGGCAAATAAATTTAAAAAAATCAGCCTGGGGTGGGGGTAGCTCCTCTTCTGAGTCCAAGGGACTGGACTGACTGACCCTTTCAGCTCTATGTGGTAGGTAGCTGTCTATCTCTCTCTGAAAAGATTTCCTGCCTACCAACATTTAGTCACAATGGGGTATATGTACAGATGCAGCATGTAGAGCTGTGCAAGGCCACACTGGTGACATATGAGGGTACATTCCAGCCTAGTGACTAGCTGTGTCACCCTTGCCTATCATCTGAGATGCCTTTTACAATGCCTTGCTGCTGTAGCCAACAGCTTGGACTGCTCACAAACAACTTCCTACATGTGAATCACTCTTTGCGATGTCTGCGTGTACTGCAGCTTTCACCACACCTTGGCTCTTAGCAGACCTATAGAGAACCACAGAGTGATCCCTCACACTCCTAATCCCAGACTTCCCCTCACACACATATGTCCTGTACCTCTCAGCACAGCTATACTGAGTCCTTTGTTCAAGTAAGGGAATAATATGCACACAACTTCTTACCCAAATGGAGTTACCCAGGCTGGATTAGAAAAACAGTAAAACAAATTAGATTTTAAGTGAGTACAAATAATGGAGCATGAAAAGTTAAAAAAAAAGGTTGCTCGAAAAATAAAGGTAAAACACTTACTGGAGCCTAATGTCACAAACTTTATGAGTTTCAAAGCAAATTTTTCTTACCACATGCTTTCAGCGGTCTGACTGACCAAACTCTGCGTCCCTCCCCTACAGGCCAGCACCCGCTTTCCTAGTGTGTTGAAGTGTGGTGAATGCAATGGGCGGGGAGCCAGAGAAAGGTGCCTTGGACTGTTTGTCTCATTTTTATAGTTTCAGTCCACCTCTTGAAAAATACTGTGAGCTGAGAACCAGGAGTCAAGCAGTCTATGCTGAAGGATAATACCTGCTAGCATTCCTGCACATACAATGTTGCCACACATATTTTACCAGGACAACGATGATCAGCAAATTATGGGTTTTCACATAATAATTTACAAGGCATATGTTGTCCAAAGATTATTGCAATAGCATGGAGGAAGTGAACACTAAGGCATAGCATGTCACATGCCTCCATTTTGATCCTTTAGGCTATGTCTAGCAGGGCTTTGTTGACAACACGGTCGTTTTGTTGACAAAACCTAGGGAGCGACCAGATTGCAAAGTGCATTCTGTCAGCAGTATATTGACAGAATGCAGCAGTGTTGTTGACAGCGGTACTCTGCTCACCATGAGAAAGAATGCCTCTGTCGAGAGAGATCTGTGGAAAAAAGGCAGGTGTGATGTAACAGAGGGCCTTTTGTCAACAGAATATGCCTCTGGGATGCAACAACAGCTGCTCTAGTGGACACCCTGTCCCAGCAATCACAGCTTCTGCACCCTTGTGGGAGCAGCCTGTGCAGCAGGGCCCACTGTGCAGGTCACCCATGGCTTTGCTCCCAGGACATCTCCCTCCTCTGGCCCGAGAGGTGTTAATTGCTGCTAAAGGCGGGAGGCATGGCCTCAGGGACTGTGTTACATGAATGACAGATTGTCTCTCCCTCCTTGTGTTCTGTACAGCCGAACCAGCATCGACTGAGGGCCAAGCCACTCCTACGTCACTGCCACACCACCCCTGGAGCCGGAGGAAGCAGTTGGGGGGTCCTCAAGGATGAGAGTCCTCATAAAGCTGCAGCCTGTGGCAGTGCTCAAAGAAATCCAACAGATGCTTGTGTACAGTGTCCACGAGGACATGGAGTGGCAGTCGCGGGTGTGGGACCAGCTCATGTCCTGATGCAATGCAGTCACCATGGTGTGGTGGGACATGCTGGCCCAACTGCTTGCTGCTGCCCCACAGCCCTACAACCTCCTTTCTTCCTGCAAAGCACTGTGGACCCCCACCTGCCTTGCTGGGCAATGGCCATGCCCCCTGCTCCTCCCCATGCCCCCTGCCAATCCAGGCCCTGCCCCAGCCCCTCCTCAGCCATACCTCCCCTTGTTCCTGACACCCAGCCAGTCCTGATGAGGACCCCAAACATGTGGCAGGAAGGGGTCCCAAGGTTAATGCTAGGGTCACAGTGCCCCGACCCCCATTTTCTGAGGACCCTCCCCACCCCATGTCCCTAGCCCCCATCACCAAGTTCTGAGGTCCTCACCACTCCACATTCCCAGCCACCATCCTCCCCCCACACATTGTAAATAGTCAAGTACACCAGTTTATTGTTCCCCACACAAACAAGTGGCTTTATTATTCTGGGGCTTGTGAAGGGGCGAAGGGAGGGGTCGTGGAGGGGATGGGCTAGGGCTGTGGGCCCAAGGTCCCTGCTGGGGGTGCTCTGGGGAGAGTTACTGAGATCCTTAGAAGAAGCTCTCCCTCAGGGTCTCCCAGATCTGCCCCCCATCCTGGTAGGTCCTGCAGGTGGCACCTGTGCTCAGCTGCTGACCCCTTGCAGCCGGCAGCTGCCCCCCAGCCTGTGAGGAAGGCCTCTCCCTTCCCCTCCATGGTGTAGCGCAGAATACAACAAGATGCCACAACCTCGAAGATGTTGCACTCCTGCACATCAAGGCAGCTCAGCTGACCCCTGAACAGTGCCTTGAGGTGGCCAAAGGTGCACTCAGCCTGCTTCCTGCCATCGTTCAGATGCTCACTGAATTTCCCTGCAGGGATCTAGCCGTCAGTATAGGGCTTCATCAGCCATGGCATGAGGGGGTAAAAACCTTGAGGTTTTTAAGTCCCAGCTGGACAAGGTTCTGGCTGGGTTGACTTAGTGGGGGTTGATCCTGCTTGAAGCAGGGGGCTGGACTAGATGACCTCCTGAGGTCCCTTCCAGCCCTGTGATTCTGTGGGGTAAGCCACATCCTCCATGATGCACACTGTCATCTGCACACGTCCATCTGCCATCTCACAGTGGGGGAGGTATGTGCCTGCCTCCAGCTTCTGGCACAGGCTGGAAATGTGGAACCCGTGTTGCCCACCAACCAGCAGTTGTTGGGCATGGTGAGCTTCAGAGGGTGATTGTGACCTGCTTCTCCAAGGGGATGGCAGGCCACAGTTAGGCACAGAAACAGCTTTGTTGTCCTTCAAAGAGGAAGAAACTGGTGACCTGCAACCCTGGCTGATGTGGTTCTGGGTGGCTGGTTTGCTGAGAAAGTGTCCAGGCTGTCTGGCCACTGTCAGGAGAGCAGCTTGCTCTTTTGATGTGCCTTGGTGTCTGGGCAAGCTCTGTCAACTGAGGTTTTGTCAGAAGATTCCTTCCGATACAAGCTTCTGTCAACCAATGCCTGCAGTCTAGACATAGCCTTAGCCTTCTGTACTGAAGTGAACAAACACACAATGATGAGAGGGCCAGGAACCCTTCACTAGGAAAGAGTGAAATATCTCAGACAGGTTCTGCGTTTCAGAAGATACAGAGATTTGGATGAAACTTAACCATGTATGTAAGAAAAGGGAAAGAATTTCCTCAGAGGAGTTTACAGGATACCACAAGAAGACGCTTCTGTTGCTGTTCCTTTTACTGATAGGAAGGTTGGGAACCCCAAAGCCCTTCTCAGCCAGACACCAGTTCTTCCTCCTTCCAGCATTTAATTGCCCTGGGATATGTATCCTTATACTAATAGTGGGGCTCCCCTTTCCACCACGCAGTGCACCAGGAGTAAAATGGAGACTATTCCTTTTCCTTTTCCTGCTCCCCCAACCTTGTTCTTCTTTACTTGAAAATGCTGCTAATAATGAACAGCCATAAATTCTCCAAGTAACAGCTGAGGCGTTGTTCAGGTTTGGCATTGTTTCCATGTTCACGTCAAGACAAATTGTACTCTGCAATCTCAAAGTCAGCTCAGCAAGGCCAGTAGCCAGACAAAAGAATCTCTACCAACCAAAGGAAGCCACCATCTCTTCTGTAATATTTCTCTGATTTCTTCCTAGCCCAGGAGAACTTCACTCATCTTCACCCTGGTTACCCACAAACCCATGCTCAAAATGGATTTGCAGGTTTGAGTTTACAGGTTGCAGCTGGGCCAGTATCTATAACATCATTTTGCCTTTGAGCCTATTGAGGAAGTCACATCTACCCTGGGTCCTACTCCCCACATTCTCTATACTCCTGAAACAGATCCAATTCGTGTTCCTCTGCCTGGCAGTGCTGCTACTGTAGGCTCTCACTGCTCTTGTGAACCAGGTTTCTTCTGCACCAGTCTGGGAATGTAGAAGAAGCAAAGAGCACAATGGGGTAGGGAGGTTTTAGCTGCAGATTAATGAAAGACCACCACTGCTGAATGCAGGTCTTGGAGAGAAAACAGCATCCAAGCTTCACCTCACCCATTTCCCTCCAAATATGGACTGGGATGTGGGGAATGAAATAGCTTCCATCTCTATTTAATCTCTCTCTGGTCTTCAACAATTTATAGTGGTGAATTCATTTATGCCAGGAGAGTATACCAGAGGTAAGCTGAAATGGATAGTTGATAACAATTTGACACATATAATTCTTCCTAATACTCCTTGTTGAATAATACATGAAACATCAATGTATTTTGCTCTATCCCTTCATCCCCACTGCAGAGATGAGTGCAACATGGGGAAGAATGAGGAAAATTAGAAACCTGGAATGAAAGACAAGTAATATCCCCTATAATCTCACTTAGACAAGTCTAATATAACTTAATTACTACCTCCATCAATACACTGGGGAAGAACACATTCAAAAACTGTGAATGACTCACACAGAGTAAAGCAGTTATTGGTAGATAATAAGTGGATCTTTCACTAGGAAAGATCCCAAAAGAGCCTCAGAAACTGCATATAAGAGAATCATTTTCCCCAGCTTCAAGTGCAGCCACTTCTGGGGTAGAATGAGGAAAATATCATGGCAGTATGACATGGTAGATTAGGGTAGGGAGTAATGATTCCAGATTGAAGCACAGGGAGAATGTCACATAAATGAAATACAAATATCCAAAGTGTGCAAACACCTTTATTCTGACTAAAATTTCCGGAGAATTTTTCAGAACCACAAGTAGATAGTACCCCAATTTTACATGGCATGAAAAGTAGAAGAAAGCCCCAATAGATAACATATTTCTCTCATTTGATACTTTTCCCTCTCACTGTTTATGTTTCTAAGCATAATTAATTAAATGAACCTTGGATCGTACATTCTTAAAGGTCATTAATAGAATGCCTAAACTGGCACATACACACCAAGGACTTTTTTCCACCCACAACCCCAATGGACTTGTCAGCAGTTTCTATCATTAGCAATATAATCCCTTCTCTGTCCTGCTTTTCCTTTCCATGCTTTCCCAGGGCTGCATCAATAATGAATAATTTACCAGTTTAAAGGAAGAGAAGTGTCACTACTGGAGTCTCAAGGCTCATCACTCACAAACCTGTCACGTGGTCAAGAGTCATCAGTACCACTACTTGCATGAGGGGAAGTTAACAATAAGTTATTATGGATGACCGTTGCTTCAGCCACTGTAAATGGTGCGCGATTCTTAAAAGAGCAGGTTGTGTGTGCCACCACTAATTACTTACTTCAGAAAAGCAAACTAGTCTCCTTTTTACTCTCCTCATGGATGATGTCCCCTGTGTGTTAAGCGGCAGAGGAATTCTGGTGTAACTCAAAAGATGTCAAATATTTTATCATCAGTGTCTTACTGGAGAAAAGCGAACGATCTGACCCAGCTGTATTAAAGAGAAGTTGTACTGAATATGAAAGGAGGAATTCAGCAGGGCTTTGCAAGGCAGATGGTTCCTTGCGGAAAACAATATGTCTCTGTGTGGCATAGCTGAAACATGGGATTGTAAAGATTTACGTTTCTGAACGGAAATAAAATGCCCCATACCAAATCATTAAAAACAAACAGTGCGAAAAATAGTGCGAAATGGTGTCTGAATAAACACTGAGGGCAAAAAATAGAACCATTAGCTTGTGGATGGCTGGGTTTTGTGAACTGAAGAATGTCACTAGTGATTTACTTTGTTTTAATAGTAATTGTTTCGTCTATCTTCCCTGTGCAAGGAAGGGGTCCGCATAGGTATTGTCGAATCACAGAGGTAAATGCTGGTTTGTGTAGGGGGTGTAGCAGGGAAGGATTTGGTTTCTTTGACCATGGGATTCTCTTTCGTGAGCAGGGATTGCTGGGAAGAGATGGGATCCACCTCATGAAGAGAGGAAAGAGCATCTTTGCAGGCAAGCTTGCAAACCTAATGAGGAGGGCTTTAAACTAGGTTCATCGGGGGATGGTGACACAAGCCCTGAGGTAAGTGGGGATGGAAGAGGCAACAATCAAGCGGGTTTCCTGGGTGAAGAGGAGAAAGTGGGCCAATCGACCCCTTCTCTGAGATGCTTGTACACTAATGCCAGAAGCCTGGGGAACAAACAGGAAGAATTAGAGGCCCTGGCACAGTCAAAGAAGTATGAGCTGGTTGGAATAATGGAGACTTGGTGGAACAATTTGCACAACTGGAGCACGGGCATGGAAGGTTATAAAGTGTTTAGGAAGGACAGACGGGGAGAAAAGGAGGAGGAGTTGTGCTCAGTGTGAGGGAGCAGAATGATTGCTCAGAACTCCAGTCTAAGGAGGGAGAAAATCCAGTTGTGTCTCTTTGGGTTAAGCTTAGAGGAGTAAGTAGCAGAGGTGATGCTGTAGTTGGTGTCTGCTATAGATCACCAGATCAGGGACATGAGGTAGATGGAGCTTTCTTCAGACAGCTTAGTGAAACTTCCAAATCACAGGCCCTGGTTCTCATGGGAGACTTTAATCACCCAGACATTTGCTGGGAGACCAATACATCCACACAAACACAATCCAGGAAGCTTTTTGGAGAACGTTGAGGGTAACTTCTTGGTACAAGTGCTGAAGAAACCGACCAGGGGCCGTGCGCAACTGGACCTTCTGCTCACAAACAGGGAAGAACTAGTAGGAGAAATAGAAGTGGATGGAAACCTGGGCTGCAGTGACCATGAGATCGTAGATTTCAGGATCCGGACAAAAGGCGGAAAGGTGAGCAGTAACATACAGATCTTTGATTTCAAATGAGCAGCCTTTGACTCCCTGAGAGAACTGATGAGCAGGATCTCTTGGGAAACAAAGATGAAGGGGAAAAGAGTTCAAGAGAACTGGCAGTATTTTAAAGAAGTCTTACTGAAGGCACAGGAACAAACAATCCCGCTGTGTAGTAAGAAATGCAAACATGGTAGGCAACCAGCTTGGCTAGCTCAGGGAAATCCTTAGTCAGCTTAAATTCAAAAAGGATGCATACAAGAAATGGAAACATGGAGAGTTGACTAAGGAGTATAAACATGGCTGGAGAATGTTGGGGAGTAATCAGGAAAGCAAAAGCACAATTGGAACTGCAGCTGGCAAGGGATGTGAACAGTAACAAGAAAGGTTTCTGCAGGCATGTTAACAATAAACAGGTTATCAGAGAAGATGTGGGGCTGTTACTGGATGAGGGAGGTAACCTAGTGACAGATGATGTTGGAAAAGCTGAAGTACTCTACGCTTTTTTGCCTCAGTCTTCACGGACAAAGTTAACTTCCACATGACAGTCCTATACAATGCACTGTGGGAAGGTGGAGGGCAGCCATCTGTGGGGAAGGAACAAGTTCTGAGCTATCTAGAAAAACTAGATGTACACAAATCCATGGGTCTGGATTTAATGCACCTGAGGGTACTAAGGGAATTGGCAGAGGTCATTGTTGAACCTTTGGCCATTATCTTAGAAGGCTGTTGGAGATCCGGCGAGATACCAGATGACTGCAAAAAGGCAAAGGTAGTGCCCATCTTTAAAAATAGGAAAGAAGGGCAATCCAGGGAACTATAGACCAGTCAGCCTTACCTCAATCCCTGGGAAATTAATGGAGGGAATCCTCAAGGAATCCATTTTGGAGCACTTGGAAGAGGGGAAAGTGATCAAAAATAGCCAACATGGATTCACCAGGGGCAAGTCCTGCTTGACCAATCTGATTAGCTTCTATGACGAAGTAACAGGCTCTGTGGACATGGGGAAGTCAGTGGATGTGATATACCTGGACTTCAGCAAAGCTTTTGATCTCCCACAACATTCTTGTCCATAAATTAAGGAAATAGGGATTGGATCCTTGGGCTATAAAATGGATAGAAGGCTGGCTTGATGGTCGGGCCCAATGGGTAGTGGTCAATGGGTCAATATCTGGATGGCGGTTGGTTTCAAGCAGAGTGCCGCAAGCCTCAGTTTTGGGGCTGGTGTTGTTCAACATCTTAATGACCTGGATGAGGGACTGGATAGCACCCTCAGCAAGTTTGTGGATGTCACAAAACTAGGGGGAGAAGTAGATAAGTTGGATAGTAGAGAGAGAATCCAGAGTGACCTGGATAGATTGGAGGATTGGGCCAAAAGAAATCTGATGTGGTTCAACAAGGAGAAGTGTAGTGTCCTGCACCTGGGGCAGAAGAATCCCAAGCATTGTTACAGGCTGGGGATCGACTGGCTCAGCAGCAGTACAATGGAAGGGGACCTAGGGGTTATGGTGATGAAAGGCTGGATATGAGTAAACAGTGTGCCCTTGTAGCCAAGAAGGCTAACAGCATATTGGGGTGCATTAGAAGGAGCATTTTGAGCAGATCTAGAGAAGTAGTTATTCCCCTCTATTTGGCACTGGTGAGGCCACATCTGGAATATTGTGTCCAGTTTTGGGCCCCCCGGTATAAGAAGGATGTGGATTTGCTAGAGCAGGTTCAGCGAAGGGCAACAAAAATGATTAAGGGTCTGGAGCACAAGACCTATGAGGATAGGATGAGGGATTTGGGCTTGTTTAGTTTACAGAAGAGAAGACTTAGAGGTGATTTAATAGCAGCCTTCAACTTCCTGAAGGTGAGCTCTAAAGAGGAGGGTGAGAAACTGTTCTCAGTGGTGTCAGATGGCAAAACAAGGAGTAATGGTCTGAAATTGATGAGGGAGAGGTGTAGGTTAGATATTAGGAAAAACTACTTCACTAGGAGTGTGGTGAAGCACTGGAATGCGTTGCCTACAGAGGTGATGGATTCTCCATCCCTCAAGGTTTTTAAGTCCCAGCTTGACAAGGTCCTGGCTGGGATGACTTAGTGGGGGTTGATCCTGCTTGAAGCAGGGGGCTGGACTAGATGACCTCCTGTGGTCTCTTCCAGCCCTATGTTTCTGTGATTCTGTGAGTAGTCAGACAACTCTCTATTTCAAGGTTTTATACCGCAACCCATCTTGGTGTTATCCACATAACATCAATGCAGAATCTCTACATATCTAAATTTTCCCCTTCTGCCCACAAAGTTGCAGGAGGTGTTTCTGAAAGAGAAAAAATCATCAGGGATCATCTCAGAGAGATGCCTCTATACTATCACCTCAGAGTGTGAGGTCTGTATTCCTCAAGGAGCAGCTTCACTCCTGGGGCATTCCAAGTAGAGATGGTTGAAAAACAATTCTTTAAAGAAACACATTGTTACAATTTCAGATGGTTCAAATGGGCCACATTTTTCATTTTTTTTCAAAATGTTTTGCACATTTTTTTTAAATGGACATCTCTGTCAAAAAGTTATTGTAATCTTTCTAACTGGCTTTTCAGTAACAGAAAAAAATTGAAAACTATTTTAATAAACACTGAAAATGCCTTTGAACATGCTTGACAGGACATGGTGATTGTTTACAGAGAACAAGCAGCTGAGTTCCTTTCACACAACTTTCTAAAGGCCATTTTTGATCAGCACACAGTTAGTTGAAAAGCATTCTTAACATCTTCACTCCCAAGGAGATCTAGAGGAGACCAATGTCACTGTGCTGGCTCTGAGCCCAGCAGCCAGCCCATAGTACCACCCTTGCCCCCTGCACAGCAGCTGCACTGAAGCACGCTCTCAGCACACCTCCTTGCTATGACATCCTGCACAAACCTCAGGATTCGTGGGGCTACATGGAAAACGGAGCACAGCCCATACTTTGCACCTATGGTTCCTTGAAGACAATATGTATTTTTCAACTCCACATCCATCCACTCTTCCCCCTTCGTCTACCCAGCCCAGTTCCTTCTTCCTCTACAGTGACCTGTGGCAAATAGATCATTTAGATATTTTGGGCAAGAACTGTGTCTTAAATTGTATGTGTATGGTGCCCAAACACAATGGGATTCCATCTTGCTAGGGGACCTTGAGCCTAATAAGGATTCTACAACCGTTACAAATAAGTAACAGCAATTATTATTATATGTGAATTATAAAATGTATGAATTAGGAAACTAAGGTTTAGTGAAGTTTTATTGTATGAAAGGAAATTTAATAGTGCAGATTATTATTTCTCTTACAGTAATGCCTAGAAGCCCCCACCAAGATTGTCCCCTTGTGATAGGTGCACTCCAAACTCAGCTGAAGAGTTGATAGTCTAAATTGACCAGGAAGTCCAAGGGTAGGAGAAAGGAAGTGATTTTGCCATTTTGCCAGGAGTGAGAAACAGTAAGAATCTAGCCTAAATTGACACGGGGAGATCAGGTCAGACTAGGAGTTGAACCCAAACATCCAGGGCCCCTTTCCAGCAGCATAGCCACACTTCCACTTTAGACTGGAAATTTTTGGGATGGATTTTGAATATGTTGTACACAACAGATTTTAATAGCATTTCAAAGGCACAGCTCTTTTTAAGACTGAGTAGTGTATTCCATTCTAAACCTCTGTTTCCACTTATTAACAATGATTCCATTGCACTTTGGTTGCAAGAAGTGTTGTGAAATTACCTGCAACAGCTGTATTCAAGGTTGCCTCCCTTTTCCAGCTTCTACATTGTACAGTTTGAACCTCTCCAGTCCGGCACTCTCTTGTCTGGCCACATCCGTAATTTGGAATGATTTTAGTTAGCCAGACAACCACTTATCATCGGTGTCCTGTGGCCTCATAAAGTTTGTTTACAGCCACTGGTCCTGGCTCTCAGTGTTCTGTGCTGTTATTTAGCTGTAATTTAACCTTAAATGTCTTCTAAGAGCCCACTAAGCAGTGGAAGTGTTGGTAATGTGCTAGAAAATATTGACTTCCTCTGGTCTGGCAAATTCTCTTGTTTGGCACCAGTCAGGGTGCCAGACTAGAGAGGTTCAACCTGTTTCAATTACTCAACACTGCCTGGCTAAAATAACTAATTTCCATTTCCAGGCTGTGTTAGTTAGTTTTGATGCATTCTGGGAAAGGAGAGCAATTGGAGACGGGTATGGATTTAGTAGCATTGCCCAGAAGTGAGCAAAGGCAATCATTCCACATGAGAAAATTATGAAAAACTATCTCACTCCAATGACAAAGTTCTGTCTCATGGCGGTGCTGTGCCGTACCTCTTCTTCACAGCAACTTTTTTCTTCTAGGGGTCTACAAATCTGATTCTTTCAGTCCTCTTCATTGTGCATGGGAGATAACGGGTAAATTACATGACAAGTTGGCTGCAATGCCACCATAGTGTATGACATGCAGTGCCACATTTACTTTTCTCAAAGCTCAACTATGCAGTCTCTTTGCTTTCCCAGCTCGTGGTCAGGATAGTGACTGGATGTGAACTAACCAGTTCAGTTTTAGCCCTGCCAAAATGGAAGTAATGCTGGTGGACAGAGGAAGAATTTGGAGAGGTTGGCAAAGGTGGTGTCTGCTGGGTACGTATGTATGACAGTTACAGACTTAGCCAAGCAAGTTCACCACCTAGGGCTATTTTTAGATCGTCAGTTGCTTCAGGAATTGCAGGTGGTCTCTTGACCCCCTGAAAAGTACAGTGTAAATCTCATCCATCAACATCTGGGTTTTTTAACTACACCCAAGACTGCGGTAGCTAGTTCTTTTCTATGCACTTGCCTGACGGGTACCTCCAGAGCCTGGGAACAATAGGCTGTTATTTCTATCCAACAGGGAATAGCTGTAAAAAAACAGGATTTTGAACACAGCGGTGTGTACACATACATATCTGGGGAAGGGTGGCCGACAGCCTTTGGCAGTCTCTGGGCAAGATATGTGAGGGCTGGGTCTGGGCCCTGGAAAGGGTGGGGTTGGGGCTAGCCTCCCCCGCCCAACCCTTCAGCACTCATCAGCTTGTGACATCCAGGGCTCCAACAGTGATTTAAAGGGTCCAGGCTCTAGCCACTGCCACTTCCTCTTTATCAATGGCAGCCAGGAAGCCTGGGTCCTTTTAAATCACTTGCCCCCAGGCCAACTGCTGTCTTTACCCTCCCCTGTCACTGGGTGTGCTTTAGGGTTGATAGTAGATCTCTGCTGCCACATAAGGAACTCTGGCATTCATCTCCTACATGTACTCCTCTTTTGAGCTGAACAGTTGCTGTAAGAGAAATTAAATTTACTGGTATAGCTAGACAAAAGACTGATCCTTTGAACTGCTTTTGGCTGCTGCATCACAAACATCAGTACAAAACCTCGGATTAAAATACATGAAGGGATTCCTAGGAGTCAAAATGTATGTGGCTTTGGGCCCTGGTGAGGCTTTACTTGGACTGTGAACCAGTCAAAGCCTCATTCAAAAACCTTGGGTTTCAATTGCCACTGAGTTTTTCTAGCTCACTGAGCACATCAGCTGTAAAAAGCAAAACTTTACGGAAAAGGAAGAGTGTCAGGTTCATGTCTGAGTGTTCTCTGTCTCACTCCATGGAGGAGCTGGCTCTTCCCCACACCTTGAACAGACAGCAAGTCAGACTGCCACCCTCGACCCCAAGGCCTGCAAATCTGAGACATTCTGCTACACAGAGAAACTAAGACTTCTTCTTGGATGCCCAAACAGCTGCCCTGGGACCCATAATTCCCTTTCTGGTTCCAGTGGAGTGGCATTGCCACATCTTCTTCTCCAGGTGCAAGGCAAGCCCTCAGGAGAAGGTGGCATTCCCAGAGGATAGCACGTATGATCTTACTGGTGGAATACATCCCATACAAGCGTATTACCTTCTCAATTAATACATACTCCTCCTTTCCTCAAAACCCCGCTCAAACTGTAACTTTTGATCAGTACAAGTGGAGACAGACTTCAAATAAAAACTCCGGCCTGCTTCCTTTTGATGATGACAGTTCATACCTCTGAGTAACTGCTGGTTCCCCCACCCCCCACTCCTCTGGGACTGAGTGACAGCAGACATACTCAAAGTGAATTTTAAATTGCAGAATCCTAAGGACATGGCAGTGAGTTAATTTAGCAATTATTCTGAATAGGATGCATTTTTCAAGGGTTTTTGTGCTCTGTCTTATCTGTCTTCTAATGGTAACAAAATCGGAGGCATTTGCTTTTTCAAATCCTCTCTGACAAGTTCTTGTTGATCTTATTCTTGAGCTCTCTACTGGTGTTGTTTTGTTTTTTTTTAAAAACCAGCCTCTCACCCTGTTGCACAGTATGGTTATAGCTACACTACAGATTTATTTCAAAATAAAAGTCATTATTTCAAAATCACTTTGTTCGAATCGAGATTAGGCATGTGCTATTTCAAAATAAATTTGAAATAGTGACTGTGTTATTTTGAAACTGGTAACCCTCCATGCAGGAGGAATCTTCCTATTTCACAGTTGGTGTTTTGAAATAGGTTCTGTTAAGACAGGCTAGGGCTACACTTTGCATTGCTCAATTGAGTAACTTATTTTGAGGCATCTTATTTCAAACCCAGCGTAGGGTGCGCTGCATTGGAGTTTGATATAAGTGCTTGTTTTGAACTTCCTGGTAACCCTTGTATATTGAGAACAGTGTTTGGCTGCATGGATTATATTTTGGATACAAATGTATCTGGGAATAGGAACAACAGTGTATTCCACATGGAATAGTACTATTTCGAAATAAGCCATAATGGACTTCAATGGAACTATTTTGAAATAGCACTTGGTGTCCGGAAATGCTACTTTGAAATAGCAGGGTGCTATTTCAAAATACTTTTTGGCCGAGTTGACACTGCCCCTCCCTTTCAAAAGGAGCATGCAAACACAGCTGGTTGGAAATGCAAATGAGGTGCTGGTTTGCATATTCAGCACCTCATTTGTATAATGACAGTCACTCGCCCTTCCAGAAGAACTGCTTTCAAAGTGCGAAATGGCTGTGCAGACGGGGTTCCTTCGAAAGGAAGCCCCACTTTTGAAAGCACCCTTCTTCCTATGCTTTTTTCAGGAAGAAGGGCGCTTTCTAAAGTGGGGCTTCCGTTTGAAGGAACCCTGTTTACACAGCTAGTATGCATTTCGAAAGCTGCACTTTTGACACAGCAAGTGGCTGCCATTACACAAATGAGGCGCTGAATATTCATATCGGCACTTCATTAGCATTTTCAATCCACTGCATTTACATGTCCCTTCCGAAAGGGTGGGGCAGTCTAGATGCAGCCTTTGCATGTAGCTTTGTTATTTTGAAATAAGAGATTTATTTCAAAATAAGGCTGCAGGGTAGACATAGCCTATGAGGTGTGGGCTGTGGCCACACTACACAAGAATTTCGAAAGGCGACATTTCAAAATCCACACTTTGAAAGTTTGCCTTTCGAAAGAGAGAAACCGCAACAAAAAGTAGATTGAGGGCTCAATCCGCCCTTTCAAAACAGAGCGAGTACAGAGCGCCGGGCTCACTTTCAAAGTAAAGGAGCGGGAAATGGCATGGATGGAGTCACGTGGCTGACAAGCCCTTCCAGGAGCCATGGCCAGCCACATCCTTAAGGGTCCCCTCCCAAACACCCTCCCTGTGCACATGCTGAGGGCTCAGGCTGGCTTCAGCACATTCGAGCAGATGGACATGCTAAGTTCTGCTTACCTCTATCGAAAACGTGGATGTGACGTAGATAGGATGATTAGAGTAAATTGGAAACAACAAAAAATAAATCACATCCACCCAGGGTTTTACCCCGTGACCCTGGTCAAGCACGCGTGGCCAGTCCAACGGGGTTTTTACAGGATGTGTGAGCGGTGCTGCAAGTGGCGTTTTTGCCCCAGAAGAACGACAGACAAGATGGATAAGTTTTAAACAAGACAAGGAATTTATTGAAGGAGAATGGGATTCTTTTAAAGGACTAATACCTAACTGGCCTAACACGACAGACTAACGTAGTCCCTTATCCAACTAGATCTAGCACAGGATTTTTAGTTTTATAAGACACACAGCCTTGGAATCATATAAGTGCTGGAACCAGCAGCTATACTGCCTAACCCCAACTAACTACTTACTGTGATCCATGGAGCAGACATATTGCTGTCTTCGGAGCGTGCTGAAAAAGGGAATACCATTAAACAACAGAGCTACTACATATTTGCAATATAATTCTGGATCCTTCCCACTATGGGTTTCACCAGTCGCTCTACCCTAGGCCGAATTACCAAGGGGAGCAGATTTTACTTATTTTTCTTTTTATTTATATAATTTGCCTATCTAGGCTACCTATATTGTATTTATATATGTATTAATGTTAAATGGGTTGCCCTGCTGGCCGTACAGGGGAGAGCCCTTTATTAATGGGATTGCCTTAGTTAAAGGCAGAGCCCTAAATTACCCACAAGGGGTTTTACAAATTTTACCAGGGTTGTCCCTTATTAAGGGTTATCCCTAGTCGCTCTACCTTCCTGATTACAGGAGGGAGCTGATAGCTCTGTATACAATATGATTATTAATTAACATTAAAATCCAAGGCTATTCTTCTGTTTGAGTGCCAAATTCTTAGGCTAGGCTATAAAGACTAGCCTCCTGTGCTTTACAGTATGAATCTAGTAGATATGGGGTACAAAATCTAAGGCGCCAATAATAATGACTGGGGCAGTCCCAGTTCTAAACATCTATTAAACCTTTAGACCCTCTATATGTGAAATAACAGTAAAACACTATAAACTTCAATACAGCTAACAGAAATAACAAACACAGTAAAAAGAATACAAAACCTATATCCATTCTAACACATCCAACAACATGAGAACAGACAACAGAGACAATAGGATACACACATCCAATTAGACATATCTAGCTTTAAACCTAATAATCTTTTGATACCTCTCTCTCTCCTGATCTGTTAGCCGGGTGCTGGGCCCACTGATCTCTTCACAGGAACTGAGCTGAGAAGAAACGGCCCTCACAGGCGCACTTTTATGGCAGCCGCGGCGGGCCAGACAGAAAGAGAGGGAAAAAGAGCAGGAGGAAAAAGCCGACTTGGTGACACAAAAAACCCTCCTGAGAGTGACAGCCTTTGTTTCTGCCACCGGCTCAAGGCGGTGGTCAGTGGTGGAAAGGGCAGGACCGCTGCTGCAGTTCTCCTGTGCAGGGCCCCCGCCGTAAGGCGTTAGCTCCTGCCAAGTGAACCCTCTGGATAAAACGCCGGAGCCTTTGTTGGAAAAAAGTGGACTGGAGCTCTTCTCACTGCTCTGCTTCTGATCTTCGGCGGCCCATGTCGGCTAGCGTGCGTCGACTGACACGCCGGTCTCCTTCTGGCTCTTCCGCCTCTTCAGTGATTTCAGCTCTAGTCAATGTCCAGCTCTTAACACAGTCCAAGGTCGTCTTCTTTGGTCCCACGCTGTCGACGATCTCCAGCCGACTGCCCGGCTACGGGGTGCGTTCGCAAATTTATGCAGCTGGAGCAGACCTGGTTGAACACCTGTCAGCTCAGGTCCGCGTCCCCGTTGTCCCAGCAACCAGGTAAACACTCTCTAATGTTTATTCATAAGGTACCCAAAACTAACCTATCATAGTACAGTATTTCAAATCCTAGCTTATTAATATTAATGAACCTAATAAATATTCTTAATAACTGATCCTAACCAACGGTCATTCTTATACACTTATATAGACCATTTCCATACATCAATTTAAACACATTTTTTGAAGTAAAATCTTTTTGGTTTTTATATATTTTTATTGCGGTTTGATGGGGAAGAATGTCACTACTGCTGGGAAAGCAGAATTTTTATTTTAGATGCTTGGCTTTTAAGGCTATTTGGAAAGGCGGCAGGATAGTCACACAAACACCACAGCCCATGGCCAGGGACACATCAGTCACCTCAGATGAGGATTTTTCAACAACCTCCGCCACAATGGATGACCAGAGGTTTCCCAGTGGGGAACTCCTCCTGGCTGTGGCCAGCCAGATGACCACAGTGCTTGGCGCTGTGGCTCTGGATGGCTAGCCGCATCGCCACCTTCTTGGTGCAAGTTGTGCACCCCTCTTTTTTGGGTACAATGGCATCTCTACCGATACACCACCAGCAGTGAGTGGCGGGACCATCTTGTAATGGGGGACTGGGACAATGAATGCTGGCTGCATAAGTTCTGGATGATCAAGACCACATTCATGGACCTCTGCCACTGGCTTGTGCCCACCCTCCAGCACCAGCAAACACGGATGCAGCTCGTGCTCCCCCTGGAGAAGAAGGTGGCCATCACTCTGTGGAAGCTGGCCACTCCTGACAGCAATCATTCGGTTGGCCACCAGTGTGGGGTGGGAAGACCACCATTGTAGTTCCTCCTGGAGGTAAGACAGCCTGGGTCACACCACAGGGCAGAGGAGGAGCCAGGGGAGGGTGTCCCTGAGCACCCCGCAGCATTATCATAGGTACTTTTGCCCTCCATCCCATGCGGGTCATCGTGGCAATCAACAGCATCCTCCTGTGCCGTGTCATCCATGTGAGGGACCTGGATGCCACCAAGGCAAGTTTTGCCAAGCTGCACTTCACTGACTGTTTTGGTACATTGGATGGCACCCACATTGCCATCCAGGCCCCAAAACACAGTGCCAGCAGCTGCAACAATCAGAAGGGGTACCTCTCCATGGTGCTCCAGGCCTTTGTTGATGCCAATGGGCACTTCATGGACAGCTGCCTGGGGTAATCAGGCAAGCCCATGATGCCCACATCTTTAGAAATTTGTGGTTCAGTCACTGGATGTAGGAGGGGTCATATCTCTCCACATGGGAGCTCCCAGTTGAGAACACAACCATGCCCCCTGTATAGCAGCTGACAGCACCTACCGCCTGCAGGCATGGCTTATGCAGCCTTACAGGGGCCACACAGACCCCAGGCAAGATCTATTCAATGCCCGCCTCAACCAGGCCTGCAGCACTGTTGAGCGGGTGTTTGGGTGGCTCAAGCAGTGTTCCAGGTGTCTCCTGATGCAGCTGGGGGTCAGTTTCCCCAGTGTGCCTGCTGTTGTGGGGGCATGTTAAGTGGAGGGTAAGCATGAGGTTTTCATGCAGTAGTGGGTGGCCAAGGCTGTACCCTGCTTTGAACAGCTGGCTGCTGCCCCCTGCCACCAGGTGCACCAGGATGGAGTCTGCTTGAGGGAGGCCTTCTGGGAGGCTTATGCCCAATGGTTGCAGTGACCAGCCACCAAGCATCCCCACAACAACCGCCCTCCTGCACACCCACCCCTCAGCACTCACCCACCATCACCCCTTCCCTTACATGCATACCTCACTGCTCCCCCACAATGCATGAGGGACACCACTTAGATAGGAAAATAAGTGTTTTACTGAGCAGTAACTAACTCCCCGCAACACTGTTAGCTCTTCAAACCAACAATGTATAAGGAGAGGCGGGGGGAGAACTATGTACATGGGGGGCCCTGAAGTGAGGGTGGGGGCAAGCAAACTTAGAGGGGAGTCTGGGGCTGCGGGGCCTTAATCCTCAACTGAGGTGGGGGATGGGAGCTGCGGCACCCATAGGAACCACAACTGCCCTGGGTCCGGGGCCCCCCTGTGAGGCTGGGAGCTGGGACGATGGGGAGGTAGGGACATAGTGAGGATGTGGCAAGCTCAGCCTTGGTGAAGGGTGTGGGAGGAGCCATGTCCAGGATGCTCATGCTCACCAGAAGCCACCTCTCAAGTTCCTGCCTATTGGCCTGGGTGAGGTGGGGTGGGAGCAGGGCAACAAGGGCAGGGGCAGCAGGAGGAGGAGCAGGAGGGGCAGTGGGAGGGGCAGCAGACGGACGACAGGAGGGGCAGCGGGAGGGGCTGTCAATGGAGTGGGCTACTGGGTGGTAACAGCCTGGGTGAGGGTGCCAAAGGAGCCTGCCACCCAATCCCAGGCTGCACACTCCACTGACAGCCACACCCACAGTAGGCGGTTCTGCTCTTTCCAAGCAGCCATATAAGCCGCGGTGATCTCCTCCTGGCGGGTGTGATGGTGTGCCCTCCTGGAACAGTGCATCGCCCTTTGAGGTGGGTGGCACCCCATCTCCCTCACCAGCTGCTGCAGGGGTCCCCTGGAAATCGATGGGGCTGGGCTGGCCCCTGGATGCTGGAGCTATGAAGCCAAAAGGGAAGCAGGGGGATGTCCTGTTGATTGTGCTACTAGGCCGCATGGGGAAGTGTCCCCCATCCCTGTAAGCCAGCACTCCCTGCCCATTGGAGTGGAGGCCCTGGGGCATCCATGGCACAGAGGGCTCCCACCACGGGTGGGACATATGCTGTCTCTGGTCCACCCCCATCACCCCATGTCCTCCCATGCCATATGCATTGTGTGGCCGTCCACAGGATCAGGTGCTCATGGCCATGCACAGGCCTCTCCTGGAGATGGGGAACATGGACATCCCTGAGGCCGGTTGCCATGTGGGTGGTCTGATGCCAGAAGTGGTGGAAGGCAGGTGCCACCCCCTCCACATGACCCGGGGTGTCCAAAACGACCGGGTCCTACCTGAGGGTGCCTTCAGAAGCTTGGGGGAGGCCCAGCTGGAGGTGGCCTGGATGATTGGCTGGGATGGGATGGTTATGACCAGTGTTCCCTCACTGGACTGCTCCTCCTCACTGTCATCTGGCTCAGGCTGTGAGTGCTGAGGGGGTGGTGCCATCAAGGACCCTGGCTCCTCAACCTCCTCCAGCTCTGCTGTGTTCAGGGGCTTATCTGGGGGGCCTACCACCCTCGCTCGAAGGAGGTGGTCCAGTTTATCATAGTAGGGGCAGCGGGAAGGCGCTGCCCCGACCACCTGGCTGCATCCTTGGCCTTGCAGTAGGCCTGATGCAGCTCCTTTACCTTCGACCGGACTTGCTCAGGGGTACGGAGAGCTGGCCCTGTGGGGTCAGGCCCTCAAGAGGCTTCCAAGGCTTCCATGTTCTGCTTATGCCCCTGGGTCTACAGCAGGATCTCTTCATCCCCCCGCCCACAGGCCCAGGAGGTCCCAGAGATCACTCTTGGTTCAGATTGGGACCCTTTTTTTCCCAGACTGTCTGGCATCCTGGAAACCCTATTGAGTGTTGCCCTGGGATCCCTGGGAGGTGCAGGGGGTCCTGGCTGCTGGCCATGGCTCCAAAAGATGCTGTACCTATATCGTGGGGGGTGCTGGAGGGCATAGGGTTGCAGGCATATATGTTTGTGGCTGCCAGCATTCTCTCAGCTTCCTGCACAGGGTTTCTGGGTCCTTGCATCTTTAAAAGTGTCCGGTAATAGTAACTATAGAGCTGTGCTAGTGCTCTACGCTTCAGCTGGCCAGTGCCATAGAGGACTCACTCTTTCGAAACAGCAGCCTGTGGCACTACTGCACACGTTTCCTTTCTAAATTAATTTCTAATTGAGGCTCTTTTCCCAACATGGGAATGGAACAATGATTTCAAAAGGCCAGCTCCATTCTTTCAAAATTAATTTTGTGTGTTTGTGTGTAGTTGCTCAATGGCAATTTTCAAAATGTCCCCTGCTTTCGAAAATTGTTTGAATATTCATCCCTAGTGTTGCCACGGCCACGATGTCTTTGAACTGAAGAGGGGGTGTCTAAAAATACCACAGGGATACAGCCTTTCTGAATGTACTTTACTGGTGGTCCCCTTTCATCAGAGTTGATGTGCTCTCCAGTAAGTGAAGTGCAGTAACTTTGGATGCTCCAAAAATGATCCCGTTTGTGCTATGTAAATTATTTTCTCCCCCACCTTCAAGCCAGCAAATCAGAATATTATTCTGACTCAAACCAGCAAAAATTTAGGTTGCTGACCACTTATGTGACTTCCTCAAAAGATTTTAAGCTGGTACACAGTCCATTAGATGTCACATGCACATTGCAACCTCTCATTATTGCCCTTCTGCATCGATGCAAGTCATTAATGGCTGTATATTGCATTTATTGATCTGCCAGAGATTACACCCCACCACTTTGAACTTTTTATACTGATTTTCCTCGCAGGCAGAACAATATATTCTAAGCAGGCACCGTAAATAGCTATTGTGGAGCTCTGATAATGCCCAGCCCCTTTTGATAAATTTCATCCACTTGCACAGCGATTTGATGTCTGCAAAAGTGGCTAATTCTGTGGGTCCATGGCGTTCTTTCATCTGATCAAATTCATTGTACAATTTACAAATGGCCAGTAACTCTCAGTGCCTTAATGAGCTATCCTGAAAAAATTCCATTTCACACTGAAGAGCACCCTGATTAATGCAACCATCAACATTCATCTTTTGTCAACTTTTATTTGCCTCAGTGATGCTGCAATAAATCACAAAGCCTATCAGGAACAAGTTGGATTCACTGTACACAGAAGTCCTTGCTGTATAAACCTAAACAGTTGCCTTGGAAGTTAACCTTCTTTCTTCCAGCTTTGCTTACATCCTTGGGAAAGAATCTGAAAGGCGTGTTTTACAGCATGTGTCTGCTTTCTCTCACACTTTACTATTTATCAGTTAAGGTCAAAGAGCTCCTCTTAGGAAGGCTTAAAACAACACTTGCCCTTCTGGTTTTAATGTGCTGCATTGGTTTCTGTACCATCTCCAGCATAACAGGACCTCCCTTTTGCTGTTGTAATCCTAACAATACATGCACTTATTCATGGTCAATAGCGTGCAGGGGCAGCCAAGTCACTCTATCTCCAGCAGAGATTTTTATAACAGTACAACAGTATCCATTAGGAGAAATTAAATCCCTTGCCTAAGATAAAAATACAACATCCTAGCCTGACAGTCTACAACCAACCAACAACTTTTTGAACCTCAAGCCAAAACATTAATACATTTTATGTAAGGTTCAGAGACTCATAGATTCCAGGGCCAATGACTGCTGTGATCATGTATCTGAACTCCTGTATGACACAGGCCAGAGAACTTCACCATAGTGATGCCTAGAGCTTACTTTTTAGGAAAAAAAATCCAGTCTTGATTTCAGTGACAGACAATCCACTCAGACCCAATGTAAACTGTTCCAATGGTTAACCACCCTCATGGTTGTGAATTTACAGTCTGAATTTGTCTAGCTTCAACTTCCAACCATTGGATTATTATACTTTGCTCAGATGGATTGAATAGCTGAATTGTCAAATATCTGTTCCCCATGTAAGTAAGTAGAAATTGTAATCCACTCACCCCTTGAACCTTTTCTTTGTTAACCTTAATAGATTGATTCGTTGAGTCAATCACCATGGGGCTTTTTCTAACGTTTTGTAGGTGGTGGAGGATATCCTGTAACTAAGGCCTATAACTACTACAGGTACATGGTGTGTAAAAATCAGGCTCAAAGGTTATTGTTAGAAAGGAGATCATGATTCTTTTAATACAATACATTTGTTTTGCAAATGACCTTTTAAATTCAATGTTGACCTTTCCAGGGGAAAAATACCCAATAACTTTAAGTGGTATTTTCTTTAATTACATAAATGTATATATTTCAAGCTCAAAATATTTTTTCTCCCATTCTCCCGAATCTCGCTCTGTGAAAAGTTTTAGTGATTTATAGTGTGTTTGGAAACATGAGGTAAGTGCTTGCTCCTAGAGCCTCTCTAACACAGTGGCAAAGACAGTTTTGGGCATGCTTCTGACACACATGCACCAAAAAAGGATCCAACCCCTCACCCCCTGCTCACCCACAAAAAAATCATACATTTTTAACTCAGAACTGAGGAGGTACCGCAATGTATGTGCTGAATGTTGTCTTCAGTTCTGTTTGAATTGTTAAGTGTCCCAGGATATTTTTAGGAAGGTACTGGTGTGTGAATTCATTCTGTGATTATTGTGGTATATCAATCCTGTTCTAACCAGCACCCTGACACTTTTTTGTATCATGTAATCTCCCACATATGTAGCAACTTCTCTTTAGCATTGATTTGCCAAGGTATTCTTAGTCTTGTCTTTTGTTTTACATAGATACATAGAGTTTAAGTTCGGAAGAACATGTTAGTGTCACAAGCCACTGAATTTCATCCAGCTCAGCCTGTATTGAGCCAAATAAAATATGATTGATCAAAGCATATTTTTCAGAAAGGAATCCAGGTTTGATTTGAAGGTATCAAAAGATGGAGAGGTCACGATTTCTCTTGTTAGTTTAGTCCAACGGTTAATCACTCTCACTGTTATCTGTGACTTATTTCCAAGTTGAATTGGTCTAGGTTCGGCTTACAACTACCGTTTTTTGTTATGCCTTTTCTGATAAATTAAAGAGATCACAAGTACTCAGCATTTTGTGCCTATGAAGGTACTTGTGCACTTTAAATAAGCTAGCTTTTAATCTTCTGTCTGATAATCTAAATGTAAGACATTGGCTTGAGAGCTTGAATAATTTTTGTGTTTCCTTTCTGTTGCTGGTCCAATTTTTCAACACCCCTTTTAAAATGTAAACACCAAAATTAGATGGTTTTCCAGTGTCGATCTCACCAATGCTGTATACAGAGGTGATATTTTTGCCCACTCCCCTGCTTACATATCAGAGGGTCACATTACCTCTTTTTGACAAAGCATATCATTGGGAGCGCAGGGTGAGTTGCTTGTCCACTCTGGCCCCCTACGTCTTTTTCAGAATCACAGCTTTCCAGGGTAGCCCTCCACTTTTTAGGTATGAACTTCATTCATTGCTCCCATGTATAATTCTTACTTGGATTTATTACAGTGGATTTGGTTTCTATAGGCCAAGCTTTAAGTGATTCAGATCACTATGTATGACTGCCTTGACCTCATCATTCTTTACTGTTTTGACACTTTTGTGTTATTGACAAATTTTCTCAGCACTGATTTTTCCTCCAGAATATTGAAAAAAGTGAACAGTGTCTGGCGTACTGCCAAACTTTGATGAAACCCACTGGCAACAGCCCCACATAACGAAGATTCCCCATTGATGATTACTTGTTGAGATCTGTTAACTAGCCAGTTCTTAATGTATTATAAAGTACTTATCTAATAATGTGTCTGTTTATTAATAGTATATAATGCTAACTGTCAATCAGAATGTCACATGATACTTACAAATCAAAACAAAAAGCAGATTTAAGGCACAGAGAACCAAAAACAGTGAGCAAGGAGGACAAATCAGAAAAAGGTAATCAGGGTGAGCAAATCAGAGAGTGGAGGGGTGGGGGGGAAGGTCAAGAATTAGATTGAGCCAAGTATAGGGGCTTGTCTGCATACTTGGCTCAATCTAATTCTTGACCTTCCCCCCCACCACCCCTCCACTCTCTGATTTGCTCACCTTGATTATCTTTTTCTGATTTGTCCTCCTTGCTTACTGTTTTTGGTTCTCTGTGCCTTAAATATTGAGTCTGTTCTGGTCTGGCTATGGTCTGAAGAAGTGGGTCTGTCCCATGAAAGCTCACCTAATAAACCATTTTGCTAGTCTTTAAAGTGCTACTTGACTGCTTTTTGTTTTGATAGTGTATAGACTAGCATGGCTTCCTCTTTGATACTTACAAATGTGTATGTATAATATACCTACACAGTTGCCTTTATGAACCAAACTTGTATTCTCTGTAAAGAATTAAATCAGGTCATTTGACAAGACCCGATTTCCGCTAAACCATGTTGACTTGGGTTACCTTATATTCATACCCAAAAAATTATTTGTTAATTGAATCACATTTCACCTTTTTCATTATTTCACTCAGGACTGATGTCAGGCTAACAGGCCAATAGTTACGCAGGTCTTCCCACTTGTTCTTTTTGAATATTTGTACAACATTGGTGCTCTTCCCATCTTCTGTGGCACCTTCTCAGGACTTCTCATTGTTTTTGCAGATCCAAACTAACATGTCTCCCCTCTGATACTTGTTCCCATCATCTGGAATTTATGTGCTATCCCATGATTTGCATCAGCAGCTCCTCAGCCAACTCTTTTTAGAATCTTGGCTGCAAGTTATTTGGGCCTGTAGATTTAACAATGTACTAAATATCTTCTTTGATTGGTAATGGACTGTAAAATATTTAGTCACCCTTGTTTGATATAAGCATATCACCCTACTTTTTTTCTATTACAGAACAGAAATGTTATTGAACCTTTTCTGCATCATTGTTAGAAGATGTATAATACCCACCTACTAATGGGCCAAAACTGTTACTAGGATTTCTTGGATCCTAATATTTTTTAAAAACTGAACATTTCCTTATTGCCTAAAATCACACATTTTTTAATTTGATGTCTTTAACTTCCCTTATCAATTGTCAGCATTTCATAATTCTGATATGTATTGATTACCATCTGTTTCATAATGTCCATTGGTTATTTATTATTTTATTTATTGTAATTATTGTTTTTTTCTGCTTCTCTACGGAACCAGGATTGGCTTTTAACCAACGTTATCTTCTTTCTTGATTGTGGTATCATGTGTTTTTGGTCATTATAGAAACTGTTCTGAGAGAGCATCTAATTTTTTTTCACATTTTTCCACGTTAATGTTTCTCCCAAGTCAATTTATCTCATAATTTTCCTCAGCTTTGCAAAATTATTCACTTCAAAGAAACTAATAGTTGGGGTTGTCTTCTGTTTTTCCCATATTCAAGTAATGATCACTGATCCCTAGGCAATTAGCAACTTCTAGATCAGTTATTAATTCATTTAATCCATTGCACTGAGGTCGAAAACAGTTGCTTCATTTTGGGGGCAATAATTTTCAGTTGGAATATTTCAACTTTGTCATAAGGTACAACATTTTCAGTTTTAATTTTTTCAATGAAAAGCCAACATTTTCCATGAAAAATTGAGAAAAGCAAATTTTGTCTTTGAATTAAAATTTTGCAAACAGTGGGAGAAATACTGACTTTTTGACCATCTCTAATTAAAATGATCCCAAGTAGAAATATATTCCAGCACAACCAAGGTTCTCAAAATGGTGAGAATGTTTGAAACGTCACACCTCCCTACTCGGTATTTTGTTTCGCTTTCAGAAATGGAGTTTATAACCAATTAGTCTGGAGAGGCAGGGTGGGAGTTTCTTCAAGTTTAGCTTGAGTGATTTACACACAATTAACCTGCCTGAATGATTTACACAGTATTTAGACAAGATGAGTCAATGACCTTTGTGTACAATTTTGTCCTCTTTTTGACACAATATACCATATACCATACCTGATTCCCTGTGTGAGCGACTTGATCTTCTTACTCTGATTCACCTACACACCTGTGTTTGAGCCATATGAGTAAGATCCCTTTCCAGCTTCACCACCAAGGCAATAAATAAACAAAAACTGTTTATTTTCCCTGTACTCCTTCTGGCAAGTACTGTTGTGCACATGGCCATTTCATATTGTTGTCCTGCCAGTCCGTTGGAACTTTTCTGTCTTTTACTGTCTTGCTACTTGGGAACTCTGTCTCTACATGTTTATCTCTTAGCATGTGCATTAGAGTCACAACTTTCAATGGCTGCTAACTAGCCCAGCCTTCTTAACTAGGAAGAGTGGATTAAATTCATTCCTGCTATAACTTCACTAGCTTCAGTGGCGTTACACCAGGAATGAATTTAGCTCAGTGTAGTCAGATGTCTGCCTATTAGAAGCAAAGTCATTTTCTACAAGGGAAACAGTCAACATCTTATTTGCATCCATGCATATCAACAATGCAATTAGGGCAAACTTATTTGAGAGTTAAATTCAGATGGTAATTAAAGAATTGTGTTATGAATTTTAATTTGGCATTAGCACAGTAAATTATTCTGTATTGCTCTGTTCTCACAGTTTGGGCAGAATACATTATGCTTTGCTTACTGAGACCTTTGATTTAAAAAAAACAAAACAAAACAAAACAAAACAAAACCAAAAAAACAGGCACAGTGTCCTTAGAATCTAATTGTGTGGAAGAAAATGAGCTACATAAAACATTTGCCAGTGATTCAAAGTCAAACAGCAGTGATCACTCCTTTGATTCCCTTCCACATTTCTCGAGCTGAGTTCATGGGGCCCGTGAAGGAACTATACTAAGTACCAGCAATTTAAAAGAGCTCAATCACAAAAGCACATCCAAAAAGGGGCATTTTGAAAAGGCAGGTGATGGAAAGTTTTTAATAATAATCAAAGTCAACATTATTCATATGATTGCAATGGTCGATTGACTAGGTTCTCATCCTAGTGCTTTAACACAAGATTTCTCTCTTTCATTGTTTTCTTGTCCTGAAGTGAGGGTACGTAGAGATCCCATTTTATCTGGGAAAATCCTTTTTTTTTTTTAGATCTGACCTGGTCACTCTGACTCTTTTGGCAAAAGTGGGTGATTGACCCATTTCTTCTTGCCAACAGATCATCATCTGTAAAAACCAAATGGGACAATTGTCCACAGCGTTGTTGACAGCCACCCCAAGACAGGGGCAAGGTGTAAGTGAGGGGGCCAGCTGCCCCAGAAGTGGCAGGGCCAAGGGCAGAAGGGGCATGGCTTAGCCCTGCCAACCCTCCCTCCCACCTGCTCTATATGCGGAGTGGCAGCGCAGCTCTCCATGGCATTTCAAAGGTCCCTGGGGCAATTGCCCTCCCCCCTGCCCCATCAGCAAACCTGAATGCCCACTTTTGTCAAAAAGTGGGTCATTTACCCCTAGTGCAATGCAGGGGAATGTCAACACCAATCTTGTGTGAGGGGCAGAGAGAGGGCTCCATGTGAAGTGACACCAGATGCAAGCCAGGGAGGCAGGATTTGGGCAAGCTGTGACCTCTGTGCAGGAGCCAGCAGTGTTTGGGTGAGCAGCCACAGCCATCCATGTGGGTATCAGGTAGGATTCAGGTGAGCATTGATATCCAGGCGCACATGGAGGTAGGAAGGGTGAGCAGTGGGCAGCGATGCCAGCTCCCCCTATAATTATATCAGCATAAGTTGCTAGTGAATGATGTGGTTACACCAATGGGAGTTGCTAAGATAGTGCAAGCCTGAGAGTATGCCTATAATTACCTCAGGTTCAATGTATCGTGATCAGTCCTCCAGAGTTTGATTTTGCCATGTCTGTGAATATACATCAAAATTGATTTATCTGGGCTTGGCCATCGAACATAGTACTCTAGGCTATCACGTGGAGTAAGTGAAGTTGGCATGAGCCCAAAGAACCCTGATCTACACCGGGGAATGAAGTCAACCCGGGGAATGAAGTCAATCCTGATACATCTATTCTAGCTGTGCTGATGTCATAGCTAGAACTGTTATCTGGGACCAACTTTGTTCCCGAGTGTAGACCACCCCTCAGATTCATAGGTCAGGTCTACGCTAGACCTGAAGGTCAATTGTAGATACACAATTCCAGCTATGGCAACTGCATACCTGGAATGGATTTACCGACACTCGACTTACCTGGCTGTCCTCACTGAGGGAAGTCGATGGCAGAAACTCTCACCTGTACCTCCCTAACTCCTCATGAGACTGAGGAGTACAGGAGTTAACTGTCAACCCATGATAGTTCTATGTTGCGTGTCCCCACACTAGATGCATGAAATCAAACCCTGGAAGATTGAGCCTGACCAGATCAATCTTCCAGGTAGTGAAAACATACCCATAGATTCCAATGCTGTAAGGCACCAAGCTGAGCATCCAGTTTGACCTCCTGTATGACACAGGCCATAGAATCCCCCACATAATTCCTAGAACATCCCTTTTAGAAAAATATCTCATCTTCATGCAAAATTTTTCAGGAACAGAGAACCCATCACAAGATTTGGTAAATTGTTTCAATGGCTAATTGCTCACATCATTACACATGTGAGTCTCATTTCCAGTTTGAATCTGTCTAGTTTCAGCTTCCAGCCACTGGATCATACTTTCCTTTGTGAGATTGAAGAACACATTATTTAAAATTTGTTCCCCATATAGACAACTTAATAGTATTCCTTGAGAGGGTAACAAGCTGTGTGGATAGGGAGAAAGTGGTAAATGTGATATATCTTGACTTTAATAAGGATTTTGATACTATCTTGTGTGCGCTTCTCATAAACAAACTGGGGGAAATACTACATAGATGCAGGTAATACAAGATAGTTGCATAATTGGTTGGAAAACCATTTTCAGGGAGGTAGTTATCAATGTTTCACAGTGAAGCTGGCAGGGCATATTCCGTGTTATCCTGCAGGGATAAGTTATGGGTCTGGTTCTGTTTAATCCTCATCAATGATTTAGATAATGCCATAAAGCACACAGTGATAAAGCTTGCAAATGATGCCAAGCTGGAAGGGGTTGCAAGTAGTGTGGTGCATAGGATTAAAATTCAAAATGACCTGGACAAACGGGAGAAATGGTCTTAAGTAAAGAAGATGAAATTTAAATGCAAAATGCTCCATATAGGAAGGAACAATTAGTTGCACACATACTTAATGGGAAATGAATGCTTAAGAAAGGGTACTGCTAAGTAAGGTCACTTCAGGCTTCAGGGGATACCAAGCTAAATATGAGACAACAGTGTAACACTACTGCAAAACAAACAAAAAACAAACAAAAAATCATTGTGGGATATATTAGCAGGAATGTTGTAAACAAGACACAAACCCTGTGTCTACACTACATTCCCCTTTCAGAAGGGGAATGCAAATGAGTGTGATCAAAAATGGAAAGGAAGTGCTGATTTACAAATCTCGCACTTCATTTGTGTACTCTCTGGTGATCAAATTTCTGGTAGTAATTTCTTTGAGGAAAAAAAACAGTTGTGTAGACAGGATTCCTTTGAAAACAAAATGAGATATGTTACCTTAATGGTGTTTAGGCACTGGAGTACAAAACAGATGGTATAACCATGTAAAACTATATATTGAAGATGTGCATTGTAATAAACTTCTGTGTATTTGTGACTGTAGTAGAACTTTGCTACAGATTAACAGGTTATAGGACATGCAAAGCTTATTCAACAAATGTCTTTCAGGAAGACAAAGGCATTAGCCATTAAGAAATTACGAAACCAAAAATAACTTGTGGTTTTGCTTCTCTGTTCTTAATGTTCAGTCTTGAAATAAATTTGTTCGTTAATTGCATTCTTCAGATTCTACTGTTTGCATTTCATTATCTGCATGTGACACAGGGACTCGAACTTCTTTATTGACTACCCGTGCATCACCCCAGGCTTTTTTTGTTGTTGTTGTCCTTATGTATGGGAGGACAGCAAAGGGGCATAAAAAGTGAGAGATAAGCAGGAAAGCAAAAAATAACCTTGCTGCCAATGCAGTACAATGAAAATGACTTTTTTGGCAGATAGTGCCCAATGTGCTCAGCCCCCCAGGCCTAAATACTACATAACATTAAGCAAACAAAGAACAACAAAAATCTATGTTACGCCTTCTCATTAACTTTTTAAAGCTTCTGCTCACATTGTGGAACTGCTACTCTATCATGTTCTCAATAATGTATGAAATGAAAAATTTCTCTCCTCCTTGAGCTGAAAGAGAAAGCGGGCTGAGCTTTGTAATGATCAGCTTGTGCTATTTTTGTAATGTTTAGCTCAGGCCAAATCAAACAAGGGAACCAAGGTCTGAAAATTCAGCTAAAACTAATTATTCCAAAGGGAGCCAGCGGGGCAGAGTGCTATTTTGATCTTTGTCTCTTTCTTTCTAAGAAGCAGCTACCAAAATCAGCAAAAAGGACAGAAAAATTTAGGGGAACAAAGAGAAAGTTAGTCTTTCTAATTTTAAGTGGATGTATTGTTCATGGAAGGTACTAACATCTGATAGCCCTGATACCCTGGAGCACAGATTAAGTGCTCTTCCACAGTCTATCCTTACATCACTAGCAATCTCTTTGAACTATTAACTGTCTTATTGAAACATCTGTGGGATAATAGAATGCTGTAGCGTTCTTTGATTGTCGTCCACATTCAAGGAACTGGAGAGGTATTTTTCCCTATCTAACTAATATAGTCACGTGGAGAACTGCTAATGACGGACATATATCAGACGAGCACCTTTTTGTTAAGGATCTGAAAGCAGTCATTGTTTTTCAGTGCTCAAAGGGTTAACTTTATTTTAGGGATGGGTGATAGTTTTAGAATTTCACTTAGACATTGCGTGCAAATAGCAGTGCTGGTACAATTGCTACAACAGCAACACGCTTTCCTGCTGCCACCAAATGTCACAAGATTTTTGTGTACCATGAGCCCAATCCTGTTTCCATTGAACTCAGTGGCACTGGTGCACTACTAAATAACAGTAACTGCTAGATCTAGTCTAGACTACACAGAAACTCCACCAAGACAGGCTCCCAGGGAGCATGTTGCAGCCTCGTATATCCAGCCAGCTTGCTCTTACCCCGTCACCAGGCCAGTTACACCAGCTAGCTCTTACATCAGTTCAACATTTTTGTAAATGAGCCCTGAGTACTTCTTCTGAATGGTTTGTTCACTTTATAATAATTTGTGCTAAACTAGCATAATCTATATTTCTAGCTACTAGTCATTGAACAATATTAATGGTAGAAGTTTCCTAGCCTAGAAAAAAAGGGCTAACTAAAACGGGGGTCAGCAACCAAAATAGCAAAAAAAACCCCTTTTTTTCAAAATCAGTAAAAGACGCAAAAATTCAAGAGCTGCAATGCATGTGAATATAAGACAATTCTTAATAAATAATGTCAAACCCTACTTTTTGTAACCCCTATTTTAAGAACAGCACACACAATGATTTGTAATGTGATACATGTTCACTGCAGGGTGTTTGTATGTATTCACAAAGTTTGTATGTATTCTCTCAAGATCACATTTTTTGTTGTTGGAGAATTTCTCATTGAAAATGAGACATAAAGGGAGCCCAGATGGCCTCGATATAAATGTGAAGGATTGGGTCCATTTGTTTGAAATTCTCTGTTTTCATCTTCAATTTTTTCTTTCTGAACCCATTCCAACCCAACTTTAATTATGCCAGTTTTACTTCATGTTTAATTTCAGTTTTCAGTTTAAAATGTCCTTCACGGCACAAATGCTGCAAGTTTCCCTTTCCTTTTCAAAATCAAAACTTTATTAGCAACATGGTCAAAACACAGATATGCATCATATCCCACAGTGCACTGCACATATGAAAGGGGGAGTATCAGCGAAGTAGCTGTGTTAGTCTGTGTCTTTGAGAACAAGAAGTCCTGTGGCACCTCATAGACTAACAGATATTTTGGAGCATAAGTGGGTCTTTGCCCGTGAACGCTTATGCTCCAAAATATCTGTTAGTCTATAAGGTGCCACAGGACGTATTGTTTATGAAAAGGGAAGTTATCCAACTTTTTGAGATCACATATTGTGTGCTATTTAGAGATGGGTTGTTCATTTTTTGGGCTTTTAGACATTCACCATTTATCAAAAATAAGCAGAAAGGGGTTTTCTGTTATTTTTTGTTTTAATTTCACAGTTATAGCACTGGGAGCCACAAAGAAGTCCTTAAATAGTCTCATGCTCTAGAGCTGTAGGTTGCAGACCCCTAGACTAAAATACTTTCTCATTTCGGCGGTAAGGAGGGACTGCACTTTCTGTGTTAAAGCAGTGAAGAAACCAAAGCATAATCCACATGGTGTGCAAGAGATAAAACAAACTCATTGGCACTGGGCAATGACAGAGACTGTGTCATCCCTGACAGCTTGTCTAACGATGTTACCCTAAGCTGATGGCATTTTCCGATATTTCCTCCTTTCACATAAGGAAAATAGTTTAAAGTTATATTGCGCCTTTAAATGTGGGCCTGTATAAAACTGTTCACATCAGCATTTTTTCCATGCCACTCTTGATACATAGAAAAAGCACTCTCTTTAAATTCATAAAGCTGGGATCTTTATCCTCCTCCTAGTCCTCTTCCAGGCTCACCCCTTCTGTAACATGCCAGCTAATAATAACTAGGCAAGTAGCGAATTATAGTAACTGCTACCAATCAACTAAGAACTGCATACATGTTAGTTTGTGCTGACACATCCTATGTTTGTTCCTCTCCCACTCCCCACACATTGTCTATCATGTGTCTGTTGTGTTTCATCATTTAGGCGGCAACCTTTTTGGGATAGAGACTGTGATTTTCTACGTGAGCATACAGTGTCTAGCACAATGGGTCACTCCTCTGGCTGGGCTCCAAGGCACTCCTTCTATATAAGTGTTCCACCATAAAAGATACAGACATAAATTAATTTTGGCAACAACTTGGTCAGGTAAATATTGATACATCCAACTTATACAATAAAAAATGATGCAAAGGAAGTGAAATGACTTGCTCAAGATCGCAAAGCCAGTAAATGGCAAAGTGGCAAATGGGACTCAAATTCAAGTTGCTTAGCCCTCTACGCTGGCTGCTAGATCACAACCATTTATAGAGATAGGTATTTTCCCAGTCTCAGAATCATTTTATCCCCTTGCCAGTCAATTAAGATGGCTTTGATGTCTTCTGACATTAAGGCTATGTCTACAGTAGCCAAAAACTTCGAAATGGCCATGCAAATGGCCATTTCGAAGTTTACTAATGAAGCGCTGAAATACATATTCAGTGCCTCATTAGCATGTGGCCGGCCACGGCACTTCGAAATTGACGCGGCTTGTCCAGACGAGGCTCCTTTTCTATAGGACCCCGGCTACTTCGAAGTCCCCTTATTCCCATCCACTCATAGGAATAAGGGGACTTCGAAGTAGCCGGGGTCCTTTCGAAAAGGAGCCCTGTCTGGACAAGCTGCATGGTGGTAAGCCGCGTCAATTTCGAAGTGCCATGACTGCCCACATGCTAATGAGGTGCTGAATATGTATTTCAGCACTTCATTAGTGAACTTCGAAATGGCCATTTGCATGGCCATTTCGAAGTTTTTGGCTAGTGTAGACTTGACCTAAAAGTGGTAGACAAATTCACTGGTGTCTTTGTCAGCTCTTGAGCTAACTGCAGTCAAGGAAATGGGTGAATATTAAGCTATTTGAAATCTATCAATAATAGTTGTATTTTTTACAAATGTAAGGTAGAACTATATCTCAGACCTCACTATCATATCTAAAGCTTTGAAAGAGTTTTCACAAACATACTGTAGATGACAGCAGAAAACGATATTGTGTTATTGACTAACTTCTAGGCTATGTCTGCACTTGTCCTCAATTTCAAAGGGGGCCTGGTAATCAGGTCCACGAGAGATTACTAATGAAGTGTCACAGCAAGGCAAAATTCACTGCAGCACTTCATTAGTAATCTCCCATGGCCTTGATTACCAGGCCCCTTTCGAAGTTGGGGGCAAGTGTAGACACAGCCCTACTGTTTACCTATTGCTAAATTAAAAGAACAATTAATATAAAAATAGTAAGGTGGTAAAGTAATTAAAATGAATTGTGATTAATTGCATGACTAAGCGTACGGTTGAACAATTATAGAATACTATTTATTTAAATACCTGTGGATGATTTCTACATTTTAAAATATATATTGATTTCAATTACAAGATGCAACATACAGTACTTGCTTTACATTTATTTTGATTACAAGTATTTGCACTATAAAAAGCCAAAAGAAATAGTATTTTTCAATTCACCTAATCTAAGTAGTGCACTGCAATGTTTTTATCATGAAATTTAAACTTACAAATGTAGAATGTTGCACAAGAACACATTCAAAAACAAATCAAACAAATCAGTCTGGAAAGGTGTATCTGGTGTATAAAGGGGCATATCTGGCAGATAAGTACCTTGCAATGTCAGATATACAAGTTCCAGATGAATGCCTGTTCTCACATTCAGGTGACACTGTAGATAAGAACCAGGCAACATTATGTCCTGAAAACTGTAACCAAAACTGTTTGTCTGAGCAGATGAGTGGACAAGAAGTAGGACTGAGTGGACTTGTAAGCTCTAAATCTTTATATTGGTTTGTTTTTAGTGCAGTTATGTAACAAAAAAAATCTACATTTGTAAATTATGATTTCAAAATTCTCCACAATATTTGTAGTACGTGAATTGAATAATATTATTTCTTTTGTTTATCATTTACAGTGCAAATATTTTCAATAAATGTCATAATAGAAAGTGAACACTGTACCACTTTGTGTTCTGTGCTGTAATAGAAATGAATAGATTTGAAAATGTAGAAAACATCCAAAATATTTAATGAATTTTAATTGACTTTCCATTTTTAACAGTGTGATTAATTATAAGCATGATTAATTTTAACTGTGATTAACTTTTGAGGAAATCACATGAGTTAACTGTGATTAATTGACAGCCCTACAAAATAGATATATATTGAATGCTTTACACAACAAGTGAAGTCGTGACCTTATTGCAGTAAGAGTATTTTCCACTGAGTTAACTAGGTCAGGGTGGGGGGATCTCACATCTTTTAGTAGCTTACCTTATCTTTTAGGATGAGATTTTAATCAGCGCCATGGAGGGGTAAAGTGCGCTACTCTCAGTGAAAAGCTCACCCTTGAACATCCCAAAATGTACAACTGCTCATAAAATTGCCTTATTGGCCAAAAGAGACAATGACACATCTCATTTAAACTAGATAGTGATCTAGCCATATGGATTTCCTTCTCCCCACCCATCTAATTTTTATTTCTCCGCCAGACCTGCTGCCGTGTAAGCAAGCATATGTTTCAGAGAACCCTTTCTATTATTTTATAACACACTGCAAAACACAAATGAATTGATTGTGTTAGTTGTGCAACTGTCAGGTTTTTGTGTGATTCAAGTACGCTTGCCCTTTCTCTCACCACATTTTTAGGTGTTATATAAATAGAATGGGAAATGCAAAATACATTGTCCAAAGCTGTTGTTTTCTCTGATTTGTGCCCTGCTGATTTGGCAACCTTCATATTCTTTTTCCCCACCCATCAGCTGCCTTTAAAAATATTGGCTGTGGTTTGCAAGTTTTAATGTTAAAATCAAGCACCGAATCAGAACCAAGATCCATCCAGGTTCTATGAAAACCATATTAGACACATTCCTCATTAGGCATCTGTTTATTCCAAAACACACACACACAGGGGATGGAATTAGATAACACTTTTCTGGCTTACTAAATGGGTTAGACTTAGTAAATATGGTACTCTATTTTTGACTGATTCTACCATCTGTCAGCAAACTTCGCTCTGTGTGTGTGTGTGTGTGTGTGTGTGTGCTAATTTACTGGAATATTTTCCCCTTTGTTCTTTTCATGAATATATAGCCTCATGAAGTTTAAGGAAAAATAACACTGAAAGGGAATCCTTACACAAAATCTGAACAACACAGATGACGTTACAACCAAGGATGTAAAGGGACTTGTAAAATCATTATTAGTAAGCACTGCAGAAGAATGTTTCTCCTGAGTTCAGGAGAAATTCTTTTGCTCAAATGCTGAACACAGATGCTAGTGGCCTGCAACATGTCGGAGTGCACAATGTAGAAGAGACAGTGGTATGTGGGAGGACAATTATTAAAAGAAAAAAGTAAAAAAAACTGCTATGCTGAGGACAGGTACCTGGATGGACAGGTCAGGTAAATCATGCATAGAATTTGTTAAACAGTCTCTCAGGTTTGTATTGGCCCAAGGATAATGAAGCAGGCAGAACAGACAAAGGTAAATAAGAAGAACATTGACACATCATGGCTCAGTCGTATTCTGACAGTGAGATAGGGGAAAAAAATAATTGGCTGTAGTAAATAGGGGGAAGCTCAGAAGCTAGACACTGAATTATGTAGTGACCTTGTTTCATCTATAGTTTGTTGAGTCCAATGTAATAAGGAACACAGGTCATGGCTAGGCAAGTTCCCAGCAGAAATGTTGGGTCAATTCCAGACCAGATGTATTTGGACACGGCTCTATTGCCCCACCTGGACATCTCTTTTCATGGCATGGTAATATCACTATGGCTTCCCTTTTCGCTCAGAGAACAGACAACTACATCACTGTCAAATAAGCTTATTTCTTTTTTCAAATCTGGGACTAAATGACTGTCATTCCTTATTTGTGCCAAAGGTGAGAGACACTGGGATGATGAATTAAGATAATTTTCAGTTATGAAGGGGTCTGATTAGCCACCCTTAACCATAGTAAGAGAGACACGATTAGAAAAAAGTTATACTCACGAGTTTTGCTGACAAAACCCTGGTTTTGTTGACAAAACTGTTGGACAGTCCACACACAAAATGCTTTTTGTCGACAGTTTGTTAAGAAAACTGAGCATGTTCGCCGGCAGCGTTCTGCCTCTTGGCCATGTTTGGAGGAGTAAAAATGGCCAAATTTTGAGGAGCAAAGGGACTTGGAAGTTGCCTCAGCACTTTGAAGTACCGGCAGGTGAGCCATGGCTAGACGCGTGCTGGTACTTCGAAGTTTAAAACTTCAAAGTTGCCGTGGGTGAGGGGGGGATTTGCTTAATGAAGTGCTGCATATGCAGCGCAGCACTTCATCACTAAACTCCCAACACCCTAATTACCATGCTCCCTTCAAAGGAGGGTGGTAGTGTAGACAAGCCCTGTGAGTCACTCTTTTATGTAGTTTTGGACTCTGATCTTTTCCTCAGACCTTCAAATAGCTGAGTTCTTGCATAACTGGATGAGGCATATTTTCACATGCCACTTCCTAGAAGATTTCCGAAGAAACTCTGTTCATTTTAGAAATTGCCTCATTACATTGTTCCAAATGGTCCTTCCCAAGGTTCAGTCATGTCTGCCCCAGGGATATTACAATACAATCCCATCATAATACATAAACATTTACATTTTTCCTACAGTGAACTCTGGAGATCCTTCATTTGATATGTTTTTAGGATCGCTCAGAGGGATGAGTGGTCCTGTTATATGTGGAGGGTGTGAAAGCTGGGATAAGTATTCATTTAGTTAGTTAGATTTAATCAATGTTATGAAACATGCATACAATATGTTTTGGGTACCTTGGCAATTAATGAATATAACATAATAACGACACAGCACCATTAAAACAATCTTAGGGACATAACAAATAACCTCAGCCCACCACCAGCACTGAATGATCCTAAACAAAACAAATTAGCCCAGACATCCAGTAAATCAAAGAAAAAGAAAAAAATCCTTCTCTCTACCCTCCCCGCAACTGCCGCTGGCAACACACTCCAAACTGTGACAAATAAAGGTAGTATCAACCATGTGTGTCATTTAGTTCCCCAGGCATGTAGCAGAAGTGAACAAGACAGTAAGATTGTTTTAAAATGGGTACAACAGGTATTAAACATGGCCATATAGATCATCTGCACAGCAAATTCCAAAATTAAATTTATCCATGGAAGAAAATAATTGTAAAGAGGCATTTAAATAAAACAAGCAAAGCGACCCGGCCCACAAAAAATATTTCTCATTTATTTTTAGTGGAAATTGATCTTCTCTTGGGATGCACACAGCAAGCCAACATGAGTTTTACTTCCCTGTTGCTATCTGCACTTTTGCGGAAGTCCTCAGTGATATCGTCACTACAGTATTCTGGTACTAGGGTCAACTTGTACTTCTAGTATTAGATAACTGTGTAACAGAAGAGCAACTAAACTGTATTGGCATTATCTAAGTAGCAAGTGTTCTTGTCCCATTTCTCAATAACAAGAAAAATATTCGATTAAAGAGGCAGAAACAAATGAACAAATTCATCCCCCAATCCAATTCTTCATTGTTATCAGACTAGGTGAGACTACTTACTCCAATGATGATTTTTTCTTCTGGATTCATGTGAACATTGTTCCCATTTACTGTGTTTGAAATTGTTCCATTGCACATTTATAGGCATTTTGAGAAAAGTATTGGGTCTTACAACATGCTGAGAAAGCACCCAGCACCCTGGGGACACTACCAACATCCAAACCCACGCCATCACAATAAAGAGTTATGAATCAAAGCCTAAGCAGAGAGCTAGACCTTACACAAGACCTGTAAGGAAGAAGCAGCTAACAAACAAAATGGAATCCTGAGCACAAAACATATTAAACTCAAAACACATGGCTTGGAATGCGGAAAGGGACAAATTAAGTCACTTCTGGGAAATCATTGAGGTATCTAAATGCAAAAGCAAGAAGCAAGCATAAGAGAAAAAATAGAGCCATATAACATTTATTTGGCAGTGTGTGCTTACCCAGAACATGAGAGACAAGTGAAAACTCGAGAGAACCTGTAATCAAGCATAGAACAAGAAGAAGTCCTGTGGCACCTTATAGACTAACAGATATTTTGGTGCATAAGCTTTCGTGGGCAAAGACCTGCTTCGTCAGATGTATGGGTGGTGGGGAGGGTTTCAGAGGTGTTCATGCATCTGATGAAGCGGGTCTTTGCCCACGAAAGCTTATGCACCAAAATATCTCTTAGTCTATAAGGTGCCACAGGACTTCTTGTTGTTCTCAAAGATACAGACTAACACAGCTACCTTTCTGACACTAATCAAGCATAGTGACTCCTTAAGGGCTGCAATACCTGGGTGCCAGACTCCTTCAGAAGTCTAAAAAGACTTCTCAGTGACTTGCAGGGGGCCTTCTGTGCCATAGACAGCTCTGTGCTACTGTGGAGGAAGCAGTTTTTGCACTTGGCTACCAGTTGCATTTAAGTCAATGAGAGGTTTTGGGAATGCATCGGACAGCACCAAGGACTTCTGCATACAGATATTTTGACTAGCAAATTACACAGTATCTTTCGGCTGACCAGTAATTTTACGTCAGTGAGCCTACCCCAAAAGGCCAACCTGAGCAGGGAAGAAGAGGGAAAAATATTTAAAGTGACTTTGAAGCTTATTTTAAGAGGAGAAGCCAAATTACTGAGTTAGGGTCCCTAAGGTGCAGAACTTTGGGCACTACTGATGCATAAAGAAATGGAGGGAATGGAAGACTGAAGTGTCTGAAGAAAACCACATAGGAGACTGTAGGTGGAATTAAAAGTAAGTTACAGTGTAATTATGATGAAGAAGCTTCTATCTTTTGCTGGCATATCCACACTAGAAGGGAGTATGGAACGAGCATGATGCAACCAGGGACCCTAAGGCTATGTCTGCACAGCAGCATTATTTCAAAATAAAATAATCCAGAAGAGACTTTCCAGAATAGCTTATTTCGAAATATCACTGCTACATGCAATAGAGCCTATTTTGAAATAGAGCCATTGGATGCACTATGGCTTATTTTGAAATTGGCTCTATTCCCTGGTTACATAGCCCCTAATTTCAAAATAGCTATTTCGAAAGAGATGCTATTCCTCATGAAATAGGGGTTACCTATTTCAAAATAAACCAGCCGCTATAAGTACAAAATAGTGGCTGCATTGTGTAGATGCTAGCAAGTTATTTTGAAATAACTGCTGCTATTTCAAAATAACTTTGCTGTGTATACCTACCCTTCCTGATTCAGAAGTCTCCAGACAATGAGATTACAGAAATAAAAAACTGAACAAACCTGATCAGGATAAAGGAATGGGAGAATGAAGTATGGAAAGGAAAGGACAAATGTTCAATGATATTCAGTGTATGGAGATCATCAGTTTATATCTATAACAATAAATACAGTAGGTGCAGACAAGCTTAAAAATGTGTAACAGTTTGTTCAATGTATGATGAACCAAAGTACAAGAAGTAATCAAAGGTAAGCACAAGGTATAAAACGTCAGGCACAGGGGAAAACTAGCAAGATTGTAGGAATGGTTGCGAGAGTGTGAGCATAGCGAAAAGGTAAGGTAAAGGAAGAAGAGTGAATGAGAGATTAAAATAAATGGAAAAAGAAAGAAGAAATCAATGCAGGCAGTAAGTGACAGTTGACATTACATATTGGCAGAAAAAGTTGATGTTGTGGAAAAATAAAATACTTTTTTCATATGCATGAAAGAGAGAAATAATTAGACATATAATTTCCATGGGAGAAATAAAATGTGCTGTCATAAAACAGGACTGCAAAAATGAAATTAAAGAAACTAGGTGATCATACGGTTCGCACTATTTCCCTGCATCAAAGATCTATTCCACAATTCTGAACGGAAAAAAGTGCAGCCACATTAACAGGTACACTATATTAAAATCTCTTTAAAATACAGGGAAATTTTAATAAAATTTGATACCTGAATGTTTAAGGTGAGATCTACATTTGAAAGTGAGGCTCATAGACATATAACCTTAACTGGGGAAAACCCTGAAAAAATTAATCAAGCAAAGAAACTATTGGAGAAAAATACAGGAAAAATGGTGAAAATATTGGAAAAAGCTCACCAATATAAGAATAAGTTAGCAGTTATTGCTTCAGTTCAAATAATGATAATTAAGGCTGTCAAATTATTAGAAATAGTCATAAGATTAAAAAATAGTCATGATTAATTGCAGTTTTAATCAAACAGTTAAACAATCATATAATACCAATTTAAATGTATACTAAATATTTGTGGATTTTTTCAACATTTTCAAATATATTGATTTCAATTCCAACTCAAAAGAGAGAATGCACAATGCTTGCTTTAAATTATTATTTTTATTACAAATATTTTCTCTACAAAGATAAAAATATATTCTTCAATTCATCTTAGCAAACATCATAGTGCAATCTATTGTAAAAGTGTAGAACTATATTTTTATGTAACTTCACTCAAAATAGAATGTAGAAATTAGCACCTATAAGTAGAAACATGAACGGGCGTATGAATGTTTAGCACTTTTAGCACATATTTTGTAAGGCTGACCACATCAGTTCTGTCTGAATGTCTGTTCTCACTTCCGAGTGACACTATAAACATGAAGCAAGTGGCATTATCACCCATAAATGTAAACAAGCTTGTTTGTCATAACCATTGGGTGAACAAGATGTAGGACTGATTGGACTTGTATGCAGTGAATCAAAAATGCTATTTCTTTTTTGTTTACACGTTTTACAGAGCAAATATTTGTAGTAAAATATAGGGTGAGCACTGTACACTCCATGTCCTGAAATAATAACTTTGAAAATACATTAAAATATCCAAAATATTTAGAATACATTTAAATTCATATTCTATTATTGTTTAAAACCGCAATTAATCACAATTTTAAAAATCTAATTAATCTGTTTTATGTTAACTCCAGGCATGTACTGTGATTAATAGGCAAGCCATAGTCACAGTGCAGTTACAAAAAGGATGATGCTTAATAAATCCCAATATAATGCTAAGACCAGAACAGATAGAGTGAATCTTGCATGTATAAACAGGGAACAATTAAGTAGGAGTGAGGAGATTAGTTTACATCTGTGTACTGCACTGGTGAAATACCAATTGAAATATATTGTGTCTAGTTCTGTCAGGGCAAGGATGGTGTCACTAGCTTCAGTTTTGCCAAAAAAATGGGGATGGACGATAAAGGAGGGATCACTTGACATTTACCCATGCTATTCATTTCTCCTGAGGCACCTGGCATTGACCACTGTCAGATGACAGGATACTAGGTGAGTTGGATCTTTGGTCTGACCCAGTTCAATTGTTCTTATATTATTGTGCCATCTTTTACTAAAAAATTATGGCAGGCTCAGAGAATTGCTACGAGAATGTTGTGAAGTCTAGAAAACATCATTATTATTTGAATTAATCAGCTGTATCACAGTAGTGCCTAAGGCCCAACCAAGAATGAAATCCCACGGTGCTTGTCATGGTACAAATTTAAAGTAGTAGACAGTGCCTGCCCCAGAGATCTCACAATCCAACAGATTGATCAGACACAGGTTGAGAGAAAGGGGTAAAAGATGGAGAATGAACTATGGCAGCAAATGTCATGTTAGCGACACAAGGTTATTGGGTTTTATTTGGATAGATCGAGCTAGAAGGGAACTGGCTAGTGCTCTGAATATAGCACTTTGAAGCTGCAGCTCAGGCTGGAGCTTGGACTCTGATGTCCATCCCCTTCCTATGATTCTAGCCTCAACTGGAACTTCAAAGTGCTGTCTACACAGATGTTTTTTGAGCATTGTGAATCTTCTATGCCCAAGCCTGTTGACCCAGACTGTGAGGCTCACTCCAAAATGCCTTATAGACATACAGCAAACATCTAGAGGTCCCTGCCCTACTGGCTGGTGAAGAACTTAAAAAGCTCAGACTAGCTTATTCAAGAAAAAATTGAAGATTAGGTTTTCTGGGAAATGTTTTCTGAAAGAGAGCTGCTTAATCTAATGGACAGAGGCACAACTAGCTCTAGTAGTTGCAAGCTGAAGATAGAGGAAATTCTGACCAGGAAGAAGATGTGAATGTTTAACAATGAGTGCAAGTACCACCTGGGAAAAAACCTGACCAATGGGTAAGATCGATTCTTCATTATTTGCAATCTAGAGTGGATGTCTAAAATAACTACCTCCAAAAAAAGTTTTTGGACTTGATATAGGATTCACTGGATGAAATTTTATGACAGTAGTAATGCGAGAGCTCACACGCCATGTCCATTCTGACTTCGATTTATGAATCTTTGAAACACGTGTGGTAGAGAAATCCTATTTTAGATTATGTATAAGCAAGAATAAAGGTAATGTAGTAGTTTAAGTATTAAATGTATTGATGCATTTTATGATTATGATTTGTTGTACCCTGCCAGCCACCCTTTCTGAAAGCAAAAAGGAAGGACGTGAGTCTACCATTGGTAAAGATGCACCATCCATAATCTTATACCTGAAGCTGATTCCAAAGCAGGAATAGACCCTTGTGGACACCACTTTGTTTTAAGTTTAAAATTATCATTGTGAAAAGAGCATGATGATTGTTCTTTTTAAACTATAATTTGATGTTCCTGCTTAAATGTTCATATTTTGACTGTGTAGCAGATAAACCAACCCTGTTTTGTGTGTGTGATTGAGGAATGTGTGTTAGCAGATTAGAGTGAAGGCCATCGCCAGATTGGCTGTTCTAGGAAGAAACCAAGGACGGATGAGAAGGTGTCAGGAGATTGCTGTACACCCCTATTGCGATGTGGATGAAGGACAGATTGACAACTCTAAAAGATAAGGGAAGCACCTATCAGTTGTGACAAGGTAGCTGTGATATGAGAACAACTTAAGAAAACACACACTTGTCCAATGGCAATTGATTACAGCATGACAATGCAAAACTTAGTGATCCCAGTGAAGGAAAATTACTATAAAAAGGGTCTGGGTTGCCATATTTTATGGGTTTGTCCTACCAAGTTTTCATGCTTCACAAAGCATTGTGTTGTGACTCATAGAGCCCCATTCCTTCCAACCTGTGATGAGTCTGTCTGGACACCAGAGTGATCTGAACCATAAGCTGATAATTTTAACATCAACTGGTGGGACTCGGTGTGTGAGTGTGTGTGCTTATGTGACTATAAGCTAGCTGCTTTTCTAGTGTCTTCTTAATAAACAGAGCGTATTGCTTTTTCCCCTCAAAACATCCCATGCAACGTCTTAGAAGCATAACACACTGATCTAATTTCTGAAGGGTTTAGAAAACCTCTTGTGAGGCTGGCAAACCAGGTCAAGTCAGGGTGATAGTCCAGTTTTCTTGGGTATTACTATAAATCAAAAACAACTGATATATGTAAGAGTGTATTTAGGCCAATTTGCTTGCTATTAGCATAGATCAAAATAATTGCTGAATTTGTAAGTGCATATTCAGATGTTTTAAACTTCATGAAAATTAGTGAAGTGTTACTTGCATTGTTTTCACTTGTCTTATTTCTCTCATAACGTAGTAGCAAACATTTTCATGGTAAATACTCTTGCAATTAAATTACCCACTTGCTGAATCTTGTGAAATATTAATGAAGGACAAAATGACTTTACCAGAAATTACTAATTTCATACAAGTGGCCATTATGTATATGGTTGGATGTCAAAAGTCCAAGTGTACTAATCACACGGTCATCGAAGGAAAGCTCATGTGCATAGAAAGACTATCAGCTTGTCTTCTATGAGAAGATGTAAATATGGGTTCAAAGAAAGATATTTCATCTCTGGACTGTTTTTACTCTTCCAGGGATGTGTACCAGATGCAAGAAGAAAATCCCCAGATTTGTTGTGGGGAACTCTGAAGGACTTTTTGGAAACGCATTTTATTACACTGCTGCCACCAGACTGTGAGTTACCTATTATTATATTTTACCAGCTTTACCCTCTCAGTAACTCTCATTTTTCTTAGCTAATAAATCTATAGTGAGCTAAGTATAGAAATGTCCACCAGCATTATCTTTGATACAACATCTGGAGTACCAGTGGATCTGGGGTACGTGGTTTGTCCTTTGGCACTCAGAGCAATGGGCTGCAGTGTGATTATTTGATTTTAATAACCTTTAATCACAAAGTTCAATACGTCTGGATGGCAAAATAGGCTGGAAGGACTGACGGCCTGTGATTCCATGGTAAGACTGGTACAGAGATCACGAGTTCGCATTGTTTACTGACTTGGAGAAATCTAATTATAGAACATAACACAGTTTGGGGTTCCTGCTCTTGTTTTCTGGCAGTCTGCCCTGAGGTATTCACTGTAAGTGGTGAGGCACTGCAGACAGCATGACACCTATGGCATGGTCTCTGAAGGCAGGGGAACATAACTGTAACTTGGCAATATTTGTGATACAGTTCTCCACAGAACACTAGTTTGAAAAGCGTGTAAGTCTGATATATAAACAAGTTACTCAAGTGCACACAGAACGGACCTGGATCTCAAAGAAAATGTACGTCTGGGTAAACTAGGGGGAGGAAAGCTTACTGGTGTGTCACAGGAGACACTGCTAGAGCTCAATTTGTTGGCTTTATTTATCAAAGGATCATTTAATAAGTCAATGGATGACAAAGGAAATGGATGATGACACAAAGATAGGAGCCTGGCAGTCAATACAAAAGCTGAGTTGATTAAAATTGAAACTGATAATACATGAGAGGCATAGACAAATCGTTTTCTCCTAATTCAATATAAAGAAATGTAAAGATGTGAAGGAAAAAGAGGGAAAGACATCCATGGTGATCTTTACAATAAAAATTAAAGAATATAAGGAATGTCTCAGGCCATTTGAGATTAATCTCTAACAATGTTGGCACTGCTTTCAGCAATCATTAAAAAAACATGCAAAAAAGTTTGGATGACCTTGGTACTGCTATTCAGTATTTGAATGGTATTGAACCATAATGATTTGAATCATAAAGTTTGAAGGTTTCTTAAATGTGAACACTCCTCAGAATAAAATGGAGAGCATCAGCAAATTATAGGATGAAAGGATGTAAAAGTCCATTACCACCAAGCTCGAAAAGGCAGAGAAGAGGGGATTTGTGTTTAAAAGAACTAGCCTTCCACTGAAGCACTGATACACAGAATGAAATACACACTTATCGATACTGGGGAAATTGAGGTGAATTCAGTGAACTATTGGAATTTAAGTACAATTATTTCTGAATGATTTGCGTTACCACAAACCATTTGGTGAGAGAAATTATGTTACCAGCTATATACTCAGCTCAGAGAAAATAAAGCAGAGGAAAATATACTGGAAGATATTCTGAACATTTCCATGATCTGCTTGGATAAGTATCTGGATAGTCTTTAAAATCCAAGCCATTCAAAAAGTGTTACAATGCATACAGCTAGTTATTTCAGGCCTGGCCTCAATAAGAATTTTTTCCTTCGCTTTTACTACTCCTTTAGTTGCCTCTTGCTGTAAGCCATGGGTTTTTTCGCTATCATCACCACCATACTTAAACAGAAGGAAACAAATTCCACTGGCTTCTATCAGTAAGTCTCACGTCACGTTAGAAAGGAATTCACATTGGCAGAATATAGCTTAGAATTTATTACTGCCACCAGCTCCCTCAGGCTTGGTCTACACTAGGAGATTAGGTCAAATGTTGGTGACTTAGGTTGAATTTCTAAGGAATCAGTCCACATTACAGGGTCCATTCCATCGACTTTAAGGGCTCCTACAGTCAACTTTTGTACTCCTGCTTTCCACAGGCAATAACACCAAAACTGACCTTCCATGGTTGACCTTAGGATAGGGTAGATGGAGCATTGTGAAATTCAACATTCTTGGTCTTCTGGATGTGTCCCATAGTGACCCAATGTGACTATTCTGGCCACCACTTTCAGCTCTGCTCCTCTGAAGTTGTGCAGGAAGCAGCCCAGGAAAATTTGAATTTCATTTCCTGTTTGGCCATTGTGGCAAGCTCAGAAGGCAGTGCACCTCCTCAACACATCTGGCCATGAATACCCTGGCTTGCAGATGAGCTCCATCATGGAGCATCCAGGACCTCACTGCTGTGTGGGGGATAAATCTGTGCTGGGAAAACTGCAAAACAGCACAAGAAATGCGGACTGCTGCTTGCTGCGGTCCTGGCTGCATGTGTATGTGGCTTCATAAGCAAAGGGTAAACTGGATCACCAAGGCTCACTAGTGGCATCTGCACATTTCCAGTGGTGATTTTATGGCCTGGAAAGGCAGTCCCATTCAGCAGCTTTCTAAACAGACCAGTATTCCTAAAGATGGGCACATTATGAGCCCTTCTCTATCATCCCACACTGATGTTGGTAAAATGACCCTTTTAATCCACCAACCTCTGCAACACCATGGAGAAGTACCCTTGCAGTTAATGTACTCTGAGGCCAGGTGGTCCGGTGTCAAGATAGGGATGTGCCTTCCATCTATGGCCCCACAGCAGTTAGGGAACCCAATGGCAGCAAAACAGTCTACTATGTCCTGCACATTTCCCAGAGTCACTGGCTTTCATAGCCCAAGGGTATTGATTGCCATTGCTACCTAGATCACAGTAGTCCCCACTGTAGCTTTGTCCACCCTGAATTGATTGCCCACTGACTGGTAGTTGTCTGGCATTGCAAACTTCCACAGACCTATTGCCATATATTCCTGAATTGTCAGAGCAGGTCTCATTTTGGTATTGTGGAACTTCAGGGTGGAGGAAAGCAATTCACAAAGTTCCCTGAAAGGGATCTTACGCATGCGGAAGTTTTGTAGCCACTGCTGGCCACCCCATCCCTGCAGAGCAATGCTGTCCCACCAATCTGAGCTTGTTTTATGGCACCAGAACTGGTGCTCCATTGCGCACAAAGCATCAAGCGCAGACAGCATCTCTCATTTCCTCAGGGATCCCCGAGATTTTCATGGTTGTGGCCTCCCTTACCTCTGACTGCTCCCCAGCACAGCAGCTGGGTAGGGAAGGTGCATACAGGTGTAAGGGGGGTGTAGGTAGGGGCAGTGCTGTGTCTGGGACCAGGAGCAGAGCTATAGCTGGGGCCAGGGCTGGGGTGAGGCTGGAGCCAGGAGTGGAGCCATGGCCAGCCATGGTAGGCACTGGTGGACAGGGCTGCAGTCAGGAGCTGTGGCCAGAGCCAAGGGTATGGGCAGAGTGGGGCTCCCTCCCTGTTCCCTCCTGGGGCTGGGGGTGGCATGTACCTCTTGAACATTCCTTCACTCCCTCCTAGGAAGAATGACCAGGATTTGGGGACTATTGTCCTAACCGCCTCTTCTGCTCCCCAGACTTCCTTTTTTTATTGTTGCCCAAATGCATTTAGGGAATAAAATCTTCTTTGGCTCCCCAGCTGAGTTCTTGAAAGATAATGAACTAACTGGTTGCTGGGTAATTTATGCATACATTTATATACTGAGTTGTAGCTTAATCAACCCCCTTTGCCTTGTGTAGTATAATACCAATATCTAATGAAAACATATGAAGTATGTGTTTCGTAATTATCTCAGACAGCTCATTTTGATTTGCTTCCTATTTAAATCCCCAAATTCCTATCTTCTTGCATTGTAAACACTTTCCTTCCTATCTCATCAATCTGAGTTATGTAAATTATGTGGGGGTGGGGGGCACAATTAGATTTTTCCCCTCAGTGTTATCAAAGGCCTGGTTCTCAGAAAAACAGCTGATATAGGTGCATGCTAAATATGTCTTTAGATTTGACTGAAAAGCCAGAGTTGATGTGAAAATGGAAAGCATTAGGTAAACATCATTGGTGGGGTGTTGTGGGGTCCAGCACAGACCGATTCCTAGATTAATTATTAAGAAAATATAAGCATTCAAAACACACTATTATACTATCAAAGGGAAGGTAAATATGAATTATATTCAACATTAAGGCCGATTCTTCTCTCGTTCACAGTGGGGTAAATCAGGAGTAGCTCTCTTGCAGTCAGGGAAGCTATGCCAATGTCATTTCTGGTGAAGACTGGGCCCTCTATTTTTTGATGTCTAAGAGGCAGCAAATTTATCACAGCAGAGCTGGAAAGGAAAATGGAGACCAAAAAGACTCAAGGTATCAACTCTGTGATAAAATGATCTAGAACCAGCCTAAGAAAACATTTCAAAATAACACTAATCATCAGGGAACCAGCTAAGTTTCTGCTGCTGCCAACTACACACTGTATGCAGCCATAGCTGGTCACTTTTATGTACCTAGGAAAAGTCAAAGGATGCTGGATACCAGGCCCATTAAGGCCCTCTATTGGAGGCTACACAAACCTACTACACGCTGCCACAAGAAAGGATCAGTGGGTCTTCCAAGCCTGTCTGGACAGACAGCAGGGAAGCAGCCAATCAGAGTGTAGAAAGCTCAATTAAAAGGAGCCGCAAGGTCTGAGTAGCTGAGTCCTGGGCTTGGAGAAAAGGAGTGATCAAGCTTGCTCCTTGCTGGTCACAATGGCTCAAGAAAAAAAATCAGAAGACGATTCTCACAGTAGTTGCATGCAGTGAGGAGAGAGGAGCTGAGAACTTCTGTCCTGAGGTAAGGGTGAAGAGGAGGCAGCTACATGAGAAGCCTGGAGAACAGCAGCAGGAACCTCAAGGAAGCAGTACATGGCTACTGCATATAGGTCCCTGGTTTGAGCCTTGGAGTACCTGTTGGTCCTGATGAGGATAAACAGTTCCAGCAGAACTCTTCATTGAGCCCTGAGAAGAAAACAAGCATCTTTTAGACATCTGAGCAGAAACAATGGATTTACAGGAGCCCAAGAGGGACTGAAGAGAGAAGACCAGCCCAGGAAGGAGGGTCTGAATTCAGCTTAAGTAAAGGAATTGGAAGAAGTTTGGTTTTGAAAGTTAGACCATGTGACTTGGTCAGAGGACTGAGCTATTGAAGACCTGCCCTGCAACAAAGCAATCTTGAACTGATTACTAATTTGAAGCAATTACCACCTTGGTGCCAGAACCAAGAAAGATTGCAGCACTACATCCAGACAACAGGAGGCACTGAAGATAAGTGAGTGCTTCTCAGAAGCGATGCCCAGTGAAAACAGCCATCACACTGCTGATGCTGAGCAAGGTTATTCTTTCTGCTTAGGTTAGTATTTCCATGCACTAACATGCCAGCTTTCATTTTTATTCCTTATAATTTTTATATCAAAGAGACATAGCGGCACACAATCATATACAAGGGATCCAGGGAAATATTTATTTTATTTTATTTTATTTTATTTCTATGCAGCACCTTTCAGACCAAAGAATTCCAGAACAACTCAACAAAAACTATCTGCATCAAAAAACTGCAGCCACCTCTGAGATGGAAGGTGCAGGAAACTAGCCCAAAGAGTATTATGCACTAGGAGGATGAAGAGAATCTGGCCCAGGTAGCTGTGGTAAAACCTTCCTTCAGTTGCTTATTTCTGTCATAATGGGCATCACAAGATACTTATATGCCAGATGTTCTGAAGATTCAGATGTCCCTTCCTGTGTCAACCATCATTCCAGAGGACACATGTCCCTGCCAATGATAGGTTCTACTTGATAATGAGTTGAAGCAGAGCAGACCAACAGCAGAGCAGAGCATACTCATTTTAATAATCTAAGTCAGATGCCACCAGCACGTGGCAGATTTACTTTTTTGGTCCCCAATTGAGTGTTGCTCTTTTAACTTTTCTGAAAGCATGCTCCACATTTTATCCCTCTCAAATTTTGGGTGCACTGTTGATTCTTACACCTTGGGTTGAGTACAGTAGCTATTTCAAAAAAATATCACATTGATGTCTTCTTTGGGTTTTGTCAAATTTGTTGTGAAACTGTTCTTAAAATGAACATGTGCTGAGTTATCTCTCAAGATGGCTGTAAAAGGAAATATATGGCAGAATGTGGCTAAAACAGTTTTCCCCTGAGAAGTTCAGTCACATGAAGGGGCATATCTATATTTAGCACATCTGGCACTTAACTAGATTGCAGCATCAGCTACAAAACTGCTCATCTGAGTGCTTGTTCTTACTTAAAGGTGACTTTGTGAAAAAGAAGCAAACAACATTATTTTCAGTAAATACAAAGAAGTCGTTTTCTTAGCAACTGGCTGAACAAGAAATAGGACTGAGTGGCCTTGTGACCACTAAAGTTTTATATTTTTTTTGTTGTGAGTACAGTTATATAATAAAAATGTACATTTGTAAACTACACTTTCATGTTAGAGGTTGCACTGCTGTACTTGTGTGAAGTGAAAAGAAAAATACTCTTTCTTTTATCATTTTACAGTGCAATTATTTCTAATAAAAATAAAATGAGAACTGTACACTTTGTAGTCCATGTTGTAATAGAAATTAGTATACTTGAAAATGTAGAAAAAAAGCCAAAATATTTAATAAATATCAGTTGCCATTCTATTAACAGTGCGATTAATCATGATTTTTAACTGCAAATAATTGTGAGTTAACTGTGATTAATCATATTCTTAGTTGCATCCATACTGACTGCTCTCTGTATTGCTCAGGGTAGCTAGAAACATCCATGAACATAGGTGCTGAATCTGCGAGTTCTCTGGGGCAGGAGCAACCATGGGGAAAAGTTAGCAGGTGGTCAGCATCTATCCACAGCAAAGCTCTCCTTTCTACTTTCTTCCCCAGCACCTTTAGGCTGATGCTAATCTGCTCCTCCCCCACCCTCCCAGTGCCTCCTGCCTGAGGCAAACAATTGTTTCAAAGAATTCAGAGGCTCTAGGAGGAAGAGGGAGGAGGGAGGATGCTGTGTGCTTATGGGGAGGTCTCAAAAAGAAGGAAGGCAGAGCTGGAATGGGAAGAGCTGGTATGGGAATGGACCCTGGGGTTGAGCACCTCCCCCTTAACCCGGCTAGAGCAGAAGTCTGTGCCTATGTATGTCTGTGAATGCTACTCACTCTTGGCTTAGAACAGGCATGTGTATGAAGTCAACTTCTACCTTAATTGTCATGTTAAACTATTTAAAATGCACATATCCATCTATGAATAAAAAAATAATCTCACTCTTTAATATACAAGATTATGAAAAAGGGCAGGTCATTTTCCTTAAGAACAGCAACAGAATCTAGAATCCTTGTTAACCAGAAGAGAAAGAAATGAAGCAAGAAGTTCCCAGTTGCAAAATGGCCACTTTATAAAGATAGCTCTTAGCACACCTGTGGATCTAGTTAACATTTTTTGTAAGTCATATATCCTTTGACTACAACAAGAAGTCCTGTGGCACCTTATAGACTAACAGATATTTTGGAGCATAAGCTTTCATGGGCTTTGTCAGATGCATCTGACGAAGCTGGTCTTTGCCCACGAAAGCTTATGCTCCAAAACATCTGCTAGTCTAGAAGGTGCCACAGGACTTGTTGTTTTTGAAGATATTGACTAACACGGCTACCTCTCTGATACATATCCTTTGGAGGTATCTGCAGAGTTCCTAGTTATGCTAACAGGATTTACACAACTGCACTGCAATGATTACATATCTCTCGATAAGAGGCTATATGGCATATACCACAATTAATTGGCAAATACTGCATTATAGGCAGAACTGGTAGTAACATATAGAACTTTCTATACAACTATTTTCAGTTGCTTATACTTTCACCCAACTTGAACCACTCAAGGCAGGCTCTTTTGCAGGACGTGTCTGTCTCCCTCAAACTTTAAAAAATAAAAGATGGGTTGTCTGTTTTCAAGATCAAAGTCAGGGGAAAATATCACATATACAGTCTATGACTAGGTTGCAGGGTTTTATGTGCAGAAGGTGGTGTTGGAAGGTATCTTGGAACAAAATTTCTGTTGACACAGCATGTCCAGACACCAAGGTGCACCAAAAGAGAGATACAATCTGTCAGCATAGACCAGCCAGACAGCCCAGCCACTCTCTTGTCAAAACTGCTACCTGGAACAATGTCAGCCAGGGTTGCAGGTCACCCATTCTTTCCAGGAGCCAGTGCCCTGCACAGAAGGGTGCTTAAAAGGGACCCTCCCAACACCTGTTCTCTGACCCTGCTATGGGCTCACCTATCCCAGCAAGGGACAGCAGAGCCCCCTCAGTACCCACTGTGCTTGTTGTGTATTTGAGGGCAACGCAGCTGGTCCCTGGGTGTCATGCCACAAATGCTGCCCCTTGGATTGCGATGGCCAGTCACGGACATGTTACGGCTGGGGCTGAACTTTCTGGCAGGTGCCCTCCTATTCCTCATTGATGGAGACCCCAAGAGCACCTGGCTGCAGGACTTGCACATCTACATTCGCTCCCTCCCCGTGCACAGGAGGCTCTGGAGGCACAACACAAGTTCGGACTGGTGGGACTGGCTGGGCATGGATCATTGGGATGATCAGCAGTGGCTCCAAAACTTCCACATGAGGAAGGCCACCTTCTTGGAACCCTGTGCCTGGCTCACCTCTGCCCTCTGGAGGTGCAAAGCCCAGCTGTGGCCTGCCATCCCGGTGGAGAAACAGGTCACAATTGCCCTCTGGAAGCTCATCACCCCCAGCAGCTCCCATTGGTGGGCAACCAGTTTGGCATAGGGAAATCCACCATCAGGACCCTCCTCATGGAGATAGCACACCCTTGGGCTGCGGTCCCCATATGGGACCCTTTGGCAGCAGGGTTGGGGGCTCTGAGGAAATGGAGGGTGGGTGGAGGGGAAGCCCAGTCCCCAGAGACTGTGCCTCCCACCCTCACACAGCCCTTCTGCTGGGCAGGTGGCCTCAGAGAGGGGGCTCCCAGACAGCTTGGAGGGAGCAGATGGAGGGGACCAAGGACCCCTCAAGGGCCCAGGTACTCCCTCCCTCGGTCCGTGTCATGTGTGTTTGGTTGCCTCCCTCTGCAGGTCATGAGGGCCATCCACTAGATCATGCTGCAAAGGGTCATCCACCTGGGGGACCCCGACCAGGTCATGGCTAGATTAGCTGCCCTGGGGCTCTTAAACTGTGTTGGAGCCACTGATGGGATCCACATCCCGATCCATGCCCTGGAGCATCATGTGGTCAAGTTCACCAACTGGAAGGACTACTTCTCCACAGTGCTGCAGGTCCTGGTGGACCACCGTGGACAGTTCACAGACATTTACATTGGGTGGGCAGGCCAGGCACATGATGCCCATGTGTTCCACAACTCCAGCCTGTGCCACCGGCTGGAGGCAGGCACATACATCCCCTGCTGTGAGCAGACAGCTGGGGACATGCAGATGCCACATTGCATCATGGGGTACATGGTCTATCCTCTCATGCAGTGACTGATGAACCCCATACCAGCCAGCTGGACCCCAGCCAGGAACTATTCAATGCCCACCTGAACCACACCAGGATGCAGACATGGTTCAGGTGCCTGTTCACCCGTCTCAGTGTGAGAGAGAGCAACATCCCCCCGTTTGTGGAGGTTTGTTGTGTCCTGTACAGCATTGTGGAGCGCAGGAGGAAAGGCTTTCCTCCTGGGGTGAGGGTTGGCCCCTGGCTGTGAGAGGCATGCCTGCAAGAGCTGGGCCCAGCCACTGTCCTCCATGCCCATCAGAATGGGATGTGGATTCGGAAGGTCCTGAGGGAGAGCTTCTCACATGGACCTCAGTGACCCACTCCAGGACCCCCTCAGGGGAGGCCTTGGGCCCACAGCCCTACCCCATCCCCACCATGACTCCTCCCTTTGCCTCCTCACCCCTCCTCAGCCCCTGCACAAAGAGGGACACAGGTGTGATGGACAATTAACTGGGTTTTAAAGTGACCAAAAAACAGATGTGTGCAGAAGAAACACTGCTCAATTCAAAACAATTTACAAAAAAAAATTATGTGCAACCATGTGTAAACTGTTTACAGTGTAGGACTTGGGACACAGGGTGGGGGCTCAGAACATGTGGAGGTTGGGGAGGGCACAAACCCAAGGGGGAGCAGGACCCAAAGCAGTGTCAAACTCATGATCCCCTCCTCCTGCAGGTCTGGGGCCCTTGTCAGGGCTGGGTTGGGGCTGAGACAAGGAGGAGTTACAGATGGGGATGGGGCTGCAGCAGGACTTGAGGATCAGAAGGAGCAGGGAGGTGTCTGGGGGCCAGGGGAAGCAGGGGAGGCCTGTAGACCAGGGGAGCAGGCAGCCAAGGGTTCAGGAGAGGAGCTATGTCCATCACCCATTGCATCATGAAGGGGTCCAGAGTACCATGCAGGAGGGCAGGGTGGTGCAGATAATTGGAGGCAGCAGTACTCCATCATGGCATAGATATCCTGCAGCGCTGTGATGTGTTGCCACACCAGGTCTTCATGCACCTGCCGTTGACTCCTCCGGCTGTGCGGGCAGCCTGTTGGGATCATGGGGATGGCCCAGACTTCAGTTGTGCAGCTCTAGCTGTACAGAACACTAGGAGGAGATACAGTGAGTCATTCACACAACACAGCCCCTAAAGACACGGCCCTCCACTGTCAGCAGCGATCAACACCTGTTGGGCCAAGGGGCCCCTTGAACCAAGGGGCCTCCACATGCAAGGTCCTGCCCAAGCCAAGTGAGCGCGGCTTGCAGCTCACCACGTGTGTGCCCACCTCCAACACTCTGGCATATGTAACGCACAGGAGATTCACCAGAGGGATCCTTGCAGAGCTCAGAGGACGCTCAGGAGATGGCCTGGCTGCTGGGGACCAGTCCAGCACCAGGATGAGGCTGCTTGCCTTGGGGTCCAGCTCCTGCAGGGATTTGCCCTCTTCAGCTTGCTCATCCTCTCCCTGGCCCATGGTGCCCCAAGACAGGACATACTCCTGCCGGAGCTCTTTGACTTTTGCCTTGGTCTGCTCCAAGGTGTGACAGGGAGGCCCTGTTCAGCCAGAGCTGCAGGCATCGTGGCACCTGGCTTGGGGGTCCTGAAGAGTTTCCTTGGCCCACAGATCCAGGAGGGCCTCAATCTCTGGGCCACACCAGGACAGGAGCCACCTCTTGGAGCCCCCGGGAGGGTTTTGGGAAGTCTTGGGCTCCCTGCTAGTCTGCCATATGGCAGTGCTCTCCAAGGATGCTGCTGTGAAGGCATAGGGGAATGCAGACGCTAGCTCTGCTGCTCGCATGCTCTCAGCTTCCTGCCACGGGGTTCCCTGGGCTCCCTTCAGCTTTAAGAAGGGCCAGAATCAAGAACCATAGAGCGCTGATTACTGTGGACAGAGTATCTACTTGGGTACCTGTGTGGAGTCCTTTCCTGTTGACAGAAGGCTACCCAGTATGTCCAGTCCTGCATTTTGTTGGCAGATCTCTCTCAGCAGAGGTGTTCTTCCTCATGGAGAGCAGGTTACAGCTGTCAACAAAAGTGCTCCATTCTGTCGACTTACTTTTGACAGAATGTGTTTCACAGTCTGGATGCTCTGCAGGTTTTGTTGATAAAATGCCCATTTTTTTGACAAAACCCTACAGTCCAGACATAGCCACAGTGTCAAAATGAGCTCATGCCCAGAGACACTGACAACTTCTATACAAAATGTAAACATGCAATTTAAAATGTTGGTTGGTTGCAAACATGTTGCTTGCCACTATTTTCTTTGTATATTTAGCCAAATTTTAGCATTGATTCAAACTCTTGCTTTACCTTCCTATGACTGTTAGCAAAAGCATGAAATAGGAATCTCCACTGTCATGCTACACTATAGCTATCCAATGATACTTTAAACTCCACACATACTTACACAGATGTGGTTCTGTAATAGCATATGTGCCTAAATCTTTTTAGTTTACAAACCACTGCAACTGGTCAGTAATATTTTACATCATTTAAATAATATTCTGCATAATTTAAATGCTGTTTTTCATGTGGAATGAGGCAAATATTTTAAAAGGTACACACTCTTTTGGGATAAAAAAGGTCTATTTTCCCATTACAATGCACCCATTTAAAGATGGGGCTTATTAGGCAGCACTGAATACTGACAGACCCAGGTTTATCAGCAGTAGGAATTGACCTACCACCAGACTAGCTAAAGCCCTGCACTCTACCACACAAGCTAAAGGCCAGCTGGCTCTCAGTCAAGGCTGTAGAGAGGAAACTTCACTCATCCTAGTATGAGGTCTCAGTGCCTCTGGGTACTACCCCAGTAACAAATTAGATTCCTACTGTCATGTAAGTCATCTTCTAATCTATATGGACGCATCTACACTAGCAAGTACATTCAAAAATTAGATTGGAAGACTGAGTTCTTTCGAAAGAACCCGCAGAGCATCTACACTGACACAACACTCTTTCAAAATTAACTTGGAAAGATCTCCCCCCGTTCTTTCAGAGTTGGTCCTCAGCTCCTAGGATGGGAAAAGTGCCCTCATTTGAAAAATTATTTTGAAAGAGAGCGAGTGTAGCTGCTCCACGGCCTGCTCTTTCGAAGGAGCGGGTCCTCCATGGCCGTGATCAGCTGGCAGGCGGCGGCAATGCTCACAGCACAAGCAGAGCTCTCTGTCTCCAGCATCTGGTCGCGTTTCAGCATGTAAGGCTCCCAGAAGCCCTCCAGCAGGAAGCCGAGAGAGTGCAGGCAGCAGGGAGTCCACGCTGCTGCTCAGACCACTCCCAGCCGTCGGGGAAGCCGCACCACCTCTGGCACCATGTCCAGCTGCCGGGACTCCCACCCACCCCAGGGTCCATCCAGAGACTGGGGGGAGTCCTCCCAGGGGGGGGAGCCAGCCCCCCAAGTGTCGGGCCCCCTCCTGGACAGAGGCCGAGCTGGAGGACCTCCTCGCCCTGTGGGAAGGTGAGGAGGTCCTGCTGCAGATGAGAGTCCAGTGCCAGAACACCGCGGTGTTGGAGTGCCTGGCCAAGGGCCTCACCAGCCGGGGTCACCCCACCCAGACATCGCACCAGCTGAGGTCCCAGGTCAAAGAGCTCCAGCAGGCTCACTGCCGGGCTCAGGACATGGCCCGGGCGTCGGGGCAGCGCCCACCAGCTGCCCCTACTTTAAAGAACTTGACTGCCTCCTTGGGCCCAAGGAGGCGGGACACCCGGCCACGTACCTGGACACCGTCAACCTCCCGACTGAGCCGGAGTTGGACGAGATGGGCACCAAGGGGGAGGACCACCCTGGACCACCAGCCACCCACAGGCACACCCCAGGGATCCAGGCCACCAGTGATGATGAGGGCTTGAGTGAGGAGGCCCTCGTAATCAACGTCCTGTCTGGCCCATCCAGCCTGGCCCCCTCCGACTGAGCCTCGCCCAAGTTCCCGGAGGGACCCACAGGTATGTACCATGCATGCCAATGGCCGCGGGGCTGGGGGAGGGGGCAAGCAGTTCTGCACAGAGCAGCCACAGCCCACACACAGGGACATCAGCCCCAGGACATAGGCAGGCCAGACGTCCCTGCCACCCTGGCCTCAGAGGGCTGATGTGTGGCACCCAGCACCATGCGGGCCAGACAGCACCATGGGCCACCAGGCAGCAGAGGGACAGAGGGTTGCAGAAGTGGCTAGTGCTCCCACAATCCAGAGGGGGAGCCCTGGATGCCATCCCTGCAGGGCCCCCAGGATGGAGTGGGAGGTGTTCAAGGGGTCACTCACTGGCACTAATGGCCCATTCCTCTCCCCTTTTGTCTCCACAGCTCCAGCAGCCAGCAGCCGGACCAGCTCTGTGATGGACCCAAGGAGTCCAACTACCGAGAGCAAGGGGGAGAGGCCCAGGCCTTGGACAGGGCCAGCACGGGGCTGCCACCAGTCCCTCTGCCAGCGCCACCACGCCAGGGAGCAGGGACTGGGTGTCGTCCAGCTTGGACACCCTCAGCCAGGCCGTGGTCACCCACCTGGCCCCTGCCACTGCTCCATCATGGGTCACGCCCACATCCAGGACCCCTGTCACTCCCCCACTGTCCCCCATGCCCCCATTGCCATTGCATCCCCTCCTCTCCCTCCCAGCGGTCTCCCCCATCCCAATCCCCCAACCACCCCCCACAATGCCCCCCTGAGGAGGCTGACCTGGTGGCCCTGCTCCCTCCCCACCTCCCCCCGGCCAGTCTCATCTGCCTGGCCAACACCCTGCTGGGCAGGGCTGGCCAGATGGGGGCCGAGGCCCTGGCCTTCCCTCCCCCCGTGCCAAGTCTAGCACAGGCATGGGGACCACGTGTGGTTCAGATGCTCATTAAAAAGGTCCTGGCTCAGCTGGGTGTGCCCGGTGTGTGGCTGCATCAGCCAGGCCTGCAGGGGGTAGGCCACATCTGCCACGATGCAGGGTGGCATCATAGTGTCCCCAGTGGGGAGCTCCCACCAGGAGATGCAGGTCCCCTCAGCCATACAACATCCCTACCCTGAGTTCTGAAAGACTTTCATGTTGTGGGTGTGGCTGGACCAGCCCATGTAGATGTCCTGGAACCGGCCATTGGTGTCGACCAGGGCCTGCAGGACCACTGAGTGGTAGCCCTTGCGCTTCACGTAGGCCCCACGACTGTACTCTGGGGCCCAGATGGCAATGTGGGTGCCATCCAGTGCCCCAAAGCAGTTGGGGAAGACCAGCTCCTGGAATCCCCGGATGGTGTCATCCAGGTACCCAATGCGAACCAGCTGCCTCAGGAGCACCTTTTTGATTGCCCGGATGACCTGCAGGGCATAGAGGGCCATGTTCATGGGTTGGGTGCGGCTTTCGCACCCAGGCCCGTCCCCATCCTTGCCTGTGTCCCTGGGGTGCCCACCTGTGCCTGTCCTCATCCCTGCCCCCTGGGTGCCTGCCCTTCTCCCAAAGGTACCCATGGCCAGGCTGCTTCCAGCCCCCTGCATGCAGTCTAGGTGTGAGCTGGGCATGGCTTACCTCAATGAGGATGGCCTCGATGGTGGCTTTGCCCACCCCAAACTGGTGACCGACAGATCGGTAACTGTCTGGGGGTGGCCAGCTTCCATAAGGCGATGGCCACCCTCTTCTGCAGGGGCAGCTCTGGCCTCAAGTGGGTGTCCCAGTGCTGGAGGACTGGGGCGAGCCAGTGGCACAGCTCCAGGAATGTCCCCTTGGTCATCCTGAAATTGTGTAGCCACCAGTCATCGCCCCAGTCCTCCAGCACCAGCCGGTCCCACCAGTTGCTGCTTGTGGGGAAGCTCCACAGGTGGCAGATGATCTGGGGGACCAGCTGGGGACATTGCACCCTGAGGATGGCCTCCAGAAAGTTGGCAATTGTGCTGGTCACCCAGAGCCACTGCTGCACAGCAGCTGGGATCGCGGCCAGGGTGCTGGCCATGGCTGTGATGTGGGGGGGGGGTTGCTGCTCAGGGTCCATGGGGGGCCTGGATGCCACCTCTGATGTCACTCTCTCTTGCTCTCTCTCATGCTGACTGGGGACAGGGTTGCTGGCGTTTGGCAAGCACAGGCTGAGGCACAGGGAAGGAGCCTTTAAGGGGACGGCAGGCAGCAGCCCTGGAAGTGGTCATCCGTCATGCAACTCTGCCCGTGGTGCTTCCTGCCCCTGCTCTTTCGAAAGAGTGCCCTGTTATGTGTGGACGGTCTCTTTCAAAATTGTGTTGGAGGCCTTTCAAAAGAATGGACCAAACCTTTGGTCCCTGCTGGTGTACATGGACGCTCCTTTTTGAAAGACCATCTTTCAATGTTCTCTTTCGAAAGATGTTCTTTCGAAACATAACTGTAGTGTAGACACAGCGTATATGTATTTTAGAGAGTGTGAGTGTCTGTCTGTCTGCAAGTCCATCTGCCTGTCTATCTGCAAGTCCGTTTGTTCAAGAACTCCTACACGTTATGAGCTAGGGCCACCAAATTTGGTATGCAGCTTCCTCGTCTTCTAATATAAAGCAAGCTCTGGGGTTGGTTGTGCCAGGAAAATGGGAAGCACCTGGAATAGGAATGTTTTCCTGAACACGGAAAAGGAGGGTGCAGAGAGCAGGAATGTTATACTGCCTAGTCACCACTCGGGGCAGCTGCACCAGCAAGAGACAGGTCAGCTGGTGATGGGGCTCTACATGTCACCAGACTGGGTAAATGGCACCCTCTACCCCAAACAGTGCTAGATGGGGTGGGGAGCCCCTCACCCACTGGCACCATCACCCCACACCACCAGGGACCATTCCAAAGGCTGGAAAGCACAGCCTAGGCTCACCCAGCTCACCCAAGTGATGCCCCCCAAAGGAGTGGTTGCAGGCTAGGGTGGAACTCCAGAGCCTCATTCCTGTCCCCCGACCACAGAGAGACTGTAGGCCAGGGGAGCAGCTACAGGCCAAGGTACATTTCCTGTTTATTTAAAAAAAAATTGCTTGCCTTAAAGACCTGCATATGCATGCATGAGTCTCACTTTCATATAGAGAGGTTAGGAACAACCAGGACACAGTGGTCAAGGCAAATAAAAGGTTTTTCTTTATTTTGCTGTTTACAGAAAACTTCACCATATGCTTCCTAGTGAATCTCAATGTTCACAACTCAAACCATGTGATGGCTGCACCACTGAACTCACTTAAAGTTGCTATAATGCTACAAAAATGACACTTCAACTGTAATAAAATCATCAATTCAGGTAATTCATTACTGAACAGCAACAACATTTTAAACTATACATGGCTTAGAAGTATGCTTGTTTTATTTAACATACACATTATGCACTATAAAAGCATTTAAATTCTAATTGGATTTTAAAAATGAAGACTGCCTTAATTATGGCATTACTGTTAATACCTCCATAATATATACATTAAAGAAAATGAGGGGAGAAAGAATATGGATATGAGGGTAACAAAAACTGAGACATAACACATAGCTACTCAGTAGGAAACAAATGAACATAAAAAAATGTTGAACAATATATTGATGAGAAACACCAGGGCAGATTATCAGGAGCTGTAAATTTTCTTATCGCATATGACAGTTTTTAGCATCTGAGAAGCTATAATAGTTTTGTACCATGTGCAGGTTGAACCTCCCTCATCTGGCACCCTTGGGACTCGACAGGTGCCAAATGAGAGAATTTTTTGGACCACGGGAGTTCAATATTTTTCCAGTACATTACCAATGGTTCCACTGCTTACTGGGCTATTACAAGACAGATCAATAACAGCACAGAACACTGAGTGCCAGGACTGGTGGCTGTATACAATCTTTGTGGGACCATGGTACACTTGGCTACACACATGAGAAGTGGTCATCTGGCTAACTAAAATCATGATGGATTATGGATGTTGCCAGATCAGAGAGTTCCAGATTGGAGTGTTTCAACCTGTAATAGTTTTGCAGTGAATAAATATATGAAACTATAATAGCACTTCCTAGTTCCTGGAAGCACTCAGTTTGAACTTCGTGACTTGCAGTGCATCCAAAACATTCTATGCCAGACTGTGCATGGTGCTTGCAAAGGTGCCTGAAAGGAGGGAGGAGACAGAAGGTGTAAGAAGCACATTTCTCTATTGCACATGACACTAAGGATGAAGCACAAAATCACAGTGCCTGGGTTCTATGGACTGAAGAGACAATTCTCCACTATTACCTAGAGTGCACCTTAAACGAAATGATGCAGGAAGGATGAAGTCATTTGTACTGGTCTGCAGCAAAGGTCAAGTGCACCCAGCATCAGAGACTGGGGTGTGGGAGGATGTGCTCAGTGGTCAGAACAGGAGTCGTGACATGATTAATGCTTAGCACTGTAGTCTGTAGCCAAGAAATGGAGTCAAAGATTAGAGCCAAGGCTAGATGCCACGGTGAAAGTCTGACATCAGAGCAGAGGGTCTGAATGAAGTTACTTGGAGTGAAGCAAGGCTGGTGTCCAGGGTGCGAAGAAACAGGCACAGGTGCTATCATGGCCATGGGCAAGGGCTTAAAGCGAAAACTGAACTTTTGCTTCTGGGCTTGGGAGCTGATCTCCTGACTCTTCAAAGCAATCAGATGGCAAAGCCATTCAGCCAGCCTACTACACATCAGCTACACTCATTAGGTTTCCTAGAGCCTGGCTCTGCTGCCTGCCCTGCTTCCTGACTCCCAGGAAATCAGCTTGCCTCTGACACAGGAAATGTAAGTGGTTCATTTTGCTGGGGGGCGTGGAGAGGTCTCTGTACCACTCCTTACACAGGACTGCGTCCAAATGGAATGAATTACACATGAGTCACTAGAACCTCATGACTATTTTGGAGGACATTTCTGTTGACATAACAAACACCCTTTATGATGAACAAGTAACATATAGAGATCGTAATGAAATACTGGATACCAATGACCCACAACAATTACAATGGTTATGGGGTTTCTCGTGTTTCCTATTTCTACCTGGAGGAAATGCCAAAGAAAAGGGCAAATAGGAGAAGCTTGTAAATGGCCTTTTATAGATGTACAGAACAGACATAAAAGTAATTTCCATGCAAAGCAATAATTTGTATCTAATTAGAACAGTGTTTCCAAAAGACAGAAATACATGTTCAAGGTTACTCCAGCTAACAAATAAGTGGATAGCTGGATTCATCTAAAACAGACACGCAAAGTTAATTTTGGAATTTATTATGACTTATCCCTATAAAGAGCATTCTTACAAACAGATCTTTATCATTGGAGGTTAGGAAAAGTGTGCTGCAATGTTACGTAGAACCACTCCTCATGTACGGATGCGAAGCATGTGTTATCAGTAAACAAGTAGAGAAGTACGTCGAAGCCACAGAAATGTGGTTTTTAAGAAGGATGTTGTGCATCTCATGGACAACCAAAAGGACGAATGAGTCTGTCTTAAATGAAGCCAACAGCAAAAGAACACTGTTGAATAGGATAAGAACTAGGCAGGCAAAATTTGTAGGCCATATAATTAGAAAGTCTGCACTTGAAAATTTAGCGACAACACAAAAGTATAATGGAAAGTGGGGACGAGGTAGACAACGTGAGAAAATATTGGATAGTATCACTTCATGGTTGCATTGTCAAAGTACTGTGGAGATGCTCCAGGATACTTGTAATAGACAGGGATGGAGGGCCATGATCACCTACACTAATCAGCGTGGCACGAATGAATGAATGAATGGATCCCTATAAAGTACCGTGTAACTTTTGCTATTTCACCATATTTCTGCGTGACAGAGTGAAATTGAACCATGATTTCACCATATTTCTTCAGGACAGACTGAAATAGGTTAGCTTAGCTCTGTAGCTCTGATAACTCTGTAACACAAACAGCTGATAATTATCTCATAGAGCTTTACAGACACATCAATCATCTGGGTTAGGGACCCAGCCCACCAGTGAGTTCTTGACAGCACTATGGTTCTGGGTTATATTATGCATAAGCCACTACATCAGAAAGGCATTTTCAAATGATTTATAGGAAGATCTGAGACTTTTATCCTTCGGAGTATAAGTACAGTGCTGTAGTTTTCTTAGAAATGAAAAATGTTAATCTAGACTGAGACCAAAATAGTTCTGATGATATCCTGCTTATTCCACACATAAGGAAGAAGATGTACAGTACTAGAGAAGAAGGTAATGTCTTTTGCGTGTGGGCCGAGGGTAATTTTTAGTTCCTGTATATAGACCATTCCTCTCTGTGTTCAAGAGACCCAAGAATGTTTATCACAGTCACCAGGGTCTAGTTGTTAAGTGCTTTACAGCCATTTCGGAAAGAAACAATGCAAACTTCTGCGGAAATATGGTGTTTTGAAGAGGGAGAGTGAAAAAAAAAACAAACTAAATGTTAAAGTGGGTCTTCTGAAAATAAAAGAATGGAGATTTGTATGTATCATGACATTCACGTCTAATTACATTAAGTGTTCTATTTAATAATTCACAGTGTAATGAGATAGAGTAATGGGATTTGTCAAAACCCAAGACAGTGTAGCATAATGCATGGGAGATATTTTAAACACATTTAAAATAACAAGATCAACTGATTTAAAAGCCACTTATGATGTACTGTTGTGGACTGCAGCATCCTTTGGGTTATCCAAAGGAAAAGCTGTTTACTTGGCCTTTCTTAACTTTGTTTGCAAATGGCTTTTGTCAGTAGATTATCCCAACATTCAAGATGTGCTGGGAGAAAAGAGGAAATGGTGTAAGTACGTATCTTTTGCATAGGGGATACCTCATTCTAGAATAGCCACTGCATAATCTCAAAAGTTCCTTCTAGCCTTGAGCACACTGTTTCACATCCCAGATTAAAGGATTTTCAAAAGGAATTGTGATTGTGTCGTCAGGGTTGAACTAGATATTAGTTGGCTGAGCTGAGTAACAAATATGTGAAATTAGTTGCCATTAAAAGCTCGCTTCAGGCAGTTCATTTCTCATCAGCCAAGCTGTGTGAGCCTCCTGCTGTGGACAGTGAACATTAGCTTACTAAATGCTGTTGCTAATCAGACACTGCATTACTAACAGAAATTCCTGAATTTAGAGGGGAGGAGCTGGAACACAGCTTTTAAAAATCTCTCCAGGGTGAGATTAGCATACTTTTACGTTATCAAAAAGATTACCTCACCCTTTACTCCAGGCCTCTATTTAAAAAGATAAGACAAAACATTTCCCTAGTTTTGTTGTTTTTTGAACAATTCTTTAACTATAGCTTAATCCTTGGAAAACATGGAGAAGAAAAACTTATTTGATTTAATGCTAAAGTTACATACCAAGAATCTGTTCTGGCCTTTATGAAATTGTGTGGCACAGGCAGAAGCATGTTGGTCATGAGGCTAATTTTTTTCCCAAGCACTTCTAATCTCCTGTGGCATTAGTGTAAGAGTTTTGTGTACACATCAAGAATAATACACTCATAAGTGAAAGAATGGATTGTGTTTGCACTTCTTATTAGTTATATTTTAAAACAAGTAAAATGTTTTAGATCAAATTAGGACTGATCTTAACTTTTGCCTCAAACTCAAAACAGAATTTGTTTTTGAGGAAGAGTTCACATATGCCCCACTCTCCAATTTTCACGTCGTTTGGCATTTCATGGTTGAAACCAGATAGTGAATTAATGGAAAAGGAGCTCATTTTTATAAGATTTCCAGAATTATTTATACACCTCTAAAGATGCTCATATAAGCTTCAATTAAAAGTTTCTGGCCAAAATTGAACCTCTTGACATTTTTGTTTCACCATCACTTTTTTAAAACATACAAATTACAAATATAAATTAAATTAGATAAGAATAATTAGAAAATTAGATAAAACTACTGCTTTTATAAGGTTACATAGTTAAGCATTCAAAAGTGGATGGCCTGTCAGTGAAGGTTGACTCCCTTCCTTGTAGATATACATTATAGGGTATGTCTACACTAGGAACTAACTTCGAAGTTAACATAGAAGTTAAACACTACATCAAAGTAGCCAGCAGAGAGTCCACACACATTTTCCCTTACTTCGAAGTTAACTTCAAAGCAGGGAAATCAACTTCAAAGTCCTTAGTGCCCTACTTCAAAGTTTAACTTCGAAGTAGGATGTGTGTAGATGCTCTATTTTGAATTTGCTTACTTTGAAGCTGTACTTTGAAGTAAGCAACTTCAAAGTTATTTCTGAGTGTAGACACAGCCTGTGAGAAATTCTCTACTGCTGCATGAATATGGACAAAATGTAGAAGTAGCAACATTCTAATACTGCTAAGGCACACTGTCTCTCTGTCACGCAATTCATCTCACATTGACTCAGAGTCTTATGAAATCTCTTAAAAGGAAGACAGACAACTTTGTAAGTGTGATTTGTATATTTAATTTTTGGTATTTTAAAAACTTTCTCCTTTGTCAAGAAACTTCCTTTTGCAAACATTTTGTGACTCTGTATAAAAATAAAGACGTCAGCAAATGATTAATGTTGTCACTCTAGTGGCCTGAATACCAGCAAAAATATCCCTATCTAAATTTTCAAAATTGACTAGTGATTTTTGGTGCTCAGCTTGAGAGACACATTCACATATTTGTTTTCAGATGACACATCCTCAGTACTTGCTGAAAAATCAGGCCCTTTTGGGTATACCTAGACTGCAAATAAACACCCACAGCTGACCTGAGCTTGTTGGAGGATGCTCAGACTAAGAGGCTATTTAATTGCAGGTTAGATTCTAGGGCACCATGAGGTAGGAGGGTCCTAGAGCTCAGGCTGCCACCTCAAGCCCAAATGTCTATACCACAATTATACAGTTCTGCAAGCTCAAATCAGCTGGCATGAGACAGCCACAGGTGTCTAATGTCAGCGTAGACATCCCCAACAAATACAGAAAGGCTATGTCTCCATTACAGTGATCTGTCGACAGAAGTTACTGATGGAAGATATATTCCAACAAAACTTCTGTCAGCAGATCATGGCCATGTGCAAAAGCACATTGCTCTGTCAATCTGCTGTGTCAACAGAGAGTAGCCGGGCTGCCTGGCCACTCTCTTGACAAAATAGCCAACCAGAAGTTCAGCAAATAGGGCTGCCTGGTGACCCGGTAGCCCTCTCTGTCAACAGAGGGCCCCCGGAGCATCCACATGGCTTATCTGTTGACAGATTCTGTCAAGAAAGACATTCTGCCTCATGGGGGAGAAGCAGAGGCTGTTGACAAGAATGCTAAACATTTTTAGTGTGGACCGGGATTTTGTTGATAATTCTCTAGTATAGACACAGCTAAAGATCTACACCTGGATAGATATAGCTATATGCTTGATTGCTCCCACTGAAGGCAGATGTTTAATACACATTAGCGGCGTCTACACTAGCCGGCTATTTCGAAATAGCCGGGCCAATTTCGAAATAGCGCCCGGCACGTCTACACGTGCCAAGCTCTTATTTCGAAGTTGAAATCGACGTACGGTGGCGAGACGTCGAAATCACTATCCCCATCAGAAGATGGGAATAGTGCCCTACTTTGACATCCCATGTCGAAGCAGGGCATGTGTAGGCGATCCACGTCCTGCTACGTTGAAATAGCGGGGTCCTCCATGGCAGCCATCAGCTGAGGGGCTGAGAGATGCTCTGTCCAGCCCCTGAGCTCTATGGTCACTGTGTGCAGCAGCCCCTTAAAGCTCCCGGCCCCCTTATTTCCTGTGGCAGGAAGCTGAGAGCGTGCAGGCAGCAGCACAGACACATGCACAGCCTGCACACCCTCCAGACACCCCAATCCACCACCCAGCACCCGTGGCAGCCAGCCAGCCCCCAAGCACCCACAGGGCACCCCCCCAAGGGGACCCGGGGCTCCCAGCCATCCAGCCAGTGGGGGAAGAGGCGGCAGGGTCCCTCCTGGTCAGAGGCCAAGATCCGGGACCTGCTGGGGCTTTGGGGTGAGGAGGAGGTGCTCCAGGTAATGGGGAGCAAGTGGCAGAATGCAGATACATTCGCCCAGCTGGCCGAGGGCCTGGCTGCCCAGGGTCACCCTGTCCGCACTCCTGACCATGTCACAAGCACTGTATCTGTTGTGCCGGACAGCCCCCGGGGCCACCACATTGGGGCAGCCCAGAGGCAGAGCAGAGACTGGCCCCAGGATGAGCCCGCCACTGCCGGAGCCAGCCACGGGTGACTGCTGACCCCCAGGTCCTCGCCACCCTCTGGCATCAAGTGGAGGTTTCAGAGCACCGCCTGCAAGTGGAGGAGCACCGGCTCCACTTGCAGGAGCGAGCACTGGCCTGGCGCCGGGAGGCTTGGGGGTCCTTCATGAGGACTTTTGAGCGGATCACCGAGCAGATGGCTCCCCCCAGCATTCTGGCCACCATCCCTCTCAGCCACCCTCTGCCTGTCCTGCTGGAGCCTGCCAAGGAGGGGGACTGCAGGGTTCAGAAACCAGCCCAGCCATACCTGCTGGTTCTCCTGGCCCCCACCCAGCCTTGATGGGGCCTCCGGCCCAGATGTGGGTTGTGCCTGCTCCACGCCAGGCGCTGGACAGTAAGGGCAAAGGAGGCCAAGGACTGGGCCCCCCAGGCACCCCTTTGTACATGTTCCCCCCCATTAATTGTACATAGTTGCCTTGTCCCACCCCACTTTAGTAGCTGTCCCCCCCTCAATGTACATAGTTCCCCGTTAATGTAAAAGTTCATTGTCTTGTTTCAAGAAGGTTTGGTTTATTTAAAACAACACAAACGTGTGGTGGCGTGTGCTCTTTGGTGCTCAGTGGTGTAGGTGTGGAGGCAGGTAGTGTTGTGGGGGATGTGGGGGGGTGGTGGGTGGCCCACCAGCTGGCTCTGCCAGCGTTCACCCCACAGCCTGGTCAAAATGAGCCTGCAGGGCCTCCCAGACCCGGATCCCCTCATGGTCGGCTTGGTGACTGGGGCCAGCGGGTGCCTGGGCGTAGGCCAAGCCAGCTTCCACAGCCCAGCCCTGCACGAATACCTCCCCCTTGCTCTCCACCAGGTTGTGAAATGCGCAGCACGCACCCACAACCTGGGGAATGTTGGGGAGACCTGCATCCAGGCAGGTGAAGAGGCACCTCCAGTGGCCTTTGAGGCATCCGAAAGTCCTCACGACCACCTGGCATGCATGGTTCAGGCGGGTGTTGGACCGCTCCTGGCTGGCACTGAGGTGGCCCGTGTAGGGGAACATAAGCCAGGGCTGGAGGGGGTAGGCTGCATCTGTGACAAGGCAGAGGGGCACGGTGGTGTCCTCCAGAGGGATCTCCCACTGGGGGGTGTAGGTCCCCGCCTCCAGCCGACGGCACAGGCCTGAGTTCCTAAACACCCGGGTGTTGTGGGTGCTGCCAGGCCAGCCAACATATATGTCCAAGAAGCGGCCCCAGCTGTCCACCATGGCCTGGAGGACCACTGAATGGTAGCCCTTCCTATTCAGGAAACATCCTCCGCTGTGCTCTGGGGCACAGATGGGGATGTGGGTCCCATCCAGTGCCCCAAAGCAATTAGGGAACCCCATGCTGGCAAACCCCACGATGGCCGCATCCAGGTCCCCAAGCCGCACGATTGGCTTTTGTGTGTGGCCACACTCTATCAACAGAAGTTTTGTTGGGAAATCTCTTCTGACAGTGACTTCTGTCAACAGAGTGCTGTAGTGTAACTGTAGCCTCCATGAATATCTGACATGAGGTAAAAATGTAAATGAAAAGCTCTCTACTTGTATAGAAAGTGCCTAATGCTCTGCAATCTAGCTGGCAAAGGCCATGTGATTCAGTGGGTAGCACATGAAGCTAGCAAAGTTCAAACTCGAAATAAGACTCAAGAGGGAGAGTAACCAAGCACTGGACCAGATTACCAAGAAAAGCTGTACATTTTCCATCACTTTAAATGAAGCTAGGCTTTCATCTTGACAGAGTTGCTCTCATTCATCCACATTATTGGTGTCAATGCGGGATCTGCTGAGCAAAATTTTATTGCCTATGTTATCCAGAAAGCCAGGTTAGATGATTGCAGCGGATATTTCCGATATTTAAATCTATGAATTATTTTGTGCAATATTTTACTTTTCATCTATATTTTGGGAACTGCTGATGACATTAAGGGAAATGGCTAACTCACATCCAAGGAAGCATCTGGCATTTCCAACGTATAAAGTACCCATAGTTAGCTAGTGAGCTCTCTACCTTTGTTTTTTTGTAAGGCACTAGTCACCACAGTAGCTAAGCACCATATAGCTGCTAAGCTGGGGGGGAATCAGAGAGCTTGATTTTGTCTCATTAGAGCTATGATTTCACACTTGTATCACTGGCCATTGAAACAGCAGGGAAGAGCTGTACAGTTTTGCAAGTGCTCAGGAAAAAAAAAAAAGAAGAAAATCCCTAGCAGAAGATACTGGTGATCTAATTCAAAAGATTCATGTTTGTGAATTTGGGTTTATATGATACATTCTTTGGGATACTCATTTTTCTGCCTTTCATTGCCTGACTACATAATACAGTAGTTGCTTTGTAGCAGTCTTCTCTGTAGGCAGGGAGGAATAGATGAAGAGTCCACTTGAGTCAATCAACTCTGTTCCAAGTATCACAGGACTTTAAATATTTGGATGGCTGTGGTACTTCACAGACACAATTTTTTTGCAAAGGCTTGTAATGGGGCCCTCGTCAGTTGAGCTGGGCCGTCCCCATCGGTCCCACATGAAAGTAGGCACAAATTGTTTTGGGGTTCTGGGTAGCAAACCAATCAAACAGTGTGGGGGCTCACAGCCTCCTGGTTGGGGCAAAGTGTTCTTAACAGCTAGCTTCAGGGCAGGACAAAGTTAGCAAACAGTATATAGCTCTGCAGCCTCTTGGCTGGGGCAGCAAATCAGTCACACAGGCCATTGCACTGGGAGAATTTTAGGGTTACCACATGAAAAAAGGGGACACCCCTGAGAGGGAGCGTATCTGTACCTTATCTATCAACTCAAGTTATGGAATGTGTTATAGTACATCTAGCACAATAATGCAACACAAGTTGGTAGATATTGGTACAGATCCACACCCTCGTAGGGGTGTTGTCTTTTTAGAAAGCTCAAATATCGTAAGCCTAGGAGAATTAACCCTGTTGGTCGGGCAAAATATCAGGCTATGTTTCCTAGGTGGGACAAGGCAAGCAGTCTATGGCCTTGCAGCCTCTAGTCTGGGGCAGACAGTTACTCTGGAGAATTAGGCCCTGTGCAGCAGGCAAAGCAGTAAGCAGACTGCAACCCTTTGGCAGGGCAAAGCAAGCAGTCTATGGGCCTACAGCCTCTTGGCTGGGGCAGGCAGCACTGGGGTAATTGGACCTTTAGCACTCAGTCTTGGCCCCTGGGTGCAACCAGCAGAGCGACTGCTTTCTCCTTCATCATCCGCCACAGCTGAGGTGGGCTTCCTCCTTTTATATGGATTCTCCACTTGTGCAGCAGGGAAGAAGGAGCATGACCTCCAAGGCCCACAATGATTGGTCTGCTCCTGGCAGCCCAATGCTGGGCTGATTAACCTGTCACTGAGCTATACATGCAAAGACCCACAACATGGCTTTTAAAAGCATTTGGCACCTTTGGCTAAATATGTTATCCAACTATTAATTTTTATACAAGCTAGTACCTTCCTCAGACTCCCTATACACCTGATCCTGCCTTCATTCAGTGACACTTATAATCTTTCAACTCTTCAAGTGTATAGCATTTGTTTGAAGCAAGGAGGGGATTCCTTCATCTTACTACAATACTCCTGCAAGCACTTCATAATTAAAAATAGCCAAATAAAATGTTCAAGCTGAACTATATTAAGGCTAAATGTCTGATCATGTACTGGTCTAATACCAATATTTTTTGAGATGATGGTTCATGCTTTGCCAATACAAAACAAAATGTCAGTAAGTTATCCTAACATTACATAACAATTCTGTATGCATAATTCATGCATTTGCTATACGATTGATGTTGTTAAATATGATGAAAACTGTCAACCCTATACATATCATGCCTGACAGTATTATGTGTTACAAGGTATTGTACCACTTACTACTTTGTTTCCTCATGTAATAGTTTAATCTTGGAAAGGTTGTTTTGCTAAAGACATTTTTACTGTAGGGGATCAGAGGACTATTAGAGTATCTCTTGGTGAATTGACCCAAGGAGGAGGGAAGGAGGTCAGTTCAGCTTCCCAAATCTAAGGGACATGTGTTATCCTTTACATATGGTGAATGTAAATTTTATTGAAAGCTCTGAATTAACTGCAGGCTCCTGTTGAAACTCTACAAACAGTGTCATATGTGCCATGGAAAGAGGAGCCTCATTGTTTGTCTTCTGGTAGCACTCTGTCTCTGGAAGACAATTACTTCCTTGCAAACACAGGCAGATCAAATAAACCACATTTTGTCCTTTCTGCCATCTGCCTCTTGCTTATTTTAGTTTAAGCTACATGACTAAGCTTTGCTCTCTGACATGTAAAGGTGGGCCATGCTGTTTTCCTGCTCAATTCCTTGAGGCTTATAATGAATCCGAAGAAGCAGAGATGAATCAGAAAATCAGTAACCAGACAATAATTACTTGCTGTGCCAAATAGCAGGATTTTTAGATAGTAACATAACAAAGCCAGCTCAGAGAGGGTTTCATGACTGCAGGAAAAAAAATCTGCTCTCCTTCCTTCCAGGCAAACTAAGGGGGCCTGATTCTAAGCTTGATAGAATTATACCACTTTACATGAGACCTGAGTCATGTAAATGACTAAATGCCTACAAAAATGTGCTAGGGGAGGTGTAACTACTATAGAAGAAGTGGTGGAGGACAGGGACATACATCAGACTTCCTACTTATGGCCCAGATCCAACTTAGTCCCAGTAACCCAACTTTCCTAACCACTGGGAGTATCCATGAAGGGTGGAAAACTCATGCTGTGAAGGGTGGTGCAGGTCTCAGGCATGAGGCAAAACCAATGGCTTCTGCTTAGCCTGCATGGTATAGGAGGGATTCAAGCCACCCCTGTGAAGGGCCCAGCAGGCTCAAGAGAATGACAGTGTCATACAGCATCAGCCAGACCCAGTCTTTTTACCTTGGCGCATATGGTCAACCTAACCAGAACCTTTAGGAAGATGAGTCCACTGGCTACCATGCAGTCTTACTAACCTGGGACCCTGCCCTTTTGGCAGGGAGGTGCATGTTGAGCCGTTGCAAAAAGATTAAGAGCTGCCAATTTAGTGGTGAGTGGGGCACTTGGCAGAATCTTTCAGCATACTATCAGGAGTGTGACAAGGGTGCCTATTGTCATTGTTCCTGTTCTTGATCACAGAGAACTGGATTATGAGCAGGACAATAGATGGCCATCAACAGGCCGTTCAAAGGACACTTTTCAAACAGCTAGAGGACATTGATTATGCTTATGATACAAACATACAAACAAGTCTGACGATGTCATCTTCCTTGCACACCGAGAGGAAAGGGTGGAAGAGAAAGTCACAACTCTAGACAAAAGTGCCTCAATGACTGGACTGAGCATTAACAAGGGAAAAACCAAAACAATGAGCATTAACCAGTCCAGCAACATCACCATCACACTTGGAAGAGATAGCCTGGAAGATGAGGAGCAGTTCACCTACTTGGGAAGTATTAAGTGCAAAGACAAAGGAACAAAAAACTATATCAATGCAAGAACAGGGAAAGCAACAGATGCATTCAAGACTCTTTGTCCCATATGGAGATCACAAATAATATATCTGAAGTCAAAAGTGTAGATTTTCAACACAAATGTGAAGAGCGTGCTCTTGTATGGATGCGAGACCTGGCATACTTAAGTCTTCAAAGCACAAGCTGCAAACATTTATAAATGGATGCCTGAGGTACATCCTTCATATCGAATGGCATGACTTGGTCACAAATGAGCAGCTTTGGAACAGAGCAGGACAAAATACACTTGATGTTCAAATCATGAGAAGAAAGTGGGGAGGGCTAGGCTACACTCTCAGAAAACCATCATCCAGCCTAGTCTGTCAAGTTCTCACATGGAACCCGCAAGGAAAACACAAAAGAGGAAGACCTCAGATAACATGGAGAAGGTCTACTGAGACTGAAGGACAACAACTGAGGTACTCCTGGAGCCAGCTGGAAATTTTGTCCCAAGACAGAGTGAAATGGACAAGACTTGTAGATGACCTATGCTCAACCTGGGTTTAAATAAGTAAGCAAGGGGCATTTTTGCTGGGTTTTGGCACAACAAAGGAATTGAGTGGCAGATGTCCAATAGCTGGGACAGTTGTGTTTAAACAAATAACTGATTAGACTTGGGAGTAACAGGGAACTTGACCATAGCTTAATGGGGCAGTCAGTGCAGGAGATTGTCTCTCACTTCATTTAAAGTATGCAAGGTATATGCTTAATAGCACTCAGGTCTCAGTGGCTGGCTCGCTGCTGTATCCTTTTCCCCTGGACTTTGTATACCTACTTATTTTACAGCACACACTTTGTGAATCAGGAATCATGCCTTCTCCTCTATATTTTCAGCACCTAATGTGTGGGTGCTTAGAGCCTGATTGGGTGCTTCTGTAATACAGATTGTAACAGTGACAAGCTAAAGTTTGTTTATGGTAAATGTGGGGAAAACAGGACATGTATGGTGCAATAGTAAGTTGACAACCTTGATATCCAGGCTGCACAGCCAGAGAGGGCTTGCAGGAAGCAGTGAGTCAGAGCCAGAGCAGCAGGAAGCAGGCAGTGTATGGCCGACTGGTGGCTGGCCAGTGGCTGCCTGATCTGACAGATTGAGCTCTTGCACTGCCTAGTGGAAAACTAGATCTATCTGTGGACTAAGAGTTCACCTTGTGGGGAAGGTTAGGTTGGACTGGATGGTCATGGGCAGCCCTCTGCAGGTAGCCCAGTGAGTAAAAGGCCTGGCACAGTTGCACCAGCCTTCAAATGGCACTCACTCTCTGTAGAGCATGGGGCTTCTTACGGCTGCAGTATATGGGCAAGGTTATTGCCTTGCCCCCTCTATGCCCCTCTGTAGAGCCTGGTCGGAACAGACTGTGGGTTTCCCTGTGGGTAGGAACTACAGTTGCGGCTGACTTTTCATGGGGACATGCACGAAAGCAGGTTGCATGTGTCATTCTGTCCCACCACACATGCTCCAGGTGCAGTCACAATCTTTCCATGGAACAAGGCGAAGGAATGCAAAAAAGCAAGAGCGTTGTGCATTCTGAGCCTGTGATTGTGGGCTGGGTTCTTCTGGTGCCCATTACAGGCGGAAAGGCACAGACTACACGCTACATTCATCCTATTAACTGACCTAAATATGTCACTCTTGCATGCCTGCTGACTCTGTATCTGACGAGAGCTGACTGATGATCCTTTTAATTTCTGGCACATGATTTTTAGATACTTCTTCCTTTCAAACTACAGAGAAAAGGCTCCAGAATCAAATTTTAATATATGTTATTAAAACAAAATTAATATTTTAGTGATTTCCACATGATACTGCTTTCCCCAGTGCTGAAGGCTCCCTCAGATGCTTCAGAAGGAGATAAGGCACTACAAAACTATCACGTATATCTTCAAATAGCCTATATCTTTATTACCTTTTAGCACCCCTGGATTTGTTTATATCTGGAGGGTCCAGCTTGGGCAAATTGCTCTGACAGTGAGTGGGAGCCAACACCCTTTGACATTTAACATCTTTCCGAGCCAAGGTTGGTAACAGAAATCTGAGAAAGTTCCACTGACATACAAGCTATCCAGAATAACAAAACCCAGGCAAAACACTCAGTTTCTGCCTTTGTTTTAAGTGCTGAAGAAGTGCAGGTCAGGGCTATAAATGGAGAAGGGCAGAAGAAAAAATATTTCTATCATTCCTTCAAGAGTTGTCAATGTACTCCTGATGAAAGAAAGAGGTTTGGAGAGAGACATAGATATAGGTCTGAACACATGGCTTGTTATTACACAAGTCTAAAGCCTTTATCATTCAGTAGCATTTTTCTCTTTCTCTTGCCAGAGGAAAACACATAAACTTGTTGTAGACATGAGGGTGCTGTCAAAGTAATGCTTTCATCTTCAGCTCCTTTCTCCAACTCATAATAGCCTATTTTACAAAACCACCGTTACATGCACACTTCTCAGGTTCATTTTCAGCAAGGCACAGAGGCTTACAGCCTCTGCCTAAATACCACAAACCAAATGTCTGCTCTTAGCATCACCTCAAGCACCTTTCTGTATTACATTTTCAAACTCACACAAAGCTTTCATGCCCAGAGTAATGAAAAGGAAGCTCTGAGTATGTTCCTTTGTATAATTCAGGTGGTAGGTGTGATGGTGCCTTTCTTATTTCTATATAGAAGAATTTCTGCAACTCCTTTATAACTAGATTTGTCAGAATTTTATTTTTTTTAACATTTTGACAGCTATCAATGTATATTTTAAGTATTTTTAAATGTTTTATCAATTCAAATTTACACATTTGTGGGAATTTTTTCAGGGGAAGAAAACACCCAGGAATCTTATAATAATTATTTAATGACAGTTGACACTGAGCTGCTAGAAGTTAAATCTTTATAGCCATTAACACAATTGTCAATATCATGTCAAAATATACAAAAGAAATACCCTTAAATAAAACTCTTTAAAAGTTCTCAAGCAGCATTTTTCATACTTTGCTTATTTGTAAATGTTGATCATGGATTGAAATATATTTTTGTGTATCTGTATACAGTGAAATCAACATTTACTGACAAAAATCAAAACCTTCCAAATTGTCATGGCTGATAACACAGTCATTCATTTTGTTCTATTCGCGGTCTTATATATCAACCACAGTGGTATTTGTTCTAAGCAAAACCTTGACATACAAGTTTTAAGATCACATGGGCATTGTGCACCACGAAAGTTGAGGTAAATCCTCCCAAATATGTCTGTGTTATGAGAATAATAGAGATACAGTGTGGGTGAGGTAATATCTTTTACTGGTCCAATTTCTGTTGATGAGAGAGAGAAACTTTCGATCGTACCCAGAGCTCATCACCAGGAGATATTATTCAAAAATAATACAAGTTTATTTAAAAAAAATCTCTACATGGGTGAATAATTTTGATGTTTCAAGCTAAATGTTGCATTTTTTAAGTTTATGTAGTGCAAAGATGATTTTGTGTCTATTTTTAGCCAGTCAAGTTACTAGCTATTAAAACAAAAAATGCTCAGCTACATATGGTAATATATATAGATTGCCCACCAGTGCTACAGATTCTGTAAGATGGTAGGATTTTTCTAAAAGAGCAATATTTCCCTTGACTGTCTTCATTTTACAGAGGCTGAAATAGACACCCTACCTCTATGTACATGCATGTATCAAAGCCTGAGCAAGAGAGATGCATGCAGGGAACTAAACAGGAAACCAGATGAGGGGGATGGAGCCCCCCCATTTGAATATATGTTGTAAAATAGTTTTGTAGCCCTTCCATGTTGCTATCCTAGGCTACGTCTACACGTGCACCCAACTTCGAAATAGCTTATTTCGATGTTGCGACATCGAAATAGGCTATTTCGATGAATAACGTCTACACGTCCTCCAGGGCTGGCAACGTCGATGTTCAACTTCGACGTTGCTCAGCCCAACATCGAAATAGGCACAGCGAGGGAACGTCTACATGGCAAAGTAGCACACATCGAAATAAGGGAGCCAGGCACAGCTGCAGACAGGGTCACGGGGCGGACTCAACAGCAAGTCGCTCCCTTAAAGGGCCCCTCCCAGACACACTTTCATTAAACAGTGCAAGATACACAGAGCCAACAACTAGTTGCAGACCCTGTATATGCAGCACGGACCCCCAACTGCAGCAGCAGCAGCCAGAAGCCCTGGGCTAAGGGCTGCTGCCCACGGTGACCACAGAGCCCCGCAAGGGCTGGAGAGAGAGTATCTCTCAACCCCCCAGCTGATGGCCGCCATGGAGGACCCCGCTATTTCGATGTTGCAGGACGCGGATCGTCTACACGTCCCTACTTCGATGTTGAACGTCGAAGTAGGGCGCTATTCCCATCCGCTCATGGGGTTAGCGACTTCGACGTCTCGCCGCCTAACGTCGATTTCAACTTCGAAATAGCGCCCAACACGTGTAGACGTGACGGGCGCTATTTCGAAGTTACTGCCGCTACTTCGAAGTAGCGTGCACGTGTAGACGCAGCCCTAGTCTTCTGACTGGGTTACCCATCTCTATGTATCTTCTGCTGAGAGTTTTGTGACATGGATTCTCATAATTCTGGGCACAGTGGCTACACCCTTTCCTCCTCTTGCCCCTATAAGATCCCTTCATCACAGTTTTTTCAGAGTTGATTCATAGTCCAGCTCTGCTACAGGAAGGGCTTCGGCAGCTGTCTTCTGTGCTAATTCCTCTAATATCATGTGAACAGGAGTCACAGAATTGTACAAGATTATGGCTGAAATACACCTCGGGAGGTCATCTAGTCCAACCCCCTGCTCAAAGCAAGTCCAACCCCAACTAAATCTTCCCAGCCAGGGCTTTGACAAGCCTCACCTTAAAAACCTGTAAGGATGGACATTCTACCACCTCCCTAGGCAACCCATTCCAGTGTTTCAGCACTTTTCTGTTGAAATAGTTTTTCCTAGTATCCAGCAAAGACCCCTCCCACAGCAACTTCAGATGATTGCTCTTTGTTCTGTCATCTGCCCCCACTGAGAATAGCCTAGCTGCATCCTCTTTGGAACACCCTTTCAGGTAGTTGAAGGCTGCTGTCAGATTCCCCCTGCTACCAAATCCCAAGTGCCAAATAGAAGGGAATAATCACTTCCCTCAATCTGCTGGCAATGCTCCTATTAATGTAATCCAATATGCCGTTAGCCTTTTTGACAACAAGGTCACACTTTTGACTCATATCCACCTTCCTGTCCATTGTAATCCTCAGGTCCTTTTCTGCAGAACCGATATGTTGCCAGTTGGTCCCCAGCCTGTAGCACTCCATGTGACAATTGCTGGATGCTGCATTTGTTCTTGTTGAACTTCAACTGATACGATGTTTCCCAACCCTCCAATTTGTCAAAGTCATTCTGGACTCTCCTTACCCTCTTGCTCATTTACCCCTCCCCACAGCTTACTGAAGTAGTGGGCCACTGGGGTTCCACTTGTGGCCAATTCACCCCCCTCTGCCTCCTTCCCCCATGCCTCTCATGTACTGGCGTGCCAAAGCCCTGCAATTACTTACATCTCCCCATCCCTCCCTGAACTCTCATAGCACCATGAATCACCTGATCTGTTCTGCATCCCAGCTCCTTTCCCTCCCTCCCAGAGCTTAACCCTGTGAACCAGCTGAGTGGGTGCACTCTAAGCTCACCTGGGTAGAATGTACTCCTTGAATACCCTCCACTTCCTACAATACTTGGGGGTACAGCAGCCCACAAAGCCTGAGGGTGTCCAGATTCCACAACACCATTCACTCCCTGATCCTCCACTGGCTGTGGAGGCTTATTTCAGTTCTTTAAGTCTCTCACTTTCACCAACAGGGTGTGTGGCTGGTTCTTAGCTGGAGCTTCCACTATAAGTCATTCTTCTCAAGTGTCTCACCTAGACTGATCTGTGTTGCTTTCTTGTATACTGCCATCATACCTTGAGCATGCTCATTAACAGCCAGAGGGGAGGGACTTCCTCCACACATACACACCTGTCACACACCTTATAGTCCATTGATCTAATCCATACTTCTTTAACTCCTTGGCAAGAATACTGTGGGAGACTGTATCAAAAGCTTTGCTAAAGTCAACGTACATCATGTCCACCATCTTCTCCATATCCCCAGAGTAAGTTATTTCATAACACAAGGCAGTTAGGTCAGTCAGGCATGATTTGTCCTTGGTGAATCCATGTCGATTGTTCCTGATCACCTTCCTCTCCGCTGAGTGTTTCAAAATGGATTCCCTATAGAACCTCTCCATGATTTTTCCAGGAAGTAGAAAGGCCAAAAGAAAAGCAAAGCATGAGTAGAGCTCATCTTTGGGATTAGACATTTATTTACAATATTTTATGATTTATCTATTAAAATCTGATCAAAAATTTAGTTTGTTTTAAAGTTTATTATTAAAGATAGATAAAGCATTATTTGAGTCATGATTTGTTACCTGGTTTTGGCAGCTACAATGTTCACGGTTCAGGAAGACCTCACCATGGGTATCTTTATTAGGAGAGGGCAACAGCAACTTCACTGCTACCCACCATCTAATTTCTGAAATCATCTATATCCTTACAGGTGAGTAATCAAAGGGATAATTTTGGTCTTGTTACGCTTTGCAATGATTGGACAACTTTAAATTGTGTTGGAAAGAGTTGTACCCATAAATTCAATCCAATTAGGATTGAACAAACCAGCTCCACCTCAGGATGCCAGAATGAGTGAATGACCATAAAGAAGCCGTTTTTAGAGAGGAGTGAGAAGCACATCAAAACCAGAGCATTTTAGCCTCTCTGAAGACTACACAGCATGAGAATAGACACATTTAGGCAGATTAATCAATAGAGGTTATATTAATATAGTATTATCATCCTGTATCTGATATTTGAATATGGTTAAGGACCATTTTAGCAAGATTCTTAAGCATGTGCATGACTTCTAATGCATGAAAATTCCTGTTGCAAAGAATGGGATTATTCAAGTATCTGAATTTAGGTATCTATTTTATGGAAGCTGTGTTTTAGCAATGGTGACCTTGCCCTGGTGACATGCAATGCTACATTATGCATTTCAGCACTCATTCATAGGACTTGGTCTTTACTAATGTAATGGGAATAATTAAAAGAGACATCAGCCTACCCTTGCATTGTAGATCTGAAACCCTCCAATCTTTGAGAAAACCCAGAATCAGATCCAAATTTTGCACATCAGGCATCACACGTCCTAAAATTATTGATTAATAATCAACACTGTGCATCTGTAGAGGAAAGGAAACAGGGAGAACATTGGTGCATTACTCTTGCAGAGATGTTGTCCTGCTGCACCACAATATACAACTCCACTAGCAAATGTTTACAGACTAGGAAAAAAATCAAGAAATTGTTATTATTCAGCTTTTATTTTTGATTATTTGTGCATTAGCAGCATGAAATGGAGATGTGCTATGTAGGGGAGTTATTTGCTAATTTGCAGCTTGTAAAATACACAGCACACTATCTATTATGTATCACGCATTACAATTAGAACAACAGTTTAATTAATCACCAGCACCCTGTTTTGTACCAGTCTACCACTGAATTCTGGGTAATGGTGTTGTTTACCATTTAGCAAGTAGCAACATTTCACTCAGTTTCACTACATTAAACTGCTCAAATAAAGCAAACGGATATTGAAAAGAGTTGGCCATCTGCCTTTATTTTCTTTTACTTTTGTTAAGGCAGAGGGAGAAACCAGCTCCTCTGAAAGGAGAAAGAACACAGCTATGAAACTGATAGTGACAAAAACCACCCTTTTTATCAGGTCAAAATCTCATCTAAATGCAGTTCTGATGAATGGTAAAAAAGCTTGCTTTGTGGATTTGGAGTGGGTCTCAAGACCAGCAATGAAGTCTAATGATTATTTAATGGTGCCGCACTTGAAGCCGGATTATGTGAGACTCTGTCCCCTGTTAAGAGTTTGATGAATAGGTTTTGTGACAGCCATTTAGGAATAAACAAGAATTCATCAGTCTGCATAAGAAGAAGCCAGTTTATAGATTAAGTTTCTTGAGGTAATTCATGAGGTCAGTCCCATTTAGATGTAGACTATTAGGACTCAGCTTTTGAGAGTAGCCATACAAGGGAGTTACTCCAAATGGACCCCTCTAACACAAAGCCCCTTTTCAGAAGGAAGCCTGAAATTTTTATGACCCTGCTGCTAGGAAGCACATCAACTTGTCACTGTGAGGATCTGCTGGGGCAGGACCTCATCACTCTATTAAAGAGCTCTGTGACCCTATTGATTTGAAGTATTTAAAGCAGGGGTGAAGTTCAAAGCAATTTCTTTTCTATACTATTACTCAGCCTCTCTGTGTCTTGGCTCTAAAACATCTGCTGTCAGTTCCTCTCTGGTGTCTGACTCTGGAATCTGTCACTGGAGAACAGAGTAGTTTTATTTAGAATAAATTGGATTCCTTTTCAGTTTTCAGCATTTCGCACTGTGATCAATGGTTTACACTTCTTCATGTGCCAGGAGACTTAACTGCAAGTGTATCCTTTTATGTCTCTTTAAAGCAGGACTCAACTAGAGTTTTATCCTGAGGCTCTGTAATCAAATCTACCCACACTACTGGGTAAGCAGCCACCAGTTTCTCTAGCCGGACAACAATCAGAAAAAACAATAACCTTTCATTTTCTGAAAAGAAAAAAAACCAGCATCAGGGATTGTTGCTCTGGAGTTGAAACACTGATGTGATCTTTTATTTCCTTGGAGGGGAGAAAACCCTACTGAGTAAACAGCTCAGTTATTTTTAAATGTCACCAAGTAAACAGGATAGCTAGCTTTGAAAGGTGGTTTTTTTTTCAAAATAATACATGCTCCCATATTTCTTTACAAAAGCTGCAGGCATCAGGGAACCTTCTGAATGGTTAATAATATATTAGGCTTGGTGTATGCATTACAGATGTGCTTGTGTGATGGTGGGAAAGTTACACAAGGCTGTGCAGAGGGTGAGATTAATAGTTAGTTTTGATGGTCAGACAAAATATTCAAGATAAAAAATGAGAACAGGGATGGAAATGTTACTGAATCTGCTATGTAAATTACTTAGAGATGCATAGCAGTGACAAGAAGTTAGGGTTTTATATAAGAGATAATGTACAGCATTATGCAAAACCTATCAGTTGTCTTCACCTATAGAAGTCTGTTGATGTAAAAAAAAAAGTGCTGCCTCATAGGGTGGGAAGGGGAGTCTGTCACATGATATCATGTGTTAATAAGATACATATTTATCTCACAGATTAATTGCCTAATATACCCAAAGGTACAGGTCTACTTCCCCAGTTGGTATAAATATAAATCCAGTGGAAACATGCCGATTTATTTACTAGCTGAGAACCTGACCCATAATGTATGTTGCTGTCACTTATTAATATTTGCATTTCTCACACAGCTACTTATTAAACTAAATGTGTTTCCAAGAGCACAGATTATGTTTGCAGAGAGATGACAATTGCACAGATTCTTCAGTGGTATCTTCAAGTATTTTGCAGCAGACTGATGTACCTATTGCTTGTCAGTGATAATGTGTCTCCTTTGTAGCTTTGCATGTCCTTTAGTCATCATGGAAATTATGTTACTACAGATAGTAGTTTGTATTCTGCTCCTCTGAAGAAGAAAAAAAAGTATTACACAAAATTTGACACTATTTCTGTGATCTTTCTTTTAAAAATCAGAGCTGGAGGAAGTCCCTGGGAACAGAACACCACTGCAAGCTGATACCATCTTGAGCTCATGCTGCTGAATATGTTGGCATTTAATGGCATATTCTCCAAAGGTGCATTTCAAAATGAAACTGAAACTTGATGAACCAACTGCATTCGATTTAAAAAAATTATTAAAAAGACAATGTTTCCCTTAGCCAAGAAAAAAAACGAGAGCTCCAAAACGCAATTTCATTGCTGTCTAAATCTACATATTGATGGTCTGTTCAATAAATAATGATAAATTAGAGCATTTTTTCTTTATTTTTAATACTATGAATAACACAAGAATTTATAGTGTGTACAAATATATTACCACTTTAATAGCCGCTCCCACCATTTATATTATGCAACATAAGTTATATCCAGAATCACAAGGCAACTAGAGTTTTACATGTGGAAGTGAAGGGAAATGTAGAAGTTGGGCCTAATTATTGTGCAAGCCTTTTTATAAAAGATACAGAAACGTACAGACTAAATATAAGAAAACATAGGTCAAAATATACACTGTTGTATTATGTGTTTATAATCTATTATATATTTATACCTTAAAAAGCAGATTCAAAGGTCAAGTCCACAGTTTTTCCCACATCCCTAAAGGAAATACACATGTTGTACACATCTGCTTATGCTACAGTGTGTGTTTGAAGCTAAGGTATCAGTCGTGGGGCATTGCGCAGGTTCCCTTCACCACAACAGCTGAGTGCAACCCTGGATCAAATTCTCACCAGATGCTTGTCTATCGTGTTTGTTTGTTTGTTTGTTTGTTTAAATAGAGGAAGTATATTCCTCTCCAGTATGAGCTCCATAATAGTATCTTGTTTAAGATTTTCTTTGGTTCAGACTGATAGAGGAAACTACAGATGCTGCATCTGCATTTCTGCCACCAGTATAGGGGCACAGAGGAAAAACAGGAGGCATGGCTTTCTCAGCAGTTCTGCAGTTGCTGCTCCTACACTCTGGTGTCATCCAAAGCAGGAGAACAATTTATTTGAGCCAGTGGAAAATTTTCCAACTGCTTTGGATGGAAAATTCATTTGCTCATACAGATTTTATGTGTGTAAGAAGTGGTTGGTTTTGATAGAAAATGTTGATGTTTCGTTGAAAAATCAAAAGCTCAAAACAGGGAAAGTTTCCAGAAAGTTTTTTATCCAAAACTGAAATACTTTGGTTTGGATATCCCATCACGCTGCTTCATGGCAGCTCTAATTCAGGAGCCTCATGCCCTCATTCTCCGCTATGCACTGGGCGCCTCAGCCACATTTAATCTGCCTCATATATTTAGTCTCCCTCGCCAACAGGGACCATCACAGTGCATGATGGGAAAAGTCTGCCCCTAGGAAGTCCTGCTTATAGAGGAAACTAAGCACATGAGACAGCAGAACGACAAGTCCTATGATGCACCACAGTGGAATTTCAAAATTGTAATATTTGGTTTTAGATTTTTTTCCTAAAAATTAATGTTTGTGGAAAATATCCCGTTTTCCAACAAACTTTATAAACTATTCCGATTGAAAGATGGACCAAGAAGCAAGTAGTGTAGTATGTTATTATTTATCTCCCAGAAACAAGCTTACTAGCTAGAACTCTCTAAAAGCTCACAAGGCTTAAAGTGGCCTGGGACAAGTAGTGTCACAGACAGAGAACCCTGAGGTGAACAAGTAACTAGTAAGGACTTAAATAGTGCTGTTGTTTCATGAAGCACTAATAGAACTTCACTGTTAGGTAATAACAGACCCAAATTTGTTTAAGGCCATTTTGCTTCTCAGGAATATCAGGATCTCCATCCTTGAGATGGAGAACAGGGATGCTCCATAGCACCAAACCCTTTACTCCAGCACCCTGTTGACAATTGAATACAAATACAAAGGTGATATAATTCTATGTAAGCCAACGGAGCTGTACCCTCTGAGAATGTGATCCCAGGTTGGGGGAGCCTTTGGACATTTCCGATCTACCGGCATCCAGTCCCCGTATCCCAGGCCGAAGATGCTCTACCACAAGAAGCACAGTTTATTTTAAAAAGATATTCACTTGAGAGAAATCTCCTTCAATGAATCAGTAAAAAAATGTATTTCATCACTGACAGTCAAACTTTTCCATGTGTGACCCCAGAGGCACTGAGACCATGTACCAGGGAGAGTGAAGCCTTTGTTCTACAGCATTGCCTCAGAGCCACCTGGCCTCTAGCTCATATGGTAGAGCCTAGGATTTTAGCTCCTCTAGTCACAGGTTCAGTCCCTTCTGCTGGCAACCTAGATCAGTTGGCATTACAGCTGCTAAAGAAAGAGTACTAGCAAAAAGAAAGCTTCATTTTAAAAGGACGTTTTATGTTACAATGCTCTTTCCTTAGTATTTAGGCTGGATACAGACATCACTTATTATACTAGTTTTATATCAAATGAGTTGCTCCTGATTTAAATCAGTGTAAATGAAAACAAGACTCTGCCATGAAGCTTCTCGGAGTTCCATGCCAGTCCCAAGCCTGAATAAAGGAGAAGGGCTGCTCAGATGAGTGTTGATGAGTTGACTGTGAAAAAACAACACACATGACATCTGATGCCAGTAAAACTAACTGATAAAAGAGAGTGGCTCAGACTTTACCTGGATAAACAATATCCACGGCACCAACTGAGTGATCGGGGTTGTGTCGGTAAATTGGCTGCTGAAAGAAAATTAGAATTGACACATGCACTATCGATTGGAACATGGAAGGTCCAAACACTGTGAGCACCTGGAAAGTTAGAGCTGCTTTGGAAGAGAAGTAGAGATACCGATGCAATATACTTGGGCTACGTCTACACGGGCAGCCAACATCGAAATAGCTTATTTCGATGTTGCGACATCGAAATAGTCTATTTCGATGAATAACGTCTACACGTCCTCCAGGGCCGGCAACGTCGATGTTCAACTTCGACGTTGCTCAGCCCAACATCGAAATAGGCGCAGCGAGGGAACGTCTACACGTCAAAGTAGCACACATCGAAATAGGGATGCCAGGCACAGCTGCAGACAGGGTCACAGGGCGGACTCAACAGCCAGCCGCTCCCTTAAAGGGCCCCTCCCAGACACAGTTGCACTAAACAACACAAGATCCACAGAGCTGACAACTGGTTGCAGACCCTGTGCCTGCAGCATAGATCCCCAGCTGCCGCAGAAGCAGCCAGAAGCCCTGGGCTAAGGGCTGCTGCCCACGGTGACCATAGAGCCCCGCAGGGGCTGGAGAGAGAGCATCTCTCAACCCCCCAGCTGATGGCCGCCATGGAGGACCCGGCAATTTCGACGTTGCGGGACGCGGATCGTCTACACGGTCCCTACTTCGACGTTGAACGTCGAAGTAGGGCGCTATTCCTATCTCCTCATGAGGTTAGCGACTTCGACGTCTCGCCGCCTAACGTCGAAGTTCACTTCGAAATAGCGCCCGACGTGTGTAGACGCGACGGGCGCTATTTCGAAGTTGGTGCCGCTACTTCGAAGTAGCGTGCACGTGTAGACGCAGCCTTGGACTGGCAGAGTTGCACTGGATGGCATTGGGAGAGGGGTGCAGTTGCAAAGTCATTTGGTCAGGGAACGAAATGAAGTATGAGGCAGGAGTTGGATTCCTTCTTACCAAAAAAGCTAGGGGAGCATTTTAAGGATACAAACCGATGAGTGCAAGAATGATGGTAGTGAGATTCAAAGCAGAACCATTCAACATGTCAGTCATTCAGATGTGTGCACCCATGTCGGACAGCCTGGAGGAAGAGATTGAGCTATTCTATAAAGACTTGACAAAGATGCTGGAGGACATACTGAAGAGAGATGTGTTGATCATCACAGGAGATTGGAACAGGAAGGTCAGAACAGATAATGAAAGTTGGGAGAGAGTCATGGGAAGGTTTGGATATGGAAAAAGAAATGAACAAGGTGAGAAACTACTGGAGTTTGCTACAGAGCACAAGATGGTGATCTGCAACACGAGTTTCCAGCAAAAGGACTATAGGATGTACACATGACAATCAAAAGACAGGAAGTCCAAGAACATGATAGCTATGATTTTCATAAAAAGAAGATAGGTAATATCAGTCCAGCAGTGGCAAACTTTCCAAGGAGCGGATATGGATTCAGACCAGTCTAGTGATTGTGAACATCAAGAAGAAACTCAAGAGGAAGTATAAGACACAGTTCAAGAAATCATAGAATCATAGAATCACAGAAATGGAAGGGACCTCAAGAGGTTATTTAGTCCAGCCCCTGGCCCCAAGCAGGATCATCTCCAACTAAATCATGCCAGCCATGACTATGTCAAGCCGGGACTTAAAAACCTCCAAGGATGGAGATTGCTCCACATCCCTAGACAATGCATTCCAGTGCTTCACGACTCTCCTGGTGAAGTAGATTTTCCTAATATCCAACCTACTTCTCTCCTGTAATTTCAGACGATTACCACTTGTTCTGCTGTCTGTCACCACTGAGAGCAGTATCTCTCCATACTTTTCAGAGCACCCCTTCAGGAAGCTGAAGGCTGCTATTAAATCACCCCTCTGTCTTCTCTTACGCAAACTAAATAAGCCCAAATCCCTCAGCCTTTCCTCATAGGTCATGTGCTCCAGCTCCTTAATTATTTTTGTTGCCCTCCACTGAACCTGCTCCAGCACATCCACATCTTTTCTATACTGGGGGGGCCCAAAACTGAACACAATACTCCACATGTGGCCTCACCAGTGCCAAATAGAGGGGAACAACAACTTCTCTTGATGTGCTCGAAATGCTCCTCCTGATTCACCCCAATAAGCCAGTGGTCTTCTTGACTACCAGGGCACAGTGTTTACTCATATCCAGCCTCTGATACACTATAATCCCTAGGTCTCTTTCTGCTGTACTGCTGATTAGCCAGTTGTTCCCCAGCCAATAACAATGCTTGGGATTCTTCCATCCCAGGTGCAGGACTCTACACTTCTCCTTGTTAAACCACATCAGATTTCTTTTGGCCCAATCCTCTAATTTATCCAGGTTACTCTGGATCCTTTCTCTATCCTCCAGCATATCTACCTCTCCCCCTAGCTTGGTGTCATCCACAAACTTGCTGAGGTGCAAACCAGTCCTTCATACAAGTCATCAATAAAGATGTTGAATAACATGGGCCCCAAAACCGAGCCTTGGGGCACTTCACTTGAAACCGACCACCATCCAGATATTGAGCCATCAACCACTACCCATTGTCCCAACCATCCAGCCAGCTTTGTATCCACTTTGGAGTCCATGATCCATCCATATATCCAATCCATGTATCTAATCCATACTTCCTTAACTTACGGGCAAGAATGTTGTGGGAGACTGTACCAAAAGCTTTGCTGAAGTCAAGGTATATTACATCCACTAACTTCCCCATGTCCACACAGCCAGTTACCTCATCACGGAAGCTAATCAGATTGGTCAGGCAGGACTTGCCCTTGGTGAATCCATGCTGACTACTTTTGATCCCTTTCCCCTGTTCCAAGGGCTCCAGAATGGATTCCTTGAGGATCCCTTCCATTGTTTTCCTAAATACTGAGGTAAGGCTGATCAGTCTATAGTTCCCTGGATTGCTCTTCTTTCCTTTTTTAAAGATGGGCACTACATTTGCCTTTTTCCAATCATCCAGAATCTCACCTGATCTCCAAGAGTCTTCAAAGATAATGGTCAATGCCTTGGCAATGATGTCTGCCAATTTCCTCAGTACCCTTGGGTGCATTAAATCCAGACCCATGCATTTGTGTACATCTAGTTTTTCTAAGTAGCTCTTAACTTGTTCCTTCCCAACAAGGGCTGCCCTCCACCTTCCCATACTGCATTGTCTAGCACTGTAGTGTGCTAGCCGTCCTTGTCCATGAAGACTGAGGCAAAAAAAGTATTGAGTACTTCAGCTTTTCTTACATCATCTGTCACTATGTTACCTCTCTTATCCAGTAATGGACCCACATCTTCCCTGATAATCCTTTTATTGTTGACATGCCTATAGAAACCTTTCTTGTTACACTTCACATCTCTTGCCAGCTGCAGTTCCAATTGTGCCTTTGCTGTCCTGATTACTGCCCAGCATTTTCCAGCAGTATATTTATACTCCTCCTTAGTTGTCTGCCCAAGTTTCCACTTGTTATATACATCCTTTTTGAGTTTAAGCTGACCAAGGATTTCCCTGTTAAGCCAGCTGGTTGCCTACCATATTTGCGTTTCTTACTATGCAGCAGGACTTTTTGTTCCAGTGCCTCCAGCAAGACCTTGAAAATATTGCCAGTTCTCCTGAACTCTTTTCCCTTTCACCTTTGTTTCCCAGGGATTCTGTGCATCAGTACCTTCAGAGAGTCGAAGTCTCCTCTTTTGAAATCAAGAGTCTCTATTTTACTGTTCACCTTTCTTCCTTTTGTAAGGATCCTGAAATCTACCACCTCATGATCACTGCCGCCCAGATTGCCACCCACTTCTATTTCTCCTATTAGTTCTTCCCTATTTGTGAGCAGACAGTCAAGTTGTGCATGGCCCCTAATCAGTTACATCAGCACTTGTACCAAGAAGTTACCCCCCACATTCTCCAAAAACTTCTTGTATTGTCTGTGTGCTGCTGAATTATCCAACAAATGTTTGGATAATTAAAGTTTCCCATGAGAACCAGGGCCTGTGATTTGGAAGCTTCTCTTAGCTGTCTGAAGAAATCCTCATCTACCTGGTCTGGCAGTCTATAGCAGACACCAACTGCAACATCATCTCTATTGCTTCCACCTCTAAGCTTAACCCAAAGACACTCAGCTGGCTTTTCTCCCTCTTTATACTGGAGCTCTGAGCAATCATACTGCTCCCTCACAGAGCACAACTCCTCCTCCTTTTCTTTCCTGTCTGTCCTTCCTACGCAGTTTATACCCTTCCACGACTGTGTTCCAGTTATGTGAGTCATCCCAACAAGTCTCTGTTATTCCATTCACCTCATACTTCTTAGACTGTGCCAGGGCCTCTAGCTCCTCCTGTTTATTTCCCAGGCTTCTTACATTTTTGTACAAGTACCTTCAAGAAGTGGCTGATTGGCCCACTTTCTCCCCTTCACCTAGGAATCCTATTTTGTTGAACCCTGCTCCTTCCCCACTTACCTCAGGACTTGTGTCATTGTCCCCTGACAAACCTATTTTAAAGCCCTCCTCACTAGGTTTGCAAGCCTGCCCGCAAAGATGCTCTTTCCTCTCTTCGTTAGGTTGATCCTATCTCTTCCTTGTTCATGAAACAGAATCCCTTGACTAAAGAAACCAAATCCTGCTACACCACCTATGCAACTACGCATTCACCTCAGTGATTCGACAATCTCTACCCAGACCTCATCCTTCTACACGGATGATGGGTGAGAACTCCACTTGTGCTCCATATTCTTTGATCTTTCTTCCTAGGGTTCCGTAATCCACAGTGATCTCATCAAGGTCACACTTGGCTATATCATTAGTTTCTACATGGAGAAGTAGGAATGGGTAATACTTTGCGGGTTTGGTGATATTTGGAAAGATTCTGGAACATCCCAGATTCTAGCTCCTGGTATGCAGCTAACTTGCCAGAATTCTAGGTCCAGACTGCAGACAGATGACTCTGTCCTTGTAAGGAGGGAGACCCCGACCACCCCCCCATCTTTTTCTCTTAGGGGTGGTGGTCATAGATCCCCCATCCCTAGGACTGCGCATCCCATGCCTTACAATATTTGGGGTCTTCTTATCCATTCCCTGTGAGGTATCTGTCCCAGCTATCTCCACTTTAACGCCTGTGTAGGGAGGCTGAAAGCAGTTGCTTATCTCCACTGAACTTGAAGAGACCTGAATTGGTTTTCTTCTCCTGGAGGTAATATGCTTTCAGTCCTCTTCCTTGTTTTGAACAGCCTGCTGTTCCTGCAGTACAAAATGGTGGCTTCTATCCAGAAAGTCTTCACTTTCTCTGATGGACCTAAGGGTTGATATTTGCACCTCAGGTCCTCTAAACTTCTATTTCAAAATGGCAACCAGCTTGCACGTGGGACATACAAAATTCTTCCTATTGTCCTGGAGAAAGACAAACATGGCACACGCCGTGCAGGTCACAACAGCAGACTTCTCCGTAGACATGTCACCATCCATTATTCCCGTTTCTTCAGAGAGTTCCCCTAGATGTTTCTATTGCCTCCTTGAAGAGGACAAGAGAAACAAACCTATAAGACAGGGTCAACTGAAATGGCTCACCCCCAAGATGAACTCCCAGGCAAACTCCCTGTTCACTGCTCACAGTGTTCACTGTGGCTGCCTTCTATGGTTATGGCCAGCTCAAAGCCTTGCCTCCAATCTAATCAGCCCCTGAAGGCCCACCCAGAGAAAAGCACTCCCAGTTCACACCTTGCAAACTTATCAAATGCTGTTCCTGAAACAGGAAAGGAAGAATATATCAAACTTCCAAACATGCTTCCAAACTGTCCCTCTTGCAAAACAAATGCTCAGATATAAGGCAGATATTAAACCCATGAGCTCACAACACAACCTCCCAAAAGCCACACTCACCTGAGCCCCTCTTGGATGCTTTCCCGGGCAAACTCCCTGTTAGCTGCTGCTGTTCACTGATAACACATGAAAGCCATGTCTACACGTGCACGCTACTTCGAAGTAGCGGCACTAACTTCGAAATAGCGCCCGTCACAGATACACGTGTTGGGCGCTATTTCGATGTGAACATCGACGTTAGGTGGCGAGACGTCGAAGCCACTAACCCCATGAGGGGATGGGAATAGCACCCTACTTCGAAGTTGAACATCGAAGTAGGGCACGTGTAGACAATCCATGTCCCGCAACATCGAAATAACAGGGTCCGCCATGGTGGCCATCAGATGAGGGGTTGAGAGACGCTCTCTCTCCAGCTCCTGCAGGGCTCTATGGTCACCGTGTGCAGCAGCCCTTAGCCCAGGGCTTCTGGCAGCTGCTGCTGCAGCTGGGGATCCATGCTGCATGCACAGGGTCTGCAACCAGTTGTCGGCTCTGTGGATCTTGTGTTGTTTAGTGCAACTGTGTTTGGGAGGGGCCCTTTAAGGGAGCGGCTTGCTGTTGAGTCTGCCCTGTGACCCTGTCTGCAGCTGTGCCTGGCACCCTTATTTCAATGTGTGCTACTTTGGCGTGTAGATGTTCCCTCGCAGCGCCTATTTCAATGTGGTGCTGCACAACGTCGATGTTGAACGTCGACGTTGCCAGCCCTGGAGGACGTGTAGACGTTATTCATCGAAATAGCCTATTTCGATGTCGCTACATCAAAATAAGCTACTTCGATGTAGGCTTCACGTGTAGACGTAGCTGAAGAGATGTAGCGAAGCTGGGCAAAGAAGAAATAGGGAATGTGTATAGAGCAGCGCTCGAAGAGAAGGTGAGGAATGCAGGCACAGAGAAAGATCTAGATAAGACAGTTGAAGGGATAGCCACGGTGATAGAAGAGGTAACTGAGAAGATGGTTCCAGAAGAAGAGGCGATCAATAAAAACTGGATTATGCAGGAGACTGGTCCGAGAGAAGAAAACATTGAAGCTGGTCCGAGAGAAGAAAACATTGAAGATCAGATGTGATGTTTCCAAGAAGGCAGAACAGCAATATATAGTGAAATGCAACATGTTAAGAAAAGCGCCAGAATGCATAAGGCAAAATGGTTAAAGGAACAGTGTGAAGATACAGAGAGGTATTACGGCACGTGTAAGACCAGGAAGGTGTGTAAGATGATCAAGAATATTAATACGAAGTGGCAGCCAAAGCAGAGAGGAGAACGACAAAGTGCTTATGAACAAGGAGAAGGATGTGTACCTATGGACAAGATATTGCACCAATCTGTACAAAGCACAGTTGGAACCAAGTATCTCAGACAGACTGATCAAAGAACTGAAAGAGATATCACTGCCAAGCATTGAGGGCAAGACTGATATTTTGAAGGTGGAATTAGAAAGAGCAGTGAAATGACTAAAGAACAACAAAAGCCCTGGAAATGACAAGATCACAGGAGAGATCATCAAATATGGAGGAGAAAGTATGATTCAAGAAATACACTGACTATGTAATAGACAAGATCTGTGCTAATGACAATACACAAGGAAGGAAGCGTGTTGGAATGCAAGAACTACAGAACGATTGTCTTAATGAGTCATCTAGGCAAGGGGTTGGTCATAGAATCTTAGAACACTAGAACTGGAAGGGACCTCAAGAGGTCATCAAGTCCAGTTCCCTGCCCTCTCAGCAGGACCAAGCACCGTCTAGACCAGGCGTGTCCAACCTGCGGCCCGCGGGCCGCATGCGGCCCTGGACAGCTAGTAATGCGGCCCCACAAGATCGTAAACTTTTAACATTATTATGTGATTTATATACATTAACTATATTATATATTTTGTATGCAGCCCAAGACTATCTTTACTCAATGTGGCCCAGGCAAGCCAAAAGGTTGGACACCCATGGTCTAGACCATCCCCAATAGTTGTCTATCTAACTTGCTCTTAAAAATCTCCAGTGATGGACATTTCACAATCTTTGTAGGTAATCTATTTCAGTGTTAAACACCCTGACAGTTAGGAAGTTTTTTCTAATACCCAACCTAAACCTTGCTGCAGTTTAAGCCCATTCCTACCAGTCCTATCCTCAGAGGCCAAGAAGTACAATTTTTCTCCTTCCTCCTTGTAACCCTCTTTAAGGTACTTGAAAACCTCTATTATGTACCCTCTATGTCTTCTCTTTTCTAAACTAAACAAGACTAATTCTTTCGGTCTTCTCTTTCATCATTCTTATTGACCTTCAGTGGACCTTCTCCAATTTCTCCACATCTTTATTGAAATGTGGTGCCCATAACTGAACACAGTACTCCAAATTGAGGCCTAATCAGCCCAGCACAGAGTGGAAGAATGACCCCTCATGTCTTGTTCACTACACTCCTCTTAATGCATCCCAGAAGCTCTTTTGCTTTTTTGCAACAGCAACACACTGTTGACTCTTATTTAGCTTGTGGTCCACTATGACCCCTAAATCCCTCTCTGCAGTACTCTTTCCTAGATAACTGTTTCCCATTCTATATGTATGAAGCTCGTTGTGCCTTCCTAAGTGGAGTACTTTGCATGTGTCCTTATTAAACTTCACCCTGTTTACCTCAGACCATTTTTCTAGTTTGTCCAGATCATTTTGAATTATGACCCTACCTTCAAAGCAGTTGCAACCCATCCCAGCTTGGCAACATCTGATAATAATACTGACTGAGATCACAGATAGAAGAACATCTAGCGGATGAGCCAGCAGGATTCGGGAAAGATAGAAATACCATATAGTAGATATTGGCATAAATATTGATAAATGAGGAAAGCCTGATGAAAGAACAAGAACATCTACAGTTGCTTCCTCAATTTTCAGAAGGCATTTGACAGTATAGATCAGAAAGTGACTTGAGCAGTGTTGGAGTCATATGGAGTGGATAGCAGACTGAAACAATTGTTGAAAGGTATCAGCAGCAATGCAAAGGCAGTGGTGAGAATGTATGGAGAGTTGGAAAGTTGGTTTAGAATGAGCAGAGACAAGGAGATCCAATATTGCCAAGTATCTTCATCACGCACCTAGAGAGAATAATGGATAAAATCAAGGAAGAGATAGAAGCGATACAGGTGCACAGGATGAGAATCAACAACTCGAGGTTCATGGATGATATAGTTATCATTTAGGAAGAGGAAGAGAAGCTAGCGAGAATGGTGCCAATGCTAAATAAGGAAGGGAAATGGTGTAAACTGATTATAAACATTAACAAAATGAAGACAATGGCATTTGCAGATAAGGAAATAGGAAGGAAGATCAGTGTAGATGGGATCGAATTACATAACCTAGAGAAGTTCAAACATCTGGGGAGCAACATGACGTGTGATCTAGACTGTAAGAAAGAAATAGCGACTAGAATAGAGAAAGCAAGAGCAAGTTTAAAGGCGATGGACAAGATCTGGAAAAGCAAAGTGATTAACTTAGGAATGAAGCTGAGCATCTTGAAAACATGTGTATTCAGCAGCATGTTGTATGGATGTGAGACATGGATAATAATGAAAGATTCAAAGAGAAGGATATTGGCATTCGAGAGGAGTTGTTATAGAACGATCCTGAGAATAGGATGGATGGAGAAGGTCACCAACGAGGAATTATATAGGAAGATAGAGCCGAAAGAGAACCTAGTGCAGAAGGGTATACAACGGAAGCTACAGCTATTTATGAATATCTGCAGAATGAACAAGCGAAAAGTCAAGGCCCTGGTATTTGTCAAAATGGACGGTTCCAATAGGAGAGGCAGACCCCATAGAGAATGATATAGTAAATTGGTATGGAGCTAGTCTATAGAAACTAAGCCACTCTGCACTGGACAGGGAAGGATGGAAGGAACTAGTGAGGGAGGCATTGGACATCATGGGCACTGAGCCCCTGCTTGTTGTTGATGATGATGATGATGATGATGATGATGAAATGAAAACAAAAACAGGCCTACATTTGATAATTATTAATTAATAGTATTTCAGATACTAAAAATATAACTCTGTTTCCATAGTCTTTTTGTTGCTCTGCTGAATACAATGGTTTCTTACAATGGGGTTGCTTTCAGATACTGGGGTTTTTGCATTGATTTTTATCTCCAAAATAGAAAGGCCATTGAAGAGTTGATTTAAGAGGGAAAAGATATGGAAAGAAATTCCAAGGCTTTGTTTAAAATGCACAAAAAAATTATTTGGTAGGTCACTTTCTGACTGTACAAATCATAGCTTAAATTCATCCCAATGTAACTCACCTAATCTGAATAATTTACCTGGTAGATTAATTTAGCCACAAGATAATTTTCTCTTCCCAGAGCCTACCAACCATTCCCCATATAAGACATTTGTACTGACTTCGCTGTGATTCCTCACATGAGCAAGGATTCCCCCACCCTTCACCCTGCTCTTTCTGCTTTTCTAGCTGATTTGCCAACCTTGATAATTTTTCTGATTTGTCAACCTTGATAACAATTTCGGGACCTCTGTGCTTTATATGGAGTCTGTTCTCGTATGTCTATGATCTGAAGAAGTGGATCGGTCCCACAAAAGCTCATCACCTAATAAATTATTTTGTTAGTCTTTCAAGTGATACATGACTGCTGGTTTGTTTTTATGAGCAAGGATCTTCATATGAGAACGGGTTAACAGACTGAGGCCCTTAAATTGTTTTGTATCTTAAATATTGATCTCTGCATCTGTATGCTGCCACATATCTCATTGCCTTTAATCATTCTTCCTCTACGGGTGGGTTATCATTTTTCCAATGCCTGGGTATTATATGCTTTGCCACCAACAGAGGTAATGTCTCCCCAAGCTAGCTTTCGTTAGTGGAATTCCTTTCACTACTGAAGTAGTATTAATCATATTGTCATCACTTAATTCAATAATAATAATTAATTGACAAATAGTTCTATATTTTATGACTCAACCAAAATATTGGGGAAAACAAATTTCTATTTATTTACAAAGAACATGAAAAAAAGTCTATTTTGCTATCATTGTACTTCCAGGGTTGCAGCCAGCCACCCCACCCTCCACCCTTCACTCCGCACGTGCCAAGTGTTTCCCAGCTGTTCCCACCCTGGCAGAGCCCACTCATGCTCAAGATGGAGGTACAGTGACAGCTCCTGCAAGAGGACACCCTCATCATGGAAGCACTTCGGGTGGCTGGGCAGTCCCTCTGGGGCCATGGGGCCCCCCCACCCAGGGTACTGCCGGGTGCCCCTCCCCGGTGCCTCAACACCTCTGGACCCAGCCCAGCAGCATTGACTGGTGCGAATGGCTGGTGCTGGGGGAGTGGGGCAAGGAAAGGTGGCTGCGGAACTTCTGCATGTCGAGGCAGACCTTCGAGAAGATCTGCCACTGGCTCGCCCCTATACTCGGGCACCAGGACACATGCATGCAGCCAGCCCTCACCCTGGAGAAACGGGTCGTGATCACCATCTGGAAGCTGGCCACCCTGGCCTCCTGTTGCTCCGTGGGACAACAGTTCTGGGTGGGCAAGGTCACCATTGGAGCTGTACTTATGGAGGTAAGGTAGGGCTGGGTCACGCATCCCCCGTGGGTGGGTGGGGGAGCTGAGGCGAGGGGAACTCACTGCTGCAAGGGGCTGGATGGGAGGGGACAGGGGGCTGAATGGTGCAGGGGCTGGATGGGAGGGGGGCAGAATGGGCCCAAAGCCGGGGTACGGAGATGGCCCACCACACCTGCACTAGAGTACGTGTACCCCTGCCCCCCATGCAGGTCATCAAAGCCATCAACGCAATGCTGCTCCGTAGAGTCGTCCGCCTGGGGGATCTGGACAATACCATTGCTGGCTTCCAGGACCTGGGGTTTCTGAAGTGCATCAGTGCTTTGGACAGCGCGCACATCCCCATCCGCGCCCCGCCACACAGCGCCAGCCGGTACATCAACCATAAGGGCTGCCATTCGGTGGTGCTCCAGGCCGTGGTGGACACTAGAGTCCGGTTCACTGACATCTATGTGGGCTGGGATGGCTGCATCCATGATGCCTGGGTCTTCCGGAACTCTGGGTTCTGCCGGCTCATGGGGGATGGCACGTTCGTCCCCCAGCAGGAGATCCCGGTGGTGGAGGACATCACCATGCTGCTGTGCATGGTGGCAGATGCGGCATACTCCCTGCAGCCGTGGCTCATGAGGCCGTACATGGAACACCTCGACCCCACTCAGGAGGCATTCAATCAGTGCCTCAACCATGCCCGCAACGTTGTAGAGTGGGCCATTGGGTGCGTAAAGGGGTGGTGGAGGTGCTACCACACATGGCTGGAGGTCAAAGTTCTGAACATGCCCCAAGTGGTGGGCTCCTGTTGCATCCTCCACAATGTTGTGGAGGAAAAGGGGGATGCCTATGTCCCTGGTAGGGAGCCCTTCAGCCGGCTCCAGCTATGAGCAGCCGGGCATCACCCCCATCCACCACGTCTTCACCCCCATCACCACCATATGGGAGGCCTTCAGGCAGGCCTTTGCTGACAGCCATGTTGACCCGCATGAACACCGACATCCCACACACTTCTGCCACCCACTGTCCCCACCACCCCACCCCCCACCAGCACCACACCCACACATCCACCACCCACCATCCCCCTAAGGAGCACAGCACGGAGTGGTGAATAGTACATAAACATTTATCAAGACCATGCATTGTGAACTGTGTACAGGTGGGGAGGAACCTAACCTGGAGGGGGGTGAGGAGCTCATTCCAGTGCTGGGGTGGGGGGCTGTGAGCCTCTCCTCCCCAGGTGCAGGATCCCCAGTGGGGAGGAGAGGGTGCAGGGAGCACTGGCAGGGGAGTGGGCCCGGTGGGGGTGGACTCAGCAAGGGCAGTGGGGGCAGGCTTAGCGGGGGCAGTGGGGGAAGTGGGAGTGGGAGTGGGCGCAGTCTCAGCAGGAGCACTGGGGGCGGGCTCAGTGGCAGAGCTGCCGGGGGGGGCAAGAGGGTGGGTGACATTGGCCACATGCTCCCGGAGGGTCTGGCAATGCCCTTCTCCAGGGGGTTCAGCAGCCTCTCCCCGGCTGTCCTCCACCACTCCATCTTGGCCTCAGTGAGCCGCAGTTGCTGCTCTGCCACCTCAGCCTGGCGCTGCCTGGCTGGGTCCTCCTCAGCCTGGCAGGGGGGCCTCCAGCCACGGTCCCGATGGCGCGCTACATGGGGTGGAGGCTAGGTGCCTCCGAGGTCTGCGGGGGAGCTTCTGGGGACAAGGGATGGCACAGGGCTCTCCTGGCCCATGGATGGTGCAGCTGTATGGAGAGGTGGACAGCATATCAGTAATATTCCCTGGACAGCGGGGACCTGGCTGTGGCCCACCCACCTGAGCCCCCCGCATGGAGCCCCCGCTCCCCCAAGGGACACTGACCTCCCAAGGGGCACCAACTCACCCGCCATGGGCTGGGCCTCCTGGCCAATGGGGGTTGTCCAGGGGTCTCTCATGCAGGTGGACCATCCCAGCCTGCGATGTGCAGGCCTCAGGTGTTGTCCAGCACTGACTGGTTGCCACCCTGTGTGCGTCTTGCAGCACAGTCCACTGAAGGTGGGTGCTGGGCATCACTGGTAGACCACCACAGGGTGCCACATACCGTGTGGGCCTGGCCTGTGTGCGGCTGGGACCAGCTGTCCTATGTGTGGCTGACTAGCTGTTGCATCACCCCCACCCAGCGGAGCAGGTGTGTGCCCATCCCTGTACCTATCAGAGGGTCCCTCGATGACGTCCAGGCATGCCCAGCTCCTGGTCACCCGGTTGGATGAGCAGGAGGGGATGTATAAGTCCAGGTCCCCCTCCTCACTCGACCACTCCATGGTGCCCTTGCCCTCCGGGGTCTGTGGTCTGGGCTGCTCCTCCTCTTCCAGCTGCGGCTCGTCAGCTGAGGTGTCCAGTAATGCCTTGCATGGGGAGCTGTTCCGGGGTCCCAGGATGCCCTGGAGCTCCCAGTAGTAAGTGCATGTGCCTGGGGCTGCCCCAGAGTGGCCGGCCTGGTCCCTGGCTCAGGCACAGCCCTGCTGCAGCTCCTTAACCTTTGAGCATAGCTGCTCCACAGTACACTGCAGATGGCCCCTGGGGAGGAGGCCCTGTGCCAGGTGGCCGAAGGAAGTGGCATTTTGCTGCTTGACCCCCATCTCGTGCAGGACCTCCTCCTCCTTCCACAGGCCAAGGAGGTCCTGCAGCTTCCATTCCATCCAGGAGGGGGCGGAGGGGGCCATTTTTTTTTTCCGCCCCTTGGAGCCCTGTGGGAGCTCAGAGGTGGGGCAATGGGGCTCGTGTGGGGGCTGTGTGCTGGCCATCGTGTCACTCAGAGAGTGCAGCTGGAACTCGTGCCGGGGCTGCTTCTAGTATGCTGTCAGCTTCCTGCCACGGGTTTCCGGCATGCATGCCGCTTTAAGGCAGTCGGACGCAGGGACCATAGAGCCCCGCTGCTGCTGGCCAAAGCGGTCCCGCACTCCAGCTGACTGTCGCCATGGCGGACCTGTCTTTCGAAAGAGCTGAATGTGGAGCGTCTACACGTGTACTCTTTCGATTTAGTTGTCTGAAGGGGGACAATCTTCCTGATACGGGATTGGCATTTGGATTTCGACGTCTGTGCCCCGTTCCTTCGATTTTCTTTCAAAAGATAGTGTTATGTGTAGGGACGCTTCTCCCATTCTTTTGAAAGGGGGCCACTTATTTCGACGTTTTGTGCACATGTAGACATAGCTCTTGTAAATAGGCTAAAAGTAGATAAGGACCCTGGCCTCCTTTATTCTTACAAAGCCCACTCCTGCATTAGCCTAATGAGTGCAAAAGAGGAAGCTGAGGGAATCCAGGCATCATTTCATGTAATAAAAGAGACTCACTGCACAAGTGCATGCCTTCTTCTGTATGTATTTTACACTGCCCCCTTTGAATGCAGCACATACCGTGGCAGCCAGTAGGAGCTAAAATACTTACTCCTGCTCGTTTGCAGGAGGTACTTGATGCTGGCACCTTTGCCACACCAAAGGCTAGTGAGGAGGGCTGCCACTCACATGGCTGTATTTAATTTCCTTCCTCACTTGTATACCTTTCGCCATTTAGGATATGGCCACTAAATGTGCAATTTTGAATCACAAGCACTTCCAGAATGCACATTTGCAGAAGAAACACAACAAGCTGTAGAAAGCTATGTTCAGTCTTGTGTGGCCCACATTGCAGTCAAGAACCAGCCCAGCATGCTGCAGTTGTACACTGCATAAGCAGATGGAAAGGCTCTGTGATTACACCTAAGTCTGTACTAGGGAAATGAGTGAGTTCAGATACACAATTCTAGCTATGGCATTTGCTTACTTACTTACTTCCCTAGTGAAGTTTGAGCCTCTTTAGTCTTGTGTCAATATCTCTTACTCAATGCGATAGCATGGAGTACAGGGGTCGTTGGCCAAGCCCAGAGAGGTTGCTTTTGCCATGTCTTCACCAGATGTGCAAAATCGAACTCTGTAAGATCGACTGCAGCACGTCAATCCTCTGGTAAGTATAGACAAGCCCTAAGAAGGGGTTAGTCACAGTTTTGTATCCATCAACCATTCAGCTGGCCCATATGACCTATATTCTGGAGCTTTGCTACACCTAGCAAATTCTGGAAAAAATGGAGCGGTTGAGTTTTGTACCAAAAAGACAGTGATCCAGATTTTCCTGTCAAGATGTGAACAGGGAAGCCTATCCTGTCCATGCCTTCCCTTAGGGAAGAAGCAGTAAGTCATGTGTCTGGCAGAGTCCTTTTCTCCCTGCCCTCAGATATTTGGGGGATCTATGCATCAGGAGAAAATGGAGATGAGAGGACACTTGAGTTGAAAGCATTATCCCACCTAGGAAGCAGCTGTAAATCCTCTCGTAGTTGAATATATACTGAAACTCAATTTGCATTGGCTGTGGAGCAATTCCATACACACAAAGAGAGTTTTTGTGGGCAGTGGATGGAGAAGTCCCTGGCCACAGAGCTCAGTCTAGTACCAGTAGGAAAGCAGCAGGCCTCTGAGTGAGTTCAGAACCCAGGGCCTTCTCAGAGATGAACTCTCACTCATATGGGAACAAATCTCATTCCAAAACAGAACAATCTGGAAAACGCTCCACTAGAGAACCTCACAGATTTCCTCTCCCATAGCCTCCTTGTATGACTATTTTCATGAAATGGAGAATATTAAAAAAATTATTTAACCTCATAAAATATTTTGTTGAAAAAGGAAATTCCTTACTATTGCACAGTCAAAAAAATCTATATGATTACAGAAATACACTCCAAAATAAACTCTCTACAGAACCGAGTTTACAATCTACCTGCAAATTGATCTTTAGTTCTGCACCCTTTTTTGCGTGATTGCATCAAGAATATTACTCTTTTTTTAAATATTACTTTTAGTCTCACTTGGTTGCACCAAACAATTAACCTATATATGGCTCCATTTCATGTACCTAGTTATCCAAATATTTTAGACAAATTTGCTATTTAAGGAAATCCAAAAAGAGAACAAAGAATAAATAATAGCTTAAGTTGTATAGAATATTTATCTCTACACTTTAGGGGAAATGATGTCTCAGTTGTATATGTCATCCATGAATAACTAAGGGTCCTCTTACCATTAGAATAATATGTTTCTACTCCTTTAACCTTTTTTACAGTAGTAGAGCCATCTTTCAGTTTGTACAGACAAAATCACTTCTGCTGTCCAGGAAAAGGAAATCATGGCACATCTGAGCTGCGTCTACACGTGCACGCTACTTCGAAGTAGTGGCAGCAACTTCGAAATAGCGCCCGTCGCGTCTACACGCGTCGGGCACTATTTCGAAGTTAACTTCGACGTTAGGCGGCGAGACGTCGAAGTCGCTAACCTCATGAGGAGATAGGACTAGCGCCCTACTTCGAAGTTCAACGTCGAAGTAGGGACCGTGTAGACGATCCGCGTCCCGCAACGTCGAAATTGCTGGGTCCTCCATGGCAGCCATCAGCTGGGGGGTTGAGAGATGCTCTCTCTCCAGCCCCTGCGGGGCTCTATGGTCACCGTGGGCAGCAGCCCTTAGCCCAGGGCTTCTGGCTGCTTCTGCGGCAGCTGGGGATCTATGCTGCAGGCACAGGGTCTGCAACCAGTTGTCAGCTCTGTGGATCTTGTGTTGTTTAGTGCAACTGTGTCTGGGAGGGGCCCTTTAAGGGAGCGGCTTGCTGTTGAGTCCGCCCTGTGACCCTGTCTGCAGCTGTGCCTGGCATCCCTATTTCGATGTGTGCTACTTTGACGTGTAGACGTTCCCGCTCTGCGCCTATTTCGATGTTGGGCTGAGCAACGTCGAAGTTGAACATCGACGTTGCCGGCCCTGGAGGACGTGTAGACGTTATTCATCGAAATAGACTATTTCGATGTCGCAACATCGAAATAAGCTACTTCGATGTAGGGTGCACGTGTAGACGTAGCCCTGATGAGCTCACAACCTCCAGTCCCTCTCTGTCCATACTTCCTACCTGGTAATATATCAAGGGTTTCTTCAGATGGTGTATTTACTGCTTGCTGAAGGCCAAAAGGCAAAACCCAGTGTGGGCTCTCACAGTCAAATGCCTTCGGTTGGTTTCTTCCCTATTTGCAGCTCATTGTGTTCACATCTGGCTTCCTTTCTAAAAGGCTGCTTATCGCAGTGTATGTCTAGACCCACAACTGACTCATGCCAGCTGAATCAGGCTTGTGGAGCCTGGGCTAGCAGCCTGTTTAATTGCCGTGTGGGCATCTCCACAAGAGAGACAGCCATGTTCAGAGATTCAGAGTTGAACAACCAAAATGGAAGCTGTTGGAGACCGAGATCCTACTTACCTTCTATGGAGGCATGTGGGCACAGAGTTCACCATCAGCATTCTCTGGTCTTATTTTAAGAACCGAATTTGCTCCTCCATTGTAGTTCAGTTGGTATTTACCAGTATATGAGGCTGAGATGAGAATCAGAGTATTGTTCTATAAGGACAAGACAACAGAACTATCAAACAGGCTTCCCCAGCCTTTATAGCTTCTAGTACCCAAACTATGACTTCCTCTTCCTTAGAGCACCCAACTGAATGCCAAACTGCTGTCTGCAAAGGCCAACATAACCCTGTAATTCCAACCTTAGTGGTTGCATCTCCACATGCTGCTTCTTCCGGAAGTGGCAATCTAATGAGCTAACCAGAAGATGCTAATGAGGCACGGATGCAAATTTTCCACACCTCATTAGCATAGTGGCAGGTGGTTCGGAGTCCGGAAGAAGCTCTCCCAGACTCTGAAGTACACGAGGACTTGTGTGGCCCACGGGGATCTTCTGGAAGGAAATTTTGGGGAAGAAGGGGCTGCGGGAAGGAGGGTTTCTTTCCAGAAGACCCCCATGGGCCACGTGTGTCCATGTGTACTTCGGAGTCTCGAAGAGCTTCTTCCGGACTCCAAACCATGTGCCACTATGCTAATGAGGTGAGGAAAATTTACATCCGTGCCTCACTAGCATCTTCCTGTTAGCTCATTAGCATGCTGCTCCCAGAAGAAGCACACGTGGAGATGCAGCCAGTATGTTTTGTCAGCTTCACACCCAAAAATAATATGCAGTGACCTTTGCTTGTTTTTCCATTTGTGAATCATTCATGAACAATTCACAGTGTTCTGAAACGTCTGCAGACCTTTTCATCCATTCTCAATCTGCAGGTGGTTTTGAGCCATTTGTTACGGTTATTCAATTTTTAACATCCAAGTTGTCCTGCTTAGAGTTGACTGGCTACAGGGCCCAGTTTTCATTCCATAGGTAGACGAATCTAACCTTCAGAGCCAGGTTTCTGGTCTGAATATACAGATTTACTCATTCAGAGTTTGCTTTCCACAATTATTCTATTTTACAGAAAAAATGCTGTTTTTCTTAACATTCCTGGTACTAAATTCATGCTCTGGAATTCTCTCTCTCTCTCTCTTCAAGACAACACATAAGGCTTTCATCCAGTCTTCCATCTTTGCCAGGCTTCTGCTGCAGTTTTAGCTTCTTCCCGTGTCAGTCTGATAGCTTTCATTTATTTCCATGTTATCAGTGGTCTACCTCAACGCTTCTTGCCCTAGGGTGTCTTGTTATGTCTTTCCTCCATGTATATCTAAGCTGTCTCCATTTTTATCATGTGATTTCCTGTCCTCTTGGTTTCTGTTTCATCCTCTTCCAGAGTGTTCTTTTGTTATTTTTAAGCCATCTGATATTGAGGATTTGTCTAAGGCAGCTATTTATGAAAGCCTGGAGTTCAGACAATAAGGTCTTTAAAAGTCTCCAAGTTTCAGCATGATATAGTAAGACTAAATGTATAATAGTATTAAATATTCAAAGTTTAGTTTGGAGGACAAAATGTCTGTTTCTCCAGATAAGCTTTAGCATTGCAAAGGCATGCTGGGATAATCACTGACAGTAAACACAAGAGAGATACAGACACAGGCCCATTCAGTTTAAATCAAAATGGCAATTCATGGAAAATATTTTCAGCATTCACTCATCTTTACCCAGTACAAAGAATAGGTGTTGGACACGAACTGTATATGAGTTTGATTGAAGGCTAAAGTCTTCCCAGATGTCATGTGCAATATCTGAAGGTTGCTAAATCTAAATCATTTGCAGTGCAACCTGGTGATCTTGAGTCCATGTACACCTGGATGAACCACTTCAGACAATTGAGACAATGAATTTTGACATTTACAGATTGTTTACATAAAAACACACAAAAAAGCCCTTATGATTTTCTGATATTTCCTAGTTATTTGCACGTATTTACTTATTAATTGTGGCAAATCCATGCTGGTCTGGAGCTGGTTTTCAAGAACTTCATCGTGATGTTTTTGTATATTTCTACTGTGGACTTCTGATTGAATCCCTAAGTCACATAGTGTTTCTGTTCCCTAATTTGATTATTTTAGCACATAACATAGGTTTACAAAATGAATCCTTACCATCATGAATTTGAAATTCACAGTACTGGTCACTTAAAATGTACTGTTTAGGCAAATATGCCTGACAGTAAAGTAATTTACTGGAATAGCTACAGAAAATGAAGAGAAAAGGAACATGGACACAGTAATGCTAATTTATTTTGAAGTTTGAATAAATATCCTTGGAAGAATATTGCAGTATTCCTACAACACTAGCCCCCAGTATCATAAGGGACGTGCATAAAAGTTAAGGATTAAATATTATTGGTGTCCTTCCAGAGTCCTGACTGTACTTATTTCTTTTCCTTAAAGACGCTAGTATATTTTATTATTATTATTAATGTTTTTCCAAAGTGCATTTTACCAGAATATCTGGATGCTGTTTACAAGCAGTTCTCACACACTTCCCTGTGTGTTCATACTCCTTCAGTATAACTTAGAGTATATCTATACTACAATTCCAGGATCAGATCACCGCTCCAGCTAACATACTCAAGGTAGCTTTCAGCTAGCTACAGTATGTCGGGTCCCAGATCAGAGATTCCACGGCAGCATGAGCTTCAGCACAGGCCAGTCCCATGAATAGTGATCCAGTCTAGAGCTTGCACTGATGTGACGTCATTGCTCACGATCCAGGTAGCTAACTTTATGCTAGTTAAGGTATGTCAGCAAAAGCTGCAATCACACTTCATTCTAGACATACCCTGAATTGACTGGCCAGACTCCATATGGAGTTAGGTAACCTCACCTGTCTCTATTAATGTGCCTGCACTAATTGAAAGGTCTCATGAGAAGGTGATGAGAGTCATATACAACTAGATTTTCCATGGAGCTAATCAGTCCTACAGTCATAGGTCTGTTATTGAGTATGGTCTTTCACTAGCCATGGTATGTTCACTATCAGCTGGATTGTCCTACCTATTTGGAGATACTACTTCACATCATGGCAGTAGGGTTAAGGTTTTATAAAGAAGGATCAGGACCTTGCCTTGGACCCTGAACTTTCTGGCAGTCAGCGTACAGCATGAACAGATGTGATGCTCTGGGATAAAGCTAACATACAATGGCTAGCCCTAAACACCGCTGATTAAGTGTCACATTCCCTGTGAAGGAGATACTGTCTGAGAACCACACCAGAAGGAAGCAGACAAGGTTTGGAAGAGAATCACACTCTGCTGAGTGGAAGTTATCACCCTCAAACAACAAAAAATCGAAGCCATTTGCAGGTTCAGACAATCTTGCCAAAATACTTTTGCAGGTACATGTTCATGTTTCTCACTTGTTTTGTGTACTCAGCATTCTGTCCTGGGAAGTCTGAGTTTATTAGACATCCATTATAATTGACACATTGTTGCAGTAGGGGGTGACTAGATGCATTAGACAGATGATCTTAATTGGCTTTTATCCAAGAGAATAAATAAGTAAAAAAGACAGCTGAATTTCATTCACATTTTCAATGAGTAAAACTTCCTTTCATTATTATAAAGCCTGTTGAAACAGCAGCCACATCAGGGTGACAAATCCTGTTATCATGCTTTCTGCAATTGTCTTCAAAAAAAAGCGTGGATGGAAAGCATTGTCTGGTCTTGTGTATAATGCTGACAATCAATTTCTGCTCAAAGAGACGGGAAAGGGTGTTGAGCTGTGAAGTATACAGAACTGCATTTTTCTCCCCCTTTGCTGCTGGTTCTTCAGTGGTGAGTTCTTGTGATAGGGCAACATGCTATGACTGACTATGCGTACTAACAAGATCAATCACCAAGCATTAGTGGAATTTCTCATGCTTTCCACTTATACTTCTCCTCTTTCTCTCTCAAGAATGATCCTCTGCAGGTGTTATTTGTTTGTCAGATTGTTACAGCAAATGTGCAGATCTTTTTCTTTTTCTTCTTTTTAAGTGTGCTGATAACATCTGAACTCATATTGCAGAAAGTGGTTTCTCATTGAAGAGACTAGTAGAAAAGAATGTATAAATACTTCTTCAGGAATCAGATAAAGAATTATATCAGTCCCTTGAAAAAAAAGAGGGTGTGCTCTTTTAAAGCCCTGATAATGCTACCATAGTAATATTAATATCCCAAGTTCTGAGCTAAATCACCTAAGTTAACCAGAACAAATATTATTTGTCCTTTTTCTGACAACAAGGAAAAACATGTAGATCACTAATAAATTCAGTTCATTTGGGACTTATGTGATTCAGTTTCCTTTCACTAAATTATATACCATCAGCCAAATGTATTGCCTCAGGGATATTTTTCATGTTTTTTATTTAATTAATTCACCATACTTCTTGAATTGTTACATCTTACACTGTTTCCTACATCTGCAGGGAGGGAGATTTAAGTTAGTTAGTAGGGGAAACATTGTAATTGCAATCATAAGCTACGTCTACACTGGGATGCTACATCGAAATAGCTGATTTCGATGTAGCGAAATCGAAATAAGCTATTTCAATGAATAGCGTCTACACGTCCTCCAGGGCTGGTGCCGTCGACACTGGACAGCACTACATCGAAGTAGGTGCTGCAGGGGAGCATCTACACACCAAAGCGGCCCAAATCGAAATAAGGATGCCAGGAACAGCTTCAGACAGGGTCACAGGGCGGACTAGCACTTCCGGGGCAACAGCAAGCCGCTCCCCTAAAGGTCCCCTCCCAGACACACTCAGCCTGCATAGCATGCGGTCTGCAGAGCCACAGGCATGCACACCACGTGTAAGCAGCATGGACCCCCAGGAGCAGCAACAGCAGCAGCAGCCAGAGGCCCACACACCCGCCCCTAGAGGAGCAGTGGTTGCCCTGCTCAGTGCTATGCAGGAGACAGCTGACCATCTTTTATTTCAGCAAGATGAGCTGTCCTCGGGGCATGAGGAAGCAGCCCCAGACCTTGCTGGCCTCCCAGCCCCGCCCCGCCGCACACGCCGCTGGCTGTGGAGATACCCCACGAGCACGGACTGGTGGGAGCGGCTGGTACTCGGCGAGTGGGACAATGACCGCTGGCTCCGGAACTTCCAAATGAGCAAGCAGACATTCCTGGAGCTCTGCCAGTGGCTCACCCCTGCCTTACGGCACCAGGACACCCCCATGCAACGTGCCCTCACCGCGGAGAAACAGGTCAACGTCGCTGTCTGGAAGCTGGCCACTCCATACAGCTACTGATCCATAGGGCAGTAGTTTGGTGTGGGCAAGGCCACCATCGGGGCTGTCCTCATGGAGGTAAGAGGACCCACGGGGAGCGGGGAGAGCCTGGGGGGGAGCCCAGGGGGGGAACCCTGGGGGGGGAGCCCAGGGGCGAGGGCCAGACACACCCTGCACACCCCTCACCGGTGCTCTCCCATGTCCTTCCCCTGCAGGTCGTCCTCACAATCAGTGCCCTGCTCCTCCACAGGCTCGTGCGGCTTGGGGACCTGGATGCTGCCATCACAGGGTTTGCCAGCCTGGGATTCCCAAATTGCTTTGGGGCTCTGGATGGGACCCATATCCCCATCCATGCCCCGGAGCACAGTGAAGGACGCTTCCTCAATAGGAAGCGATACCATTACGTGGTCCTCCAGGCCTTGGTGGACAGCCGGGGCCACCTCTTGGATATGTATGTTGGCTGGCCTGGCAGCACCCACGATGCCCGGGTGTTCAGAAATTCGGGCCTGTGCCACCGGCTGGAGGCAGGGACCTACATCACCCAGCAGGAGATCCATGTGGGGGACACCACCATGCCCCTCTGCGTCACTGCAGATGCGGTGTACCCCCTACGGCCCTGGCTCATGTACCCTTACACAGGCCATCTCACAGCCAGCCAGGAGCGGTTCAACACGCGCTTGAACCATGAGCGCCAGATGGTCGAGCGCACTTTCGGCCACCTCAAAGGGCACTGGTGGTGTCTCCTCACCCGCCTGGATGCAGGCCTCTCCAACATCCCCCAGGCTGTGGGCACGTGCAGCGCACTCCACAACCTGGTGGAGAGCAAGGGAGAGGCCTTCTTCCAGGGCTGGGCTGTGAAGGCTGGCAGGACCGACGTCCAGCCACCTGCTGCCCCCAGTCGCCAGGTCAACCCTGAGGGGATCCGGGTCCAGGAGGCCCTGCGGGCCCATTTTGACTGAGCTGCGGGGTGAACGCTGGCAGGGCCAGCTGCGGGTGAGCCACCCACTGCAGCCCCCCCCACATCCTCCACAACACTCCCTGCCCCCACGCCCACACCACAGAGAACCCGAGAGCACACACCCCCACACACCTCTGTACAATAAAGAAAATGGAATTTTTTTAAACAAAACCCTGCAACCCTTTGTATTATTAATATGAAAACAGAAGAAGAAGGGGGGAACTATGTACATGGGGGGCAGGTACAAAACAGGGGTAGAACAAAAACTATTTACACAAACATGGGGGGAATGAGTCCAAAGGAAGGAGCCTTGCGGGGGCAACATCCTCGGCCACGCACCCCTCTATTGTCCTGCACCTGGTGTTGGGGGGTGTGACCCACATCTCGGCCGGAGGCCCCGCTGAGGCTGCGTGGGGGCCAGGAGAACCGGCAGATACGGCCAGGCGGTGTCCAGAGGCCCATGGTCCCCCTCGGTGGCAGGCCCCAGGATGGCCGATGGTGGAGGGACGGCAGGCAGAGCGGCAGGCGGAGCAGTGGGCGGAGTGGCGGGGGGGGCCAAGTGCCATGCGATGGCATCAAACATGCAGATGAAGGCCCCCCAAGCCTCCTGGCGCCAGGCCAGCGCTCGTTCCTGGAGGTGGAGCCGCCGCTCCTCCACCTGCAGGTACCACCCAGACACCTCCAGCTGACGCCAGAGGGTGGCGAGCAGCCGGGGGTCCGTGGATGCCCACAGATGGCCCCACCACTGTTTGGCTTGTCCTGGGGCTGGTCCCTGCTCCGCCGAGGGGCTGGCCTGGTGGGATGGCCCCGGTGGGCTCTCTGGGACCACAGTCAGCGTGCCGGTGCTCTCCAGGCCCTCCAATGGTGCAGCTGCGGAACAGAGGGAGGAAGAAGAGTGGAGACAGCCATTAGTCTGGGCCCTGACCCGTGGCCCTTGTCCCCCCACCTCTCTGCTGCTGGTTCCCCATCCCCATACCCCGGAGATGCTGCTGCTGCTGCTGATGGGTGTCCAACCCCCCCCCCCCCGGCCAGGGGACCATAGGTTCCGCTCCCCCCCATCCCCAGGGATGGGGCATGGCGCTGTCCTGCTGGGGGGCAGGGGCTGATGGACTCTTCTGAGGGACATGCCACTGCTGTCCTCGGGGCCATGGTCATCTGGGTGTGTGGAGAGCCCTGGTCATGTCTCTTGTCCCTGCCCCTTAACACCAGGGGTGTGCACCAGGGGGTTACATACCTGACGCTCCGCTCCCATGGTCGGGGGACAGCCATCGGGTGGGTGCCCGGCTGGAGCTGCGGGAGGGGAGGGCGATCTGAAGCCCCCCGTCACTGGAGGCCCCCTCCTCCTCCGGTGTCCCAGGGGTGGGCTCCTGGGGGGGTCCCTGGGGTGCAGGGCTGGCCTCTGGGGCGGACTCCGTCTCTGGGGCCTGCTGGGGCTCATTGGCTGATGTGTCAAGGGTGGCCGGGGGTGGGGAGGAGGTGTACCGGCGGCCCAGGATTTCCCTGAGCTCCCTGTAAAAGGGGCAAGCGGTGGGGGCAGCCCCAGATCAGCTGGCTGTGTCCCGGGCCCGGGTGTAACGCTGCTGCAGCTCCTTTACCTTACTCCTGACATGGTCAGGAGTGCGGACAGGGTGACCCCGGGCAGGCAGGCCCTCGGCCAGCCGAGCGAATGCATCTGCTTTCTGCCTCTTGCTCCCCATTACCTGGAGCACCTCCTCCTCGCCCCAGAGCCCCAGCAGGTCCCGGATCTCAGCCTCTGTCCAGGAGGGGCCCCACTGCCTCTTCGCCCACTGGCTGGCAGGCTGGGAGCCCTGGGTCCCCTTGGGGTGTGTGCCCTGTGGGCGCTTGGGGGGCTGGCTGGCTGCCATGGGGTGCAGGGTGCTGGCTTGAGGCTGCAGAGGGACGTGCAGTTTGGGCACGTGACAGTGCTGCTGCCTGCATGAGCTCTCAGCTTCCTGCACAGGAAATAAGGAGGCAGGGAGCTTTAAGGGGCTGCTGCACGCGGTGACCATAGAGCTCAGGGGCTGGAGAGAGCATCTCTCAACCCCGCAGCTGATGGCCACCATGGAGGACCCCACTATTTCGATGTTGTGGGACACGGATCATCTACACGTGCCCTACTTCGACGTTCAACGTGGAAGTAGAGCGCTATTCCCATCTCCTCATGAGGACAGGGACTTCGACGTCTTGCCGCCTGTTAGCTGGTGGCCGGGTGATGTGTGGTGAGGTACCAACTATGCCCTTGTTACCATCCAAGTCTTTAACTGCTAGAGCTCAGGGCTCCATCGCAGCGGGCAGCCAGGATTGGTTGACAGGCACCCCAGGAGTCTGCCCCATGGAGGCGGCACAACTCTACGCTAGGCTCTCAGCACTCTCACCTACAGCCAGGCTGCGGTAACCAAACGGTTAAAGTTCTTTTATTGTGCCGGCTGTGTTGCAGTGACAGAGAGTAACAGCCGTCAGGCTTAGATCTTACCTAGTTACAAGTTTGTTAAGCTACAGTTATAAGCGTGCAGTTACAAAAGGCTATTGTCTAGTTCTTATATGTTAGCAGAGTACAGGTGTTAACAGGTTACACTACAATTCAATACCACGACGTCTTAATGCAACAGCATCTATCTATAGAGCTCTAATTTTTTAACTGTGCTCACCAACAGGAGACCTTAATGTGGGTACATCTTAACCTCCTTAATATGGGTATATCTTACCCTGCTTGCGTCTCTCGATACCAGTGTAGCCAAGCCAGGATCGGTCACTCAATTCCGCGGAAAGATGAATACGAGGTTGGGCGTCCCCAGTTGCGGACCTCGGGAGGCAATCACCTGACCCAACCAGCAGGTAGTTGGTGGGAATGCACTCAGGGTCAGTGTGCTGCTGGGCCCATCTTTATACCCCTTGGGTCACGTATCCTCTTTCTTATCTGTGGTGCCAGATCGTACTGGTCTGTCTTTTGTGATGCCAGTTTTTACAAGGGTAATTCGTACTTAATTTGCACTTGTAAGACAGGAGATAAGCAATTTTGGGAGTACAGGACATTCTTTTACAAGGGCGGAGATTTTTCTTCTGGGATGGCTGTGTGGGCACATCACTCAATTAATGCCAGCCAAAGGCAGTTCTCTGAGGCCTTTCGTTAACGGTTAGCCTGCTAGCCCTCTATCTGTGTTTTCAGTTCCTCGGGGTCACAATGAGCCAGCACATCTGGGCCCCTTTAGGAAGGCGTCAAAGACTGTGCTGTTTAATGGCTGTTCTGTGCCCTGTGTGCTCTGAGGCACCTTAGAGGGGAGGCAAAAGCTGGTCTGTAGTGGGGAGATTTTGTCTGGCTACACCGCCTTACATCGATTTCAACTTTGAAATAGCGCTCGCCACGTATAGATGCAGCGGGCGCTATTTCGAAGTTGGCACGGCTACTTCGAAATAGCCGGCTAGTGTAGATGTGGCTATAGTGGGTAATGGAATAGTTTACCAAAGGAGACTCTGGAATTCCCATCATCAGACATTTATAAGGACAGGCTGGACAAACACCTTTCAGGGATAATCTCCAGCTCCAGGTCCTGATCACATCTGAAGTAAGCTGTAGCCTACTTGTACTCTGATCAGCTCTGGTGCATCCAGCAACTTCATAGATTTTTCCAAGCTGATCACTTTCCCATCTGAAAGAAACTTGTGCCAGAGCAGGTAGATGTTACTGCCAGTGGTATGCTGTTTTCAGAGGCTGTTTTTTACATGACACCAGCATAAAAACTTCATACACCTGCAATTCACAAAGTCTCCCAATCAGCATCAGATGTGAAGGTCCCTGTTTCCCATTTTGCATTCACAACAGTCCTTCAGTTTCACCAGCAAGCCCAATGCTCTTTCCTCCAGTGGAAAGCACCTCAGTCATATGAAAGGACCATAAGATTCCTCCACCATCCTGAAGCCCAACACTTCCCCAGTGTAGAAGTGAGTACAGACCTGCTCGCCCTCAAGAAATCCTCTCTACCAAGTGATGTATCTGTCTCACAGAACTGAAGGAGCCTTCAGGGGTCACTGAGTCCAGTTCCTTACCCTCACAGTAGGGCCCAGATTTTTTTTGGATCTATTCACCCCAGATCCCTAAACAGACTCTGCAAGGACTGAATGCTCAACACTGGGTTTAGCAGGCAAATGTTCAAACCACTGAGCTAACCCTCCCCCTGAATTTCAACAAAACAAATGTTTCTCAGTGTCAAGCCTGACCCAGGCTTCACTGTTAGAGATGGAACACTTCTGTTCAAAGACTGTTTATGCCTATGATGGCGTGCCCCACCTTGTGATTCTCCAACTGTCCCATGACTCACCTTTGCCCAGACATTTTGGAACTGGAAGACCATAAAACTGATCATGTGACACTTCTGGTAGCTCAGATTGCATGCCTCTGTGAGATGATACCTCAACTACTGCAAGGCATGTTCCTATACCAAGGTTCTCCCTTTACGTCCCTGGACACTTTGTCTATCCTACCTACTCCTTCCCAAATAGTAATGGATTTTATTAGAGTTCCATAACTCACAGAACAGTACTGCCATATTCACAGTAATGGACCTGCTATCCACAACAAACCACTTTGTGTCTGCAGCAAGATCCTCACTACAGAAGTCACAGCCTGCCTCCTTTTGGATCATATTTCCAGTATTTATATCTTACCCTCCAACATCATATCAGTTGAGGCATCAGTTCACCTCCAATTTTCAACAGAAGCTTTTTTCACTTCATAGATGTAGACTTAGTCCTCACCCCCAAACAGAAGGGCAGGTGGACTGCATGAATCAAGTTTTAAAATGATGCCTGTACAATTTTTTTAATTTCCACAGGGATGACTTACTCTTCACAGATTTCACCAATAGCAATTCTGAGCAGAAGTCCACCTGTCGGAGCTTTTTTTTTCTTCAGCTATGGTTTCCATCTTTGATTCCACCCATCCCTACATTCTACTTTCATATTTCTATCACTCTGACTTGGTCGAAGACCTCCATCATATCTAGGATCAGAAGGGTAGCTATTTTGTTCTGTAGCATCACAAATAACACACAGTCCTGTGGCACCTTAAGCATTAACCAATTTATTAGGTAATAATCTTCCATGGGTGAGACCCGCTTCTTCAGATTATTAGGTTCCAGGATTTATATAGCTGGGGTGAGGGAAGAGAGAGAAAACTGGGGGGTTACCTGTCACTGCTAGGGCCAGAAGATGAAGCAAATTAAGTAGGATGTGTGCTATTCCTGCAAATATCAAAGGTGGGAAAATTGCCCTCCTAATGTGTAAGATAATTGAGATCTCTGTTAAGGCCTAATTTAAATGTGTCAAATGAATTCCAAGTCAGATGTCTCCCTCTGCAATCTTGGGTAAAATCCTCTTGTACAAGAGTAGCTACTTTTAAATCCATTATTGAATGTCCAGGGAGGTTAAAATATTCCTCTATAGGTTTAAGTGTACTCCAATTCCTGATGCCAGATTTTATGTCCATTCATCCTTTGGTGCAGAGACTGTCCAGTGTATATGGCAGAGGGGCATTGCTGGCATAAGACGAAAGATATCAAATGAGTGGATGTGCATGTGTAAAGGTCCCTGATGCTGTGGCTGATGTGGTTAGGCCCAGTGATGGTGTCTCTAGTATAGATATGTGGACAGAGTTGGCAATGCGGTTTGTTGCAGGGATACGTTCCTGGGTTAGTGTTTGTGTGGTGTGGTATGTAGCTGCTGGTGAGTATTTTCTTGAGGTTGAGCGACTGTCTGTAGGAAAGAACAGACCTGTCACCCAAGGCCTTTGAGACTGAGGGCTCAGGTTCCAGTACAGATATTATAGGTTGTCACTGAAGTGCTGGAGGGGTTTGAGCTGAGGGCTATCAGAGCTATTATATCTTGCATACACTAAGGTTTCCTGCCAGGTGAGCCTTCAAGGGCTGATTAGACTGGAGGCAAGGCTTTGAGCCAGGCCTAACCAGCTAGCAGCTCTCTGTATAAGAAGGGAGCTTTCAGTGAACACTGTGAGCAGCAAACAGGGGCAGCAGCTAACAGGGAAGGGCATTTGCCTCTGGGCAAAGCGTCCTAGAGGAGCTTGGGTGAGTGTGGGATTTGGGGGGCTGTGTGGTGAGCTGGTGGGTGAATGTCTGTCTGTGCAGCTATGTTACTTTGCAGAGAAGGGCAGTTTGATCAGCTGCCTGTGTGCCTGAGCTTGTGTTGTGCAGAGAGGAGCAGTTTGCAAGGTGTGAACTGGGGGAGTTCCCTGCCAGGTGAGCCTTCAAGGGCTGATTAGATTGGAGGCAAGGCTTTGAGCCAGGCATAACCAGCTAGCAGCTCTCTCTATAAGAAGGGAGCTTTCAGCGAACAGCGGCAGCAGCTAACAGGGAAGGGAGTTTGCCTCTGGGAGTTTGCCGAGGGAGGAGCCCCGTGTTTGTTGTCCTTTTCAGGTATGGTGTTCCACCTGTGCCCTGCAAGGCAGCACTATCGGGAAAAGGAGTCTCTGAAGAGAAGAGCCTGAAGAGCGATGGGGGAAGGTGGACCTGGGGGCACTGAGAGCAGCTGGGGGGAGAGGGGCCAGTGCAGTGAGGAGGGTGGACATGGGAGCAGATGGGGATAATGGGTTGGGGAGGGTCCTGTGGTGATGGTAGCTGGGGGGGGGCGAAAGGTGGGGAGGAGGGTCCCGGGGATGTGAGGTCATTGCTCCACAGGGAGCTATGGTGACTCGTGGTGACAGGGACGTATGAAGTAGTGGGATCCTAAACCACATTCTCCACACCCCACTGCCTTGTGGGTTATCCTGGGAAGGAGAAAGGCTAAGGAAGTAAACCCTGACAGAAAATCTGGAGTGGAGTCCGAAGGCAGTTCTGTGTCAACTTCTGGCACTGTCCCGGCAACTTCTGCAGCTGAGCTGGTTCCAGATGTGGAGGTTATCCTCTCCTTTGGACTATATCAGTAAAGCCGAGAGGGGGACACTGGTGTCTGGGCAGCCCAGAGTCTCCATAAAAAGTGCCCAGGCTCGCGCCCAGAGAGGTACTCCGGCATCACTGAACAGCGTTGCATCAACATGGGAGGCAACAGATACCGGTTATAAGCTCTTGCTCGATTGGCATAGAGAATGAGCGCCAGGGGTTGCCTTTGACAGTGGGAGAGATCCTCGCATCTCACTGGACAGTCACCGCCCGCCTCAAGCTGGGCAGCCCCCAGCCAATAGGGTACTGTCCCGCCACAGTTCACCTGCCTCGCTGGGTGCATGAGGCTTAAGGTTCCTGAACCTGACAAGTGACTGAAATTTGGGCACCAGGCAAACCAATAAGAAAATCAACAAGAAATGAGAAACATCAACAATTTAAGCTTGCTTGCTGGAATGTGCGGACCATGCTGACTGGCTTGACTGAAGATCTTCAGGCCATCAGTGACACCCAAAAGACCGCTGTCATCAACAAGGAACTGAAGAGGCTCCGAGTTGATATTGCTGCATTGCAAGAGATGCAACTCGCAGATTCGGGATCTCTAAAGGAAAAGGACTACACCTTTTTCTGGCAGGGTAAAGCCCAAGAAGAACCCAGAGAGCATGGTGTTGGCTTTGCTGTCAGAAACACCCTTCTAGAAATGGTGGATTTAGTCATGGGCGGATCAGAAAGACTTCTTCGGATCACGCTTCAAACTTGCGCCAGTCTCGTCCACCTGATCAGCGCTTATGCTCCAACCCTGTACGCCACACCAGAACTAAAAGACAAGTTCTATGACGTGCTTAGTGCTGCTGTAGTGCAAATACCTGCTTGTGAGCAACTGTATATCTTGGGTGACTTCAATGCAAGAGTTGGAGCTGATTGGGCCTCGTGGCCTTACTGCTTAGGACACTTGGGTGTGGGAAAAATGAATGACAATGGACAGCGTCTCCTTGAACTGTGCACGTACCGCAATCTATGCATCACAAGCACATTCTTCCAAACGAAGCCACAGCACAGAGTGTCATGGAGACACCCACGCTCGAAGCACTGGCATCAACTAGACGTGGTCATCACTAGGCATAATAACCTCAAAAACGTCCCTCTGACACGCAGCTATCATAGTGCTGACTGTGATACAGATCACTCGTTAGTTTGCTCCAAGCTCAAGCTGAGACCCAAGAAGCTGTACCGCTCTAAACCTACTGGAAGGCCCCGCATTGACACCAGAAAGATGGCAAACTCAAAGAAAGCTGAAAAGTTCAGAGAGACCCTCGAGGAAAATCTGCGCAGCGGCCCCGGGGGCGCCAGTGTGACATCCAAATGGCAACATCTGAGGGATACAGTTTACAACACGGCCTTGTTGGTGTTTGGAAGAAGAGCTAGAAACACGAACGACTGGTTCGAAGCTAACTCTGATGAGATGATGCCAGTCATTGTAAAGAAGCGCGCTGCACTCCTGGAGTACAAACGCTCACCAAGCCAGAGTACCCAGCAAGCACTTAGAGCGGCCAGAAGAACAGTACAGCAGACAGCCAGGCGCTGTGCCAACAACCACTGGCTCCAGCTATGCAGCAGCACGCAGACCTGTGCTGAATTTGGTAATCTCAGAGGAATGTACAAGGGTATGAAGAAGGTATTAGGACCCACCCAGAACAAGATGGCACCTCTGAAATCCAAATCTGGTGAAGTCATCGCTGACAAAGCCAAACAGATGGAGCACTGGGTTGAGCACTACTCCGAGCTGTACTCACATGAGAACGTTGTGGTTGACGCAGCCCTCGATGCCGTCGAGCTCCGACCAGTAATGGACGAATTGGATCAGGAACCGACAGTGGATGAACTGAAAAGAGCCATCAACAGCATTGCAGCAGGAAAGGCCCCTGGCTAGGATGCTATACCACCAGAGGTAATCAAGTGTGCCATGGACACACTCCTGGAACCCCTACATGAGCTACTGTGCCTGTGCTGGAAAGAGGGTGAAGTTCCACAGGATATGCGCGATGCTAACATTGTAATGTGTGTAAGAACAAAGGAGACAGAAGTGACTGCAATAACTACCTTGGAATCTCCCTCCTAAGCGTCACTGGTAAACTGTTCGCTCGTGTCATCCTTGGCAGACTCCAGAAGATTGCTGAGAGGGTGTACCCCGAATCGTAGTGCGGATTCCGCCCAGAGAGGTCTACCGTTGACATGGTCTTCTCTCTAAGGCAGCTGCAGGAGAAGTGCAGGGAGCAGAGGAAGCCACTCTACATAGCCTTCATCGACCTGACCAAGGCCTTTGACTTGGTCAGCAGGGATGGTCTGTTTAAACTGCTCCACAAGATAGGCTGTCCTCCACGGTTACTCAAGATGATCCAGTCATTCCACAAAGACACCAGAGAAACCATCCAATATGATGGCTCATTATCAGATGCCTTCAGAATCAGGAGCAGCATCACACAAGGATGTGTGCTTGCTCTGACATTGTTCGGGATCTTCTTCGCACTCCTCCTGAAGCATGCCTTTGAATCTTCAACAGAGGGCATCTTGCTGCACACAAGATCTGATGGGAAACTATTTAATCTTGCAAGGCTGAAAGCTGAGTCTAAGGTGCGGGAAGTCCTCTTCAGAGACATGCTGTTCGCAGACGATGCTGCTGTAGTGTCTCACACAGAAGACCAGCTTCAAAAACTGCTGGATCAGTTCTCCAAAGCGTGCAAGGACTTTGGGCTCACCATCAGCCAAAAGAAGACAAACGTACTCGGTCAGGATGTTGCTGAATCCCCATCAATCAGCATTGACAACCATACGTTAGAGGTCGTCCACGAGTTCGTTTACCTCGGGTCCACCATCACTGACACCCTGTCGTTGGACACTGAGCTAAATAGAAGGATGGGAAAAGCGGCCACAACTCTGTCCAGACTCAGCAAGAGAGTGTGGAATAACAACAAGCTGTACACTCACACCAAAATGCAAGTCTACAGAGCCTGCATCCTCAGCACCCTCCTTTATGGCAGCGAGACTTGGACCCTGTATGCCCGCCAGGAAAAGAGGCTGAACGTCTTCCACTTGTGCTGCCTCAGGCACATCCTTGGAATATCATGGAAGGACAGAGTGACCAACACCGCCGTCCTCAAGCAAGCTGGAATCCCAACCATGCACACCCTCCTCAGACAGCGTCGGCTCCACTGGCTTGGCCACGTCCACAGGATGAATGATGGAAGGATTCCAAAAGACGTCCTGTATGGTGAGGTAGCCTGTGGCAAAAGACCTCCCGGACGCCCCCAGTTGCGCTACAAAGATGTCTGCAAGAGAGACCTCAGAGAGGTAGACAGCGAGCTGGACAACTGGGAAGAACTAGCAGACGACCTCAGCAGATGGAGGCAGGGGTTACACAAGGGCCTTCAGGGCTATGTCTACACGTGCCCCAAACTTCGAAATGGCCATGCAAATGGCCATTTCGAAGTTTACTAATGAAGCGCTGAAATGAGCTCATGGGAATAAGGGGACTTCGAAGAAGGTGGCGTCCTTTTGAAAAGGAGCCCCGTCTGGACGCGACGCGCGGCGGCAAGGCTCGTCAATTTCGAAGCGCCGCTGCCGCCCGCATGCTAATGAAGCGCTGAATATGCATTTCAGCGCTTCATTAGTAAACTTCGAAATGGCCATTTGCATGGCCATTTCGAAGTTTGGGGCACGTGTAGACACAGCCCAGAAGAGCAAGATGAGGATCAGACAGCTAGCAGAGGAGAAGCGAGTGCACAGAAAGCACACTAAGGACTTGCCAGACACCCACCCCATCTGCAAGAGATGCAGTAAGGACTGTCACTCTCATGTGGGTCTTCATAGTCACAGTAGACGCTATAAATGAAGTCCTCAATTGAAACTATAGAGGGCGCGATCCATAGTCTATGCAGACTGAAGGATGCCTACTACTACTACTACTAAGATTCCAGCAGGAAATCCCAAAGACAGACTATAAGCACTGACCACTTCAGCCAGGCTATTCCTGCTGTCACAGCTGCGGGCTAGGTATGACTGTCCACACATTAGGATGCTCCTATTTTCCCACAAACTTAATTACTGGTACATCCCTCTCTTGTCACTCAGAAAATTCAATCAGTCATGTTCCATCTTCAGTTACCCTGCCACCCAACAATGCAAGTACTTGTTTCCTCTGAGGTGCCACCCGAAACTGGGGTACTAGTGAACCTTCTGATCCACCAGCCAGACTCCTCTCATACTGTCTTGACATGACAAACTTAAGACTCATTTCTGGTCCTACACTTCCACCGGAATTCACACATGCAGTTATATGCCAGACCAACCACTACCATGAACCAACAATAGAAATACTAAAGCCAAGGTATTGCTAAGATCCCCAGGCACGCACCCCCTCTGGATCATAAACACAAAATTGTAACATGTACTGTACAGGGAAGTGTACTGTGTAATCTGATAGAGTTCCACCCTCTCAGTGTGGAGAGGATATGCAATAGTTATTGTCCCTTTGGCTATGATTTCCCAGGTGCTTTAATCCTATCCACTGGTGTACAACACAAGATGGAGTTCAGAGTCATGTTGCCTTGCTAAGTCATAGCAGCCATAACTTACAGGCTGTCTGAAATGTTCACGGGAAGGTTAAGCTCTTCTAGAGTTAATTGTCTTTGCTGATAGGCCGTCAACACTGTCTTGCATCCTTATGGTTTCACAAAAAGGCTAATTGTGGGTGTCACCCACAGTAAGCATGGTTGAAATGGAGATACAACATCAATATTCCTAATTTTAGATTAAAAAGTGATACAAGGATAGAAAGAGGATAATCCTATCCAACAAATCCTAACTTTTCCAATGACACCAGAAGCAAGGCCTCTCAAGCTCCTAGGCCTCAGGTCCCTGTTCTGTCCACAAAGTAGGCAGTGACCACTCTGGTTGCAGACACCTGTGCTATTATTATGTGTAGCAAGTCCCACCAACTTATTTGTTACCATTCTTGATCACAGTAATCTTTCCTGTTAGCCAGTCTGGCTTCACCCCTTTTACCCTTCAGGGCTGCTAGCCTCTACAGCCAATCCTGCCTCACCCCCCAAGAACTACAGGGAAGAAGAGCCTTCCATTCCATGGCTCCTCCCTTTCCTCTCTCTACTGTTCATGCATTCCGCTTCCTCTCAGCTCCAACTCTCTTATATAACCCGCTACACAGGGAGCTCACAGCTGCCAGCCCTCAGGCCTGGGCCTGCTCAGCCAGCTTCCATTACCCAGTAGCCTGTAACACACCGTACATGACCATCTTATACAACATGCATCATAATTGTGCCATAATCAGATCATAAAGAAAATAATATGACTGAAGAATATGGGGTGCTATGTCACAAACCCCGTGTTCAATGTTTACTGAAAAAGCTCACCCCTGCCAAGAAAAATACAGGCTCCTCCTCCTCCAGTCAACGTACAAGGTCAGAAAGGATTTCTCGTGACACAAATCCCGGCTTCCACGATCTTCCACAGGGAGACCCTGTGCTTCCTGAATGCAGAAGATTGCCGCACACAGGAGGACTCGTGGAACTTGGCAAACAATCTCTGTGCACCAGACATGCTCCAGGAGCCCCACCAATCCATAAGAACATAAGAATGGCCATACTGGGTTAGACCAAAGGTCCATCCAGCCCAGTAGCCTGTCTGCCGACAATGGCCAGTGCCAGGTGCCCCAGAGGGGGTTGACTGAAGACAATGATCAAGCAGTTTGTCTCCTGCCATCCATCTCCAGCCTCTGACAATCAGAGGCCAGGGACACCATTCCTACCCTTGGCTAACAGCCTTTTATGGACCTAACCTCCGTGAATTTATCTAGCTCTTTCTTAAATTCTGTTACAGTCCCAGCCTTCCTGACAAGCCCAGTCCCAAGATGCCTGGGAGGTGTTGTCAAGGTGAGGCAAAACCCTAAAGCCGACCAGGCCTGCACACTGTTTGTTTGTTTGTTCATTTTTTTGTTTTTCTGTCTCACACACATTTTTAAAATCTACCCAACTGGGCTTTCATACACTGAGCACTGATTCCATGTAGTTCCGACCACCATCTATTATCTTTTCCACTTTGATTCCATCAGTCTCCTAAGGATTAATTAAACATTAATTTGATATCTGTCAATGTTTCCGTTAAGTAGAACCAAGACAATCTTGCTCTTAGTCAGGTTCCCGGTAAGGAGAAAAATTGTTTATTTTTTAATGACTCAGTGGAGCTCCCAAGGTTGCTGTAAAGAAGCCATTATAAGGTCCCAGAACAAAAGAACAAACTGAAACCTAACACTAAACCCTAAGGAACTGTGCTAAAAAAGAAGGAATTCATGCATCTCTCCTCCTTTCTACTAGGGATATATTTTATATCTAATACATTTAATGAGTCTACATTGACTTGCATTGCCTGAAAAGGTCATTGAATTATTGAAAATCTTCAGTATGGTTTATAGGAAACATATAGTTTGAAATGACTCAGTCTTCCCTGTGAATTTCACTATGTTTATACTTGGCTACAATCAGTTTTCAAGGTTATTATTAGATGAGTTCATCATCTTTTCATTATATTATAAGGAGAGCTGAAACCACTTGGGGGAAAACACACATCCTTTATACAAGCTTTGTGGAAAGGAGGATTGAGGGGCACCTAAGGAAGACTTAATTAAAAGCATTAGAGTAAACAAGAACATGAGAACAAAGTAAGGCAGCAAGAACAAAAGCTAAATGGAAGAGGAGAAGATGAGAATAAATCAGTAGAAACATGTTAATTGCACTTTGGTCTCTCTTTCTCTCTCTAATGGATCCATCTACCAATTCACCCTGAATAAAGTGACTGTCTTGTACTGGCCTCTTTTGCAGATGGATAAACATCCGTGCATATGTCTATGCATATCTGGCCTAGGGCTGTTTGATTTTTGTGTTTGCTAGCTCGTCAGTAACAACCAGATTATTTTATTTATTTATTTGCATAATGGGAGGAGGGCATATAGCTGTTGAATAAAGATAGAGAGAAATTAGAAATTATTCCCCCACTGCAGCTGTGTCTCTAAGATTCTTTAATTCCCTGTTTTGGGTGGCAGATTGATTTCAAAGTAGCTAGACAGGTGTGAGAAGAAGCTTATTCTCAAGTAAAACATTTGCCAGGTCAGGATTCAGTGTTTACTCAGGACTCTTGTTTTAGAGATGGCGAGGGTTCAATTTTCAAAAGTACTTCTGTAAAAAAACAGGCACTTTCTGCTTCCCTGTGCACACCTGGGCTGCTGTACACCCCCTGATTTGACAATGCTCATCTGAAAAACTGGCTCTGGATGAAGCAGCAGCAAGAGCCATATTAGCAATATTATGCCTCTCTGACTACTTTTGGTGGATGAGAATAGCCTCCCTTGTCCTGGGAATTGCGGGAATTCCACTTTCCTTCAACTATTCCTCCTTGTTAAACCTGAGATGTGATTTAGATTGGCAACCAGTGATAAGGTTCCTAGCTTTACCAGGCAGGTGGGCCAGCCTTACCAGACTGCAGCCCTGGTGTTCCAGCTGGTGCTGCTGCCTTCCATTCAGCTCTGCATACCCTACACCCCAACTGGTTTTAAGGGTGGGCAAACAGAGAGAACACACGTGCTGCCTTTTACAGTCAGAGAGTTCAAGACCAAAAAATGATCACTAGAGCAGCTAGTCTGGCTTCCCATATACCACAACCCAGCACCTACCCATTAAATACAACTACCGAAATTAGACCAAAGTACCCACAGGAGACTAGATGTATGTCCTGCAGGCAGAGGACAGGAGAAATTGGGGGGCCCTGCCTCAGGCCCTTGCAATAGCAAGGAAAAAATTACCTGAGATAATCCTGGCAAGGGACCTGCACTGCACACTTAAGCCGTGTCTACACGTGCACGCTACTTCGAAGTAGCGGCACTAACTTCGAAATAGCGCCCGTCACGGCTACACGTGTTGGGCGCTATTTCGATGTTAACATTGATGTTAGGCGGCGAGACATCAAAGCCGCTAACCCCATGAGGGGATGAGAATAGCGCCCTACTTCGACGTTCAACGTCGAAGTAGGGACCGTGTAGTCATTGCGCGTCCCGCAACATCGAAATTGTGGGGTCCTCCATGGCGGCCACCAGCTGGGGGGTTGAGAGACGCTGTCTCTCCAGCCCGTGCGGGGCTCTATGGTCACCTTGTGCAGCAGCCCTTAGCCCAGGGCTTCTGGCTGCTGCTGCTGCAGCGGGGGATTCATGCTGCATGCACAGGGTCTGCAACTCGTTGTCGGCTCTGTGTATCTTGTGCTGTTTAGTGCAAGTGTGTCTGGGAGGGGCCCTTTAAGGAAGTGGCTGGCTGTTGAGTCTGCCCTGTGACCCTGTCTGCAGCTGTGCCTGGCACCCCTATTTCGATGTGTGCTACTGTGGCGTGTAGACGTTCCCTCACTGCGCCTATTTCGATGTGGTGCTGCGCAACGTCGATGTTAAACATCGACGTTGCCAGCCCTGGAGGACGTGTAGCCATTATTCTCCACATCGACATAGGCTACTTCGAAGTAGGCTTCACGTGTAGACGTAGCCTTAGAAGCCTTCTTGTGTAGAAAGTGAAAAGGAAGACTGAAAAAAATGGTGTCCTTCTAGCCAGAGTCATGTCCTCTCAAAGTCTGTAAGACCAGCACTGCTCTAACCCTCTCTGGATTTCTCCAGACCATGGCATAAAGACAAGAAGGGAATCTGAAGCTATATATATATATATATATATATAGTGCTTTATTCTTTAAAAAAAAAAGAGGAATCAGTTCTCAGTCGTCTCTCCACCTCCTCCCTCCCCTCCTGGGGTTTCTGTGGCTGGGACTGTTATGGGGGCTCTGCACCCCAGCCAACTCCCAGACACAGGGCTGGAGGGGTCTCTGTGTCACCCGGCCAGGGTTCCTGCAGCTGGGGCTGCCAAGATGCCCCTACTCAGCACAGAAAAAGCACGGTATGTATGCCTTGTCTTCAAAGCCCTCATCCTGAAAAAAATTACTTGTACTTACCTTTATAAGTAAGTATATACAAAAATCTGAACATTATTAGCAGAAATTAGTTTACATTATTCAGCCAGCTCTACTTTACATTCTTGGGAGGTACGTAAATAAAAGTCATTATGCTTCTTTTACAACTAGGGTGAGTGACATAATTAATAGGAGAACCTCTGACTTATCTCTGGCTCTAGAGAGTGTACCAGCCAGATTAAAATTTCAAAATGCTTAGCTCTCAGGCCTGTGCTCAGAGCAGTGAGACCATGCTGCTTCTTTATAAAATAAGAAATGCAGCTTTTAGAGAGTGATGTGTTATGAGATATGAAATTAAATATCTGTGCCCATGGAGCATCCAGCAGCGACAATCAAATTAAACTCTAGGTACAGTATAAAATACATGTACCATAGATTGTTTTATTCATGTCCCTTACCCATGAAGTCTCTTTCTTTTCAACCTGTGGGAAGTCATAGATGTAAAAAGTAAATACAAAAAGTTTAAATAAAATATGCTTTTCTAGCAATCTGGTGATGGATTGCACAGATCCCGTTTTTCCCTTTCTGTGTTTCTGCAGATCTAGGAACAGCATTTACAGCTGAAATTTCCAAAGCATTGTATCATAAAGGAGCTGAGGAAGATTAGACACTGTGTATAGGCAATAGGGAATTTGACACAATGATTAAGGTACAAGTCACCTGTAGCCTTTGTCACCTCCCTGGGTGAGGGTCCCTCCTCTCCACTAATACTGTGTTGCCTTTGGTAGCAATAGTGTTGAATGCTTTATTTCCCTCTGTCGTCACTAACAAGGTCAGCTCCCAGACTACAGCACTAGGCAATGCAGCATGGGAACTAGCTGGGCAGCCCTACATGCAGAAAGAACAGGTTAAGGGTTATTTAGAAAAGCTAGACATACAAAAATTTTGGGTCCACATTTAGCGCATCCAAGGGTACTGCGGGAACTGGCAAATGTCATTGCAGAGGCTTTGGCTATTATCTTTGAAAACTCGTGAAGACTGGAGAGGTCCCAGATGACTGGAAAAAAGGCAAACGTAGTGCCCATCTTTAAAAAAGAAAAGAAGGGAAATCCAGGGAACTATAGACCGGTCAGCCTCACCTCAGTCCCCAGAAAAATCATGGAGGGAATCCTCAAGGAATCCATTTTGAAGCACTTGAAATAGGGGGAAATGATCAAGAATAGTCAACATGTATTCAGCAAGGACAATTCATCCAGGACCAACTTGATTAGCTTGTATGATGTTGTAATTAGCTCTGTGGACATGGACAAGTCAATGGATGTGATATATTTTGACTTTGGAAAAGCTTTTGATACACCTTCCAACAATATTCTTGCCCATAAGTTAAGGAAGTATGGATTGGATACATGGACTGTAAGGTGGATAGAAAGCTGGCTAGATGGTTGGGCCCAACAGGTTGTAATCAATGTCTCAATGCCTGGTTGCCCCAAGGATCAGTTCTAGGACCAGTATTGTTTAACATCTTTATTGATGACCTGGGTGATGGGATGGATTGTACCCTCAGCAAATTTGCAGATAACACTAAGTTAGGGAGACAGGTGGGGATTGGGTCCCAAGTGACTTAGATAAATTGGAGGATTGGGTCAAAAGAAATCTAATGATGTTCAACACGGACAAGTGCTGAGTTCTGCAATTAGGATGGAAGAATCCCAAGAGTTGTGACAGGCTGAAGACCAACTGGTTAGGTAGCAATACAGAAGAAAAAGACTTGGGGACTGCAGTGGATAAGAGGCTGGATCTGTGTCAACAGTGTCCTTGCAGCCAAAAAGGCTAATGGTATATTGCAGTGCACAAGAGAAACATTTCCAGCAGATCTAGATAAGTTATTATTCCCCTCTGTTCAGCAGTGGCGAGGCCACATCTGCAATATTGCATTCAGTTCTGTAGCCCTGAGTATAGAAAGGATGGGTATGCATTGGAGTGGGTCCAGCAGAGGGCAATGAAAATGATAAGGAGGCTGGAGCACAGACCTATGAGGAGGGGCTGAGGGATCTGGGCTTATTTAGTTTGCAGAAGAGAAGAATGAGGGGCAATTTGATAGCAACCTTCAACTTCCTGAAGCAGGGCTTTAAAGAGGATGGAGAGAGGCTGTTCTCAGTAGTGATGGTTGGCAGAACAAGGAACAATGGTCTAAGGTTACACATGGGGAGGTGTAAGTTGGATATTAGGAAAAACTATTTCACTAGGAGGGTGGTGAAGCACTAGAATGTGTTACCTAGAGAGGTGGCAGAATCTCCATCCCTAGAGGTTTTTAAGTCTCAGCTTGACAAAGTCCTGGCTGGGATTATTTAGTTGGGGTTGATCCTGCTTTAGGCAGGGAGCTGGCCTCCTGAGATCCCTTCCAGCCCTAGGATTCTAGGATTCTATGAATGAACAGCAGAATAGATGAGCTTCAGATGTTTTTACCGCTCTGTAGCCATACCTTCTGTATGGCTAATGCACAAGCAGTGCCTCCATGAGATCCCTGTCTCACTCACCTCTAGTCACAAGGCATATGTCAATTTCTGTGAAACTTCTGCCTGACCATTGATACTCTACGAGACTGATGCTTTGAGACAGGTCTCTAGGAGGTCAATAGGTCCCATACATTTAATTTGAGGGGCTGATGTTTGTGAACCTATCTCTGTGAAGTCCCTGGTTCACCTAAGAGCTGTGCTGCTGCAGGATCAATATCAGGTACTCACCTCACCCCTAAAAGGCCAGTGTCTTGTCACAGGGATATGCAGAGTCACAGCTACTCTATAGGACCAAAATCAGAGAACAGGCCCCTGTGAAGCAAATGGGAGTTCCTGGGTCCTTAGCAATTTCGAAGATGATACCAACAATTCGGATGCCAGTGTAAGGACTCAAGTTTCTGGTTTTAGCAAGTGTTGGCTGTTGTGTTTAAGCCAATGAAATGATCTACTTGCTCTGCATAAAATTGTTTACTATAATAATGGTGATAATTTTTCCCCTAGGCTATTCACTTCTATGTAAATCTATTTTGGCTGATTTTTTTTTAACAGTATGAAACCCACTTTGTCCCAGGTTAAAATTTGGGCAAAGATCAACATTATTTGTATAGCATGATACAAGTGCCTACCACATTTGTACATCAGCCATTTCTGTATCATGCTTTTGGGGTTTTCCCAGACACATCTAAAATGAGAGTGATCACAACTTGGCACATTTAAAGTGCACTTAGTATTTTTACTACATGTGTTTTGTAATGTCTTTTTAGGAAAAATACAGCAACAAATAATTTCATAAGGATAATTCGCTTTTAAGGATTATGGCCTTTTAAAATTAAGGACATGTTTACCTCTCAACGCATTGCAACAGTATAAGTAGAGCGTGGCTATCAATGAGGTAACACCAGATTCATAGGTTATTCTTCACAGTTTAGACATCCAGAGACATGGTTTTATGACACACTAAATTAAACAGTGGCATGATGTATTGTACCCACTATGAGACAGCCGTCACTATTGCTGGCAGTGTCAAGCAAAATATAGCATTTGAGTGAACTACCACACACAGACCACAAAAAAGAAATGGCATGGTAAATACGTTTCAGAAAAATAAATCCCTTTCAGAAAAAAATCTAAACTAGAAAAAAATCTAAACTAGAACTCAGATTATTTTCTTGTTTACATATTCCCATCCTACATTTTGCATATTAAGTATGACCACTTTTATTGTTCATTGAAAAGCCCAGTGATCAAATGGACACTGATTTCATTTTTATTTGTGGTATTCAATATATGTGTTTAAGGAAGCTCTTTTGTGTTTTTTTAACTGATGGAAAATCTATCTATTAATAATTTGTACACTAATGTCTGAGCTCATCTTACGTTATGTTAATTTGCTAATTTGTCCATTTCTGATTAAATCTATCAAAGTAATTTTAACATTCTAGGCACAGGAAGGGTTTAGATTGATCATCAGCAGAAAATACAAACGTGAACGCCTTTTGCACAGTATTGCTGAAAGTCCAATAGCATGCTGGAATTTACAAAGATCCATATTTCTGCATTCATACAGTAGCAGTCTCTATGACAAGAGTAAAAAATAAGATATTTATTTTTAGCATATACTGTTGGCCAATAATTGGCAATATTTTGCCAACTCCACTCCAATAAAGTCAATATATATACTCCTGAAACTCTTTAGGCTCTGCCACCCTAGTGTGGTTGTAATGGTTGCACTTCTAGAACACAGCATGCATGACAAGCTATTACCAGAACGTGAAACCAATTGCTTCATTACGCTAGTTGATGCACTAAATGCTGGAGCAGCACTCTGGATGAAATTTCATTGCATTGCTACTTCTGCTTTGCTTTTCTCTCTCAAGGACTTATTCACAACAATATGAGATTTACTGTATTTTCCCACAGGTTTTTGCCATCAGTTTATAACAATCCACTGTATCATGCTTGCTCATAGTGCTAAAAGACCATGATGTTCCATTCTGATTGAAGAGGTTGCAGTGGGCTCAAGGAAATTTATGAAAATCATAATTACTTGAGAAATTAATCAAGAAATTAATAAAAAGTCCTCAGTACTCATGATTAATTCTCTGCTTTTGAGATTTCTAGTTAAAATTCTTTAAAAGTATATTTGAGTTTCCTGTGCACCATGCTATGTATTAGTGCATGTGACACTCATTAAACCTCTATGTTGAAATAAGACCAATTAGGGAAAATGGAAAAACTTCATTTGACTTCAGTGGGCTTTGGATCAGGCCCAAAAATACTGGAAGACTTTCTTGCTTCATGAGTGCATCTCACCCTCAATGACAGCCATCCATGGGAAGTGGAGAATGAATATGGAAACTTCACACACATCAGAGAAGGTCATTTATTTAGTTTCCTGCATGGGGTGATTCCCTGGCTGACAAGTCACTCAGAATCCTGCAAAACTTTCATGACTCCGTACCCTGGATTAGTGATGATCACACGTCTCAGTGGTGAAAACACCCAACAGAGCCATGATTTCACCTCGTAGTCTCTCTCTTCATGACTTTTAAGTCATTCTTGATTTTTTTTTCTTTATGCTTTTGTCCTGTACTGAACCTTATGGAACAAATTCCCATCCTTCAGTTGGATAATAAAGTTCTGAGGGGCAGAGTTAAAACTCTGCATCTACAATCTGTGTTCTCCAGAGATGCATTTAATATAACTCAGATACCTCCAAAAGCACCAGAGAACATAAGAAATAAAAACTGTATAATACTAGTCATAAAAGAACAGCATATGTGGTTTAACTGAATTTGTCTGGAGTCCAATTAAGCAATAAGACACGATAGGGTGTGTCGTATTACTAGGCCATTAATACAAGTCTCCAGAGTACCGTGAGGCATAAGGCCAAATCGAAATGCAGTAATGGCCAAGTAATATATGCTTTGTCATGTCCCTTTGTTTTTAGGGTATAAAAGGTTTGTCTTCATAAAAGAAAGAAACCTTAGAACACGGTTTTGTGTCGTTTATTGAATAGATCTATTCATTGTCAGAGGGCTTCCTAATAGAAATACAAGAAAGCATTTGCAACTTGGGTCCTATAAATTATAGATAGTAGAAGCAAGGGAGAAGACTTTGATAGCTGGCTGGAGCCTCTTGTTAAATTTCTGCTACCTAACTGAAGGATAGGTAGGGAGGATTTCCCTGTCTCTCACTGATCTCAACCTCTTTTCTTGATCATACCCCATTAATATTTTTCTATAGCTGAGGAAAAATCCTCTGGTGATTTATTCATACAGAACACAGGTCAGCAAACTTTGGCTCTTGGCCCTGCAGCCTGTGCCACCTCCTGCACCTGTCACTGGCAGGATAGCAAAATGTAGCCACTGAGAGCTGTGAGAGGGAGTGGCAAGGGGAATCATGCCTGGAGACAGTTGAAGTCAGCAAAATGTCTCATGGCCCACCAACAGGTTACCTTGACGAGCCAAGAACCAAAGGTTGCTGACCTAGACATAGAATGCTGAAATATTTTTGATCCAAAAGTATCTAGGAGGATGTGAAACAGTCTCCACTACCTTTAGACATTGTTATATGTAGATGGGCAGATTATTTGCACCTCAAGAATTTGTAAAATGTTGGCCAAGAAAATCTCTGGATTGATTATGTTCATTTTTGATACATTTTGGAATAATGGCAACATTCCAGAAGAATTCATGAAAGCTAATGTTATGCAAATATTTAAAAAGCATATGCACAATTACCCAGTTAGCCTGACATTAAGCCTAGGCAAAATAATGAAATGACCACTGACAGACTCGAATCAATAAGTGACCAAATGATGGTAATAAATAAGAATGCCAGTCACATAGTTTTATGAAAATAGGTCTTGTCCAATTAATTTAATCATGTTTTGATGAAATAAATAAACTAGATGATAAAAATAGCTATGGTGATTTAATATGCTCTCATTAAAAATTGGCACACTACAGAATCAGTAAAGCACCGATGAAAACTGGCCAACTGACAGATCTCAAAATTTAATTTTTAATGACTAATCAACATTGCATGAGTATCTCTTTGGTGGGGTCCTACCGAGACTGCTGCTTGAGCAGGGCCACCAAAAGAAGTTGGGGGGGGGACCAAAAGGGGCAGTTGCCCCAGGGCCTGGTTATCTAAAAGGGCCTAGGCTGTGGGACACCACCGCCACTATCATGGCAGCAGCAGTGGTCAGAGCCCAGGGCCCTTTAAATCACTGCCAAGAACTGTGCAGGGCATGCTGGGTGGGGCTGAAAGGTGGGTGGGGAAATCTAGTCCGAGCGCCACCCCTTCTACTTGGGGACACACCCTTCTGGGGGTGCCCAGAGCCATCCCTCCCACATACCTTGCCCAGATACCAGCAAAGTTTCTTGACAGTCCTGTGCTTGAGACAATACAATTCAATATTTGTTTTCATCAGTGACCTGGAAAAATTATAAAATCACTGGACAGTAGTTATGTTTGTAGGTGACACAAAGATTGTTGGAGAGGAAAATAATGGATGGCACATCAACTACACAGAACAACCTAGAACACGTGTTTAACTGGGTGAAATTGACCATCATGTATTTTCATGCAGCCCAACGCAAAGCCACATACCTAGGAACAAACAATGTACACCCTATTGATAGGATGAGAGCTTGTATTATGGAATGCAGTGACTCTTAAAAGGACTTAGGGGTCATCCTGTGGACAGGAAACTGAAGAGGAGAGTCTAGTTCAATGTTATGTCCCAAAAGACTAATGCAGTTCCTGCATTTATACACTGGGGGATACTGTCAGGATGAAGGACATTCTCTTCATATATGGCACTGATGGGACCACTACTGGAATAGTGTATCCAGTTCTCAAGTTCTCAGCTCTCAGAGGAGTAGCTGTGTTAGTCTGCATCTGCAAAAATAACAAGAAGTCCTTTGGCACCTTATAGACTAACAGATTATTTGGAGCATAAGCTAGTGGGCAAAGACCCACTTCATCAGATGCATCAGACGTTCTGGTGATGCCTGCCAAGTTGATCAAAATCAAGGACTGAAGCAAGGCCTTCCAGAGCTGAAAACGCAAGTGTGTACAACTTAAGTTAAAGAGCCAGGCTCTGTTGCTATAGGTTGTAAATGAGTCACCCGTTCATTATACAGTGGGTTACACACACTTCAAAACAATTGTGAAAAATCAGAAAGAATTCAGAAAAGAGCCCCAAGAGTTATTTAAGGACTAGAAAACTTGCCTTAAGGAGATAAATCTGTTTACCGTATTGAAGAGAAGATTAAGAGATGGCTTGATCGTGGTCTACAAACACCTATGTGGAAATACAATTTCTGATATTGGAGAGAGCACATTCACTCAGCATAAGCCGTAACAAGACCCAACGGTTGAAAGCTGAAGCAAGAAAAGTTCAATCTGGAAACTGGTGCAAACTGTTAATAGTGAGGTTAATTAATAATTAATCAACAAGGCATAGGAGGTATAGAAGTGTCTCTAGCACCTGAAGTCTTTAAACCAGGATTGCATGCCTTTCTAAAATATACACTCTAGTTCAGTCACAAGTTATTAGGCTTGATCTGGGAACAACTGGGTTAAATCCCAGGATATATGTTATGCAGGAGATCTGGCTAGATTTTTCCAGTCTCAGAATCTGTGAACCTTTCTATTAGGGACCGGAATGTGGGTCCCTAATAACTTATTTCAAAACAACACTGCAACACACAAATCTGGATTTTAAAATAGCACTTAGCTATTTCAAAATACATTGTCTAAACACATAGGCCGAGAAACTTCTTCTCAGCAGCTTACATTTGTGTGCACCCCTTCTCCACCTCCACGGGCACTGCTCAGTTGGGATCTTTCCCACACTCAACCACATCACGTGGCTAGCCCCCAACCCAATAAAAGGACGTGCCTGCCACTCGGTGCTGACCATGCTGCCAGGTAGCACCATGTCCTGGCTTGCACATGGTTAGGGATTCAAGGTCGGGAAAGAACTTTGGGGCTTGCAGCCACCAGGGGGAGGTCTCCCACCAAAGGCTAAGACATATGGGGGCTTGATAATGCTGAGTGTAAGTCTTCCATGGCAGCTAACTTATTTGGGGGGACTACTTCAACTGGCCCTTCACTGAACACCCCCATGCTCCAGCAAGGACCTGAGGGTCTTGGTACCGCCAGGTGGAAGTCTGATGCAGAGATTAAGATATTCCAGGGCTTGCTGCCACTGGGGATGGGGGAAAATCTCTCCCAGTGCCTAAGATATTCAGAAGCGGTGGAACATTTCCAGTGGCTCTGCAGCTGCAGACCATGGCCCCCGTCCCTGAAAAAAAATATTTTGCTGCCCATTGGAGACATCTGCTGCTGTTTGAAAAACCTTTGATATTTCAGTTACAAAATCTTTTTTCCTAGCCTTCCCTATCCTCTTTCTTAATGCTTTGACCCCACAAAAACACAGGGAACAGTGGGTGGAGGGCCAGTTGAGATTCCTGGTTCCACTATAAGTTCAGTGTATGAGATTACTGCTACCCCCCCATGTTGACAATGTCTGTGTAGTGAAGAGGGAAGACAAAACAATTTTTCCTAGACTTTTCTATCCTCTTTCTTCTAACTTTGCATCCCCTCACACAGGGAAGAGTGGGTGGAGGGCCAATTGAGAATACAGACTGTCCCTATGTTATTTTCAAGGATTGGATGCAATCACAGGAGAGGGAACAGTCAGTGGATGGCCAGTTGAGAACTCAGATTGTGCACAGAAGCTGTATAATGAACTGGGAAGCCATATAGCCTCCCCTCAGCAACTCTCAAAACCTTTACTATCAACTCTTTCTTCATGCTTTTCATTGCTCGTGTGTTATTTTCAGTGATTGGATGCAATCACAGGAGGGGGTACAGTCAGTGGATGGCCAGCTGAGAAGATACACAGTTGCTGATTTTTATGAAAGCATCTACAGAAGAAAGAGATTTCTGTTAACTTTGTCATCTTTGTTGATGTCCTACTTTTCCTTCCTTCCAATTGGAAAAAATGGACATTTGCTAAACACAGAAGGGGAAAGAGGAAAACGCAATATGGAAAGAAGATGTCAACGACCAGCGAGCATACCCAGAATGCTACAGGGATGAGGGAACTGTGGGGTAGTTTTCCACAATGCAATACTGCAACAGTCCATGTTTGCCATTTGAGTGTGGTAGCAATAAGTCGACTTTGTGAGGCGCACATGAGGAGGTGAGGATGGTCAAAATCAAATTTATAAATTCCAGTGTTACAAAATCAATATTAATAAATTCAATTTTATCTCATAGTGTAGACACAGTCTCAGAGCCATAGGCGGCATCTACGCTACACTGATTCTTTTGAAGAAGTTCTTCTGGAAAACCTCTTCTGAAAAAACTTCTTTTGAAAGGTCGCATCCACACACAAAAGAGCAGATCGAAAGATTGATCCGCTCTTTTGATAAAGAATGTCCACACAGCCCCTGCTCTTTCAAAATAACAGGCCAGGGATCAAAAAATCCAGCACCATGAGGACAGCTCTTTCAAAAGAAGGGCGCGTGGAGTGTCTACCTATGCTTTTTTTTTAAAGAATCTTCCAGAAAATGGCGCTCTTCCTCAGCTGGGAGAGGAAGAGGGCAGCTGGAAAAGGGGCTGTGTTCTTTCGATTTCAGATTGAAAGAGCGAATTTTATGTGTAGAGGCGCCATGGGTTTCTTCTAAAAAGGTCTGGCTTTTCTGAAAAAAATACTGGTGAAACACAGCCATAGAGCTGAGCCAAGGTCAGAGCCAGAGTTGGAATCAGAGATCAGGGCAGGGATAAGGAACACACCAGCAGGGCAGGAACCAGTGACAAGTCAGCTAAGCAGTGCTCAGGAGTCAGGCATGAAGGCATGATCCAATGTCACAGCCAGCTACTTACCCAGGTGCTCAGGCAACCTCCTGTTCCTCTGTGTATCTTAAATAATGCAGCTGCATTCAATCGGTGGGTCTCAACGTTCCTTCAGACAGGACTCCAATCAGCTGGAGCTAAGCTTCCATTAGGCACTCACTCAGCCCACATGCTGCTGGATGACAGTTGGGGTACCCTTGTCACCTAGAAATACACAGACCTGAGTTCACAGCCCACTGATCCTTGTACCCACCACATCTTTGGTGTGCATAAAAGTACTTCTGAAGAGACCATCCTAGTCTTAAAAGAGGCCAGATTACACCAAATGGTAAGTATTCTGGAGATTCTTCCTGGTATCGAGACTAACAAACTTTAAACCCCTGTTAAGTCTTTACTTCCGCCTTATATTATGTCATGTCATACCGTCCATCAATTCATACATTTTCAAGGCCAAGGTATAAACGTATGCAGCACAGTGCAACTTCACATAAGCCTGTTTGGTAGGCAAAGCTGACTCCCTCCTTAATAAAGCATTTTTGTTGGGAAAGAAATAAGTGAACAATTTTCTCACTACTATTCTCTACACATGCAGGCTCCTGATGTACATGGAACATATCACAATCTAAAAACTGCATTCTATGCTAACTCCTTATTAAAATGTGAACAATATATCATTACAATGGGAGACCACAGTGAAATTGATGCCTGTGAGAACAAGTTGTTTATAAATGGGTTACTTTGTTTGTCAAGAGTACTCCATACTCTGTTCTTGGTAAAATTTCACCCCATGGCCATGTCTACCATGCCAAAAACTTGAGCAGATGGGAATAAGGGGACTTAGAAGTAGCTGGGGTCCTTTCGAAAAGGAGCCCTGTCTGGAAGTGCCGCAGCCGCCTGCATGCTAATGAGGCGCTGAATATGTATTTCAGCACTTCAGTAGTAAACTTCGAAATGCCCATTTGCATGGCCATTTCAAAGTTTTTGGCTAGTGTAGAAGTAGCCCATATGTTCTTTGGGGTATCTTGAAAACATCTTGTAAATTTAAAATTTTAGCTTTGTAGTGTGTTTCATAGTCTTACTTGAAGACAAGGAGATTGTGTGGAAAAGCATGCAAGCGATCCGCAAGAGGTAGCCTGCAGCAGGGTAGGTTGAGTTATGCCTCTCAGCCTTAGGGAGCAGTCTACTTCTTCTCTTTGGCTGCATCTGCACTACAGTTCTGTTTCGAAAGAATGTCTTTCATAAGAGAACATCGAAAGATGCTCTTTCGAAACGGAGCATCCACACACACCAGTGGGGACCAAAGGTTCGATCAGTTCTTTCAAAAGGCCCCCAGAACAATTTCGAAAAAGAGCGTCCACACGTACCAGGGTGCTCTTTTGAAAGAGCAGGGAGAGGAAGTGGCACAGGCACGGTCGCATGGCGGATGAGCCCTTACAGGGCCACCGCCCACCGTCCCCTTAAAGGTCCCCCCCCATACCTCAGGGTGGCTGAACTGCACCCAGAACACCATGGAGCGGGCGTTTGGCTGCCTCAAGGGGAGTTTTAGATGCCTGTACACCAGGCTGGAGGTGGGCCTCCCCAACGTCCCGGTGGTGGTTGGGGCCTGCTGCACCCTCCACAACCTGGTGGAGGCGAAACGTGAGCCCTATATGCAGAGGTGGGCCGCCAAGGCAGGGCGCGGGTATTAACAGCCCCCTGCTTCCCTGTGCCACCAGGCCCACCAGGACTGGGTGCGTTTAAGGGAGGCCCTGCGCCAGGCTTTTGAGTGGGAAGCAATGGTAACGCCCCCCTGCACACTGCCCCCGACTTGTACCCTGCACACACACTGCCCCCCCGAACCCTGCACACACACCCACCAGCACCCTGCACACACATGCACACCCACCAGCACCCATGCACGGGGGGACACAGGGTAAAACATACAAATAAACTGTTTATAAGTAAAAACTGCACCCCTCATTATTCAGGGGAAACTATATACACGTGTGGGGGGAACTATTTACATGGGGTGGGAAGTGAATGGGGAGAACTATTTACGTGGGAGCAGGGAGGGTGGCCAGAGGGCCAGGGTGGGAGGTCTTACCCCTCTATGGGGCTCGATGGCTGGGAGTCCCATCACCCATGCCCACTCCTTTCTCCCTGGATCTGGGGTCCCCGCCAGGGCTGGGCTGGGGCCAGTGGCACAGGGAGGTAGGGGTGTAGCTTGGGCATGGTCCCCATGCCTGTGCCAGGCTTGGCATGGGGGGGGGCTCAGGCTCTGCCTCCACCTGGCCAGCCCTGGCCAGCAGGCTGTGGGCCAGGCAAATGAGGCTGTCTGGCTGCGTCTACACGTGCACGCTACTTCGAAGTAGCGGCACCAACTTCGAAATAGCGCCCGTCACGTCTACACGCGTCGGGCGCTATTTCGAAGTTAACTTCGACGTTAGGCGGCGAGACGTCGAAGCCGCTAACCTCATGAGGAGATAGGAATAGCGCCCTACTTCGACGTTCAACGTCGAAGTAGGGACAGTGTAGACGATCCGCGTCCCGCAACGTCGAAATTGCCGGGTCCTCCATGGCGGCCATCAGCTGGGGGGTTGAGAGATGCTCTCTCTCCAGCCCCTGCGGGGCTCTATGGTCACTGTGGGCAGCAGCCCTTAGCCCAGGGCTTCTGGCTGCTTCTGCGGCAGCTGGGGATCTATGCTGCAGGCACAGGGTCTGCAACCAGTTGTCAGCTCTGTGGATCTTGTGTTGTTTAGTGCAACTGTGTCTGGGAGGGGCCCTTTAAGGGAGCGGCTTGCTGTTGAGTCTGCCCTGTGACCCTGTCTGCAGCTGTGCCTGACATCCCTATTTCGATGTGTGCTACTTTGACGTGTAGACGTTCCCTCGCTGCGCCTATTTCGATGTTGGGCTGAGCAACGTCGAAGTTGAACATCGACGTTGCCGGCCCTGGAGGACGTGTAGACGTTATTCATCGAAATAGCCTATTTCGATGTTGGCTGCACGTGTAGACGTAGCCTCTGTGGGGAGGGAGCAGGGCCTCCACGTCACCCTCCTCGGGGTTGAGCGTTGTGAAGGGGGCAGGGGGCGGTGGGATAGGGGCACGGAGGAGAACTGCTGAGCTGGGGGAAGGCACGGGTGAGGGGAGCATGAGGGACGGTGGGAGGGCAATGGGGGGTGTGGGTGCAGGAGTGACCTGCAATGGAGCAGTGGCAGGGGCCAGGTGGCCAACCACAGCCTGGGTGCGGGCGTCCAAGTTGGACCACACCCAGTCCCATGCCTGCGGCTCCATGGCAAGTCACTCCTGCATGACTCCCGTCAGCTCCCTGAGGGTGGCCGAATGGGTCGTGTCCCCTGCCTCCTCCTCCCCGGCCTGGTGGTGCCAGCGGAGAGACTGACGGCGGCACCGCACTGTCCCAGACCAAGGTCTGGGCCGCTCCCCCTCACCCTCAGTGATGGGGCTCCCCAGGCCCATCATGTGTCTGGTCTAGCTGCTGGCTGCTGGAGCTGTGGAGACAAATGGGGAGAAGGATGGGCCATTAGTCCCAGTGAGCGACCCCCTGAACCCACCCCCCCATCTCAACCACCCGATCCCGGCGGTCCTGCAGGAACAGCATCCAGGGTTCCCAGTCTGGGTTGCAGGAACACTGCTTCTCTTCTGGCTCACTCAGTCCCTCCTCAGCCCAGCGGCCTGTGGTACTGTCTGGCCCACGTGGTGCTGGGTGCCACATATCAGCCCTGTAAGGCCAGGGTGGCAGGGCCTTCTGACCTGCCTGTGCCATAGGGCTGATGTCTCTGTGGGTGGGCTGTGGCCACCCCTGGCGGAACTGCGTGCTCCCTCCCCCAACCCTGCAGCCACCAGTGTGCACGGTACTTACCTGTGGGTCCCTCCAGGAACTCAGGTGAGGCGCAGTTGCAGAGGGCTGGGTTGGAGGGGTCCAAGGGTCATCAATGACGAGGGCCCCCTTGCTCGAGCCCTTGTCATCACTTGTGTCCTAGATCTTTTGGGGGTGCCTGCAGGTGGCCGGTGGTCCGGGCTGGTCCTCCCCCTCGGTCCCCATCCCCGTCTCCTACAACTCGGTCAGGGGGTCGGTGGTGTCCAGCTACACGGCTGGGGGTCCTTCCTCCTTGGGCCCAAGGAGGTGGTCCAGTTCTCAATACTAGGGGCAGCTGGTGGGCACTACCCCGACTGCCCAGCCGTGTCCTGAGCCCAGCAGTATACCTGCTGGAGCTCCTCGACCTTGTACCTCACCTGGTCCGGGGTCCATGTGGGGTGACCCCGGCCGGTGAGGCCCTTGGCCAGGAGCTCAGAAGCAGGCTCGTTTCTGTGCAGGACCCCCATCTGCTGCAGGACCTCCTTGTCTTCCCACAGGGCGAGGAGGTCCTGCAGCTCAGCCTCTGTCCAGGAGGGGGCCCGACGCTTGGGGGGTTGGCTCCCTTCCTGGGGGGACTCGCCCTGGTCCCTGGATAGCCCCTGGGGTGGGCAGGAGTCCTGGCTGCTGGCCATGGTGCTGGAGGTGCTGTGGCTTCCCCCAGGGCGTCACGGTTGGGGGCTGTGCAGGCAGCAGCGCAGGCTCCCTGTTGCCTGCACGCTCTCATCTTCCTGCCTGAAGGCTTCTTATAACTTGCAAGTCTGCCATTATGTGTGAACAAACCACAATTCTGTATGTTCAATGACACCACCATAGCAGCTGCAGAAAGCAGCTCAAGCAGGTAGGGAGGGGACTAACATGGGGTCCATTCAGGGTCATCCCTCTCCCTCAGAGCTCTCTGACCCAGAACTATGGAGCCAGTGACACCAGGAGAAATGCCATGCCTTCTCCTTCCTCCAGCCTTCGCAAAAGAAACTGGAGGGAGGAGCCAGCCACATAATGAAGTCAGCAGAGCAGCTGCCTGGCAATCTGTCCCAACCCCCTCGCACTACCACCCTCCCAGTCCGCTATCCCCTCCCTTCCATTGTCTTCCTTCTAGCTAGTCCCTTGTAACATAAACCCAATGAACCACTGAAAGGATTTAAATAACAATACAACGGCAAAAAATGCAGACCTAGCATGACACTTGTTGGCCATTGCATTGTTGTCTCAGCTAGCGGGTTATCTCCTGTTCCCCTACACTATATTTGTTTTGCCTATTTAGACTGTAAGCTCTTGGAGCTGGGATAGTCTTCCAGTATGTGTTTGTACAGTGCTTAGAACAGTGAGATTCCTTTCTTTATTTACCCCTAGACCCAAATGTAATAGAGTAGTCCCTAGAGTTATGTGAAGGTTACATACCCATGCACCCTCGCATAATTCTAATTTTGCATAAGTTGGTGGGTGGCTTTTTCTCCCGGCAGAATGCACGCACTGCAGCCAGGGAGCAGCCGGAGCACCAGGAGCTCCTTTTGGAAGGCAAGTCCTGGGGATGGGGGGCAGTTGGGGAGAGTTAAGCCTGGCAGTGGTTTGGGACCAGGGTGGGGGGCAAGGGGATTAAGCCTGGGGTGGGTTAGGGCTGCAGGAAGGATGCGGGGGTGGAGTTGAGCTGGGGCCATGTGGCCCTGCGTGAGTTGAACCAGAGCCATGCAAGGGAGTGGTGAGAGCCAGAGCTGGGCATGGGGGTGGAAGGGGTGAGTCAGATTCATGCACAGGGGTGGTGAACCAGAACCGCGTGGCGGGGCAGTGAGCCAGGCCGTGGGGGGGTTGAACTGGGGCTGCATGGGACCAGGGAAGTTGAGCCAGGGCTGGGAAGAGCAAGGTTTTGAGTTGTGCTTAACTGGTGTTAATGTGAGTTAAGAGCAACTCGAATGGCACATTTGAGGGATTACTGTATGCCTGATTATTAACAACAAAACACACAACGTTCTCAGAACAGTTGAATATTCAGCAGAATTGGAAATGCAATATGAGGTAAATATAAATGGAGAGTGCCCGTGATCGTGGCAATTACTGTGAAATTAGCATTCCATGCTTGATTCATGGTAACCACACGTGCACAAACCTGCCTATGATAATAGTAGCCCTAGTATTACATGACCACAGAGGTAAAGGAATCCCATTAAAGCGTCATTTCATTTTCTGCCCCTCCACCTTCACATCATCTTCAACACATTGCCAACAATACTGTGAAGATGAGGACTGGGATCAGCAATAACTTTCATTTGCACATGAAAGTGACCAGCTTGTTCCTTTCTTGGACCATGAGTCTTAATTTTTGCATTTCAATTTTTGTCTATGTTTTTGTATTTTAAGAAAGAGCACATTATTACAAAAGTCTCAACGGTGTGCCCCGGCTCACAATCCCAGTTCCAACAATCTCCCCAGATTTGAGAAAGTTCAGATCTGGATCTTGAGCAGGCAGTAGAATTTGGAATTTAACACATCATAGCAATATAATACCGGACTGTTTTGCAGATAGACCAAACAAATAATTTGTACTTGCAAATCAATTAATATTAAGCCCTGAATTTTCAAAGCCTTGTATGAAGATTCATTTGAAGTTTTACTGGTCTCCTTGTACTTTTGTAAATTTACCCTACAGCTAATCAAGATAGATACCATGTTGAACAATGTTTAATTATGTCTCTCTGTGTCATATATATATATAATTTTTTGTTATGCATTTGAAGTCCCACAACATGAAAAAATATATTAAATTCAGAACTGTTTAAATAGGCATATTGGGACCTGCACATCACTGTGAAGAAACATCTGTCTTTATTTGAGATCTCACCAGCGTGCCTTGGCTTTACTTGTTTAATGTTGCTTGGGATTTTGCAGTCAGAAGCCCTCTGGCTAATTAAACCAGTCATGTACACCCTAAGGGAAATGAGACTGAAGTGTCATATCTGATACCAATCGGTGCCAACTAGAAGAACTTGATATTTATGAATCTCCATAATTAAAGACTAGCTAATGAAATTGAATCAGTCTGTTGGAAATCTCACACTTTTAAAAAATATCTGGCTTTCTAATACAATTGTGACTCCAGACTGTAGGAAGAATTACTTTGTAACTCCTAAGTGCATTTTGTAAGGGTTCAGCAGAATTTTAGTTCATTGATTTTCATGGCAGACTGGCAACTAAGTCCCATGAAACACTTACAGAATTCGCTCTTTAATGTGTATCTAACCTGGTTCATACCTAGCTTTTCACCTGGTGCTTTTTTATGCCTTGATCCTGCAGGAATTTTTTTAAAAGTATATAACTTGACCTCTTTCAGGTCTATAGGATTATTCATATAAATAATGTTATGTGGGGTGTCTGGGGTGTCCAAGGAGGGGTAGCACCTCTGGTGTGGGGACTTGTCATGTCTCTTCAGGGCAGTTCGTGCACCTTTGGTCCCCACCTGGTACCCAGCTCTCACCTGTGGCTCCAAGAAGCTGTTGCGTGCAGTGGCTGCACCCCAATAAACTGCTTCAACAGGTGGGCTAAACCAGGTGAGGGTAACCAGCAAGTCTGAAACCTGCGGTGAGATGGGGAATTGCCTATCCCAGCATGCAAAGTCATCCCCGGTGGACTGGGTGGATGAGATCAACAGCAAGATCCAACAATCAGGAAGGCGGTTCTGCAACGCTCTGTGGAGAGCAAAGGGCATGACAAGGCACCAGAGACGGCCTGGCCGTCCACTGCAGCCTAGGAAGTCCCAGTCTTGACGACTTTTCGTACCACTGGAACCAGGCTTCTGAGGTCGAGAGAGTGGAACTGCCCCTGTGCAACGACTTTTCCACTTTAAACATTCTCCTGCACAGGTTCTTTGCACATTCTCATCACTTCTGTCTACCTCAGAGTCCTACGGCAATGGCAGAGGGGCAAAGCGACAGGTGGAGGTGACCACTGGGAGTTGTAGCTCCAAACCTGCACATAGGTGGCCTGTGGACTTTGGTCACTCGATTCTGACCCTGGGATGACAGAGGAGTTTAGCAGCATCCCAGGTGACAGAGCAGACCTTTTTATGAACAGCACTGCTCACCCTCAAAATGAGGGAGGGGACTAGAAGAAGTGTCCCAAAAATTGCTTGTCCCAACCAAAATGGCCAGCATGCCACACGTGGCAGTTTTACCCTCACAGTGGTCGAAAAACAGTGAAAAGAAAGATGATATTTGCAGCATGGAACGTTCGCACCCTCTTGGACAGGGAGAATGCTATGAGGCCTGAGAGAAGAATGGCCCTCATAGCAAGAGAACTGGCATGTTACAACATTGACATAGTAGCCCTGAGTGAGACCAGACTGGCAGAGGAAGGATCCATCTGCGAACCAACAGGAAGTTACACCTTCTTCTGGAAAGGCAGGCCAGAAAATGAAGACAGAATCCACAGAGTGGGACTTGCCATCAAGACGTCACTTCTGCACCAGCTTCCTGACCTACCAACTTGCATCAGTGAGTGTCTGATCAAGCTCTGCTTCCCCCTCAACACCTCTCACCACATTACAGTCATCAGCGCTTACACTTACGCTTACGCTTAGGCTTAAGCTTCTCCTGTTGGGTGACTACAACACCAGGGTCGGCAAGGACTGTAGGACCTGGAAAGGGGTGCTGGGGCATCATGGTGTCAGTAACATGCATGCCAATGGCCACCTTCTGCTGAGCTTGTGTGCAGAAAATGACCTGACGATTACCAACACTCTCTTCAGGCAAGCCGATAAATACAAAACCACATGGATGCACCCGAGTTCAAAACAGTGGCACCTGATTGACTAAGTCATCAGTCGCAGGTGGGACATTCAAGATGTTAAGATCACCAGGGCCATACAGGAGGCTGAGTGCTGGACTGATTATAGTCTCGTTAGATCATTCCTCATGCTGCACATCACACCACTGCACCACAAGAAGCTCAAGGGTGTCAGATCCTCCTTCAACATTGGGAAGCTGCAACATACTGGTCATCATGAGAAGTCACAGCCTGCCTTGATGAAGTGCTGATGTCCCATGGACATCTGGCTGGAGACCCAGTACAAAAGTGGGACCAGTTCAAAACCCTGGTGATGGAATCAGCCAAGTCAACACTAGAGCCGTGTCTACACGTGCATGCTACTTCGAAGTAGCGGCACTAACTTCGAAATAGCGCCCGTCACAGCTACACGTGTTGGGCGCTATTCCGATGTTAACATCGACGTTAGGCAGCGAGACGTTGAAGCTGCTAACTCCATGAGGGGATGGGAATAGCGCCCTACTTCGAAGTTGAACGTTGAAGTAGGGCACCTGTAGACGATCCGCGTCCTGCAACATCGAAATAGCGGGGTCCACCATGGTGGCCATCAGATGAGGGGTTGAGAGACGTTCTCTCTCCAGCCCCTGCGGGGCTCTATGGTCACCGTGTGCAGCAGCCCTTAGCCCAGGGCTTCTGGCTGCTGCTGCGGCAGCTGGGGATCCATGCTGCATGCACAGGGTCTGCAACCAGTTGTCGGCTCTGTGGATCTTGTGTTGTTTAGTGCAACTGTGTCTGGGAGGGGCCCTTTAAGGGAGCGGCTTGCTGTTGAGTCCGCCCTGTGACCCTGTCTGCAGCTGTGCCTGGCACCCTTATTTCAATGTGTGCTACTTTGGCGTGTAGACATTCCCTCGCTGCGCCTATTTCGATGTGGTGCTGCCCAACGTCGATGTTGAACATCGACGTTGCCAGCCCTGGAGGACGTGTAGACGTTATTCATCGAAATAGCCTATTTCGATGTCGCCACATCGAAATAGGCTACTTCGATGTAAGCTTCACGTGTAGACATAGCCTAGGACTGAAAAAGAGGGTTCACCAAGACTAGTTTGATGAAAATGACGAAGCCACCATGAAGTTCTTAGAAGAAAAACAGAATGCATTTCTGCTATGGCAAAATGATCAGTCCTCAATCTCCAAACATGACCATTTCAAACACCTTCAGAGCCAGGTGCAAACGGCACTTCGCAAAATGCAAGATGAGTGGTGGGAGAGTAAAGTTGATGAAGTCCAATACTACACTGACACCAAGAACTCCAAGAACCAAGAACTCCAAGATGTTTTTCAGTGCTATCAGAGCTATATATGGACCTTCAAAGCCAAGTACTACACCTGTCCTGTCTGATGGCATGACTTTTCTGAGGGAGAAGAACAGAATCAACAATAGGTGTAGAGAGCACTTCAGCAACCTTCTCAACAGACCCTCCATTGTCCGCCCTGTGGCTCTACACCAGATCCTTCAGAAACCCAAAATAGACAGTCTTGACGTGGCCCCTACAATGAGTGAGGTCAAAAAGGCAATCAGCCAGACCAGCTCTGGCAAAGTCCCTGGGATGCTGAAATTTTCAAAACGGCAGGGCCAGTGTCACTTGAAGCCTTTCACAACATCTTGATCAGCACCTGGGAAGAAGACGACTTGCCCAAAGACTTTAAGGATGCCACAGTCAGCTTGCTCTTCAAGAACAAGGGCAACAAAGCTGACTGTGGAAATTACCGGGGCATCTCCCTTCTCTGTACTGCTGGGAAGATCTTGGCTCGAGTCATCCTCAACCGTCTGATCACCAGCATCTCAGAGGCACAGTTTGGTTTTCGCCCAGGCCCCCGCACCATTGACATGATCTTTGCTGTTTGTCAGGTCCAGGAAAAGTGCATAGAGCAGAACTTGGATCTGTACGCTGTCTTTATAGACCTGACCAAGGCATTTGACACCGTCAACAGAGAAGCCCTGTGGATTACCCTGTCAAAACTTGGCTGCCCGAGAAGATTCATTAACCTCATACACACATTCGATGACAGGACAGAGTTATGAACCTGGAAGTCCTGGACAGAGCAGGAACCACAAGCATCGAAGCCATGACTCTGAAAGCCCAGCTTCGCTGGACAGGGTATGTCATACGAATGGAAGAGTCAAGAATCCCTAAGCAACTCCTCTATGGTGAACTCTCCCAGGGCAAAAGGAATCAAGGTAGGCCTCACAAGAGGTATAAAGACTACATGAAGGCCAACATTGCTCATGCTGATTTAAAACCAGATCAGCTAGAGCAGCATGCAAAAGACTGAACAGGCCGATGTGCTCTCGTACGACATGAGTATGACAACTTTGAAGAGCAGTGACGCATACACCTCATTGAGGCTCATGAGAGGAAAAAAGCAACAACAGCAGCCACACCAGCAGAGCCAGGACAATTCCCTTGCCCCCACTGTGAATGCCCATGCCGTTCAAAGCTTGGCCTCCTCAGTCCCATGCGAGTCCACAACCGATGAGCCTGTACAAGCTCAAGACATCATCACTGGACATGACGGACTACCTACATACAATGTTATGTGCATGCTTAAGTATTTGCTGGGTCAAAGGGATCAACATTGCATTCATTTTCTACAATATCCAGTTGAAGTGGCCTTCCTAAAAGGTAGATAACCTTTTAAATATTCATATAAGAACTACTAGTCTCAGAGGGGTGGCCATGTTAGTCTGTAGCTTCACAAAGAACAAGAAGTCCTGTCTCGTCTTGGAGGTCACTTGATAATGAGTAGGACATCTTCATGTCACCCTTCTATTTGTGAGTACACAGAGGAAGATGCCTTTGTGTGAGTTCTTTTATCATCAGGGGACTGTTGCACTGCAGCCACCACTCAGTTCTTGATGAACAGAAAACTCAGGTCCAATGGCCTGGAATCCACAACAACTGGGAGTCTCCTGTCCACTGCAGCCTTCATCCGCCTTCACAGCGATTGTAGCATTACCCTTGCTATTCTCCACCTGTTCTGCCTTTGAGGACTTTTAGGATTGTTCTTTGTCTGGACTCTCCCCTTTGATCTTGCCACCATGGGTGACCATGCTGGAAGTACGAGACTCCCTGCGGCATCGCTCTCAGATTCATTGGCACGCATAAGCCCGCTCACCATGACAAGGTGATGATACGGAGTCCTGTAGTACCTTAGAGACCAACAAATGTATTAGGTCATGAGCTTTTGTGGGTAAGACCCACTTCTCGATATGAAAAATGGAGTAGAAAAATAGAATCCAGGATTTATATAGCAAGGAGGAGAGAGAGGGTAATAAAGGTTACCTGTCACTAGTAGGACCAATTGCTGAAGCAAATTAAGTAGGATGTGTCCCATTCCTGTGAATATCAAAAGTAGGGAAATTGCTTTACAAGAACTCAGCTATCAGTTATTCTATAAGTAAGTGCAAAAGATACGTTGTTAACAACACCATACAGACGTAGAATCAAAGGAATAAGAAATTCATTCGTGGTATTAGTGTGAGTCTCACAACATGTGATGTTTTAGTCAAAACTCCCACTCTGGAAGTGAAGTGATGTTCTGAGATTCTTAGCTTTTGTTTTTAAGAAAAGTATACTTCTACCCCTCATTGTGGCAGGAAAGTGTTTGAAAATATCACCAAAGTGCCACCTGTATGACTCAAAACCCAGAAGGTAAATTAAAAGACCCTCAAATTTATGCAAACAGGCACATCCAGCTCCAAACACTAAAGGCAATTCAATAATTTTGACATGTTTTCATTTGGAAGAAAGATTATATCCATGCCATTTTTAGGTTATCCCCAGCAGTTTCATCAAACTCTGTTCCAGAAATTTTAAGCTCCTATGCCATCACAAGAGCATACCGCTATAGCATGTCACACTGCGGTGTCTTAAAGCCAGATTTTTAAAATTACATGAGTGTATTTACATATGAAAAAAGCATTTTCATTTGCTCACCTAAATGGCCCTGACAGTTATCAGGATTATCTGCACAATGACAGCAATTGCAAGTACAAATGAACTAGCTGGTTATTTACATAGCCAATTACCATGACTGTACAACACACATGTGGTAAATACTTGCACAAATCAATCCTGTTTCTACAAATTTAGACATTGGTTTGTTACTAAAGTATGTTAACATCAGGTCTTGCCTATATACTACCTTTCAGACATCACACTGATGGGCAGCAAATAAAGGTAACAGCTGTTGTCCAGAATGTGAAGTATTTAACCCAGTTTATACTCAATTTTTACTTTTTCTACATAAAAAGAGATTAAAAATAGAAGAAAGCTTGATAAAGATTGCAGTATTTGGCCTAATAATTAAAAGTAACAGTAAAAGGGCCTGAAAGCAAAAATGAGACCATAGTGCTATGGTGGCGATATGATCTGACAAGGAAATTCACTATGTGATGGAGAAAGGGGCTGTAAGACACCAAATTACAACTACCATAAGGCAGTATAACAGCTTTTACAAATTGAAAAGTTTCAGATTTTGATTTTTCCCCAAAAAAGTCTTCATTTTCCACTGAAAAATAAGCATTTTCCAGCCACCTCTAGACCTTTAGTTTTGGAATTCACATCCTTCCTTGGTTCAAAATGACACAAGTCTGATAGCCTTCCATTTATGCTATACACCCCATCTGTTTCAACAGGCATTTAGGAAGATAAAGTCATTGTGGTATGGGACTGGTATTTTTTATTTTTGTTTTTTTTTGTTGCAGGAGTTCCTGATTTGCCGTATTCATCCTGATTGGTAATTTTTATGTGAGAAACCTGGTGATGCTTTTGCTTTGTAATTTATTTTACTATTGTGTTTTAATTTATAGAAGGATGCCTAGTACACCAGATAGGAACTTTTTATGTTGTATTTAAATCCACAATAAATAAACTCAAGAAAATTATGTCACCACTAAGCTGAGCCCAGAATATTTAAAGGCTCCTTCTTAAATCATTCTTCTGAAATTCACACTTTCACAACAATTTGCTCTAACATATACCTGTGCAAATAACTACAAACACTTTATGGAATGTGTTATATGAATGTGACTCAGTAAAAGTAGGACAAAAGGCAAAGAATTTGCTGTCATGTGAAATGAGGAAACTTCAATAAAGGAAGCCAAGAACAATCTAAGGAATTATTTTGATTGTTTCCTTTATTCTGATAATGCCACAGTAATGGGTGAAAGATTCTGAACCATTCATGATTAAAAGAAGAATTTTTATTACCAGTAATGAGAACAGATTGACATAGAAACTTATATCCAAAGATGTTCAGGTGCTTGACAAATATTACACACTGGTTACAATGGAATAGTAAGCAGTAAGGTCTGAGATGGAAATGAGCAACTGCTAAGAACTGCAAAGCAGCACGACACTACAGTTCAGGACAATAAGCAAGTAACACCTAAGCCATCCTTGCAGATTCCTGTGGGAAAGTAGGTGATGGTAGGGTAACACAGAATGATCCCTTTGGCCGGTGGATGCTTGCAGTCTTTCTCGGTGACCAGCAATGAAACACCTTTCTTTTCACCTTGTGCATTTAATATGCAAAATTTCTCCAAACCATCATTTTGAATCTCCGTCTTTGACATACGTTCAGCAAATAGAAAAAAATTAAAATGTAATGAGGAAAGTTCCCAACTGCTTTGAGAAGATTCCACATATGTGCTAATTAGTGATTCTGTCTGAAAATATTCCCTGAAAGCTGTACTGGTAGTGCAGCCTCGGATAAATAATGCAAATGCCCCATGGCACTGTCACAAACACCACCATCAGTGCTGTTTGTGATTTCAGTGAAACTCTCCAAGTTCTGTACCTAAGACTAAAATATTAATGAAATAAAATTGTAGTAAACAAACCTCTATTCTCCCCCCATACCATCACACACATCCTTTTTTTGGCACAGGCTCAGCAGCGTTTCACAGAGCTCGGAGTAGATTTGAAAATATTTCCTTCTATCATGAAATTATCCCTTTGTCCATCTTCTTATTTTCATGCATTATCTTTGGCTACATCTATGCTGAGGACAGTCCCAGATTCTCCCACCACTGTCCTAGCACACACTCAGCTCCATTAGTGTTAGCAATGGCAGACACACAATTATTGGGTAAAAAAAAAAATAGCTGCACCCACTGCAGAGTCTAACTCTGCTCAGAAGAACGAGTTCTGGCCAATGGCACGGCAAAAATTACCTGACTTGTTACCAGATTGCATTAGCAAGTGAACTGCCTGCTGCTAGGAAGAGGTGAGAGGGTTCCAAAAATCCTTATTGTAAACAGAGGATAAAATGTTCAAAACTAACTTAGGAACCTAAAAACAATTTTGCAAAGCAACTTAAGACACTTAGGAACGTGTACCATTAATTTCCAATGAGACATCAGTTCCCAATGGTGGGGTTTTCTAAAGCACTTAAGCATGGTTGAGCCTGAGTTCCTCCTATTTTTGGTCTGTGGCACATAATTGTCTAGTCTCCAGTACTCTGGTCCTATTTCAGTCATTGCTTTTAGCATGCAGGTGCTGGGTAGAGCTGGGGATCTGTGAGGCTATGTCCGCACTGCAGAGCTATTTTGGTATCCTGAGGTATCCCAAAATAGCTACTCTGTATCTATGAAATGTACTTGTTATTCTGAAATATTTTTCAAAGTAACAGGCACTATATTCCAGTAGTCCTCTACACTTCATTGCAGGAGGAGTAAGGGATGCCTCGAAACAGCAGTATTTTGACATTTGGCACCAAAATGCCAAAATAGCCTTTTTTTGTGTTAAATTCAAAATAGGATAAGCAATTTGCTTTAAACTCTGTGACTAGGCTAAGCACTTAATTGCCCTTGATTTCAAAGTCTGCAGTGTTGTTGCTCTGTTGGTCTTGGTATATTTGAGAAGAAGGTAGTGAGGTTGTATTATTGATTTCACTTTGAGTAAGTAACAGAGAGGCAGCCATGATAGTCGTTATCCACAACAACCATGAGAAGTCCTGTGGCACCTTATAGACTGACAGATATTTTTTGCCCATGAAAGCTTATGTTCAAAAATATCTCGTAGTGGTTAGGCTGTAAGTGGGAGTAAGGCACTTTACCTGCTTAGGTACTTTTAAATCTAGAGTGACACTACAGACTTCACTCTGACCCTCAGATTTTGTCTTGTCATAGGGAAGGTGCAAGGCAGTGAGCAGAGAGCTCTTGTGCAAATCACAAGGCAGAAGTGGCTGTGTGTATTTGCATGTGTATTTCTGAATTCATTCAGCCTAGCTTTCGTGTCCATCCAGCCACATCTTATTGATCACTATAGAGTCTGTTCTGGTATGGCTATGGTCTGAAGAAGGGGGTCTCTCCCACGAAAGATCACCACCTAATAAATTATTGTGTTAGTCTTTAAAGTGCTACATGAGTGCTTTTTTTGTTTTGACAGTATATAGACTAGCACAGCTTTCTCTCTGTTACTTATAGACCACGTCGTACTCTTTTAAGCGCATATAGGTTAATCAAATTCTTTTAGTTGACACTGCTTTCTTCAGTAATTCAGACTGCAACATCCATGATTGTGAAGGAGCTATTGGAAGGTGCCCACGACTACCACATATAGCAGCTGTTTGTTTAGCAAAACTTTTGGGATACCTGGAATATGAAATTCCATCTATTAAACCACACTAGTTAATGTTTTCAGACTGTACCCCTTTCAAGAGACTGACTGCCCCCAAGTTTCAACTCCTATAAGAGTTACTTGCTTTTAAAATCAGACATACAAATAACAGTGTCACAACGCACCCCATGCAGGCTGAGCCCAGGGACAGGAATGGTGCAGACCAGCCGGGTGGTGCTGAGAGGCGGGGAATTTGGCTCCACTATGGGGCAGGGCTTTACTTGTCCCACTGCCTGGCAGGGCCATCTTCCCCCCATCCAACGGGACCTCCTCACTCCCCAACACCACCCCACCCCATCTAGCAGGACCTGATCTCCCCTTCTCCCCCATCTGGCAGAGGCCTTTTCCTCTGTCACCCCACATCCAGCAAGGTCCTTTTCTCCCTCCACTTCCAGCAAGCATATATTATCTCCCCGCATCTGGCATGGGCCTTTTCTCCCCCACCCTCTGATGGTGCTTTCTCCCTCCCTTCCCAGCTTCCCAATCCCCACTCTGGTGCTGTGGCCAGAGGCTGGGGCAGGCGGTTGGGTCATGGGGGCTCTTACCATGTCAAATATCTGGCAAGATGGTAAGTCCTAGCCCCAGATGGCCACTATTTTGGTGGTGCAGCTGCCTCCAGTGGCTATTCTGAACTCTCATGTCCCTCCTCTCTCCATCTCCCCCTTTCCATGTTCCGGAAAACATCCCTTTTCCAGGCACTTCCTGTTTTCCTGACAGAGCCAAACCCTTACTGTGCTTTAAATTAGGATAAGAAGAAGATGCATACCAAATCTGGAGGTCCTAGCTTTTACGATTTAGGAAGAGTTCTTGAACAAACAGGCTCACAGGTGCATGGACTAATGGACTCACAGAGAGATGAACTCTAAAATACAGAGAGAGAGAATGGCTGGGAGTAGATCTTTCAGATCCTGATGGTGTCTAGTGAATATTAAGGGAATATTATACAGAACTCCTTCAGAATGAAACCAGCCACCTCTCTAAGCAGTATTAGTATTTGAATAGTTTGGAGGATTTTCCAGCTTTGACAGATGAAATACAGGAAAATCTAAGGAGGCCAGTAGAAGAAGAGGGAATTTCAATATTGCTCAAAAAGACATTTTTTCTATAAATAACTTTCTAGTTTCCTTTTTAAACCCAAAAACTTTAAAGCATATTCCTGGATTGTAAATTTTCAGGAACAGCCTTCCTACATGGCAGGTGATCAGTTAGAAAACCAATAGTATAAAGGACAATTAATTGTATGGAAAATATCCAGATCCATTGTCTTACTGGAGTATAATAAAACAGTACATAACTAATAATAGGGTTCCTTTTAAATATATATTTGGAGATGGGAATAGCATAGTAATACAGACATGACAGGTAATACACAAGTAAAGTACCTTATCGAACCAGGGCCTACACATGTGGGGAATTTAAAAGAGTTGAATGGCTGGGGCTGTGCACATGTTTAAGTACCGAGTTGAACAGGAGCCTAAGCTTCAAGGGACTAATTGTTAAATGCTCTGGGCACCCACAGCTCCCCTTGGCTCATTTAGAATTATAAATGATCAGTCATTTTAAAAATTAGGACTTGTTAAAAGGTTATATCCCAAGTGTATGCTCTTCAAGGCAGGTTCCTTTCTCTTCTCTCTTTTCACTGGGAGTAGCTGACATTTATTGTTAAGAAAAATGGAAGTTCCTCTGCTGCAGGGCAAATCTGTACATGGCTGGTCTTTCTGACTTGCCTAGGGAGGTTGTGGAATCTCCATCTCTGGAGATATTTAAGAACCGGTTAGATAACTGTCTATCAGGGATGGTCTAGACAGTACTTGGTCCTGCCATGAGGGCAGGGGCTGGACTCTATGACCTCTCAAGGTCCCTTCCAGTTCTAGCAGTCTATGACTCAGGAGGATGCTGAGTCTAATTCTACAAGGAAAGTGAAGCAATTACTTTGGATTGTCCTGGAGACTCGTTCACCTGTTAGCATCATGCGTCTGTGTTACTTGCAACAGAGCCACTGGCCCAGCTTCCTGACTCTGAAATTTCTGACAAAGCGGGTCTTTGCCCATGAAAGCTCATGCTCCAAAAAATCTGTTAAGCTGGGTCTACAAGGTACCCAGCTCTTATGTAAATTAAGATGTCATGGGATAAAAGGGAAGGTCCTTTCATGGATTGAGAACTGGTTAAAAGACAGGAAACAGATGGTCGGCATAAACGGTAAATTTTCCAAATGGAGAGGGGTAACTAGTGGTGTCCCCCAAGGGTCAGTCCTAGGACCAATCCTGTTCAATTTATTCATAAATGATCTAGAGAACGGGGTGAGCAGTGAGGTGGCAAAGTTTGCAGATGACACTAAACTGTTCAAGATAGTCAAGACAAAGGCAGACTGTGAAGAACTTCAAAAAGATCTCATCAAATTGAGTGACTGGGCAACAAAATGGCAAATGAAATTTAATGTGGATAAGTGTAAGGTAATGCACATTGGAAAAAATAACCCCAACTATACTTACAATATGACGGGGGCTAATTTAGCTATAACTGATCAGGAAAGAGATCTTGGAGTTATTGTGGATAGTTCCTTGAAAACATCCACGCAGTGCGCAGAGGCAGTCAAAAAGGCAAATAGGATGTTAGGTGTTATTAAAAAAAGGGATAGAAAATAAGACAAGGAGTATCTTACTGCCCCTATATAAATCTATGGTATGCCCACATCTTGAATACTGTTCACAGATGTGGTCTCCTCACCTAAAAAAAAGATATCCTGGCACTGGAAAAGGTTCAGAAAAGGGCAACTAAAATTATTAGGAGCTTGGAACAGGTCCCATATGAGGAGAGGCTAAAAAGATTGGGACTTTTCAGTTAAGAAAAGAGGAGACTGAGGGGGGACATGATAGAGGTATATAAAATTATGACAGGTGTGGAGAGGGTGAATAAGGAGAAGTTACTTACTTGTGCCCATAATACAAGAGCGAGAGGACACCAAATGAAATTAATGGGTAGCAGGTTTAAAACTAATAAAAGTAAGTTCTTCTTCACTCTGCGCATAGTTAACCTGTGGAACTCCTTGCCAGAGGAGACTGTGAAGGCTAGGACTATAACAGAATTTAAGAAAGAGTTAGATAAATTCATGGAGGTTAGGTCCATAAAAGGCTATTAGCCAAGGGTAGGAATGGTGTCTCTGGCCTCTGATTGTCAGAGGCTGGAGATGGATGGCAGGAGACAAATCGTTTGATCATTATCTTTGGTCCACCCCCTCTGGGGCACCTGGCACTGGCCACTGTCAGCAGACAGGCCACTGGGCTGGATAGACCTTTAGTCTGACCTGGTATGGCCGTTCTTATGTTCTTACATTACAAAGTTCTGTCTACAGAAGTCACTGTTGCCAGTTTTGCCAACAGCACCACTGTCTACAGAACATGTCCACACCTAATAGGGGCTCCCTGTGTCGATGCCCTCTGCCAACAGGGCTGCCAGGTGAACTGGAAGCCCTCTCTGTCAACAGAGAGCCCCCCACAGCATCTACACTATTTTTCTGTCTACAGAATCTGTCTACAGAGGTGCTATGCCTCACACTTTTAAGACATAACTCTGCCTGGAAAAAGGCTGTGTTCTGTTGACAGATTCTCGACAGAACACATTTGTAGCATGGACGCTCTCTAGTTTTGTTGGTTGAAGGCCTCTTCTGTAGAAAAAACTTTGTAGTCTACACACAGCTTTAGTCTATAAGGTGCCACAGGACTTCTTGTTGATTTGGCCCAGTTTGTTTTCTGGCACAAAGAAAGCTTCATCTGGAGCAGTAGTCTGTGCTGTTTTTGCTGGTGTTTTGCATATTCATCAGCCAAGAAGAACAGTGGACTTCTGGGAGATCACTGCTGGCCTGGGAAAAGTGGTTTTGAATAGATTTTGTATTTTTAGAGAAGTATTATAGGCTTTGTTTGAATATTTCTGCACAGACTCACTGTTCTTGCTGAGTATGTGATTTTTGGACTGCGTTTTGATGCTCTACCTAATAACCATTAAAAGTGTCTGTGCAATGTTTCTCTGTACAGATTTTTTAATTATCTCTGCACGCCAAGTTACCGCTCTGAAGTGTAATCACTACTGCAGGCCTTGCTGTGAAGTAGGCACTTTGTATATTAATTCAAAATTCATACAAAGAATATCCTATTATCAGTAGATAGATGATTTGTCTTGTGCTGACCAGAGCAGTCCCAAAAATATTCCACTGATGTGCAGCATATAATTTTTGAGGTTATTCCCTTGGTAATTGATTCCAACTACTTTGTTAGCAGCCAAGTATTAAAGTTTTACCCCATAAGACTTTCCTTCTTGTACAAAGGTCAGCTCATCCAGCGAACAGAATTGATCTGTACTGTTGGTACCTTGCATCAGTGGTTTCAAATACTCCAGGGTCAGACCATAAATACATTTTCAAATAGGACTTAAACAGTGGCATCTCCCTCCTCTATTCAAACAATAACAATTTCTGCTTAGCAAGCAGAGCACAAAGCTGCTCTTTGCTATTAAAATACAAACTAGATTGGTGTAATGTATTGTAAATCATTCATACTTCATTTAGGGTTCCACTAGTGACAATCTAAAATACTTGCATATGTTGCCTTACTGACTGTTGCATTGTAATTTTTAATTGAAAGGGAAAGCTTAAGCACCATGTAAAATCCTGATTCTTTCTTTCGTGTAGTACATTTTATATGCCCTTCTCCTTTCAGACCTTTAAACAACCACTGTTTTTAAACTGTCCAGTACAGCCTCCATCTGCCCCGGGATATAAGAATCCCTATTTTTGCTTTCTGTTACTAGGACACACTGCAAAAAGTATAATTTTCCTTTTCTAACATTTAAATCCATGTAATTAACCTGACTCCAAATACAGCAACCTGTCCCAGTCTCCCTGTGAAACAATAATTAAACAAGTAATAGATTTAGCATTGTCTGGTAAACAATTGTATCACCCATAGACAGGGACTATTTTGAAAGAATTTTGGGAATTCATTAATATGAAGAAAAAATGGAAGTGGTTTGAAAACAGATATCTGGGGTATCTCTTTACTGATACCCAGGAGAGAAGATACTATAGCATAGATTGTAGTAGACTGACATCTGTCAGGCAGGTTATAATTCCTCTCTCTTAATGTTTCTTCCCAAGTTTATGCATAGGAAGCCTGTGATCCACCAAGTCAAAAGGTCGTAGTGAAATCAATAAAAATTGCCCCTATGAGGTCACACCAAGCAGATCATTTTCCACTTTTAACAAGGCAGTGCTCATTAAATACCTTATTTGAAAGGCAGACTGATAAGGCTCATCAGGCCCTGGTGCATTACATAATCCATCAATTTTGTGTGTCCATACCTTCGGTCTCTTTGTGATAAAACAGATTATAGACTTTGTGCATTTCCAGTGTCTGTACATGGCTGCTTCTCTTACTTAGGGAGAATAACAGTGTAGAACACAACATTTCAACGCTGTAGGAGTCTTGCTTGAAGGATCAGAGGAGTAGCCAAGTTAGTCTGTATCTTCAAACACAACAAGAAGTCCTGTGGCACCTTATAGACGAACAGATATTTTGGAGCATAAGCTTTCATGGGCAAAGACCCACTTCGCCAGATGTGTAGGGGTCTGGGGTTGGGGAGAGCGGGGTCAGAGGAAGGTTTAAAGAGGGAGTCTCAGTCAAGGGAAAGGCCGGAACTGACAATGTCTATTCAGTCACAGCAGTTAATGGGCCACATCCTCCGTGACTGAATAGACCTTGTCAGCTCTAGCCCTTCCCTTGACTGAGACTCCCTCTTTAAATCTTCCTCTAAACACCCCCATCCCCACTCATGCATCTGATGAAGTGAGTCTTTGCCCATGAAAGCTTACGCTCCCAAATATCTGTTAGTCTATAAGGTGCCACAGGACTTTTTGTTTTTGCTGGAAGGAAGTTCTTCTTCATGCATTCCACTTTTAAATACTTCTACGCTAGGTCATTGGTTCTTCCTTTGCTATTAGAATTTTAATTCAGCTCTTTAATAGGACTGATTATCAAACTTCCCATACTTCAAACTAAAAGAGACATGCTGTATCAGTGTACACATTTCTTGATTTTATTACAGATCTCACACTCCTAACATTTTCTGTAAAAAAAAGCAGATTCATTCCATCATTAAGTTGAAATTAATGAAATATTTAGTGCAAATTTGAAGAGTGAGCAGACTGAAAATGGGCTGAAGTATCCCTTGCACAAGTGAGAGAAGCTATGGCTGCTATGATATTGGCCGGCTATATGGTCTCATAGGGACTGATCTGCAAGCACACTTTCTCCAGCTTCCTCCTCCTTCCAGCCTCCATCTTGTCCCCAGCCTTCCCAGACACAGTGCTGCACTGGAAACAAAGTAGTTCCAAGCGTGCCCTATGCTGAGGGAATCCTCACCAAATTAATCCCTCATGTAAGTCGACTGTACTCTGAACCTGTAGCTAGGTAGGCAAAATGAGACCGAGAGGTTCAGGTATTGTCACAGCTTATGGTTTCTTCTGTTCCTCATCTGCCACTGCCTTGTTTTGTGACTCTGAGTTCATCATTCAACTCCATAAACCAGATTCTATTCTCCATTACTTCTTTTCAAAGGCAGAGAATCTACTGAAGCAGAATGCGGCTCTCAGGGATGTCTACTCTTCAGTTAAACACTCAAGAGTGGCCCAGCTCAGGCAATTTGGGCTCATGGGGATCAGGCTGCAGGGCTGTAAAACTGAAATGTAGACATTTGGGCACGGAACCCCACAAGTGAGGAGGGTGTTATAGAGCCCAAGCTCCAACCCAGGCCCAAATGCCACAAACCTGAGCCAGCTGACCCAGACCAGACACATGTATTTAATTACACTGGAGACATACCCTCTGTGCCTCAGTTTGTCAATATGCAAAATAAGTGTGACATTTACCTTACCTCACAACAAGGTGAGATTCAGTTAAATTTTATTTTGAAGTGCTCTAAGCTGTTTGAATGAATGATGATACAGAACTGCAAAGCACTATGATTTGATAGCTGTTATTTAAGTCTGTTGTGACCTTTTCTGTAATACACCAAAGCTCAGGCTAGTCTCATTTAACAACCTCTCTCTCCACTTTTGCCAAACCATCCCATTCCCTGATTGTTCCAGGGAAGTGCAGAAATAAATAAAGAGTCCGGGGAACAACACAGTAACACTGAGCTCCCTCTGGCAGTGAGGAGAGTTTGTGGGAAGCTATCTACTTGGGGTAGGAAGGAAGGGAAAAAAGGAGCAGTCAGAGGCCTGCAATTTCTCATGGAAAGACCTGCAATGAGTGGGTTTATGTTTATGGTAGGACTAGCCTGGAAATAGCAACCTGTCAGTGTAAATTTGGCTCTATTGGGGTGGCATTCAATCCTGAGGGAGTAAAGAGGGAGAGCAGGAAGAGGAGGTGGAGGAAGAGAAGAAAGGAAACTTAGCTTTAAAAGAAAAAAAAAGGTTGTGCAGTGGCCCATATTTTCTTCTCAGCCCACATCACAATGCTCACTTGCTGCTGGGGCTTATTAATTTTTCACTTATGCCATGCTAAAAATAGTTAATTATTGAAAATGCATATCTGCCTGATGCTGAAAGGCTGTCTCTCCCGAACAGGTGACTGGTTCAGATAACCCCAGAAGGCACCTCTGGGTCTTTCAGACCCTTGATCAAAATATCTTTTTTAATTTGGAGAGAACAGAGGTGATTAAAACTGAAAATGATGGCGAGCCTAATGAAAGCTTCCTCCCTTTATCCCAAGAGCTGGTATAATGGGCTGAGGTTTCTTTCTTTCTTTTTTTTTTTTAATGAATATTTTCAATGTATGTGTCATGCTGGTACTTTGATTAAAAAATCAGATGAAAAGGTTTTGCTATAACAATAGTACGCGTGTGTTTGTGGATAATATTACTCATGCATTCGTGATCATTCAAAGGCTGGAATGTCCAAACTAAATACATTGCAAAGAGATCAGTTCTTTAACATTTCAGTTAGACAGAAACCTGAAACAACTGGCCAGTGGCTTCAGAATGCAGAAACTAAACAATCACTCTAAGACACTGCGCAGAACATGCACTGAAATTCACTATGCTCTCATCACTTAAATCTCCTGATCCCACCGCTGTGTAATGGGCTGGCTGATTCCTTCATGTTGCTGTAAAAGTGTTACATATACTCATTGGACCAAATTCTGAGGTCCTTACGCAGAGCTCATTCACCCTCTGACCATAGTAAACTCCACAGCAAGAGTGTCAGTTGGAAGAAACTCCACAAGAAGTCCCTCAGAGAATTTCCTTATCTGTTGAGGAAAAAGAGGTGTTGAGCCACTCCCACAGAACAGACTGAGGTCTTCTTCCTCAAGTCCCATGGCTGATGCCTGTGGGGTGAGGAAGAGGCCAAAGCTATCCGCCTGGAAACCCTGTGCCTTCTCATCACATCTATGGACCTAATGGCAGAGAGGTAGCCGTGTTAGTCTGTATTCTATCAAAACAAAACAGCAGTCATGTAGCACTTTAAAGACTAACAAAATAATTTATTAGGTGATGAGCTTTCATGCAACGGACCCAATTCTTCAGATCTAATAAATTATTTTGTTAGTCTTTAAAGTGTTACATGACCATTTTTTTGTTTTTATCTATGGACCTAGTGTGTCTAGCCCCTGTCCTTCCTATGCTACCAGAGCCTTTCCTGGCTATGGCTGTCCAAGGATCTCCTCATGGTGGTAATACACCTTGGTACTGTATCTTTGTTGTCCCAAAGGGGAAACAATATATGCCCATACCGAGCCCCATCCCACTCATCCTCCTCTTTTTTCCATCCAGAGCACCAGTTCAACAGAGACACTTCTAAGGGATCTGTCGAAAACAGGGCGGCCTGTCACAGAGGTAGCCAAACCTCCTTCCTGCAGTGAAGGAGTTCAACATGTGGAGTCTCCTCTCAGTGTGCAGGCTGAAGGGACACAATTCCTCCCAATCTCCCCACAGTTTAATCAGTCCTTACTCAAGCAAATTCCTGCTGACGTTTGTCTGAACAAGAACTGAGTGTAAAACTGAATAGGGGGTCCTCTTGCTATCCATCTCAAGCCTTGTAAACTACCTCTGGCTATGAGACTATCAGCTCACCCAGTCTCAAGTGTTTCCCTCAGTTTGAGAGCATAAGCACCATATCACTACACTGATAATAAATAGGATTAATTTATCATTCTCCGTTATCATTGCCTCTGTAAAGAATCTCAGAAACATCCAGGCTACATAAGAGGGTTTTTCCAGCAAAACCTGCCTTTTGTCAGAAAAACCCATGGAGCATCTACCACAGAATGTGCTTTGTCAACAAAGTGTCAACAAAACATGGTGCATCAGCCAACAGCATTGTGCCTTTCTGGCCGTGTCTACACTAGCCCCAAACTTCAAAATGGCCATGCAAATGGCCATTTCGAAGTTTACTAATGAAGCACTGAAATACATATTCAGCGCTTCATTAGCATGTGGGCGGCCACGGCGCTTCGAAATTGACACGGCTCGCCGCCGCGCGATTCGTCCCGACGGGGCTCCTTTTCGAAAGGACCCCACCTACTTCGAAGTCCCCTTATTCCCATCTGCTCATAGGAATAAGGGGACTTCGAAGTAGGCGGGGTCCTTTCGAAAAGAAGCCCCGTCAGGATGAGCCGCGCGACGGCTAGGTGCATCAATTTCGAAGTGCCGCAGTGGCCCGCATGCTAATGAGGCGCTGAATATGTATTTCAGCGCTTCATTGGTAAACTTCGAAATGGCCATTTGCATGGCCATTTCGAAGTTTGGGGCTAGTGTAGACTTGGCCTCTGCGTTCAGGTAAAATGACTTTGCTGACAGTTTTCTGTTGACAAAAAAGCCATGTAGATGCTCTGGGGGCCCTTTTATTGACAGACAGGGCTTCCAGTTCCCCAGGCAGCCCTGTTCGCTGAGTTTCCAGCAGTCTGGCCACTCGCTGTCAACGCAGCAGATTGATCATCTTTTGATCCACTTTTGTGTGTGGACATGATATGTCAGAGGTTTTGCTGGAAGATCTCTTCCAACAGTAACTTCTGTCAACAGGTCGTTGTAGTGTAGACGTAGCCTCAGAGTTTCCAAGTGCACTGTATAAATGGCCACATTAGAAAATACATGTCAAGCCATTGGGTCAGGGGGCTGGACTCAATGGCCTCTCAAGGTCCCGTCCACTCCTAGTGTTCTATGATTCTAAGTATGGATCTCACAAGTGCCTTGCCAGTAAAGCTTCTGAAATATTTTAATTGAATTTCACGTACTGCCTCAGACATATTTGCAATGGCAACTGAAACAGTATAGCTCCTTGAGAAAATATTTCTGTTACAGGACAATCACACAGGCCGTGGCTACACTAGCTCTGGCCTTTCGAAAAGGGGATGCTAATGAGCCACTTTGGCAGATGCTAATGAGCATCATTAGCATAATGGCAGCTGCACGTGTTTCAAAAGTGTTGCATTCGAATTGCACACCGCCCATGTAGACAATGTCCTTTCAAAAGGCCCCCCAGACTTCAAAAGCCCCTTCTTCCGTATTGGTTTTGGGAAGAAGGGGCTTTCAAAATCCAGGGGAGTCCTTTCAAAAGGCCCCTGACTACACAGGTGGTGTGTGTTTCGAAAGTGACACATTCAAAATGCGCTCAGCCACCATTGTGCCAATGAGGCGCTGCATATTCACAGAGTGCCTCATTAGCATCCCACTTTTGAAAGGCCAGGGCTAGCGTAGTCACGGCTACAGTGTCTGAGAATTGCTCTAAGGTGAGAACAGGGGAATGATGTTTGCAAGAGGAATAAAGAGATAAGAAGAATCATTATTTGTTTTATGCACTGTGACTAGTCGTGGAGAATAAGTTATTAATTCTTGTGATTAATTATTTATAGTACACTAGCTTCTGGGGGCCCCATTCCTAGACCAGGATCCATTGTGTTTCATGCTGTCCAAACACAGAATACAATGACAGTCCTGCAGAAAACATCTTACAATCTAAGTTGCAGAAAAGAGGCAGTAGATGAATACAGACAGATGAAGGCGTATAAGGAATCAGACAACATGGGTCAGCAAGACAGGGAGCCTGAGTCTTGTCGAGCTTTTTGTAGGCACCTCTGAAAAAAGTTACTTTTGAAGAAGACTGTAAAGGAAGATAATAAATGACATTTGTGGACACTGATGCTAAGCTCCTCCTGAGCATTGAGGGCAGTATGATAATAAGGGGACTTCGAAGTAGGGGACAATAAGGGGACTTCGAAGTAGGCGGGGCCCTTTCGAAAAGTAGCCCCGTCTGGACGCGCCACGCGGCGGCAAGGCACGTCAATTTCGAAGCGCCACTGCCGCCCGCATGCTAATGAAGCGCTGAATATGCATTTCAGCGCTTCATTAGTAAACTTCGAAATGGCCATTTGCATGGCCATTTCGAAGTTTGGGGCACGTGTAGACGTAGCCTATGAGAGAAAGCAGGAAGGTACTTGTTGGAAAATTTAATGTGTGAGGGTGAAGGAGGCCTCATGGGCCAATTGGAGGTGGGAGCTGACCTCCTGATACTGAATAAGAAATAGGTAGAGTGGGGATAGGTCATTAAGGGTCTTAAAATGAAGAGAAGTAGCTTAGGTCTGATGTGATAGAGAAAGGGATGCAAAGAAAGGGGTGACACAGTTAAAGTAATGAGCTAGTAAAAAGACCTTGTAAGCACCATCCTGAATGGATATGAGCTGGTCAAAGCAACGTCTATCAAGGTCAAAGAAAAGGATGAGGCATTAAGTGAGACTCAAATTTTCAATATCAAATCCTCTTGCTCTCATAAGAATATGGACGAGCCTATAAAAATGGCCACTCCTCAAACCTTTGTACTCTGCTCTTTTCATTAACTTCCTGTTCTATACCATGACAAATTCAAGGGTTGGTCCTCATGTTTAAAGCTCCACAAGATTTTGACCTAAACTGTCTAAGAAGCTGTCTCACTATGTCTACATCAACACTAGAAGCATCTGTCTACAGAAGTTACTCTCAGAAGAGATCTTTGCAGCTTTTTTATTGACAATTTCTGTCAACAAAATGCATTTTGTGCACAGATGCTCCACAAGGTTTGTCGACAAAAACCCCAATTTTGTTGACAAAACTCTCTAGTGTAGACATAGCCTGTGAGACTACGACCCTCATCAAATTCTAGAAATGTAACCCTCAAGAGTGTGTGCAAGAGTCACAGCTGTCTCAAGAATTGCCCCATCAGATCTTGTGTGCAAAAAGATCCCTCTGTTGAAGATCCAAAGGTGTCCTTCAGGAGGAGCGTGAAGAAGATCCCGAACAATGTTGGAGCAAGGACGCATCCTTGTTTGACGCCGCTCCTGATGCTGAAGACATCCAATAATGTACCATCATAATGAATGGTTCCTCTCACATCTCCGTGGAAAGAGTGAATCATCCTGAGTAACTGTGGAGGACAGCCTATCTTGTGGAGCACTTTAAACAGACCATCCCTGCTGACCAAGTCGAAGGCCTTGGTCAGGTCAATGAAGGCAATACAGAGTGGCATCCTCTGCTCCTGCATTTCTCCTGCAGCTGCCTCAGAGACAAGACCATGTCAAGTGTAGACCTCTCTGTGCGGAATCCACACTGCGATTCAGGGTACACCCTCTCAGCAATCTTCTGGAGTCTGCCGAGTATGAGGCAAGCGAACAGTTTACCAGTGATGCTTAGGAGGGAGATTCCACAGTAATTGTTGAAGGTGCTTCTGTCACCTTTGTTCTTATACAAGACTACAATGTTAGCATCCCAGCACTCCATCTGTTTGGCTTTGTCAGTGATGACTTCACCAGATTTGGATTTCAGAGGTGCCATCTTGTTCTGGGTGGGTCCTAATGCCTTCCTGATACTCTCATACATTCCCCTGAGAAGACCAGAGTCAGCACTGGTCTGGATGCTGCTGCATAGCTCGAGCCAGTAGTTGTTGGCACAGCGCCTAGCTGTCTGCTGTACTGTTTTTCTGGCTGCTCTGAGCACTTGCAGGGTACTCTGGCTCGGTGAGCGTTTGTACTCCAGGAGTGCAGCACGCTTCTTTTCGATGGCTGGAATCATCTCATCAGAGTTAGCTTTGAACCAGTCACTTGTGTTTCTAGCTCTTCTTCCAAACACCGACAAGGCCATGTTGTAAATTGTACCCCTCAGATGCTGACATCTGGATGTTACATCGGCACCCTCAGGGCTGCTGTGCAGATTCTCCTCGAGGGTCACTCTGAACTTTTCGGCTCTCTCTGTGTTTGCGGTCTTTCTGGCATCAATGCGGGGCCTTCCAGTTGGTTTAGAGTGGTACAGCTTCTTGGGAATCACCTTGAGTTTGGAGCAAACTAGCAAGTGATCTGTATAACAGTCGGCACTATGATAGCTGCATGTCAGAAGGACGTTTTTGAGGTTATCACGTCTAGTGATGACCACGTCTAGTTGATGCAAGTGTTTCGAGCGTGGGTGTCTCCATGACACTCTGTGATGTGGCTTGGTTTGGAAAAATGTGTTTGTGATGCACAGATTGTGGCACGTGAAAAGTTTGAGAAGACGCTGTCCATTTTCATTCATTTTTCCCACACCGAAGTGGCCTAAGCAGGAAGGTCATAAGTCACAATCAGCTCCAGCTCTCTCATTCAACTTACCCAAAATGTACAGTTGTTCACGAGCAGGTGTTTGCACTATGGCAGTGCTAAGCACATAATAGAACTTGTCTTTTACTTCTGGTGTGGCATACAGGGTTGAAGCATAAGCGCTGATCAGGTGGACAGGATCGGTGCAAGTTTGAAGTATGACCTGAAGGAGTCTTTCTGATCCGCCCATGACTAATTCCACCATTTCTAGAAGGGTGTTTCTGATGGCAAAGCCAACACCATGCTCTCTGGGTTCTTCTTGGGCTTTACCCTGCCAGAAAAAGGTGTAGTTCTTTTCCTTTAGAGATCCCAAATCTGCGAGATGCATACCTTGCAGAGCAGCAATGTCAACTTGAAGCCTTTTCAGTTCCTCATTGATGACAGCGGTCTTTCAGGTGTCGCTGATGTCCTGAAGATCTTCAGTCAAACCGGTCAGCATGGTCCGCACATTCCAGCAAGCAAGCTTAAAACTTTGATGGTTTCCTTTTCTTGTAGATTTTCTTATTGGTTTGCCTGGTGCTCAAACTTCAGTCACTTGTCAGGTTTGGGAACCTTAAGCCTCACACACCCAAGCTGCGTCTACACGTGCACGCTACTTCAAAGTAGCGGCACCAACTTCGACGTTAGGCAGTGAGACGTCGAAGTCGCTAACCTCATGAGGAGATAGGAATAGCGCCCTACTTCGACGTTCAACGTCGAAGTAGGGACCGTGTAGATTATCCGCGTCCCGCAACGTCGAAATTGCTGGGTCCTCCATGGCAGCCATCAGCTGGGGGGTTGAGAGATGCTCTCTCTCCAGCCCCTGTGGGGCTCTATGGTCACCGTGGGCAGCAGCCCTTAGCCCAGGGCTTCTGGCTGCTTCTGCGGCAGCTGGGGATCTATGCTGCAGGCACAGGGTCTGCAACCAGTTGTCAGCTCTGTGGATCTTGTGCTGTTTAGTGCAACTGTGTCTGGGAGGGGCCCTTTAAGGGAGCGGCTTGCTGTTGAGTCCGCCCTGTGACCCTGTCTGCAGCTGTGCCTGGCATCCCTATTTCGATGTGTGCTACTTTGACGTGTAGACGTTCCCTCGCAGAGCCTATTTTGATGTTGGGCTGAGCAACGTCGAAGTTGAACATCGACGTTGCCGGCCCTGGAGGACGTGTAGACGTTATTCATCGAAATAGACTATTTCGATGTTGGCTGCACGTGTAGACGTAGCCCCAGTGAGGCAGGTGAACTGTGGTGGGACAGTACCCTTTGGCCTGGGGGTTGCCCAGCTTGAGGCAGGCGGTGACTGTCCGGTGAGATGCGATGATCTCTCCCACCGTCGAAGGCAACCCCTGGCACTCGTTCTCTACGCCAGTCGAGCAAGAGCTTATAACCGGTATCTGTTACCTCCTGTGTTGGTTCAATGCTGTTAAGCAATGCTGGAGTACCTCTCCAGGTGTGAGCCTGGGCAATTTTTTTGGGACCCTGGGCTGCCCAGTCGCCAGTGTCCCCCTCGTGGCTTTACTGATATCGTTCAAAGGAGAGGATAACCTCTACGTCTGGTACCAGCTCAGCTGCAGGAGTTGCCAGGTCAATGCCAGAAGTTGGCACAGAACTGCCTTAGGACTCCCCTCTGGATTTTCTGTCAGGGTTTACTCCCTTAGCCTTGCTCCTTCCAAGGATAACCCACAAGGCAGTGGGGCATGGAGAATGTGGGTAACGATCCCACTACCTCTTGCACCTCCCTAGCACCACGTGTCCCCATAGCTCCCCATGGCCTGATGACCTCCTCACCTCCCCAGGACCCTCCTCCCCACCCCTCTGCCTCCCATCAGCTACCATCACCCCCAGATCCCCACTCCCCACCCCCTTGCCTCCCATCCCCTCCCATGTCCCCCCACCTCACCACACTGCCCCCCATCAGCTCTCATCACCCCCAGGTCCCCCTTCCCCCGGCCTCTCTGCACCTGGCTGCACACTGCTGAAGCCCCACATCCTCCAGGAAGGTGCCAATCTCGTGGCCCAGCCACACCCTGGGTCCTCACCAAAGCTACCAACTCTTCTTCTGGCTGCAGCTGCCCACACAGCCCCACGAAGGTGCTGCAGGATGCACATGCAGGGATCACAGGACTGGGCCTGAAAGCCCAGGCAATCTGAGCCGGGTGTGCCACCACCAGCCTCTGTGGGCACCGCTATCCGCACAGCCATACCACAAGCCCACAAACCACATGCCCACCACCGATGCCACTTGGTCTCACCCCCCACACTCCCACAAGCCCACCTGCATCCCACTGCCTGTGCTACACCCTGGGGCAGCAGGTCTCTCAGCTCCAGCCAGCAGTTGGGAATGCCGCTGCCACCGCCACCATCTTGCCGCCCCTTACCTCTGTAGAAGTAACTAGCTCCCTCTAAATTCCCCTCTCAAAACTCCCTCCTGTTAGCAACCACCCTGTTTGCAAGCGCCCCGGTCACAAGCTCCCTGGTCACCTGCCAGCAGGGTTTAAAAAGCTCTGGCCTTCCTGAGAGACCCTCCCTCTGCCTACCACTCAGCCAATTGGCACGCAGAGTTTAGATTTCAAACCTAATCAAGGCTAACAGCTTCCAACTGCCAGCCTGAGCACATGGCCTTTCAAACAAACACACAGCTCAGCACTCCAAACACCAAACAAACAGATAAACCCAGGCCCAGAACCCCCAAACCCTGACACCCACACACTCCAGAGAGCCACTTACCTGAAGGTGCTGTAGTTTGCCCCCTCCTTCCCCAGAAGAACCCCTGTCAAAACTCCCTCCTGTTAGCAACCACCCTGTTTGCACGCTCCCCGGTCGCAAGCTTTGACTCAGCTTGGAGAAGAACTCCAATTCCTTCTGAACTGCTGCTTCACAAATTCTTAACTGTATTTGGCAAAGTAGTCCTTGTTACAATAAAAGATATCTCAGACATGCTCTACCACAGAATAGAGCATAGGAATAAATGGTTGTAACAGCAAAATCTATCTGCTGAACTTATATCTGCCCAAGAAACTGTGATAGAAGTTTTTGGATACTGTCATTTAAAATAGGGAAAATTTAGGACCCAGTCTTGCAAACCTTCATTCTCAGACGTGCCTGATTGAAAGCCCATTGAAGTAAATGGAAGCCTTTCCACTGACTCTTTAAAACCTTTAGATCAGGCCCCCAGTGTTTTTTCCCATGCATAACTCTATTGAAGTCCATAGGACTATGCACAAGAATAAAGGTTGGAAGACTCTGACCATCCAGAATGTTTTGGATTATTATGGCAAATCAGGAAGTGGTCAGAACAAGGACAGGAGCTAAATGTTGCCAAGTTGTCAGTTTCACATCTTGGTTCTGTTTGGGGAAAAGCAGACTGAAGACTTGTCCATGGGCAAATCTGAAGTTGTGGAATTTGAATATGATTTCTTCTGATGCCCACCAGGATCTAGGGAGAAATGCATTAATGTGAAATACGATCTGTCTGCCAGCACTCTGACGCAAACAGAATTGCTACTTTCAGAGAAATAATTAATAGTCCTTTTCTGCCAATGGGATAAACAACGAAGAAAGATAAAGAAGAGGGTGAGATGAAAAGAAAAAATACAAGATCGATCAAAGAGAGCACGAAAGGGAATTCGGTAATGACAGCCTGTGGTGAAGAAAGGAGATATGGCAGCTGAACAAGTGGAACACCATGAAATGAACTGAAAAGGGACCATGAAAGACCTGAAGGAGAAAAACTACAAGGACTTGCAGAGCTACAGCAAGAGGGTGTGAGAAAGTGTTTTCCTAAATAACCAACTAGCTAAACGAGGTAGAAACAAAGAAACAGAAAAGGAACAAACAAAAAGAAAGTTAATGGTACAGAGCAATTTGTTAAACTGGTCACGTGCAGCCAATTCTTTAATAAGGAGCTCCTCAAAAAGGATTTACCTCACTCAGGCTGCGTCTACACGTGCACGCTACTTCGAAGTAGCGGCACCAACTTCGAAATAGCGCCCGTCACGTCTACACGTGTCGGGCGCTATTTCGAAGTTAACTTCGACGTTAGGCGGCGAGACGTCGAAGCCGCTAACCTCATGAGGAGATAGGAATAGCGCCCTACTTCGACGTTCAACATCGAAGTAGGGACAGTGTAGACGATCCGCGTCCCGCAACGTCGAAATTGCCGGGTCCTCCATGGCGGCCATCAGCTGGGGGGTTGAGAGATGCTCTCTCTCCAGCCCCTGCGGGGCTCTATGGTCACTGTGGGCAGCAGCCCTTAGCCCAGGGCTTCTGGCTGCTTCTGCGGCAGCTGGGGATCTATGCTGCAGGCACAGGGTCTGCAACCAGTTGTCAGCTCTGTGGATCTTGTGTTGTTTAGTGCAACTGTGTCTGGGAGGGGCCCTTTAAGGGAGCGGCTTGCTGTTGAGTCCGCCCTGTGACCCTGTCTGCAGCTGTGCCTGGCATCCCTATTTCGATGTGTGCTACTTTGACGTGTAGGGCTGCGTCTACACGTGCACGCTACTTCGAAGTAGCGGCAGTAACTTCGAAATAGCGCCCGTCACGTCTACACGTGTTGGGCGCTATTTCGAAGTTGAAATCGACGTTAGGCGGCGAGACGTCGAAGTCGCTAACCCCATGAGCGGATGGGAATAGCGCCCTACTTCGACGTTCAACGTCGAAGTAGGGACAGTGTAGACGATCCGCGTCCCGCAACATCGAAATAGCGGGGTCCTCCATGGCGGCCATCAGCTGGGGGGTTGAGAGATACTCTCTCTCCAGCCCTTGCGGGGCTCTGTGGTCACCGTGGGCAGCAGCCCTTAGCCCAGGGCTTCTGGCTGCTGCTGCTGCAGCTGGGGGTCCGTGCTGCATATACAGGGTCTGCAACTAGTTGTTGGCTCTGTGTATCTTGCACTGTTTAATGAAAGTGTGTCTGAGAGGGGCCCTTTAAGGGAGCGACTTGCTGTTGAGTCCGCCCCGTGACCCTGTCTGCAGCTGTGCCTGGCTCCCTTATTTCGATGTGTGCTACTTTGGCGTGTAGACGTTCCCTCGCTGTGCCTATTTCGATGTTGGGCTGAGCAACGTCGAAGTTCAACATCGACGTTGCCAGCCCTGGAGGACGTGTAGACGTTATTCATCGAAATAGGCTATTTCGATGTTGCTACATCGAAATAAGCTATTTCGAAGTTGGGTGCACGTGTAGACGTAGCCTAGATGTTCCCTCGCTGCGCCTATTTCGATGTTGGGCTGAGCAACGTCGAAGTTGAACATCGACGTTGCCGGCCCTGGAGGACGTGTAGACGTTATTCATCGAAATAGCCTATTTCGATGTCGCAACATCGAAATAAGCTATTTCGAAGTTGGGTGCACGTGTAGACGTAGCCTCAGAGATACATAGACCGTTCCCTGGGTAAAATAATACCCCTACACACATCTTCCTCCTCCCCAAATAAACCAATCAACTGTATACTCTTCCCTCATTCCCAAACTCAAACACTCCTCAGTTTTCCCTCATATCTCCACTCCTTAAGTATCTTGAAACTACCCCCAACAAAAAGGAGCAATCAACACATTTAATGGAGGGGGTTAGAACAACCCTTTCAGGCTCTGCTACAGGAAAGCAAGTTTCAGATCTCTGAGAAAGCTTTAACAAACAGGTTATGATTCATGAAGTTATTGGTTCACAATAAAAATACAAACTCAATGAATAGTATAATGCTTATAACTACTGTTTGGAGCGTTATTTATTTTTATGCACTAATAAGCTCATCAGCTGTCATACAGCCAGGGGCATTTTTTTTCCCCTGATCACTGCTCTGAGTTCGAAGAAAAGGGTATTTTATTTTATTTTAAACTATAATGCTTTTAAAAACAAAAGCAGACATTTGCTGTGATGTCTGTAATCCAGCTCCCAAGCTAGATAGTTTCCTCTGATATTCTATGATCTAGTCCCATCTGGCTGGTCTAGTTTCTCCCCATGTATTCCCCAGAGAAGTCCTTAGTGGGACAGAAGGGAACATGCCACCAGCCTCAGAGCTGGGTAGCTCATATTGTGCTGGGCTCTCTCCATCACTAAAATACATAAATTGTCTTGAGGTGTCACTGGCTTCTGCGTTTTTCCTGCAGGCTGATTCTTTATTACCCTCCCACAAGCAGAAATTATATCCCTACATGCTGCTACTGCCGAAAGGCACCTTTTCATAAGCAGCGGAGTGTGGTTATGAATTAGCCAACAGCAGTGCTGAAGTTTACAGCACTTCCTGCAAACAAAGCATGCGGTAAAATTATCTGCAGCAGAGAATAAAGAGCTTTAATGGGCTTTTGTTTAATTTCTTTTTTGTAATTTTGAAGTGAAATTAGTGTATTTAAAAGGTGTTGGGTTAACAGCCCTGGAGACTCAAGTGCTCTAGATACACAAGTACAGCATAGACAAGAGTAGCACAAGCTACTCCACCCTGCCTTAGCAATAGCCCTTAGTCCTTTTCTAGAAAGGCTGCTTCTTGGAGCCAAGAGCTAAGGTCTTTCACACCTTCCTGCTGAGGCTTCCTTTTCAGACTGGCAACAAGGCTCTCAAGCCAACAGTAGTGGTGATGTGAGGTGGGAATCTCTTCATTAGTCATTTGACCAAATCTGCATATTCATTCACAGACAGCACCCAAGGGGGCATCACGTTGTGCTATATTTTCATTATAATCAGAAAACAGTACAAAAGTGTAAGACCTCTGCAAGCCTATGGCATTCGCCTCCTGCTCTGACCAGAGAGCCAGGGTCCCCTCATTTGTGCAGCAGGTTGGTTGGACCCTCCTCAGTACTTTTCATACAGCTGAGAGCCTGTGGAGAAAGGATGTGGAGGCAGGCCGGCTCGGAGCACATCATCTACCCTCCAGTCTAGGGGAGCTTCCTTTAAAACAATATTGCTCAAGGCTGCATTGTTTGCCTCTGCCAATACCCGCAGAATCCTGGCAAGCCATGGCAGCCAGAGGAGACATTGCTGATAGCATCACTCCACTGACACCAAGCTACCAGGAAGCAGAGAAGGCTGCCAAAGGCCAGAGCCACTAAGTGATCTGCTGGATTGGTGGGTGGCCTTTCTATGGTGACTTTCCACGGTCGTTCTGTGCCCCCCTAAATAACATGCAAAAAGGAAAACCTCTTTCCTCACAAGTTGTCTCCCACAGACTGTAACATGAGATGGGCCAATTTGGGTCATTATGTGTATACATTCCCCCTCCCCGCCCCCCACCATCCAGCCCTGACACCTCTCTTCCTGAGGTTTATTTGCTGTAGTTCAAGCTTGGCTGTTCCAAGGATGTTCCCTGATGAAACCTTCTGTTCCTGCTCTCAGCTCTGTCAGCCTTACAGAGAGAAGCGCAAAGCTATTTAGACCACTTGATCAGAGTGTATAGACTCCATCTGTTTGACATCTACAGGAATCACCAGAAAAGCCTGGCATCTCTAATCAGGATCTGAGAACTGGACCCCTTATTAGAGGCACCTTTGCTTGGGTTTTGTACATGTGCATGAAAGAGTGAAAAGGCTCATGGACCTTCTCCCCTGATAAAGAATCCAGCAATAAAAACTGAGAGTCTGAGCATAAGATAGTGCTGCTGGCAACTCTAGTCTGCTGAAATGGGGTAGGGAAGGCAGTAAAAGCAAGAGCATAGCCTTCTCTGATCTGCACCAGCAACTCTGGAGCATGCTGCACCTACCTAAAAGGTAGTGGAGCTTCCTTTTTTTTTATCTCCAGGGACTCGCACTGTCACATGGCCTCGCCTATGTACAATATAGTCAGTGTCTTAAAACCAAAAAGTGATCCCTTAATGTTTCATATGAAACTCACTGAAGGATAGCTCTGCAGTCTTCCCCCTGCTGATCATTGCCTAGCCAACAGAAAGATAATTGTCAGAGGTTCCTGAACTTCACGGCTGGGTCTACATGACATAGTTTTGTTGACAGAAGCTACTGTCGGGACATATTTCCTGATAGAACCTCTGTTGACTGAACGGGTCCACACCCAATAGAGGCTCACTCGGTCAATGCCCTCTCTCGAAAGAGAGTGACCACATACCCCGACCCCTCTTCGACAGAGCAGGCTGCGGTGATCCAGAAGTCAGTGTTCCATGGACACCAAGCTCTTCCTAGAGTAACAGCCCTGCTCGCCCTTAAAAGGCAACCCCTGGGCCACGTTCTCTGCCCGTGCCAAGGCTTGCACACGTCTTGGAGGGACAGCAAGGCTAGCACAGGGCTCCAAGGCTCACTGTGAGAGAGTTCGACCTTTCCAGTGAGCCATGCTGCCAGAGCAGCCCCCAGGTTTATGCTGGCCACATACAGAGCTGCTGGATCTTCTGCTGCATCTCATCCCATCCCATCCATCCTTCTTTTCCTCCTATGGAGGGATGAGCCGGACGCCTCCCATGAAGAGACTGCCCTCCTCGTTGCTGCATTGAGTTGCCGGTGCCTGCACCCACATCTCATCAGGCATGTCTAGTGATACACCTCCTGCTCAGACTGACGGGACAGTCTGGTGATGGGTAAGTGGGATGGCCAGCACTGGCTCCAGAATTTCCAAACGTGAAGGACACCCTTCTGTAGCTATGCACCCGGCTCACTTCCAGCCTCTGCAGGAAGGACACCTACCTGCAGTCTGCCATCCCCTTGGAGAAATGGGTTGCCATTGCCCTCTGGAAGCTGGCTACCCCAAAACAACTACTGATCCATTGGGAACCAGTTCAGCATGGGGAAGTCTACCATCAGTGCCGTCCTCATGCAGGTAAGGCAATCCTGGGCCACAGGCTCTGCCTGGGGGAGGCAGGGGTCTCAGCCAAGGGGGACCCTCAAGGAGCAGAAGTGGAGGTGCAAGGGGGGGAATGTGAAGAGGGGGAAGCCCCTTCCCCAGGGTACTGTTCTGTCCCATCCGCACACAGCTTTGCTGCATGGGGGATGGCCTCCTGGGAGAGGGCCTGAAGGGTTCGGGGCCGGGGGCAGGGAGGATGGAGAACACTTCAGGGCCAGGGGCCCAACCAGCCGTGCTCCTCACCTGCATGTCCCACCTCCTGGCCCCACAGGTCCTGAGGACTATCAACTCCCTCCTGCTTCAGAGGTTGATCTGCCTGGACAATGTTGATGCTGCTGTGGCCGGCTTTGACACCTTGGGGTTCCCCAACTGCTTCGGGGTCATTGACAGGACCCACATCTCCATCCATGTCCCAGACCACAGTGCAGCCCGCTTTGTCAACAGAAAGGGTTACCACTCGATCTTGATGCAGGCCCTGGTTGACCACCATGGACACTTTGTAGATGTCTGTGTCAGGTGGGCTGGCTGGCCACATGATGCAAGAGTGTTCCACAACTCCAGCCTCTTCCAGCAAACAGAGGTGGGCACCTGTGTCCCCCGCTGGGAGCTGGCCTTTGGGGATGTGGCCATGCCTCTATTCATGGTGGGGGATGCTGCCGACCCCCTCATGCTCTGACTCAGGCAGCCCCATACTGGACACCTGTACCCCACCCAGGAACTCTTTATGCACACTTCAGCTGGGCCCCCAGGCATCTGAAGGCCTGTTTTTGGTGTTTACTGACACCCCTGGACATGTGGAAGGGCAATGTACCCCAAGCCATGGGGGTGTGCTGTGCACTCCACTATCTTCTGGAAGGGAAGGGCAAAGCCTTGCTCCCACCAAGGAGCTCACCCTCCAGACACACCTATGTAGAGCTGGGAGCAACCTCTATCTGCCAGGCCCACAGAGATGGGCTGCAGATGTGGGAGGCCCTGCGGGAGTGATTCTCCAAGGGACCACGATAACCGTCCCCAGTCCGGGGCACCCCTGTGGGGGTTTCAGGCTCACTGCACTACCCTGTCCCCACTTGGGCCCTTTCTTTTGCCCACTCTTCCCTCCATGTCCCCACCAAAAACAAGGGATATGTGGGTTGTGCACAAATAGTAGGAGTAGTAGTAGTAAGCATCCTTCAGTCTACATAGACTATGGATCGCGCCCTTCATAGTTCCTTTTGGGATCATCATTTGCAGCATTTGACTGTGACTGGGAAGGCCCACACGAGAGTGAGAGTCCTTGCTACATCTGTTGCATGTGTAGTGGGTGTCTGGCAGGTCCTTACCGTGCTTTCTGTGCTCTCGCTTCTCCTCTGCTAGCTGTCTGATCCTCATCTCACCCTTCTGAAGGCCCTTGTGTAGTTCCTGCCTCCATCTGCTGTGGTCATCTGCCAGCTCCTCCCAGCTGTCCAGCTCGATGTCTGCCTCCCTGAGGTCCCTCTTGCAAACATCTTTGTAGTGCAACTAGGGACGTCCGGGAGGTCTTTTGCCAGAGGCTAGCTCACCATATAGGATGTCTTTTAGGATCCTTCCATCATTCATCCTGTGGACGTGGCCAAGCCAGCAGAGCCGCCGCTGCCTGAGGAGGGTGTGCATGGTTGGGATTCCAGCTTGCTCAAGGATGGTGGTGTTGGACACTCTGTCATTCCACGATATTCCAAGGATGCGCATGAGGCAGCGCAAGTAGAAGACATTCAACTTCTTTTCCTGGTGGGCGTACAGGGTACAAGACTCTCTGCCGTAAAGGAGGGAGCTGAGGATGCAGGCTCTGTAGACTTGCATTTTGGTGTGGGTGTACAACTTGATGTTATTCCACACTCTCTTGCTGAGTCTGGACAGAGTTGTGGCTGCTTTTCTGATCCTCCTATTTAGCTCAGTCTCCAGTGACAGGGTGTCAGTGATGGTGGACCCGAGGTAAACAAACTCATGGACAACCTCTAATATATAGTTGTCAATGCTGATTGATGGAGGTTCAGCAACATCCTGACCACATACATTTGTCGTCTTTAGGCTGATGGAAAGCCCGAAGTCCTTGCATGCTTTGGAGAACTGATCCAGCAGTTTCTGAAGCTGGTCTTCTGAGTGTGACACTACAGCAGCGTCATCTGCGAACAGCAAATCTCTGATGAGGACTTCCCACACCTTAGATTTAGCTTTCAGCCTTGCAAGATTAAATAGTTTCCCATCAGATCTTGTGTGCAAAAAGATGCCCTCTGTTGAAGATCCAAAGGTGTGCTTCAGGAGGAGTGCGAAGAAGATCCCGAACAATGTTGGAGCAAGGATGCATCCTTGTTTGACACCACTCCTGATGCTGAAGACATCCGATACTGTGCTGTCATATTGGATGGTTCCTCTCATGTCTTCATGGAAAGACTGGATCATCTTGAACAACCGTGGTGGATAGCCTATCTCGTGGAGCAGTTTGAACAGTCCACCCCTGCTGACCAAGTCGAAGACCTTGGTCCGGTCGTTGAAGGCAATATAGAGTGGCTTCCTCTGCTCCCTGCATTTCTGCTGCAGCTGCCTCAGAGAGAAGACCATGGCAACAGTAGAACTCTCTGCACGGAATCCGCACTGTGATTCAGGATACACCCTCTCAGCAATCTTCTGGAGTCTGCCGAGGATGACACGAGTGAACAGTTTACCAGTGATGCTTAGGAGGGAGATTTCACAGTAATTGTTGCAGTCGCTTCTGTCTCTTTTGTTCTTATACAAGGTTACAATGTTAGCATCGCACATATCCTGTGGAACCTCTCCCTCTATCCAGCACAGGCACAGTAGCTCATCATGTAGGGGTTCCAAGAGTGTGTCCGTGGCACACTTGATTACCTCTGGTGGTATACCGTCCTGGCCTGGGGCCTTTCCTACTGCAGTACTGTCAATGGCTTTCTTCAGTTCATCCACACTTGGTTCCTAATCCAGTTTGTCCATTACTGGTAGGAGCTCGACGGCATTGAGGGCTGAATCAACCACAATGTTCTCGCTTGAGTAAGGCTCGGAGTAGTGCTCGACCCAGCTCTCCATAGCTGCGTCTACACGTGCACGCTACTTCGAAGTAGCGGCACTAACTTCGAAATAGCGCCCGTCGCAGCTACACGCGTCGGGCGCTATTTCAAAGTTAACTTCGACGTTAGGCGGTGAGACGTCGAAGTCGCTAACCTCATGAGGGGATTGGAATAGCGCCCTACTTCGACGTTCAACGTCGAAGTAGGGACCGTGTAGACGATCCGCGTCCCGCAACGTCGAAATTGCCGGGTCCTCCATGGCGGCCATCAGCTGGGGGGTTGAGAGATGCTCTCTCTCCAGCCCCTGCGGGGCTCTATGGTCACCGTGGGCAGCAGCCCTTAGCCCAGGGCTTCTGGCTGCTGCTGCGGCAGCTGGGAATCCATGCTGAAGGCACAGGGTCTGCAACCAGTTGTCGGCTCTGTGGATCTTGTGTTGTTTAGTGCAACTGTGTCTGGGAGGGGCCCTTTAAGGGAGCGGCTTGCTGTTGAGTCCGCCCTGTGACCCTGTCTGCAGCTGTGCCTGGCACCCTTATTTCAATGTGTGCTACTTTGGCGTGTAGACGTACCCTCGCAGCGCCTATTTCGATGTGGTGCCGCGCAACGTCAAAGTTGAACATCGACGTTGCCAGCCCTGGAGGACGTGTAGACGTTATTCATCGAAATAGCCTATTTCGATGTTGCTACATCGAAATAAGCTATTTCGATGTTGGCTTCACATGTAGACGTAGCCCATCTGTTTGGCTTTGTCAGTGATGACTTCACCAGATTTGGATTTCAGAGGTACCATCTTATTCTGGGTGGGTCCTAATGCCTTCTTGATGCCCTCGTATATTCCCCTGCGATTACCAGAGTCAGCACTGGTCTGGATCCTGCTGCATAGCTCGAGCCAGTAGTTGTTGGCACAGCGCCTAGCTGTCTGCTGTACTGTTTTTCTGGCTGCTCTGAGCACTTGCAGGGTACTCTGGCTTGGTGAGCGTTTGTACTCCAGGAATGCAGCGTGCTTCTTTTCCATGGCTGGAATCACATCATTGGAGTAAGCTTCAAACCAGTCGTTTCTGTTTCTAGTTTTTCTTTCAAACACTGACAATGCCGTGTTGTAAATTGTATCCCTCAGATGCTGCCCTCTTTGGATGTCACATCGGCACCCTCAGGACTGCTGCGCAGGTTCTCCTCAAGGGTCACTCTGAACTTTTTGGCTCTCTGAGTTTGCTGCCTTTCTGGCATCAGTTCAGGGCCTTCCAGTTGGTTTAGAGTGGTACAGCTTCTTGGGAATCACCTTGAGTTTGGAGCAAACTAGCAAGTGATCTGTATCGGAGTCAGCACTATGATAGCTGCATGTCAGAAGGACGTTTTTGAGGTTATCACGTCTAGTGATGACCACGTCTAGTTGATGCCAGTGTTTCGAGCGTGGGTGTCTCCATGATACTCTGTGATGTGGCTTGGTTTGGAAAAATGTGTTTGTGATGCACAGAATGTGGTACTTGCAAAGTTCGAGAGAAGACGCTGTCCGTTTTCATTCATTTTTCCCACACCGAAGTGGCCTAAGCAGGAAGGCCATGAGTCACGATCGGCTCCAAGTCTCGCATTGAAGTCACCCAGAACGTACAGTTGTTTCCGAGCAGGTATTTGCACTATGGCAGCACTAAGCATGTCATAGAACTTGCCTTTTCCTTCTGGTGTGGTGTACAGGGTTGGAGCGTAAGCGCTGATCAGGTGAACAGGACTGGCGCAAGTTTGAAGTATGACCTGAAGGAGTCTTTCTGATCCGCCCATGACTAAATCCACCATTTCTAGAAGGGTGTTTCTGATGGTGAAGCCAACACCATACTCCCTGGGTTCTTCTTGGGCTTTACCCTGCCAGAAAAAGGTGTAGTCCTTTTCCTTTAGAGATCCCGAATCTGCGAGTCACATATCCTGCAGAGCAGCAATGTCAACTTGGAGCCTCTTCAGTTCCTCATTGATGACAGCGGTCTTTCAGGTGTCGCTAATGTCCTGAAGATCTTCAGTCAAACCAATCAGCATGGTCCGCACATTCCAGCAAGCAAGCTTAAAACTTTGATGGTTTCCTTTTCTTGTTGATTTTCTTATTGGTTTGCTGGGTGCTCAAACTTCAGTCACTTGTCAGGTTTGGGAACCTTAAGCCTCACACACCCAGTGAGGCAGGTGAACTGTGGCGGGACAGTACCCTTCTGACTCGGGGCTGCCCAGCTTGAGGCGGGCGGTGACTGTCCAGTGAGATGCGACGATCTCTCCCATCATCGAAGGCAACCCCTGGCACTCGTTCTCTACGCCAGTCGAGCAAGAGCTTATAACAGGTATCTGTTGCTTCCTGTGTTGGTTAAACGCTGTTAAGCGATGCTGGAGTACCACTCCAGGCACGAGCCTGGACAATTTTTTGGGACCCTGGGCTGCTCAGACGCCAGTGTCCCCCTCTCGGCTTTACTGATGTAGTCCAAAGGAGAGGATAACTTCTACGTCTGGTACCAGCTCAGCTGCAGGAGTTGCCGGGTCAATGCCAGAAGTTGGCACAGAACTGCCTTAGGACTCCCCTCCAGATTTTCTGTGAGGGTTTACGCCCTTAGCCTTGCTCCTTCTGCGGATAACCCACAAGGCATTGGGGCATGGAGAATGTGGGTAACGATCCCACTACCTCTTGTGCCTTCCTGGCACCACGTGTCCCCAAAGCTCCCTGTGGCCTGACGACCTCCTCACCTCCCCAGGACCCTCCTCCTTACCCCTCTGCCTCTCATCACCTACCAACACCCCCAGATCCCCTCTCCCCGCCCCCTTGCCCGCATCCACTCCCATGTCCCCCCACCTCACTACACTGTCCCCCATCAGCTCTCATCACCCCCAGGTCCCCCTTCCCCCGGCCTCTCCACACCTGGCCGCAAGCTGCTGCAGCCCCACATCCTCCAGGAAGGTGCCAATCTCGCAGTCCAGCCACACCCTGGGTCCCCACCAAAGCTTCCAACTGTTCTTCTGGCTGCAGTTGCCCCTGGAGCCCCATGGAGCTGCTGCGGGACACGCGTGCAGGGATCACAGGACTGGGCCTGAAAGCCCAGGCAATCTGAGCCAGGCACACCACCACCAGCCTCCATGGGCGTCGCCATCTGCACAGCCATGCTACATGCCCTCAAACCGCATGCCCACCACTGACACCCCTCGGTCTCACCCCCCGCCCCCCACACTTCCCCAAGCCCACCTGCATCCCGCTGCCCACATTGTACCCTGGGCACGGCAGGTCCCTCAGCTCCAGCCAGCAGTTGAGAACGCCACTGCTGTCGCCATCTTGTCACCCCTTACCCCTGTAGAAGTAGCTAGTTCCCTCTAAACTCCCCTCTCTAAATTCCCTCCTGTTAGCAACCACCCTGTTCACAAGCTCCCTGGTTGCTTGCCAGCAGGATTTTAAAAGCTATGGCCTTCCTGAGAGCTCCTCCCTCTGCCTACAGCTCAGCCAATCAGCACACAGAGTTTATATTTCAAACCTCATCAAGGCTAACAGCTTCCAACTGCCAGCCTGAGCACATGGCCTTTCAAACAAACAGACAGCTCAGCACTCCAAACACCAAACAAACAGACAAACACAGGCCCAGAATCCCCAAACGCAGAGACCCACACACTCCAGAGAGCCACTTACCCGAAGGTGCTGTAGTTTGCCTCCTCCTTCCCCACGACAGCCCCTCTCAAAACTCCCTCCTGTTCACAAGCATTTGTGTACAAAAAAACCATAGCTTTTAACAGATGAATGTGCACGCAGAGAACCGTGAACAGGAATTATTTACAAAGTGCAGTGGGGGCCAAACTATGTACAATGTGGTTGGGCCTTGGGACAGGGGTGGCAGAACTCAGTCTAGGGTGGGCGTGGGGGGACTACGACCCCACAGGGAAATGGGACCCCAAGCAGCCCCAGCTTCAGGAGCCCTTCCAGCTGTGGGTTTGCCGTCCCTGTTGAGGCCAGGTTGGGGCTGCTGGCACAGGGAGGTACGGCTGAGGAAGGGCTGTGACAGGGAGAATCTCCGTTGTGGGGGTCTGGAGGGCTGGAGGGGTGGCCAATGACAATATACATCAGGCAAGGTCCAAGATGGTCAAAGGGAGGTCTGGTGGGGGAAGAGCAGGGGGAGCAGGGGGAACGGGGGCAGCGGGGGGAGTGGGAGAAGCTGGGGGAGTCGGGGAGGGGAGGGCAGCAGGCATGGGTGGCTGGGCCAGCTGGTCCTACCTGACGGCAGTGGTAATGTCTAGGCAGGACATCAGCTGGTCCCATTATCTTGCCTGCAACTCTCAGTCCCTTGCCCACCACACCTCATCAGCCCACAGTCACCGCTCCATTATGTCGGAGACCCGCCCAAGGCCCCCCCAAGATTCCCTGGCCCAGCAATGGGCCCTCCATCCATGGGGCTGCCTGCAGCTCCATGGAGCTGTATTGCATCCTGGCATTGTTGGTCCTGTGGGCATGCCCAGTTCTGGCACCAGCTCTGGCTTTGGCTTGTCCCAGGGGGCTAGCTGGCCTTGGAGCAGAGGTGGGGCTCACCCAGCCCTCCAAAGGTCCGGCTGGAAGAGAGACAAGGAAAAGAGATGGTGAGTTCTTCCCTTCACATGTCTCCCACGGCCCTTTCCCCTCCCTGTCACCCACACTGGTGCGGGTGCTGCCCATGTCCTGCAGGCACACCTGCTAGCGGAGAATCACAGTCCCTCGTGGTGTGTCTGGGGTGGGGGCCCTTGCCCGTGTGGCTGTCCCACCCAAGCCATGTTAGGGGCAGGCAGGGTCCCCCACCAGAGACTCAGGGACCTGGAGGCCTCCAGTGGGGCTGGCAGTGGGCTGATGCCCATGCCTTGCAGCTGTGTGGGTGGACCGGGTGGAACATGGTGCCTTGCACACATATGCGGGTGCCAGGTTCATAGAGCAGCATCCCAACCATGCTGGCCCAGTGGGAACTGCAGTATGCCCCACCCTCACCCACCCCTCATGCCCCGGGGTTTGTGCCCCATTGGGTACTCACCAGCAGGTACCTCATAAAGATCTGGTGAGGAAGCCCTGGAGGTGCCCTGGCTGGAGGATGGGCCCAACTCCAGGCTGATGATGAGTGTCCCCTCACTGATCAGGGATGCAGTGTCACCCTGCTGTTCCCCCAGGTAGGATTCTGGCTGTGGGGAGGAAAACCTCCCCAGATGTGGGGCTCGTTGCGGGGAGGAAGTGTCCTTCACCCAGAGGAGCTCATGTAGCTCCCAGTAATAGGAGCAGGTTGGCCATTGTGCCCTTGACTGGCTGCCTTTGTCCCAGGCCTGGATATACCCCTGCCACAGCTCCTTTATTTTTGCCTGGACCTACTCCATGGTCAGGGCAAGATGCCCATGGGCTGCCAGGGCTGTTGCGACCTGGTTATAGCCCAGGGCATTCCTCCTTTTGACAACCAAGTTCAGCAGCACTGTTTCTTCAGCCCAGAGGCTGAGCAGGTCCTGGACTTCAAGGTCCACCCAGGACAGGGCACACCTCCTGCTGGCTGGGGGTGTCTCCTGAGGCTCCTCTCCCTGCTCTCTGGATGGGCGGGGGATGTCCCTGGTGGAGCAGGAGGCTGCCATTTGCCTGTGCCAGCTGCAGGGAGTGGCTGTCAGCAGGCAGCAGGCACACATGCTGGTTGGGCTGCTTGCACACTTCCTACTTCCTGATAAGGGGTTTCCAGGGCTCCTGGATCTTTAAGGCTGGCTGAAGGGACAGAGCATCTCCTGGCTCCCAGTGGCCGGCACCATGGAGGACTCCTCTACTGACAGAAGTGCCCTCTTCCTCCCCTGACTCCCGAATGTCTACACTATTTTTTGTCAACACAATCTGTTGACAGAAGCGTTGTGCCTCGTACAGGAGTGAGAGAACTCTGTCAAGGAAACTCCTGTGCTCTGTCAACAGTTTCTCAACAGAACGTATTTGTAGTGTGGATGTTCCTTGTGTTTTGTCGACAAAACCCCAGTTTTGTTGACAAAGCTCTGTAATGTAGACACAGCCCAGCATTTCTGGGAGCGCAGCGTCTGCTTAAGCAAAGGCACACAGGGCACGGAATATGATTTTCAAAGACAGAAAATAAAAACTCTGGTGAAAGCTGTGTGTAGAAACAGAAAAAGGAAAGCCAAAAGAGAGATATAAAGACAATGCACTTCTCTAATACATCCTCCTCCTGCTACACCACAAAATTTAAATTTCATACTTCTCCCAATAATATTCCTCATTGTCAAGCTACCTGGCCCTGATGGGCGATGCGGATGTGCTACGGAGGCCAGAGTTAAGGTTTTCACATTACAGTGCAATCACGTAAATATGGGGAATGTACTCTAGTACTCTGATTCCCAAACCCTCCAGTGGCAGTCTTCTCCTTTCTTTGTTTATGCTTTTCACTGGGAATGAGCTTCCAGAAGATCAGCAACATTTGTCCAAGTTTGACGAGGTTGAGCTAAATTTTGCTTTAAAGTAAATATTTTTAGAAGTGGAAGTGATTTTTTTCAACATTTTACTTGATAAATAACCTTTGACAAAATCTTCCTCTACCCACCTCAGCCTCTCATACAACTTCAATTTATTTTCCAGGTGAACAGAATTTGCTCTTTCCTGATCAAAACCTATAAAATTAATTTTCTCACCTGGCTTGCACTTTGAAAACATCATCACTCAAAATATTAGCCCATTTTTGCTCAAAACCTGGCCCAGTTTTTCTAGAGTTTCCACAGAGTAAACTGCTTGACTGAGACAACAGGTGAAGAGACCTGAAGAACTGGTGGACTCTTTGAAATGACCCTTAAGTCACTTCTCTATGATAAAGTCATAGCATATTTTTATCACTCTTTAAAATGACTTTTCAGCAGTTGGGCAGAGAAGACATGCACATTGGTTCGCATTCCTTGTTAGATCTAAAACCCATGGAGCTGTATAAAATGAATGAAGACCTTGTAGGTGATCACAAAGGCAAAGAAAAAGATTTTCTTGGAGACCTATATATAGCATATCTGAACCATTAGTATATCCATTGCAGAGTTCCTTGCTCCAGGCCTAAAATCACACTGCCCGCAAGATCCAAGGTGGAGGATCATGCTACAGCTAAGCACTGTGCCGACAGACACAGCAAGACCAGAAGGAAATGACTTAGGAAGTCATCATCATCTCCACAGGTACATTTTTAAATAACAGTCTCCTCTGTCACACGATAATAAAGATCTGCACGAGGAGCCACGTCGGCCAAGCGGAGAAAGCCTTTTATTTCTGAGACATGACTTGAGACTAATTTGAAGACCTAAGTGCAATGATTCCAGTACCTTGCAAATTGTAATCCACAGCACAACCTCCAGCAGTCACAGTTCAGCACAGTTAGAAGTCGATTAACAGAGACCCAGGATTAAGACATCAGGGAGATTGAATTATCTCACACCAGCAGGAAGGGGATGTTTCTTCAGTTCAGGTTTGTGTGGGGAAGAAGTAGTGGGGAAGGTTAGAGTGTTGTTTTCTGAACTGCAACAAGCTTATGGAAAAGGAATTATTTCAATTTAAATGATTCATTTCCTTTCTCTTCCTAACTAAAACAGTGGTTAAAAAGCACTACTTCATGTTTGTCTATTTCATATCTGCAATGGTAACTAAAAATATCCCATTAGCAAGTACAACATTGTCATCCTGTAAAGTCCTTCATATTTGTTCCTCTGCTGCTGCACTAAATGTCTGTTGCTAAATGCTAATAAATGGCCTGAAATATGCTAATGAGGCATGCATTTAAATTCCCAGTGGCTCATTAACATAAGGTCACATGATTTGGAGTCACATTATTTTCAGGAAGAAGGGGCCTCTGGAAGGAGGGCTTCCTTCTGGAAGACCACCCTGGGGGCTGCACTTCCACACGCTATTTTGGAGTCAAGAAGACCATCTTCCGGACTCCAAATCATGTGACCTTATGCTAATGAGTTGCCAAGAATTTACATATGCACCGCATTAGCATATTTTGGGCCCTTTATTAGCATGCCACTTTCATAGAAACAGCCAGTGAGTGACAAAAAGGAATAAAGGTTTAAATATAACAAGTGAAGTATCAACAATCTTAGTTCAGTGTCTGTGTTTAGAGTGAAAGAATCTTAAGTTTCAAGGATATTGTGGCAGCCTTTTGTAATTTAATAAGTTAATAGTTTAAAGAAAAGATGAGGATGCAGATGTTCTACCGATTTCTCCAGCACATTGTATTCAAGATTTGACGTGTGTTAATATACTTAACCACAAAGCAAAAATTCCCATGCAGTGGTTCTATGTGGCTTTAGGTTGTAAAAGTGCATGTGTACGTGGGCTACACCTACACTAGCAAGTTCCTCCGAAATATTTTTTGAAAGAAGAGGGTTTTTTCAAAATGTCCAGTAGAGCGTCTACACATAAAATGGCTTCATCTACATTTGCCTTCTTCTTTGAAGGGGGCATGGTAAATCAGGCTGATGGAAGACTACTAATGCAATATATATGCAGCACTTCATAAGGTGAATTCTCCCCCATGGCAATTTTGAAGTGTCAAACTTTGAAGTGCTGGCAGGCAAAGTATCCACAGGCACTTCGAAGTAGCCATTCGGGGAGAAAAGGCACTTCAAAGTAGCGCAGGCACTTCGAAGTACCTGTGGCTATACAGCATGCCAACGCTTCGAAGTCTGACACTTCAAAGTTGCCGTGGGGGAGAATTAGCCTAAGTGCTGCATAAGCATCACAGCACTTCATTAGTAATCACCCATCAGCCTGATTACCATGCCCCCTTCAAAGAAGGGGGAAAGTGTAGATGTAGCCAAAGAGTTCTTTCTAAATTAAATCAAAAGAATACGCGCTCCTTTTGAAAGCGCTCTACCACTCCCATTTCAGGAACATCTCCTGTTATTAAATAATTATTCTCTGAACTTCCCCTAGTGTGTAGCCCCACCCTCAATTTACCATAAATGGTATAAACTACAATAAATAAAAGTAAAAAAAATGTGCAACCATGAACATTTAAGTAGATAAAAATAAACATAGATTAAAATTAAATATTGATGTTAACCTTCAAAATTATAAAAAAATCTAATTCTGCCAACTCCATATATTTCAGTCTTATATTACTCTAAAATATACCTGTCTAATCTTATCTGGTAATGTTACTTCAATTTCAATGGTTTCTTTACTTTTTAGGAACAGAAACAAGGACTGTAGAACTGGTTGAAATTTTCCAGTTTTCAGCACATCTGCTTCATTTTCCAGCTTTTTTTTTTTTATTTTTTTTTGACTAGCTCTAACATAAAACCAGGACTGTAAGGATTAAATATTTGTCAGTAAACATCAATTTCACTGTGCACACACTAACACATGAAAACATATTGCCATCAACGATAACAGAAATTTATCAATTCAAAAAGTGTGAAAAAGATTACTTGAAAACTTGTTAGCATTTGATTTAAGTATATTTAATTTGTGTAGTTTGACATGTTCAAGTTTGATAATTGTTTTAACAGTGGCAAAGCTTTAACTTCTTAAATCTCAACATGCATTATTAAATAACTATTGCCTAACCTTCCTATTGTCTGAGCACCTCCATAATTTCTCACACTTGTGAAAATTTAAATTGATAAAAATGTCAAAATTTCTTAAAAATTAACATTGATGTTAGCTGTGGAAGTGACAAAACTATAATTCAATTCTGCCCATTTTATCTACAGCTTCTCATTATTTTGTTGCAGTCCACTAGCATACAGCATTACATCATATTTTGTCCATTTGTAAAAATGAACAAAATAAGGGCAGCTAGAACCAAAGTAATGGTTCATACTTGATGATTACAGCCCACTCATCACAGAGTTCTCCAGAGCACTTCTGACTGTCCCCAGCTTAATTTCAGGTACAGTTCAGTCATGTAAAATGCTGACCTAGCAAAGAATTCAATGTTAGCCTTTACTTAGAGTAGCTGCTTTGGCAGTTATGCCTTGGATCCAGCATAGTCTTGTGATAGCACTTAACATGAGCAGTCACTTTGACTTCACTGGGGCTACTCACGTGCTTAAAGTAAAACATGCCCTTCGGTGTTTTGCTGGACGAGTCACTGTGGCATTCAGGTGGTACAGTATCCTTGCCTCTTTTCTTCCATCCATCAGCCTTTTCTGTAGCAAATTTAAAATTTCGTAGCTGAGGCAGTAGGGGTGAAGGCTACACTTAAGAGAAGGTCGTGCTTCTTGGAAGAATTCTGAAATCTCAACCACTGGCTTTTCCTATTCCATGTGCTCCTTAAGAATTGAGACCTTCTAAATCATCAAGGCCTGGTTAGTTGTCAGTAGGGCAAGAGCTCTACTATCCGCTGTGGCATAACCATAAGGCCTAATGACATGTCAGAGGTTGGAAATGGATGTCAGGAGGGGATTGCTTTTGTGATTAGCTGTTCTGTTCACTCGCTCAGAGGCATCTGGCATTGGCCTCTGTTGGAAGACAGGTACTGGGCTAGGTGGACCTTTAGTCTGACCCAGTACGACCATTCTTATGTTCTTATGACATTTCATCTCCCCATCCCACTGTCTACAATGTTAATACCTTCATCTTGTTATCAATCTGTATATAATAGAAATTTATGTCTATCTATATGACTGTCCCTCTGGCTGGATCGGTTTGTTTAAGAACTCCTCTTGAACAGCGAGAGCTGGTATACAGATTACTCTTATCCTAACTTAAAGCAAAGGCGGGGTCTGGCTGTGCCAGGCTCATGGGGCATGCCTGGAATGTGACTGTTTCGTATCAAACAGAGAGGGAGGAGGGTGAGAGCAGGGACCCTTATACTCACCCATGAACTGAGTGGGGCACAAAGCCTGGGAAAGCAACTGACCACAAGGGGGCAGCAAGTGATCTATCAAGCAGTCACTGGTCAGCAGCACCTGCCAGCACCCCTGCCTGCCTGGGGAAATAGCAGCTGGATGCTGTCCTTGTCCTTAGGAGCAACTGCTGGCCACCACACACAGCTGCCCACCCCCCGGGGCTGGGCCTGTGTATTGCCAGAGGGGGGCTGCATGGCCATCCCTCACCTGTCAGGCTAGGCCAGGGACGAGCCAGTGGCCAGGCTGCACCCCCACACCCCAGGCCCAGCCAGGGAGAAGCCAACAGCCAGGGTGCATCCCTCCTCCCCACCGCAGCTGGCACCAGGGAGAAGCCAGCAGGCAGAGTGCATGGGGCTCCCTTTCCCTTAGCTGGCCCTGAGGAGAAGCCAGCAGCCCCCCGCTACTTACTGTCCTGAGTGCCCTATCCCCACCCTTGAGCTCCCTCTCCTCCCAGCCACTGCCCTAACTCCTGCACCCCACCCCTTACCCTGAGCCCCTCTCAACCACCAACCCTGATTCCTTCACCCCCCACACTCTGACTCCTACCCTGAGCCCCACCCCTCCACATCCCAACCCCCCCACCCTGACCATTGCATCCCCCCTGCCACTGCCAGCCTCCTGCCCTGAAGGACCCATGAAACTCCGGGTAAGTCTTCATGTAAATCTTATAATGAAGAACCCATTTGGCCTCTTGCCTGCCACTCACCTCCCCACGTACTTACTAACCTCAGACCATCTCTAGTACTAGCTTCCTTGCTTAGTCCTGAATATTTTGACTTCCCTAGTTATTTTTATTTAACTTACTGCCTTAGCTATTGTTCTCTCTCCTTTCATTTTTAATTGTAGCTCTTTGTATCATTTGATTTTTTTCCCTTTTCATATATTTCACTTGCCCGTCAAATTTCTTTCTTCTTTAGCTACTCTGTGAAAATCTTTATTTATGTGTATACGGTGGAGTTATTTTATGTTCCTAGTGCATCACTTGCTATGAGAAAAAAAGACTTCACACACTCCTGTTTCCTCTAGGGTTCAGTTCTCTGCATTTTCTATTACCTCACTCCCAGCTCCTTACTCCACTTGATTTTTACGTTGCATATAGCACATTCTCAGGAGAAACACCATTCTGAATCCAATATCTTTTTTCTTCTCCTTCTCCTCATTTAACATTCATTTTTGCTGCAATCTCAGCCCTAATGAGATTGTGATCAATGCTTCCCAAGTTACCCCCTGCCTACATGTCTTCAATCATACTTTGTCTAATCTACTATGTTCCACTTTCTGTCAATTGAGGCACGTATTTAGTTAACAAAACTAAAAAGCAATTTTGCATCACATCCACAAAAATGCCTCTAACTTTATTTTCTTCCTTACTAATATAATGACATATACCTTGGTAATTAAGACTCTCCCCTTATAGCTATTTTCATACTTATTTGTATGATATTTAATGCATTTCTTTTTGTGGAGTTATTTTATATATAGTTGCTTTTGTCTTATTTGGTAATTCAACATTATCAGCCTAATCTACAGGAAATAAACAAATAAATCTCCATTATTCTGGGCTGTCTTTCAAAACAAAGACAACAAAATATTCTTTCACACATTATTATCTTCTGGGCAATCAATATCCCATAATAGTATCTCACCAGTTATGACCATCTCTGAGGAAACAGTAGCTTATCTTTGTGTGTTTGTGTCTTTTTCTTTTCCAAGGTGTTTTGTATTTCGTGGGGGGTGGGACTCTTTGGAATACCAGCTGCTAGTATAAAACCATTTCCTTTTGAAGGGTTTTATGGTGAAAACCATATCTACGCACAGGCCTAGCCTGATGAACCTTCTCCCACCTAAGCCAAGAAAATACAGGAACTTGAGAGATACATTGGCTTTTTGCTGGTCCCTTCACTCAAGGATGAAATTCATCCCCAAAGATGAACAACACAGCTTGTAGGTGGAGGAAAAGTCCCTTTCACTACATATTTTGAAATTTCACTTTATTTTGAAGGGCAATAACACATACCCCTGATTTGGAAATTCTCCACAACGGAAAATCCTTCTTTACACCCCCCACCCCTACAAGAATAATCAGTTTGGATTGATTGGAACACTCTGTTTTGACAGTGCTGCAATGTTCCATTTTGATTTTGACATGTGTCTATTGGTAATATAAAGAAAAATTAAAATAATTTCAGAACAAAACATCTCAAACGGAAAATCTGAGACTTTAGTTCTGAAAATTTCAAAATGGGCTGAACTGTATTTGTAAATACTCTTGTTTTTCCCAAAGGACCCAACGTGGTGATAGGGATTCTCTTCCTCCCATTTTCCAGCAACTTATACATGAGAGCACGTATTTGCACACATGCATGAGAGAGATTCTAAGTCCTGATTATCTCCTATGTTGACTACTTAAGATTTCTCCTCTTTAGGGTCCTCTCAGATTACATTCTTTATCCACATCTGTGCCTATGTCATTCCTTCCCCTTTGAATTCAGCTTTGTACTTTCACATTCAAGATGCTTTACAATTCTGCTCTTCCCTACATGTCTCCTTTTCTCATTGTGTCACCCCACATGATACACCAACAACACCAGCTTCAACCTTCTATCAGTCTGCTTTTTTCCCATGACCAACTTTAGTTTTTCTTCCATTACACCACTTAGACATGGACACACAGGGGTACTATCCTACAACAAAACTGCAACCAGCAATGGATTCATGCTGGCCCATTGCCAATAACTGATGCTTTTGTTATTCAATTTAAAAGGGATTCTTCAGGGGAACCCAACCCAGTTCTCTCTTCCCCGCTCTTGCTCCTGGAGAGGAAATGTGAGGAAGCTTCTTCTCCATGAGGTGGCCCAGAGTCAAGGTTTAGCTTAATCTGATCATATGCTTAGTCCAAGGGAAATTAACAGGGAGCCATGGTCCAGTTCTCTCTCCCCTTTCACAGCATTTACCTGCTCCTTGGGTGCCCAGTGTAGTGTGCTGCAGCTGCAGCTGCTGCAGTGGTGGTGGCTTTCCAGAACGTCCTTGGTCTTTTTGTTTGTTTGCTTGTTTGTTTTTCTTTTTTGGCAAGCTGTTAAAGTGTTTCCAGTTTTCATATGACCCCAGGTAGGAGACAGGAAATAGTGATTTTAACTGTTTATATATCAGCCAAACCTGTGTGGCATTTCATGGCCCCCAAAAAAAAGAAAAGGGAAAAAACAGGAGTATTTCCATAGCCTGTGGGCTTTCCCTCCATTGAATTTCAAAGGCCTGCCACAAACAATAGAAATGGTAGAGATTCTCAGAAGAAGGTATCTCCTATAATGGAAAGTGTTGGGCTACCAATGAAGATGGGATGAGAAAAAATGGCCTTAAACTGCAGCAAAGAGGTTTAGGTCAGTGCTGGGATGCGTAATAAAAAAAGTGGTGGCCTTCCAGCCTTAAGCCTTAGTGTACCACCACCACTATATTGACATGTGCCTCTGTGGGCATCTCATTGACCATGGATCGCTGTTCACATCCAATAGGAACAGCAGGAAGTAGCATGGACCAGGACACTGTTTTCTGCCACTCCAGTTAGCCACGAACAGTGATCCATGGCCAACAAGACTTGAAATAGCCTGATACCTGCACAGGTGCAGGTAAATATAGCAGCGGTGGCCCACAATAACCGTGGTGGGCTAGATCCACCCTGCAGGATGATATTTGTCCACTGCTTGGTTAGAGGTTAGAAAAAATGCGTTAGTTTAAAGGGTAGCTAAGCAGTGGGACTCATAACCTAGGGATGATGTGGAGTCTCCTTCATTGCAAGTTTGTAAGAGTAAACTGCAAAAAGCACTTGTCAGGGATAACACTCGTCAAGATAACACTTAGTCCTGCCTCAGGGCAGGGGACAAGGCTACAAGACCCCCTCAGGGTCTCTCCAGTCCTGCATTTCTGTGATTCTGTGTGATGGGTTTTACAAACCCCAGACTAAGGAAGAGGCAGGGGAATCACTAGGACAAGAAAGCTCCACCCCTCAGGCACTGCCAAGTATGCTCCAGGGGAAGGATAAGTATAAACAGAGTTCTAGCACCTCAGGCAAGGGGGAGGAAAGGAGCCGTTTCCTGGAAGAGTCCTGCCCTGTCCTGAAACAATAGGAGAAGAAGCAGGTACTAAGCGGGTCTGGCTGTGAGTCTTCCCCTCCATTACCCAAGAGGCAGGAAGAATTGCAGAGACACCAGAGCATGCTTGCACCAGCCCCAAGACTCTGAAGGGTGAAGCAAAGAGACTGTAATTTAATGACATTCAATCCCCATAAGTGGCCCCTGGGAAGGTGAGCGGGAGTTCGGCCAATCCCAAATCATCCTATGCTGTCACAGTTCCCTGGACTAAGCTGGCAGGCCCAGCTCCTCCAACCTTTCCCCAATCTCCCTGTGCCTCATCTTGGGATGAGCAGGACAAGGGATTGCTGCCAAGGAAGCTGAACCAATTGAACCCATCCAGGTAGCTCAGGACACATTGAACTGAAAGATAGTATGGAGTGGTAGGTCCTGACCACTAGGCCTGATGGCTGAACAAATGCCCCCCGCCCCACACACACACACATGTTAGGGCAACACAAAGCCTGACAGTGGAGGAAGAGAAGGGCAGAATTATTCACACCTTTAAGGCTACGTCTACACGTGCACGCTACATCGAAATAGGCTATTTCAGTGAATAACGTCTACACGTCCTCCAGGGCTGGCAACGTCGACGTTCAACTTTGACGTTGAGCAGCACCACATCGAAATAGGCACTGCGAGGGAACGTCTACACGCCACAGTAGCACACATCGAAATAAGGGTGCCAGGAACAGCTGCAGACAGGGTCACAGGGCGGACTCAACAGCAAGCCGCTCCCTTAAAGGGCCCCTCCCAGACACAGTTGCACTAAACAACACAAGATCCACAGAGCCGACAACTGGTTGCAGAGCCTGTGCATGCAGCATGGATCCCCAGCTGCCGCAGCAGCAGCCAGAAGCCCTGGGCTAAGGGCTGCTGCACACGGTGACCATAGAGCCCTGCAGGGGCTGGAGAGAGAGCGTCTCTCAACCCCTCAGCTGATGGCCGCCATGGCGGACCCCACTATTTCGATGTTACAGGACGCGGATCGGCTACACGTGCCCTACTTCGACATTCAACTTCGAAGTAGGGCGCTATTCCCATCCCCTCATGGGGTTAGCGACTTCGACGTCTCGCCGCCTAATGTCGATTTCAACTTCGAAGTAGCGCCCAACACATGTAGCCATGACGGGTGCTATTTCGAAGTTGGCGCCGCTACTTCGAAGTAGCGTACATGTGTAGACGCGGCCTAAAAGTGTTGACGACAAGGAAGGAAGCCCACTGGTGTGAGTCAAAATGGGGAATTACACAATCAAACGAAAGTACATTATTCACAAGCAATCCATCTGAAACTAATCATTCTACTCGAGAAGTAAGGCGCAACAACATAAGCGTGTGAGACTCAGAATCACTATGAGCATATGCATCATATTTCTGAAAAGTGATCACATCAAAAGGAAGCTACTGAAATGCAGATACGGCAACACCTAGTGCAGCTATCTTCATGGCTTACAACTTAAATGTGGATTGCCGTTAAGTAGGAATACCATATTCTTTAATCATCCATTGTAAAAGAATAAAAATAATAATGTTAAAGGACATTTTTAAAATGGTAGGAAAGGCATATTTTGCTTATTGCAATGTTTGTTGATTTGTGTCTTTGAGGTCAACATAGTAAATATTCGGTTGGGCTGGCACAAACTGTGCAGGAATCTAATAGAAAGCAATATTGTTGAAAATGGATATCAATTGAAAACAGAGAGCAGTGTCAACTATTCCCCACTGGGAGCAGACAACAATAAAACCAGTCAAGCATTACACAGTTGAGCCTGCCAAATGTCATTAGAGTGTAGAAAAAAGTAAAGGAACATACTGGGGGAGGGGGACCAAGCTCTCATTTTATTTATTCTTTCCCCCTCTGATTTAGTAAGGCAACACTGGAAAAAGACTGAAGATCTAAAATCGGTGCGATGAAGTTGCCTGACGATTTGGAGAAATCACCTTCCTTTCCAGAATTAAGTACATCAGAAAAATGAAGCAATGTGTTTAACATCTCTCAGTTGCTGAGACATTTCTCAACAACTTCACAGCAAATTATACTGCAGAACAATAATATTGCTAAATATCTCTAAGGCTAACTACCAAGACTATAGCATTAGGCAGAATAACTAAAATATTTATTTATAATCAATGCCTAAACCACAACACAAGGAAAAGCAGAAGTGAAAGATTCAATATTGAAAACAACCCCTGATTAAGACAATTGTAGAAGGAATGATTTGCAGTTTAACACAGCCAAGTCTTGTAGCTATTATATCATTGTAAGGAAGGGATCATTTAATTCACAAATAATCAAATTATTAGTAAGTAGGAAAGCAATTGGTAGGACTAAGAATGGAACAATGTGGATGCCCACACAGTCACCAATCTGAAAACAGAGTTATTGTGCCAACCTTTTGCTAATTCCTTAAACTTTTATAAGTAGCATTTCATTGATGTTTTGTAAATTTTCAAACAAAGAAATTTTGTCTCCATCAAACAATGGTGAAAGACTGAATATGATGCTTTGAACAGCCATCCTAGAGCTCCACCTAGTGCAGATATAAATATAACATGATGAACCCTCATTCATTAAAACAGAGGGAAACCTGTCAATAATAAGCTTCCCTTTTTCTTCTGAGAAATCATCTGCAGAATGGCCCATGATGTTACACACCTTGATTATAAAACTCAATCTGGGTCACAGTAAACAATATTCAGAGTTAATAATACTCTTATTACATAAGAATTTGATATTTTATGTTAGGGTATAAATAGAGCTAAGCCAAAACCATCTCTCAAAACATTTCAGTTTGGGGGAGGGTATATTTTGAATATGAATCCCTGAACCTAAGCATGAGCTATACTGAGTCAGATCCTTTGCCAGAAGGGGACTGTTTTCATTTTTTGTTTGAATTAAACTGAAGCCTCAGAATAGTAGCTGACTTAGTGAGATTTCCTCAGACTGGGGCCAAAATCCAGTCTGAACAATGTGTGAGATTTTAGCATCATGAAATGTGAACCAGAACCTTAGCCCTATTCTGGCTCTTTTCTAAATCCAATCTGGATGTCTATATAAATGAATAAGCCCTTGATCTAAATTACAAATGCATTGTGTCCAAATGAGATAGACACAAAACAGTTAACAGGCATCTTGACTCTTATAAGACTACACGATAGAGGTGAGTGTTCTAGTAAGAGTACCGATGGCAATGTTAACTAACAAATTATAGAGCTGTAGAGACAAATTAGAGAGCATGTGTCCAGAAACATTAAATGTGTACACAGACTTGGGTCCAGATTTTAGATACTTCAAAGGCTCAGTGCATATGAAGCCAGGGTTCCAGCTCAGCCCTTATACAAATAGGCGATAATCACAATATTTGAATGAAGACTCAGACAGATTTCAAACACTCATCTTGAAAGTTTGCTGGTGGTCACATTTAGGCTGCAAGTGTACACTTATTACCTCATAAAGGCTATAGAAGTACAGGTAAATATACTCACAGTATGATTTGTCAGTGGGTTTATGTCCTACATTTTACAGGGGCCAGAACACAAAACGAGCAGATTCACGTGTTGCCTGTTACCTTTAGCACTGAATTGCCTTCTTTACCAAAACTGTATGTACATAAAAACCAGACATGTGAGGCACTAGTTTCAGTAACTCTTTATAGAAAAAAAAACAACATACACAACATTTTCTTGCATTCCCATATTTACTGTACAGTGTTAAATACCCTGTATGGATGAATTAACCCCCAGTTTTTTACAAAATCTGAGAGTAAATTGTTAACTCTTGTTTGAGAGCAGGAAGTACCGGTGGAAAGCTGGTGCTCCCTGTCTCCCTGTCTGTGCTTTTGCATTGCACCTGTGGAACAGGGTTCCTATAAAGCAGATGTGATTTTGTGGTCTTCCAACAATGCAGAGTCTGAGGGCCAAGGAGGATTTGCATGATTAAAATCCTTGCTGAACAATAGCTGTTCTTACTCCAATGAGGGTTTGGGACTTTTCTGGTATATTTGATACCTTCCACACTACATAACAGAGGGCTACATATCAGGCAAGGAAGCACTAGACTGGTATGAAAAAACATGTCTAAGGCCCTCTTAACTTGCAACATTGGGGATGTCACATAATGGGCTTCCACAGCAATTTTTGAAAAGAGAGAATCCACTGAGTAAGCAGCTGACAGCAGGAGCTGCATCCCTCAGCCCCAGCCAACCAACAGTGGGAAATTATGGAAAAGTAATTATGGATTTATTTCAGCAAATAGTAAAGCACAATGTTACTTTTCTGCAATTTTCTATGGCTTGTCCACAACTCAGCTACAATTTTTTGACACTCATCTCACAATTCAAGTAGTACCTTAGTCATGACTCTAAAGAATCATCATGGCCCATTCCTCTCAAAAGCCACTTTAATGAATAGATCTGAGACATTATAAAATGCTGTAGAACCGTAACAAGCATTTTCAAAATGGCTTTACATACCTAAACATGTAGTAAGATCCCTAGATCATAATTCAGAGTCTGTGTGATCCGGCGTGATAAATATTAAGCTTTTCTTAAAAGAATAAGAATACACAATTAGCTCATACTAACCTATGATAAGACCAAAACTACTCCTTTGGCACCATAACAGTCTCTATGCTGTTGAGATTCCCACATTTCCAGGGCACAATTTATTTCCTTTTGAATACAGATGTAAAAACAGAAAGCAAGGAAATTCACAGGCCAAAACTATGTTTAGATAACATTAAGGGTTACGTCACTTCCAAAGCATTTGCGTGGGTTTTAACCACATCTCCCACTGATTTTAATGGGATTTGCATGGCTAAAATCCTGTGCAGTACTTCGAAAATGTACCCCTACGGATCTGACATGAATTCATAAAAGCTTAGAATTTCTGAGTTAAAACCAAACTACAGAACTGGCTGGTTTTAGAGGCTTGTTAGCACTCGTATAATTAAAATATAACTTACCGGGTATTAGATCTTTTTTGGTTTGAGTGTTTGCATATAATTTAAATGGACAAGTTATTTACATCGGGAAAGGAGATGTGGTGTATGCACTGGCTAATTTTCATAACACTTTTCATATATTCTGTGTATTAAACCAAGACAATAAGTAGAATTGCTATCATTCTTCCAGAAAGACTGTGTGTCTGCATACACCAGCGTGATGCTAAGGGTGATTTTTGTGGCACACTCTTACTACTTACTGACACAATTTGATTTAATATAATATTAATACCTTTTTCTTTTTAAATGTTTTATATATTATTGTCATTAAAAATCAAGAAGAATGGCAATATATTGAAAAATGTTAGGGCTGTGATAAATTCACAGAATTAATACAAGCCAGTCTGAGGGCTGTTTCTCTTTGTTTAACTCTGCTTATAGGACGGGTTTCAGGTCAGTACTAGAATTACTTAAAGGGTTATTAGACAGCGGTGACTGGTTGATATTTCCCAACATAGGCTAATTTGCAAATGGTCTCTGTTAATGAGTCCACAGAATCCTTGGATATTTTCATTTTAATGTAAAAAAACACACATTTGTTCATACACTTCGAGTAATTGTTCACCTGGCTATCTCTTATAGAGATGGATACATTAAAATACTCACATGCTACATTATCCCTCTACCTGTTTAGAGCAGGGGGTCTCATCTTTCCATCTACATGGCTTTGATATGTGGTAAAAATAATTAATAGGCCATGCTTTATACTGGATCATGCCAACTACCAGATTAACTAGCATCTCTTCTCTCTAGAAGTAAGTGTCATTTAACCCATAGCCCAGGAAGGATACCATGCAAAATGACAGCAAATTAAGGAAACAACCAGCATTCAACAGAGAAACAAAAAGAGGGGAAGAGGGGATACAAGACTGTTGTTTTCATTTTAGTTTCATTTAATTTTTACTCAGTCATGCATTTCCTTAGAGCACACGTTAGATGGATCTGAGCTCTTTGATGCTGATATGAAGTTCAAGTTACGGCAGTGCCCTATCTACTGGGGAGAGGTAGGTAAGAGGCACACCCATGGAGGTAGGAGGGACCCATGTTTCAGCATGACAGAGGAGGAAATGCATTGTACAGCCTCTCACAGGTCCATGCTGTCACAGCCCCCCATGCTTTCTGACAATTGGCTTATGAATATGAATGTGCATAACTCAAAGATGCTTTCTGCAAAACCAGTCACGTAATATATCAGTTTTAAAGTTACAATCTGCTGAATCCGTATATCCTATTTTTGAGCATGTATCACTCTTGTGTGTGAAGTTAGAAAATGAGGTGTCAATCTGGTTTTAATTCTAAATGTGCTAATGAGGGCCTTTAGGGATACTTTAGGAACTTAACGACTCCGAACTCAAACCAGTGACCTGTGACGGGTCTTTTTTGTCCTGTAGGCCCAAACTGTGGTTGGTCCTAGAAAGACATGTCACCCTGCCATCTCATACTGGAATCCATCTTGAATCTTCTATTTTTCCATGCACATGGGGAAATTGGACACGGTGTTCTTGCTCTGGGAGAAAGTCCATTTAAGGAACAGAAAACAGGTCTTTGTCTTCATCTGGCTTTTGAAATTTCCTCCTTCCCCAAAAGGATATGCATGAAGAAACCTGGCAAGAAAAAGAACTGTAGAGAGAGGTGAAGGCAAAAGCTATTAGGCTCATGTCAGAAAAAGATCAACACTGGCCTGAGATAAGAACACCTGTTTAGGGTAAGAATTTGTAAGTAACCTATTTGGTAGTGGATTAGCATTAGCTGGCATACTTTAACTTAATAACGTACTTTGTTTTTACTTGCAATCACTTAAATCCTAATTTTTATATTTAATAAAAACACTTTTGTTTATTATCAACCCCAGTTTAAATGTTACCTGGGCAGAGCAATCACTGTGCATCTCTCTCTTTCATTAATAAAGTAGGGTTACCAAATTTGAACTTTCAAAAAAGAGGACACCCCTAAGAAGAAGGAGAGTTTCTGCATACATATCTACCAACTAGCATTGTATTAATACACTACATAAACTATAACTTGGGTGACCATATTCCCCACCCCTAGTCTAAATATGGGATATCCTGTGGGCGGGGTGTGTCCCGGCTAAACCAGGACAGGTGGTCACCCCGCATCAGGCAATGGCTGCACACTTTTCCCCATCCAGACCTGTCTTGAACCCCCCACCCACTGCTGCACTTTACCTCCCACTCAAACACCCAAACCCCAGCCCATTCCTGTGCCCTCCTTCCCAGCCAGACCCCACACACCCACCCCCAGCCCACTGGGGCTGAGGAGATAAACAGACCTGCAGCAGGTTCTTCTGGGCTCGGTGCTGCAGATTCCAGAGGGGCTCTGGCCCTAGCCCCACATCCACAAGGCTCCAGCCTTGCAAGAACGTACGGGGGGGCCTTGGCTCCACATAGACAAGGTTCTGGCCCTGTGACATGGAGAGGTCTGGGGGGAGGCTGGCTCTGCCTTCACTCCACGCAGGGCTGTGGCCCCAGGTCCACAGCAGAGACCACCTCAGTAGGGTGCCAGCCACAGTTCCACCCCTTGTGGTGGGACTCCAGGCAGGGGGCTCTGGCCCTGCGGGAGGTCCAGGGGAGCCTCGGCCCCGCACCATACAGGGCTCCAGCCTTGGCCCCATGAGGTGGCAGAGGCTCGCGGGGAGGGGAGGGTGCTCTGCCCCATGCTGTGCAGGGCTCCATCCACAGTAGGGCTCTGGCTCTACCTAAGCCTCATAGCGGGGACTGGGGGTGATGGGGGCTCCAGCAACGGCCCCAGCCCCACACTGTGACAGCCCCAGCTCCCGCTCCCACTTTTCTGCCCCCCCAGCTCCATTCCCAGCCCAATCATGCAGCTGAGCAAGACTGGGGCTGGTAGTGGCATCCCAGTGGTTCAGCAGTCAGGGAGCTACATTTTGAAAATGGCAGTGGCTGGAGAAAAATCCCTGCAAGTCTCCGGACAGCAAAGGAAAGGGGAGGACCAAATCCCAGACAATTAGGCCTATTTAAAAAATAAATCTGGACACCTTTTTGGCTCCATAAATATGGGACCATCCCATCCAATACAGGACGGATGGTTACCCTAACTATAGCACATTAATACAACGTGAACTGGTAGATACTGATACGGATACACTCGTCCATAGGGCTGTATCTTTTTTATATGGCAATCCTATGATAAAGGGAGCAGACATCTTCATGAGTTTTCCAAGTGTAAAACTTTTACACAGGGTAAGACAACTTTAACTGGGGTGTTGATTCCTTTTGTGGGGTTGGTTTTCTGGGTATTGCTTTATAGCTGAGTCCTCCCACAGCTGAGCTGCTTCAGTGTCTGTGTTACTCCGCTGGGGGGGGAAGTTACCCCCAGTGCCTTGGCTGGAAGGAGCCCACAATTTCTATCCTAGCAGGACAGGGTAGTGGAGGGGAGTCCCAGAGGACAAGAAAGTTGGCATTAGTGGCTTAATCGGCTCACTGGAAGACAGCACCAATGGGATTTCTGTGCACCAACCCATCATGCATGCCCTGTGTGTCTCTCCAGCCATTGTATTTTCTTCAGGAAGTCCCCACAGAGTATACTCCTGTGTAGCACCCTAATGAAGCCAATTGGCTGAGGGGATAAAATATTGTCCTGGCTCCTTTTTCTTTCCTCAAAAGAGTAATAATAATCCCAATGTCTGACTTATCCACATTCCTGAAAATATCTGAAATCAAACCAGGACCGGTGATTTTTTATAAGACATATACATTTAAAATGGAGGTACTATATTTTTAATCCATTAAAATGTTTTGCAGCTGAAACCTAGTTTTCTCAAGCGGCAGTTCATGGTATAGAATGGAAACGCAGAGAGTCAGACTCACATATAGCAGTCTGCACATACTCTGTTCCTACCAATGTTATTAACTTCTGGATTTATATTTAATTTTGGAGTTAAAGATTAGACATAAAACATGTGTTTCAGATAGTTAGTGGCCTGTAAAAACTCTGGTTTTGCACACGCTCATAACTTTGGGAATGGTGAACAACTGAGCACTAACTTTGCAATTTGGGCTCATCTCAAAATTCAAGGTCACAAAAATCACTGTATGTGGTTTTACCCTACATCACAAACCAAGACTAGTCTTAGAGTGGTCATCTCAAAAATCAAAAAGTAAAGAATAGCTACTCCAGGTACCACATTAAACAACAGTAAAAATGAGTGACAAGCATTCTATATTGATATCCTCAGCTGAACCAAACAGAGAATTAACAAAATCCCCCATTCCCATCTAATCTACTCCCTTTAAAATTCCTCCTGTTACACAAAAAGCTTCTGTTTCTCCCCAACCCCCAACACACAAAGGAATATTGCTAAATGGAAATCACATTGAAATGGAAGAAAATCCCCTGGAAGTAATGTGCAAATCAATACAGTCCCACTGAAGACAATGTGTTTCACATTCTAATTATGACATCATCACCATCCTACTTAAGGACTATAGTAATTTAAAACAGTACTAAGCATGCCCCAAATAGCAATATTCCTCAACCTCCCTTTTCCCACATTGACCTTGCCACCCCACATCCATTTCTTCTTCTTTCTTCCTTCTAATATTCGCCATTGTTGACTGGTCTTAGATGATCAGAAACAGACAAGACACGAGATTCACGCAGACAATAAAACACATGAGAATGAAAATGTACAAGAGACAGCATCTCTACATTGCTGCGAACTGCCCTTTTCTTTGTTTCATTCTTCATTTGTATGCTTGTGGAATTTTCCTTACCGGGAACAGGTTTGACAGGTTTTACTGCTTCAAGAAAAAAATACCCTCTGATTTTGAAGAATGTTGTAATCCATATCACCATCCCCAATTCAGATTACGTCTAGCTTCTCACTATGGAGCTGAAGACCTCGGCTATATGACATATCTTGGATCATGGCCAAGTTTGGAGTGCTAATAATTTAAAACAACATCCAGCTGCTTTTAAAAGGGGGAAAGAAACAAGCTATTTACTTTTCATCATTCATTTACTTAGGATCAGCAGAATTTCTGGGCTGCACTGGATAGAAATTTGAAAGCCATAAGGTTGAGAACTAAAAGCTTGCACTAAGCACTTCAATGCTGCTAGTTTGCAATCCCCACTCTGTTAAAAATATACCTATGCGATGCAGTTTTAGCTCTATTAGTCCAATATTTTGCCTCCTGAGAAATGTTTGGTTGAGAATAAGATGTAAGATATAACAATCATCTTTCTAATGATAACTAGAAGTCCTTCGACACCTTATAGACTAACAGATTTTTTGGAGCATAAGCTTTCATGGGCACAGACCTGCTACATGTAGTCATTGCATCTGACGAAGCGGATCTTTGCCCATGAAAGTTTATGCTCCAAAAGATCTGTTAGTCTATAAGGTGCCACAGGACTTCTTGTCATTTGTGTAGATATAAACTAACATGGCTATTCCTCTGATACCTTCTAATGATGTAGATACAGATTATATATACACATAATGGGGTATCTAATATTAAGAAAGCAAAACTGCATCTTTTGGAGATTTTGATATCATTGACACCTCTGTAAACATGTGCATTCCCAGTTAAAGATGATCTCAAATCAAGCTAGGTTTTGTGCATCCAATGCACAGTTGAACAGACTTTAGGCAGTCTTCAGCCTTTCAAATAGTTAGTATCCCATTGCCAATTATCCATTGATTCAGGTACAAAAAGGTCATTAGATAGGACAAAAATGCCAATCTTGGGCTATAGCTACACTACCCCTCCCTCTTGAAAGGGGTATGCACATTAAGGGTGATCAAAAATGTAAATGAGGCACTGATATGAATACTGAGACCTCATTTCTAGAATGGTGACCACCCGGCCCATCAAAAGTGCTGATTTCGAACTAAAAATAGCTGTGCAGCCAGGGTTCCTTTGAAAGTGTGTCCCAATTTCAAAAGCACCCTTCTTCCACCAAAAAAAATTAGTTTGGCTATTTTTAGTTCGAAATCAGCACTTTTGATGGGCTGGGTGGTCACCGTTATGCAAATAAGGTGCTGAATATTCATATCAGGGCCTCATTTGCATTTCTGAATGGCCGTAATTTACATGCCCCTTCCAAAAGGGAGAGGTAGTGTAGCCATGGCCTTGAAGAGCACATGCTTTTGCAGGACTGGTATTATGTTTTCAGAAAGGAACATCATGTACCAGCCACTGATGACAACATGCATGCAGACAGAGGAGAGGAATATCCACACCAAAATAGAACCCCACCTCCTTATGGCAGAAACAGGCACGTTACTGGCAGTGCCAACCTACATCTCAGAAAAGGGTGTGTCTGTGTACATCAGCCTGCCCAGTGCATCTAGATGGCACAGGATAGGATTTGGCCATTATGTGCTCGATATATATGCATATGCTTCCCAGCATTAGGAATATTTTACAAAAAACTCACTGTTTAAAATATGGGGAGAGGTTAGTTTTAAAAAGTGAAAACATTCTATTCAGTGGGTACAACACTTCACAAATATGTCACTCACCAGTTTTGGAACTTCATGCAACCTATTTTAATAAATTTAAAACTCTGCAGGAGGACAGGCCTGAAGTCTCCCAGGATTGGCACCAATATCCCACAGACTGTGGAAAACAATTCTGGAGATTTTAATCAAATATTTTAAGAAAATGACATTATGTCATGTTGGGGGGAAATGTCTCCTGGAATAGCTTCAGTCAGAATTGGCAAACCTAGCGTGAGAGGATTTTCGTTGCCTTAATATCCTAAACTGCATTAATATTGCTATCAAAAGGAAGCGAGCAACATAAGCCTTCCATCTATGCTTGTGAAATTTCCCTGACATTTCTTAATTCAGTTTAGTCTCACTTCCCAAGTCTGACCAATTTGTTTGTTTGTTTGTTTGCTTGTTTAAAGCTGTATGAAGCATCCCAGCAATGTGCTCAGATTTCTCTTCAAATTTCCCCATCCCTGACATAGGCTGATCTGATAACAAGTTTGAAAAATCAGGATGTGGGGTGGTAGGTGTCTACTGTATAAGACAAAGCCCAGATTGTGGGGCCTTCCATATAAAATTGGAACATCTGTTCCTCCCATCCTGAACAGCACATTTGAGTCACAAAGCCTTGATTTGATTTTCCAAAATTGTGACCAACCTCCAACCGCTCTACACATATACTGTTTTCTTTGCAACTCCAAGTCTGCTTAGGCAAAGTAGTGGATTCTGGGTAGGAAACAGAAAGAATAACCAAATGATGCTCAATGCAAACTGGATCTGTTTATTTATATGTTCAAAGTCATTTTATGGACAAGGAAAGAAAATTCATGATTCGAGGCCTATTGCTCTTATTAATAATTCTCATAAAAACACGAACATTTAGACCACCTGATTACATGGGCTACTAAATGTTAACTGGCAAAAAGAATAGCTAGAGCATATGCACTATTATGTTACAGTGTAATTAACCCAGAAACTAATTAACCCAGAAGTACTGGAAAATAAATTCTCTCCTACTGTAAATATGTTCAGGAGTAATATCATACTTACACCCTATTTACACTGCAAGGTGGTTATCTCACAACAGCTGTGAATTGAATCAACAAGGCGACTTCTTTGCAGCCTGAGTGTTTCAGACAGATACATAAAACAAATCTGAGCCAAAGTAAAATGTTAAGTTTTCCTTAATATTTTGCTTTCTGTGTCTGAGGGGGAGGTGGGAGTATAAGAAAGCATCATGAGGTGAGGAATTTGTGTTCCAGCAATAGCTTTGAACTGGAAAGGCAGAATGCAGAAATAACTCAACAGAGATTTGGCTGAAACAGAATTGTAATGGATGACTGGGATGTTGCATCATCCTGTCTTTTACCCATTTTTAAGAAGCCACAATGACTGTCTGCTCTTAGAGGTAGATTTAAATAAAGGCTCTTTCCCTCAGCTGCTACAGCATAGTCCGTATTGATAACTGAGGCTATGCCTATATTGAAGAGATCTGTTGGCAAAATATATGCAAATTGCACAATGCCCATCTACAGAGGGCCAAATGTTGAGAAGAACCCCTCTGCCGACACATCCCTTCTTCCTTGTAGAATGAGGATGACCAGGATGTCAGCAGAGGGCTCCGGGAGTGGCAGGCGTCTGTTGGGACATAGCATTAGAGACATTATTGAAGAACTTCACTCATGAATGGTTTTCCTAAACTTCAATGCAAATAAAAGGATTCAGAAAAGTTTGATCTTTATAAGTACATGCAAGGGGTAGAGAAAAGGGAGGCAACAGTCAAAGAATAGTCTAGTTTATTTCTTTTCAGGGTGTACATAATGAAAAATGTAACCCTACAGTTCACTAGTGTTCATAGCACAAGTATTTTTGCCATGGTTTTGTTTCTCACTCTCACTTCCTGGAAATTCTCTTCACTTCTATGTGGTTGTTTGAGCCAAGGCTTATTACACAGACATGCACACACAACATTATTTGGAGCGTTAGCCTCACTTTTTTTTTGAAGCATTGAATTGAGGTGTATAAAATAGTCCTTGTGCAAAATGCAATGCAATACAAAATGGCTGGAAATTCAAGTGTTGTAGCCACGATGATCACACAGTATAGAGGTAAGGTGGGTGAGGTATTATTTTAATATACCAGGTCCTTTTGATGGAAGAGACAGGGTTGAAGTCTGCCAGCCCTGAAGACAAACTCTGTGAAGTTTGTTTATTCCATTAACAGAAGTTAGTGTTGGTACTCACCACTTTGATTTTCTAAGGCTGCTTTCAGTCTCTCTGTCACCATCCTCTGTTCTGAAAAGAGAAGGGAAAGAAAGAGCAGGAAAAAGTGGGGTCACAACTTTAATCTACCTCACAACAAGAGGGGATATAATGGATGTTCACCCATCCGCCAGGGCTCTTACATGACTCTGAGGTACTGAAGAGGCAGCTATATTGTGAACCTACAGGCAACTGGGGCAGGCTTTTGGCTTGACTGGTTGTCAGAGGCAGGGGCCTGATTGTTTCCCTACCACTGGGAGATTGAGGCTCTCCAGCCAGAGAAGTGTCTGGTCTGGTTCCTCAGAAGTGGGGCAACCCAGACACCCAGCTTAGTAATTAATGGCAGCTGGTGTTGAGTGAGTTCTATCTGCGTTAGGGTTACAACACCAGGGCTGAAGCTGCTGGATTTTTCAAGCAGACGTCCACTGATCTGTCACTTAACTTACTCAACTGCATTCTCCACACATGCCATCAAGTCAAGAAGAAAAGACCAGAAGAGAGATCATCCTCTGTTTACATAAGCATCCATCTCAAAGTTCCACAGAGGTATTCAGTCATCCTGAGCTCCCTCCCAGAACATCTCCATTTCTTGTGGGATCATCCTACCTTGTCTCTTCTCACTGAGAGTATGATAGAGTGATTCCTTCCCTACTGTATCCTGCCCACATATTAACTGTTCTGTTTTGGGTTCTGGTTTCATGCCACTGTCTTTATGTTGACAGATGGATTTTTTGTTTTGTTTGTCAAATTCAGGGATCCTATTAGTTAGTGCTTGCATTATGTTAAAAAAGGCTATTCATTGGCCCCAACTACCCTGTTATGTCCTTCACACTTGACAAATAATCAATGATATAGATATGTAATGGGCAGAGGACCTGAGTTTGGACCATTCTGATTCAGATGTCCTGGACCAGTACTGATAAGATCAAATCCTTGCCTAGCATTAGTCCTGTTCAAGTTATTCGCTCACTCAGCTTGTCTTTCTGGAAATTCAATATCTTACACATTTCCCCATAGATCTGACAATAAGCCCATTTTTGCTGAAACGTTAATGAAGAAATGAAAGGTTTTGACCTATCTGCTGTCAAAAATAAGTGATAGATGGTTGATTTTTTTGAACAAACAAGACTTTTGGAATAAAAAAATGGAGATATTTGTCTTGAATGTTTCTCATGCACAAAGTACCCATTTAACCAAAAATACAAATTAAGGTAAAGTAGAGCAGAAAAAAATCACAGAATATTGAATAGTAAACATTGTCATGTGAGAATCTGAACACAAAATATGCTCAAAGACCTAGTGTTGGACCAAATGGTATCTACTGGACTGGACAATTTACATTCTCTTTAAAATTTATAAGAAGCATGATTTTACTGCACGTAATAGACACCTCTGAAGTTCTTTATCCAAAGAACATATTCTGTGGAAGTGCAAACTGTTCCACAGATGTGTCTGCTTCTAGAGAGACCATATCAGAAAGGGATTCATTCCCTGCAATACCTCTGTGGGGTTTGCAGATTTTAAGATAGATGTGTGAGGCTACTGCACCTTAAGATCTTGAACTTTTTGGACTGACTGATTTAAAAAGACTTGACTGCTTGCTACCAGTTGTGGCTGGAGCTAGGCAGATTATGAGAGCTAGGAGTATTGGATATAGCGGTGGATGTAGCTTTTCAACATGAGACCTTACTCACTGAGCTAACTTGCTCAATGTTTATGGGTTCTTTCTTGTTATTATTCTCATCCAATAAAAGTCACTGAAGTTCATTATGAAGGCATATTTGATTTACAATAATTTTAACAGACATAACATTCAATTATTGACCTCTCTGCTGAGGCTGACATCATTTGTGCCAAAATTGCCAGTTTTGTTTGTCTTTTGACACAGACATCTGTTCTCTAGGGACTAGACTGAGTCTGCCATACTTACTTTATGAGTGTCACTCTGCTTTCAAAAAATGTGTTGTTGGCTATTAATAAACAGAATGAAGCAACTAATTTACAGCACAGCATTGTAATATAGTATCAAAAAGTGAAATGGAAAATGTTTTAAGAGGGTTAAAATTGGTTATAACTGATTAATTTTACTGATTCAGGGACTGGTGCTATAACTATTCAATTGATTTTGCTCACATGAATAATACCAACAAAAGCACCCAACTACTTCGTATTAAGTATTGAGTTCTAGTTCTCTTAGCTGATGAAATTTCAGGTGAATAATTTTGTTGGCTAAATTTCTTATCAAGCTGCAAGTATCGATCATTTTATTCTTATGTTTTTCAAAGCTACTGCATTTCTTAAGGCCAATTTTCTTATTGAAAGACCAACCAAAAAGATAAATTATATCCATATTAAGACTCAAGGCTCTGCTGTATTTGTAGCCATTTAAATATCTTAACATCTTTTATTAGGAGGAAGGACTTTGCTGTCAGCATATTATGCATATTGTGAGCTCCTGTGTCTGATGTGGCTGGATTTGCGGCCATTTTGCTGATAGATATGACTCATTTAACTTGCATGAATAGCCAAATGTGTTATTAGGCATATTGGAAGTGAGTGTTTTGCACTGTGATCTTTTTTTCAGGCATGATGAAGGATCCCATCCACCCTAATCAACTTTGCACAGCCATAGCTCAACTTCCAATGTTATGTCTCATCAGTGCATGTGTCAGTCATTGGACAATGCATTGCCTACAGCCCTCTGCCCTCATTTCTTCATGGCGGGATGCATGTTGTTCTTTCAGGACAATTTCTTTTTGCCTGCTTTCCCAGCTTGCCTGGCCATGACAGGTTTGCCCCGGTTATGGCATTCACCATATGGCTAAGCTTGGCTCCACCCTTTCTTTTAATAATTCCATCTCACTGACCATCCATGTTGCATTACTTTCACTGAGGGCATTTTAGAATCCAGAACCAAACTATTGATTGTGACTCGTTTATCTATGTTGAATCTGAATATATTAACATCCCTTTTCACTCACTGATAGCTCCTGATGTGACCTTGGTGTGCTATGTCTCATTTCATATATTTTTGTGATGTGAGCCAAACCAACACAGTGCTGAAATGGCTAAAGCTATTAAAGTCATGGCTTGAATAAAGATAAACAAATTTTGAAGTGCCTCCTTAATCACCTAGCGCATAATCTATGAGTCCCATATCATTCGCTTTTTCTAGGGGGGCGTGCGGGAAAGGAATAACTATTGACTGGAGGTATAGGTTCAAAGATATAGTAAAAGTCAAATAAACAATACTTATCCAGACCAGGATACAGATATGCTACTGTTTGGGGTGATCAGTGTGGTTTCATATTTCAAATTAAAAATTATATTAGGTGAAATATTTCTGAGACTTTTTTCCTTAAAATCTGTTTAATATTTGAATTTCTGAAACAGGAGACAATTATAAAAAATTCTAAATTTTTCAAAATAATCTTTCATAATGTTTGTGGTTCCAATGGCTGCAAAAATTGGCTATGTCTTCACGTGCACGCTACATCGAAATAGCTTATTTCGATGTAGCGACATCGAAATAGGCTATTTTGATGAATAACATCTACACATCCTCCAGGGCTGGCAATGTCGACGTTGAACGTCGACGTTGGGCAGCACCATATCGAAATAGGCGCTGCGAGGGAACATCTACATGCCAAAGTAGCACACATCGAAATAAGGGTGCCAGGAACAGCTGCAGACAGGGTCACAGGGCGGACTAGTGCTTCCGGGGCAACAGCTAGCCGCTCCCTTAAAGGGCCCCTCCCAGACACACACAGCCTGCACAGCATGCAGTCTGCAGAGCCAGAGGCACGCACACCTCGAGCGACGCAGCCATGGACCCCCAGCAGCAGCAGCAGCAGCCAGAGGTCCACCCAGCCACCCCTGTAGGAGCAGGGCTCGCCCTGCTCCATGCCATGCAGGAGGCAGCTGAGCACCTCCTTGCCACAGAGGAGGAGCTGCCCACAGGGGAGGAGGACTCAACCCCCAACCCTACAGCACCCCGCCCCCCCTCATCGCACACGCTGCTGGCTGTGGAGCTACCCCACGAGCACCAACTGGTAGAAGCGGCTGGTGCTCGGAGAGTGGGACGACAACCACTGGCTCCAGAACTTTCGCATGAGCCGGCAGACATTTCTGGAGCTATGCCAGTGGCTCACCCCCACACTGAGGCACCAGGACACCACCATGCAGCGTGTCCTCAGTGTGGAGAAATGGGTCGGCATCGCTGTCTGGAAGCTGGCCACTCCAGACAGCTACCGATCCGTGGGCCAGCAGTTTGGCATCGGCAAGGCCACTGTCGGGGCTGTCCTCATGGAGGTAAGACGACCCCCAGGGGGGTAGAGGGAGGCAGCCCTGGCAGGGGTGGGGGACCCTGGCGGGGAGGGGGGGGGCACTGGCAGGGGCGGCCACACACACCCTGCACACCCCTCATTGGTGCTCTCCCATGTGCTTCCCCTGCGGGTCATCCGCGCCATCAACGCCCTGCTCCTCCACAGGCTCGTGAGGCTTGGGGACCCGGATGCCGCCATCGCGGGCTTTGCAACCCTGGGCTTCCCCAATTGCTTCGGGGCTCTTGATGGGACCCACATCCCTATCCACGCCCTGGAGCACAGTGGAGGACGCTACTTAAACAGGAAGGGCTACCACTCAGTGATCCTCCAGGCCTTGGTGGACAGCCGGGGCCATTTCCTGGACATTTATGTGGGCTGGCCTGGTAGCACCCACGATGCCCAGGTATTCCGGAACTCGGGCCTGTGCCGCCGGCTGGAGGTGGGGACCTACATCCCCCAGCAGTAGATCCCTGTGGGGGACACCACCATGCCCCTCTGCGTCATTGCAGATGCGGCATACCCCCTCCGGCCCTGGCTCATGCACCCTTACACGGGCCACCTGTCAGCCAGCCAGGAGCGCTTCAACCTGCGCCTGAACCACGCGCACCAGGTGGTGGAGCACACATTTGGGAGCCTCAAAGGGCGCTGGAGGTGTCTCCTCACCCACCTTGATGCAGGCCCCACCAACATCCCCCAGATTGTGGGCGTGTGCAGCGCCCTACACAACCCGGTGGAGAGCAAGGGGGAGGCCTTCTTTCAGGGCTTGGCTATGGAGGCCAGCAGGGCCGATGTGCAGCCACCTGCTGCCCCCAGTCACCAGGTGGACCCCAAAGGGACCCGGGTCCAGGAGGCCCTGTGGGCCCAGTTCAACGAGGCCGCGGCGTGAACGCTGGCAGGCCCCCCACTGCACCCCCCCATCCTCCACAACACTCCCTGCCCCTACGCCCACACCACAGAGCACCCAAGAGCATACCCCCCGACTTTTCTTGTAAATAAAAGCAGACATTTGTTCCTCAAATCAAATATGTGTAGAACTCTTATTATTATTATTATTAACTATTTACAGGCAAAATCAAACTTATATATATATGTATGATAAATAAGGATAAGATGAAAGGGGAAGACAAGGAAGGGGAGAACTATGTACATGGGGGGGCAAGGATCAGCATAGCAACAGGGGTCTAATATAAAAACTATTTACAAACTAACATAAAACTGGGGGGAATATACACAAAGGGGGGGGGCCCACATCCTGGGCCCCACACCCCCTAATGTCCAGCGCTGGAGGTGGGCGGCGCGACCCATGCCTTGGCCTCAGCCCTGGCCGGGGCTGGCTGGGGGCGGGGTGGATCAGTAAATACGGCCGGCGGGTGTCAGCTGGCCCCAGGTCCCCCTCGGCGGAAGGGCCCTCGGTGGCGGGTGGCGGTGCGATGGCAGACGGCGCAGCGGGTGGCGCAGCGGGTGAAGCAGTGGGTGGAGCAGGCAGGGCGGGCGCAGCGGCGGCCGGCGCGGCATGGGGGGGCCAGGTAGTCGGCGATACGGTCAAAGGTCCGCATGAAGGCCCCCCATGCCTCCTGGCACCAGGCCAGCACCCACTCCTGCAGCTGGAGGCGGCACTCCTCCACCCGCAGCCGCTGCTCGGTGACCTCCAGCTGCTGACTGTGGATGTCCAGCAGCTGGGGGTCCGTCGCTGTCAGGTGGTGGTGCTGGGTCCGCTGTTTTCCCCACCGTGGGGCTGGTCGGTCCTCCGCCGAGGGGCTGGCCTGGAGTGATGGCCCCGGTGGGCTGCCTGGGACCACTGACACCTCGCCGGCACTCTCTGGTCCTTCCGATGGTGCAGCTGTGGAACACAGGAGGGGGGGAAGAAGAGTGGAGACAGCCGTTAGTGTGGGCCCCGAGCCGTGGCCCTTGTCCCCCAACCTCTCTGCTGCAGGTTCCCCATCCCCGTCCCTGGGAGATGCTGCTGCTGCTGCTTCTGCTGCTGGGTGTCCCACCCCCTCCCCCCGGGGGACCCTAGAGGTTCCGCTCCCCTCAGCCCCAGGGATGGGGCATGGCACTGTTGTGCTGGGGGGCAGGGGCTGATGCACTCTTCTGAGGGACATGCCACTGCTGTCCTTGGGGCCATGGTCATCTGGGCATGTGGAGGGCCCTGGTCATCTCTATTACCCCCACCCCTCAACCCCGGGGGTGTGCACCAGGGGAGGTACATACCTGATGGTCCACTCCCACGGTCGGGGGATACCCGGTGGGCGGACGCCCAGCTGGAGCTCCCCGAGGCCATGATGATGTGCAGCCCCCCATCACTCGAGGAGGACTCCCCCTCCTCCTCCTCCGGTGCCCCGGGGGTGGGCTCCTGGGGGGGCCCCTGGGGTGTGGGGCTTGCCTCCGGGGTGGACTCCACCTCCGGGGCCTGCTGGGGCTCGTCGGCCGATGTATCAAGCGTGGCCGGAGGGGAGGAGGTGTGCCAGGGGCCCAGGATGTCCCTGAGCTCCCTGTAAAAGGGGCAAGTGACGGGAGTGGCCCTAGATCGGCCGGCTGCATCCCGGGCCTGGGCATAACACTGCCGCAGCTCCTTCACTTTACTCTGGACACGATCCGGAGTGCGGGCAGGGTGACCCCGGGCGACCAGGCCCTCGGCCAGCCGAGCGAACGCATCCGCGTTTCACCTCTTGCTCCCCATTGCCTGGAGCACCTCCTCCTTGCTCCAGAGCCCCAGCAGGTCCCGAAGCTCAGCCTCCGTCCAGGAGGGGCCCCACTGCTGCTTCCCGGCCTGGCTGCCAGCCTGCGAGCCCTGGCTTCTCTGGGGGGGGTGCCCTGGGGGCGCTTAGGGGGCTGGGGGGGCAGCCATCACAGCTGGGGGGGGTGCCTGTGGCCGCGGAGGAGTGTGCAGGCTAGCCGTGTGGCAATGCTGCTGCCTGCACGCTCTCTCAGCTTCCTGCACAGGAAGACGGGGGCAGGGAGCTTTAAGGGGCCGCTGCACGCGGCCACCGTTGAGTTCAGGGGCTGGAGACAGCGTCTCTCAACCCCTCAGCTGATGGCCGCCAAGGAGGACCCCGCTATTTCGATGTTGCAGGATCCGCAACGACTACACGTTCCCTACTTCGACGTTGAACATCAAAGTAGGGCGCTATTCCCATCCCCTCATGGGGTAAGCGACTTCGACGTCTCACCGCCTAACGTCAATGTTAACTTCGAAATAGCACCCAACAGATGTAGCCGTGACGGGCGCTACTTCGAAGCTGATAGGAATAAGGGGAAGAAGGGGATTTCAAAGTTATCGGGGTCCTTTCGAAACTGAGCCCCGTCTGGACGAGCCGTGCGGCGGCGAGCCACATCAATTTTGAAGTGCTGCAGCTGCCAGCGTTCTGATGAGGCGCTGAATATGTATTTCAGCATTTCATTAGTAAACTTCAAAGTAACCATTTCAAAGTTTTGGGCTAGTGTAGACACAGCCGAGATCGGAAGAAGGGCTTTTGAAAACTGGGGGGTCCTTTCAGAAGGTCCCATCTCCACGGGCAGCGAGCGATTCAAAAAGCCGCAGTTTCGAATCTCTGTAGCCACCATTATGCTAATGAGGCACTGCATATTCATTGCAGTGCCTCATTAGCATGTTTTGAACCCACTCATTAACATGCCCCTTTTGAAAGGAAGGGTCTCATGTAGACCCAGCCTTAGAGCCCAGGGGACACAACTTCCCTGTTTGGCTGTGTCTACACTTGCATTCCTCTTTCAAAAGAGGTATGCAAATGAAGTAAATCAAAAATGCAAATGAGGTACAAATTTGCGTATCTGACACCTCATTTGCATGTTCTTATTTCAAAATAGCTTCTTTCAAAAGAAGAAAACCAGTGTAGACACGGCTCTTTCGAAAGTAAACCCCATCTTCGAAGATGGGAAGAAGGATTCTTTTGAAGATGGGGTTTACTTTTGAAAGAGTTGTGTCTACACTGGTTTTCTTCTTTTGAAAGAAGCTATTTTGAAATAAGAACATGCAAATGAGGTGTCAGATATGGAAATTTGTGCCTTATTTGCATCTCCAATTTACCTCATTTGCATGCCTCTTTCGAAAGAGGAAGGCAAGTGTAGACACAGCCTATCTGTTCAGGGTGCTAATACATAGTGGCCTCTAGCAGCCAGAAGGAGCAGTTACAGCTGAAATCCTGCTTCAACACTTCAGGTCTGGGCTGGAGCATGCTTGGTGAAGCTCAGTGGCTGGAGATTACAGTAGTTAGACTCATAACGAGTTCTACTGGAGATGTGTAAAAGGTGATTTTCAGAGACATACAACTGCCAAATCTGTGTGGATTGCCACAGGGCTGTAAGAAACACTGCCTCCAGGACAGAGCTGGTGCTAGGCATATACAGGCTAAACATTTGCTTAGGGCCCCAAAAAGCTCAAGTGGGACCCCATTTGCTCTTTATGATTATTATTTTCATAGGACCTTGCCTGTTTTAATAATGTGTGGGGAGATCCCTGGAAATATTCCTGCTCCGGGCTTCCAAAGCACTAGCACTGTCACTGTCCTAGGGCAATCACTCTGCCAAATTTCAAGTCCTTGGTCCAAAGTGTGGAGGTCCTCAATGTCCTAACGAAACAACTAAAGTCTTAACGCTGGCAAAATATATGTGCCCCATCTGTGTTTTGGGTAATCTCTAATCCATTTTTTATAAATAATACGCAAAAATATCAGACTGATTCAGACACCCAGTATGGAAAAATACCAGCCTAAAAACTTAAGCTGAGACAACTGAGTACACGGTCATATGAGCAGTGGTGCAAGTACAGTAAGATATTCATAGCCAGTGCTCCATACTGGAAAGACATTGGAAGAGTGGAACAGTCAGCAGCTCCTCTGGCATGACTGCACTGCCCCAGCCCCATCCACACAGCTGCTTCTGGTGGCCGTGTCTACACGTGCCCCAAACTTCGAAATGGCCATACAAATGGCCATTTCGAAGTTTACTAATGAAGCGCTGAAATGCACATTCAGCGCTTCATTAGCATGCGGGCGGCAGCGGCGCTTCGAAATTGACGAGCCTTGCCGCCGCGCGGCGCGTCCAGACGGGGCTCCTTTTCGTAAGGAAGCCACCTACTTCGAAGTCCCCTTATTCCCATGAGCTCATGGGAATAAGGGGACTTCGAAATAGGCGGGGCCCTTTCGAAAAGGAGCCCCGTCTGGATGCGCCGCGCGGTGGCAAGGCGCATCAATTTCGAAGCGCTGCTCCCGCCCGCATGCTAATGAAGCGCTGAATGTGCATTTCAGCGCTTCATTAGTAAACTTCGAAATGGCCATTTGCATGGCCATTTCGAAGTTTGGGGCACGTGTAGACGTAGCCGGTGAGTCCTGTCTGGGGTCTGTACAGCAGCTCCTCAGGAGGACAGGGCTGGAGGCAGTACAGACACATTCTTCTTGGCCTCTGAGGATAGAACAAGAGGCAATGGGCCTAAACTGCAGCAAGGGAGGTTTAGGTTGGACATTAAGAAAAAGTTCCTAACTGTCAAGGCGGTCAAACAGTGGAATAAATTGCCAAGGGAGGTTGTGGAATCTCCATCACTGGATATATTTAAGAACAGGTTAGATAGATGTCTATCAGGGATGGTTTAGACAGTACTTGGTCCTGCCACTGGGGCAGGGGGCTGGACTCGATGGCCTCTCGAGGTCCCTTCCAGTCCTCGTATTCTTTGATTCTATGATTCTGTGATCACAGACGCTGCTGGTGTGGAGCTGTCCAATGGCCCCACGTTCTGCTCCTTCCCCTTCAGTGGAAGGAGGACAGAGACTTCTGCCCAAGGTAAGCTAAGGGATGGATCATGGGGAGGCAATCAGAATAGTGTGGGGGCCCCAGGATGGGGAGCATGGCAAGGTGGAGTAATATGGTAGTCAGTTGCCCCCCCCTTGTGTCCCTCCCATGAGGGCAACATACCAGTAAGGAATGAATTCTACTTGAACCACAGCATATAAAGGAAAGCATTAGGCACCTTTCAATAGAGGCATTATTGATAGATCAACCTATAATGCAGCCAAAATTATAGAGAGATGGGGTGGGTGAGGTAATAGTCTTATTGAGCCAATTTCTGTTGGTGAGAGAGACAAGCTTTCATGATATGCAGAGCTCTTCCTCAGGATTAGAGGTGGACATTATGATAGGTACACTCCACCTTATGCAATCCAGTCATAAGCATTTATCTTTTAAGTGTATGAGTCATTCCATAGTTATCTGGCACCATTTGATTGCATATGTTGCTGTTCTGGTTTATTGCATGACACTATTTGCATAGTTTGGTCGGTTGCGTACAAAATTGCGGTCTAAATACTGTTTTGTACAGCATAATCCCACTGGATAAGTGAATAATGGGTATATCCACTGGGCTGTATGCATTCACCAATATTTTGTGAACAGCTGTTTGTACATGTTGTACAATATAAGACATAACCTGTTACTGGTATGTATAAAATGAGGTTCCAACTCAAAAACCTCCACTATGCTAGTAATACTATAGAAAACATTAGCTGGGAGAACATGAAGAAATCCTCCGGTAGGGTCAATACAAGCATCCCAACATCAATCCTCCTCAACACTGACAGGGCTTTCTCCGCAGCCAGACAATCTGCTAAAATTGCCAAAACAGAAGTCAGTTCCAATGATTTTCATAATTAATCCTCAGGGAACCCAATTACCATTTCCCTAAGTCAAGCAGTGGTCCATTAAGGCCTTTCCTGAATGGCCATGGTCCTTATCAAAATACCAAAGGAGAGCAGTGGTAAATAAGGAGGGAAAGGAAGGGATACTTGCCAGTTTAAAAATGAATGAAAACAGAAGGAAAGACATTGGCTCATATAAGTAGGATAGGTAGACAAACCCTCACTGATATCCCAGATCTTGTGTGTCCACCCCCGAGCCCCACCCCAGGCCTTTCACGTTCCCGAGAAGCATGCCATATGCCAGAAAATGCTACGGCTGTTACTGCCAAGTGTGGCAATACACATTGATCAGGTAGCTGTTGCTACTAGATTGTATCAGAGAGGTAGCCATGTTAGTCTGCATCTTTGAGGACAAAAAGATGTACTGTAGCACCTTATAGACTAACAGATATTTTGGAGCATAAGCTTTCGTGAGCAAACACCCGCTGATGAAGATTTGCCCATGAAAGCTTATGCCCCAAAATATCTGTTAGTCTATAAGATGCCGCAGGATTACTAGATTGTGTATCCCATGACTATGGCTGTGTCTACACGTGCCCCAAACTTCGAAATGGCCACGCAAATGGCCATTTTGAAGTTTACGAATGAAGCGCTGAAATGCATATTCAGCGCTTCATTAGCATGCGGGCAGCCGCGGCACTTCAAAATTGACGCACCTCGCCGCCGGGCGGCGTGTCCAGACGGGGCTCCTTTTTGAAAGGACCCCACCTACTTCGAAGTCCCCTCAACCTCCCATGAGCAGATGGGAATAAGGGGACTTAGAAGTAGGCGGGGTCCTTTTGAAAAGGAGCCCCATCTGGATGCGCCGCCCGGCGGCAAGGCGCGTCAATTTCGAAGCGCTGCTGCCGCCCGCATGCTAATGAAGCGCTGAATATGCATTTCAGCACCTCATTAGTAAACTTCGAAATGGCCATTTGCATGGCCATTTCGAAGTTTGGGGCACGTGTAGACACGGCCAAAGAGAGATTTAGGAGCAACTGTGCACGCTGTTGTAATAAACTATATTTTTAGCTGAAGACTGAGTATTTTTCTTCTATGATAAGTTCTAAAGTCCCCTGTAGCCAAGGGAGTCTTTCCCCCGACCTGCATGGCCTTTGGAACAGGCTTGTAACAAGCATGATAGGACACAAATGTTTAAGTAAAGATCTAAACTGCAGCCAGGAGGTTATTACTTTGCTTTATGCTTTTAATTTATAACATGTTTAACATTAGGAACAGAGAGGGAGCCGTCTTAGTCCGTACTCCAAAAAGCGAAGCAACAGAAGTGTAGCACTTTAAAGACTAACAAAATGATTTCTTCTGTGATGAGCTTATTTCGAGCATATTTTGAGTTTGTTTAACACTGACTACCCTCAGGGCAGCAGGGCCAATGGCCACCATGAACCCCAGTGCAAACTGGGAGGCGGGCCCAGCTCCATGCCCCGCTGGATGGAAGTGGCAGGGCCAATGGCAGTCACCCTTAACGCTGCTGGGACACCAGCACTGTGCCCCCCTATAGCTGCGCGGAGCAGCAGAGCAGTGCTACTGGACCTTCAAAGGGGCCCAGAGCTCCAGCCACTCACGCTGAAGGAGCAGCAGTGCCCAGGGCCCTGGGCACCCTTAAAAGGCTGGGCCCCAAGCCAGTTGCCCCATTAGCTGTCTCCTCCACCCCCTCATTGGTGGTCTGCCTCAAGGGAAGCACCCATACAGCAACCACGGCCTGTGGCTAGAGCTACTAACAAAGCTCTGAAGAGAAGAAAGGGTAGGGCACAGTCTAGGATCCTTATAAGTGATGTTCTTATATCTAAGGCCAACAGCTTAGCAGAATTCAGAAGTGAGAATTGAACACTTCTACGGGAAATGAAAATATCCACAGTTACATTAGAGAGGATAAAAAAAAATGAGAGAGACATAAACCTCATGTTTCAGGGCACAAGGCAATCACCAGCTGCTGGGGTACAGGAAGAAACTTTCTCTATGGCTAGTTTATGACAGAATTATATTACTGGATTTCTTGTACCCCTGAAATGTCCAGTATAAGCCACAATCACTGTACTAGATGAACCTCTGGGCTGAGCTAGTATGGTAATTCCTCATGTTTCTATAGCTAAGACTGGCTGAATATGTTAAAATATTTGTGAATATTCACTAAAAAAAACTTTACAATTGTTTCAGCTTTGATCATACCTCTTCAGGTCTATTTCAACCACTATTACAGCAAATAAGGTTTGTTTGTTTGTTTTTCACAGGAATATTCATAAAAATGGTGAATTTAAAATTACATTTGGCAAATATATGCTGAAAGCTCATTTTTAATTCCAAATCACATTGGTTATCCTTAATCACAAATGTTCTCTCATCCAACAAAAATAGAAAAACTAAGTTATAGGAACTATCAAAATGTGTCAACATCTTAATTTTCAGATATTGAATGCTCCTGGTGAGCTAATGGTGAACATTCCACAGAACAAGAACTAGTTGTAAAAATTTGGCACAACATTTTGAATAAAAATATATTTAGGAAAATTGTAAACAGTTCGGATAACCTTGAAATCAGAAAAAATGGGTTGCATTTTGTCAAATTATTTGCTAGGATTTATTTGCTGTGCTCTGGTTATGATGCTTAACAATGCTTAAAAAAGTGCTAAGATATTTAGCTTTAGTGCACTAAAGAATTAACATTCATTATATTAGCTGTTGCATTAATTTAACTGAACTGGGAAGGCTGTATTCAATTATGCCCAAACCACAATTAAATGTTGACCACCGAATTACACACAGCAAAGAATTATAGAGGAAAAAATGAATTTACGCTCTTTAAATGTGCAATTTTTCACATCATTCTCTTTTTACAGATGACTGTGTCCATAACCTATTTTCTTAGGGCTCATCGACAAATCCCTGCAGTTTAGATTATGGATGTATGAATTGCAGCACACATCAGCATGTTATTGTAACTCTCTTAAGAGGATACTACAGGTGCAAACGTAAAAGGTACTCAAAAGATTCTCTTTAAACAGAAATATTTGCACACAAACTGGCACCTTTTAATTCACACCTACAGCATCTACATGTGCAAAGCAATTCAAGCCACTGTAATCTGAACTTCAGGGCTATGTACATGTGGCCTGAGGCCATGTCTACACTACAAAAGAAATTCAACTTAAGATACACAACTCCAGCTATGAGAGTTGTGTAGGTGGAGTCAATGTACCTTAAATCGAATTTCTGGCACAGCCCCACTATGGAAAACTCTCTCGTCAACATCCCTTACTTCTTGTAACTGCAAGGAGTAACGAGGTCAATGGGAGTGCCCTCAACATTCAATTTAGTGCATTGCTACTAGATGCCCTAAATCGAACCCCAGAAAAATCGATCTCTGGAGCATCAATCTTCATGTAAGTATAGAAGTGTCCTTAGATGCAATTGTCTGTACAATATCTTGCACAACAGTGCCTTGACCTGACTGAGGCCTCTCGGTGCTGTTGCAATTTAGTAATAAATATAAGCAACATTTTTCCTCTTAAGTTTGATACGTGTAATTTATTTTGGAACCTTTCTTCCGTATAATGACCATATCACAACACAGAAACACTCCCTCCCATTAAAGTCAATAAGAATTCTGCCATGGCAGTATGAATAGAACATAGGGTTGTACTTATCCATAGTCACCTTAAGTCATTCCATTGTCTATGCAGGTTCCCACAGAGCTACTTTTTGCATGTCCCTTTGGGATTCTGCAGGAGTCCACATCCGTTACCCTGTCAGCCTACCAAGTACAGTGGTGACTGCTCCCTATACTGCACTGAACTGCAAAGGGCTTTTGTTGTCACATCTTTCTCATCTCTTATCTTTCCAGTCTTTCATCTTTGCCATTCCAGTGTATCTAACATAATCCTTACTGGCATCCTCTACCCTCTACTCTAACCATGTCGGCTTCCTTCATGAATTACTGACTCCTTGCCTCTTACCACACTATGTCCAAATTCTTTGTCTTCATTCCCAAGTTATTTCCTATACAACTTTATCCACTTAGCAACTTTGCTCCTTTCACTTCATTAAACTACGGTTTGTGGGGGAGCTCAGTGATTTGTGCCTTAGCCTACTAAACCTAGAGTTGTGAGCGCAGTCCTTGAGGAGGCCATTTAGGGATCAGGGCAAATAGATTAAATTTAAAAAAGTAGGAATGGTGCTTGGCTGTGCCAAAAGGGTAGGGGACTGGACTTGAGGATCTCCTGAGCGCCCTTCCAATTCTACAAGATGTGTATTTCCATATACTATTATTGTCCTCTAGAATGCCCCCAAGCCCCTTTGTTTACTCTTGTCTTTGCAACACCTGCCTGCTTGGAGTGGCATTCTGTCACCACCTTGTGGTGGCTGAGCCAGGTAGCAATTGGCTTGGCTAACAGAGTGGTCTTTGAGCTCACACAGCAGATGTTCATTAAGTGCCAAAGGTCTCAGGTTTAAGCTGTTGCTGATGCCCCTCAGTCAGTTGGCAGAACATCTTCATATCTTTGTTACACTACTTTCCTGCTTCCTTCTACACAGGGTTCCAGCCTCATACTTCTTATCCACCTACCACTTTCTCTCTGTCCTTTAAATCTCCTTGAAACACATTTTCTTCAGGAACCTTCATAAACTGTTTCTATCACATATGGGCTACGTCTACACGTGCAGCCAACATCGAAATAGCTTATTTCGATGTTGCGACATCGAAATAGTCTATTTTGATGAATAACGTCTACACGTCCTCCAGGGCCGGCAACGTCGATGTTCAACTTCGACGTTGCTCAGCCCAACATCAAAATAGGCGCAGAGAGGGAACGTCTACACGTCAAAGTAGCACACATCGAAATAGGGATGCCAGGCACAGCTGCAGACAGGGTCACAGGGCGGACTCAACAGCCAGCCGCTCCCTTAAAGGGCCCCTCTCAGACACAGTTGCACTAAACAACACAAGATACACAGAGCTGACAACTGGTTGCAGACCCTGTGCCTGCAGCATAGATCCCCAGCTGCCGCAGAAGCAGCCAGAAGCCCTGGGCTAAGGGCTGCTGCCCATGGTGACCATAGAGCCCCGCAGGGGCTGGAGAGAGAGCATCTCCCAACCCCCCAGCTGATGGCCGCCATGGAGGACCCAGCAATTTCGACGTTGCGGGAAGCGGATCGTCTACACGGTCCCTACTTCGACGTTGAACGTCGAAGTAGGGCGCTATTCCTATCTCCTCATGAGGTTAGCGACTTCGACGTCTCGCCGCCTAACGTCGAAGTTAACTTCGAAATAGCGCCCGATGCATGTAGACGCGACGGGCGCTATTTCGAAGTTGGTGCCGCTACTTCGAAGTAGCGTGCACGTGTAGACGCAGCTATGATCTTTACAGACACTCCCCTTACCTGAATAGCCACCTCATTCTTTTGGTTGTGCCTTTTTTAGGATAGATTATAAACACAAATTAAAGATAGATAAGGCAGTGTTTGTAAAGCACCCTAGGAATTCTTGGCATTATGAAAATTAATAATATTAATGAATAACCTAAACATATCTGATTTTCTTAATATTTGTTACTTTCTATCTAAAAGGCAATAATGCTGATTCTACTGACAGAAGGTGCGATCCCAAGTTTCTCTCCTGATTTTTAACTGTGTGTAATTATTTCAACAACACTCTTGATTTATTACCCTTTAGCATAACATTTGAGTGAAGCAGGAGGCATAAGTTGAACAAGTTATTACGAGCCTGTTTTATTTATTTTTCTTTTATATCCCTGGCACTATTCACTTTCACATACTGAGGAATTTATTAAATGAAGCTTGAGTCTTTCTTGTATTTACATATTTTGCTTACTGATATTATCAGAAAAGTGGAACAGCTGGGAGCTCTACAGACTGAAGATAAATTTGGGCTCTTAAATGTTCAGATGTACACTCAACAGCACCATAATATTATATTCACTGGTGTGAAAGCTAAATAAAGGATGTCATGGCAAGCCTGAGCATCAAGTAGTGACAGGCTATGTACTCTGAGACTCTCACTCTACTGGTTTTTAATAGGCTCGGCATTGATATGCAAATAGGAGAGGCGCTTGTGTGTGGCCTTTTAATACCATCTCTAAACACCTCTTCAGTTCATCAGAGAAGAGGCCCTACCAATTTATTAATATTTCTACATAAAACACATACAAGTGGAAACTGGTGCATTTTCACTGGACTGTTCAGCAAACAATGAAATATTCCAGCTTTTGGAAATCACTCATTGGAACTAGACATTGGCTCACACTGCAACATTTATATCAGGATTTCAAACACCCCAAAGACTGAAAGTGCTTAGATGAGTGGATCTGCTTCAGCTGATACAGAAATGAAAATCCTTTCTTACCTGACTGAGGTGCCACTTCTCCCATGAGGCAGTGCAGGCTTTTGTAGGATCACTGCCACAAGCAAGGCAGAGGGTATCTCCCAGGGGAATTTGATCTCCTTGGACTTTGGTGCAGATGTATCTGCCATTTGTGTTTCCTATCATGAAAGAGAGAGAGTCTGTTAGCTCATCTTGTAAAATGGGCCCCAGATTCCAACTCTGAGAGAACCCTGGCTTGGGTGTGAGCCGAACACAACTAAAAGAATAAAATGTTTTAAAAGCTAACATGAGCTTTTTGCCTGTGGGAGCAATGCCACCCAGAAATGCTGTGGGACACCTCTAAGGACAGACTTGGTCTCTAAGTTTGAGATGATCAAGAGAACATGGGGGAATCCTCCCATCTTTTTTCCACCATCATGGTCGTTTGTGGGGCATAGCCACAGGGGACATATGTACGAATCCTCAAACAGGAATCAATTGCTGGGATAAGCTTTTGGGACCAGGAAAGCACAATAGCAAATGCACTAGGTATTGCCCTTTGAAAGCAATTGTTCCCACGGGCTGTGATGGGAATTGTGCTGCAAATGCAAAGTGTTCTGAAACAGGGTGAAGGCTGCTCATTAGCAAGGTGCAAGTGGAAAAGTGAAGAAAGGGTTATTGAAGGTTTGCCCACGTGTTGTCTCCATGTGGGTCAAACCTGGAATTTCATGGCATGATCAATGGCCAAATGGCACCTGATAATTGTGAAACTGCTATTTCCTTTGTGATCTGGTTCTGTAAGATCTAATGCTGGGGCTATTGACAGATGTTAATTGCTATTATCATGTTAACTATCGCCACCCACATATGCACATGTAATTTTAGCTGATAGCAGTAGGAGCAATGAATGCCTTGCCTTCCTCCTCTTCCTTATTTGCTTCTGGGCTTGGCTACATGGGAAGATATTATACCAGCATGAATTTTAACTGCCCTAGTTATATTGGTTTAACACCCTGTATAGATGCTGTTATCAAGTATAAGAGGGCCTTTCACCAGTTTCACTTACGTCACTTTGGAAGTTGTTTAAGCTGAATCAAAAAAAGCCCTTCTTATTCTGGAATATGTGTATCCACATGAAGAATTGCCTTATTATAAATACAGCAGATTAATGATAGCCATTGAACTTCCTGTACACAGATGCCCACAGAGTGAACTAGTATAGCTTTGTGTGAGGCAGCAGAGAAACTGCCACCCGGTACAGCATGGGGTTAATGAAAACCTGCCCCGATACACGTGTGAGCAAAGCTGGGTTTGAAGGGGACGGAAAGGCAGGGAACCTGGCACAGATAGGGTCTGACTGAAAAGAAAGCAGGAGCTCTCTCTCACTCTCTGCCTGCCTGAAGGCACAGATTAGCAATGTGGAGACATCCAAGACTGGGGAAGCTAGCCAGCTACACAGGACTACTGGCACACCAATATAAAAATAAAATAAAACAAAACAAAATATGGAGATACACATCTCATAGAACTGGAAGGGACCTCAGGAGGTCATTGAGTCCAGTCCCCTGCCCTCTTGACAGGTCCACGCACCATCCTTTTTTTTTTTTTCAATTTATTTTGCCCCAGATCCTTAAATGATCCCCTCAGGGATTGAGCTCACAATACCGGGTTTAGCAGGCTAATACTCAAACCACCAAGCAATCCCTCCTCCCCCTGGGGTGGGTGTACTAGTTCAATCTGAGGGCTCGTGTGTTAAAACTGTATACACTTGGATGGCAGTCGAGATGAACATAGGCTCCTTACTCAATGAGGAGGAAAAACAATGAAAATAACTATAACAGAAAATGTGGAAATAGCAGAAGTGCTTAAAGACTTATTTATTTATTCATTTATTTAATGACAGTGTTATGAGCAAGACATGGGAAGTCATTCTTCACTCTACTCAGTGCTCATTAGGCCTCAGTTGGAGTATTGTGTCCAGTTTGGAGCACCACATTTCAAAAGGGATGTGGAGAAATTGGAGAAAGTCCAGAGAAGAGCAAGAAGAATGATAAAAGGTCTGGAGAAAATGAGCTATGAGGGAAGACTGAAAGAACTGGACTTGTTCAGTTTAGAAAAGAGAAGATTGAGAGGGGACATGATAGCAGTTTTCAAGTACCTAAAACAGAGTTACAAGGAAGAGGGAAAAAAATTGTTCTCCTTGGCCTCTGAGAATAGGACAAGAAGCAGTGGACTTAAACTGTAGCCAGGCCAGTTTAGGTTGGACATTAGGAAAAGCTTCCTAATTGTCAGAGTGATTAAACACTGGAATAAATTGAATAGGGAGGTTGTGGAATCTCCATCACTGGAGATATTTAAGAGGAGGTTAGATAGACATCTATCAGGGATGATCTAGATGTTGTTTGGCTCTGCCATGAGGGCAGGGTACGGGACTTGACGAACTCTTGAGGTCCCTTCCAATTCTAGCGTTCTATGATTCTATGATTTTCAGTGTTCGCCAAGAAGGTTGGTGGTGATTGGATGCCTTTGTTTCTTTCTTTACTGGACAGCACATTCTTCACTATCTGTGTTCTGGTTGTTACTGATGTTCCACCATGTTTTCCTTTATCCCTATAACATCTGGTCTCACTTCCTGCATTAGTTGTTTTAGTTCTTTCATTTTGTTACCCAGGCTCCTTGCATTGTTGTACAGATATCTTTGTTATTTCTGCTTGGTTTCACCCAAATAGGTACAGTCATTCTACTGTCAGCATCACCTGACTGTTACTGTAAATCATATTGGCACTCTGTTATTCTCTGATGTTCCTTTCACCATTGCTGTATCCTGTTTTACTTGATTTTCTCACTGCTCAATATTAAAATCAAACATGGAGATTACATAAGCATCTTCTGTCTCCCCCAGATTCCTAATTTAAAGTTCTTCTAATCAGTTGTGCCACCCTCTGTCCCAGAACTCTATTTACCTCTTTCTGAAGAGGAATCCAGCCCATGAGAGTACTCGTCTGTTAATAAACACTTCACAATAATTGAATATCCCAAAGCCCTCCATATAGGACCATTGCCTAGACCATCTGTTGCTCATACCAACCTTGTTTTGTAACTTCACTTTCCTCCTCTAGCTGCAGACACAAGCTCACTGAAGATCACCTGACCCACTACTTCTTTAAGCCTCTTCCCCAGTCTGGTGTAGTCTTCCTTTATATATCCCAGCAAGAATCTAGCTGTATATATTTTTCTCTTTGAACGACAGTCAATGGAGTCTCTTCTGCTCCAATAAGGATCTTCTTGAACCTCAGGTCCCTATCCCCTATCGGAGCTCCTGGCAGACAGCTCATCCTTCTGTTCTCTGGTGACAGGCCTGTCTGTTCTTCTTAGCAGAAAGTCCCCAGGGACATAGATCTGCCTCTTCCTGGTATTTGTGTGACTCTCCAGCCTTCCCCATCTGTTGTGCCTAATTGCAAGATTTCTTGTGTTCAGTGCTGACTGACAATCTTCTGCCAATCATACTCTACCTCCTGTGGCTCCAAAAATTCTTACTTCTCCATTGCCTCTTCCCCTCTTCTCATAGGACTAGCTAGCCTTCTCCTTCCCCTTTGCTCTTCCATCTCTGTTCCTACCTCTTTCACCCATTTATTTTCCATCTCAGCAAGCTATTTCCTTGGGTCTATTTCTCTTTTGATAGTCTCTTTTCCTCTGCCTTGTTCTCACACAATATGCTTCCACTAGCCTCCTGTTTCATCCAGCAATTTTACTTTCATGGTTCTCCAGGACAGTATACCTCAGCAAGTCATTAGGCTTCCCCTCAGCCTCTTCTATCCTTCCCTCCCACACTCCTGTGTTCAGCTCTGTTCGCTGGTCCTGTGCTGATGGTGGGCCCCTTGGCTGCCTTTATAGGCCTCCCGATTAAGGAGGCCTTATGCTCTAAGCAAGGTTTGGCAGTGGTCTGTGCCAAGGTGATTGGCACTGCTTTTCTCACAATACATTGCCCCCTGCCAGGCTTTGCAAACTGAAAGAAACCAGCAAGCAATTAAGCAAACCCCCTAACACACACACACACTCAAGAACTCTCTCACTGCCCCAATACACAAGGCTTGCCTCCTTTCTCCTCTCGTCCATCAGATCTCCTCCAGACTCCAATGTTTTCATCTCCATTTGCTGATTCCTGTGCCTTCGGCTGACCAGTTGGCTGTCTTCATAAGTATGTGCACTCTCTGCCTCTGCCTCATTTGAGCTAGAACACTGACTCAGTAGCCAATTCAGGGATGATTGGAGAATTTCCACACCTGCACTGGGGATTTGGCTTGTACCTGCTGAAAGCACAAATTGTTCCTCTTCAGCAAGGCAAATAGGTGGTGCAAGCTTTCCCCTGAGGTTACCTTATCTCCTCTACTCTGCCCATACAGAAACACCCAACCCATAGCACACACACAGATGCTCTTTGCAGGCCCAGTTCTCCTTTCTCCTGTACTTATCCACTTCTTACAGTATAAGATGCACTGAACCCTCACGTTTCACTGCCAAAATTAAACAAATAAAGCATCCGAGACAATATCCTCTCTCAATGCTCTTTCAGAACGCTTGGAAGAGGAACCACTTATTTAGGTATCTATCCAATATAAAGCACTATCTCTCCATCCTCGCCAGTGAGAAAGCAACTTACTAAGTTAGACTCGATGATTTCCTCATTTCTCTGTGGTTTCAATGTCCTTCTCAGCCTTGCACTGCAGGCATCATCATTCTAGAAGTAGAGGGTATAGCAGGATTCCCCGAGAACCCATTAACATCACTCCTCGATTGGCCTGAAGGATTAATGCTGATTTATAGTTGGCACAACTTGTGCTTCCTCCTGCATCACTTCAGGCCCCCGTCAGTCCAAGTAACAAGAAATCGTTAGTAAAACCCAAGAATGGAAACTAAAATTAAAACAGTGTCTAGCTTGGGAAGCCTTGGGTAGAGCATGTGCATTTTATACCCGCCCTGGAAAACAGTGCTTTCCTAAGAAAGAAAAGACATTAGACTTCTGCCTTTAATTTGGACTTTGTGTCAGCCAGCCCAGCCATTATTCATTTCCAGCCTTTTGCTTAGCAGTGTCATCAACTCACGGTTATTTAAATGTGTATTTTTTTCCTGTTTACCTGAATAATTGTTGAGGGGCAAGTGAATGCAGCTGTGCAGAGACACATTTTATACTCTCTGGCTCTTTGGGGATGAAATCCGTCCCAGTAACTACAGCTGAGCTCAACTCACCTGAGCTCTGCTGTACTAGAACAGGTAATTGCAATAAATCATCCACTGCCCCCCTCTTCACAGCCTAGAGAAGATTAATGGCACTAGACTCTAGAGCTGCCAACTTGGAAGATTTCTGTGGTGGTACAGGAACATCTATGTGTAAGGAATGTGTGATAAAATGCTATACTGGGACTATAATAAAGCATTGGAAAGAAGCCAAGGTCCTCTTTCATAATGCAGAGACATTAAGGCCTGTCTGATTGTTATGACAGACAGGTATTTGACTGAACACACTGGCAGCTATAAAAAACCAGTAGCTAAAAGCTAATGTCAAAATCTGATGTAGGCCTGTCACATGCCATCAGTAATCATTTCTGCTATGACCACTTGCTGGTAAGGAGGGCAAAGGAAACAATATTGTAGCTGACTGCAAGGAATCAGCCACATTTGATTTGTAGACTTCAGACGATGATTGGCTCTGTTGTCACCTTTGACTGAGAGGCAGCGTTAGGGGCTGATAACTGCTCTTGCCAAAGGAGATTTATTGTCTACGTTGTTTTCATTTGCTTTGGTGAAAAAAAAATGTGGTTATTGGAAAGCTGCTATGAATATATTGCAGAGATGAAAGAGGCACTACTCATATTACGACATTACACAGGGCTTCTTACCTAATGTCAAACAGGGAATACTTTAGTTATTTTTAGCACCTTATCTGGATGCTTACAGAACATAGAGGGAACCCCTGCCCAGAAAGCAAGCCGCCTCATGGAACATGATGCAATAAGTGAGAGCTACCAAGAGTGGAGGAGGAGGGACGACAGAGGGAAGGGCAGAACTGGGTTTCAGGAAAATAAAGCTGTGCAATTAGGCCTTGTTCCTTCAATGGCATAACATGCAGAGCTCTTCTGAAGTCAATCCATATCCATTCTATTACAGAACTTGGATCCTTCTGTATAAGTTACCCACTTTGTGTTACCAAGCGTGTTCCCCGTTATATACAGAACTTTCTTTTAATCCCCTTTTATTAGGCTGTGTTTCCTTATCCAAGCTGCCCTCATCCTGTACCTCCTCGGTATCCTCTCCTCCTCCCCATTTTATCCTCCTCCCCATCCTTCTTCATCACCCAGCCATTCTCTGAATCTCAGTCTGATTTTCCCAGTGGTGTCCTTTTTTTTTGAAAAAGTGGGGTTTCATGTGTTGGACTCTTTAAATAACATTACAAGTATAGACTGAGCTGCCTCCACAATCACTCTCTCCTCCTCAACCCACCATTTGCAAGTGAGAGGATCACTCTTGAACATACAGGTAAGAAACCTTGAATATTAGGGGTAATGACACTGCAGCAAAATATTCTCAAGTAATGGCCTTCAGAACTACCCTTCCCTGTGTTCAGTACAGTGAGAGCCCATATATACATACAAAATGCATGTCCTATCACGACACCTCACATTCTAAAAAAAAGGAAAAGACGGAAGTTTGGAGCAAAGGGAGCAACAAATAAGGGACCATATTACATTTAAGCCGTGTCTACACGTGCACGCTACTTCGAAGTAGCGGCACTAACTTCGAAATAGCGCCCGTCACGGCTACACGTGTTGGGCGCTATTTCGATGTTAACATCCACGTTAGGCAGCGAGACGTTGAAGCCGCTAACCCCATGAGGGGATGGGAATAGCGCCCTACTTCGATGTTCAACGTTGAAGTAGGGACCGTGCAGTTGTTGCGCGTCCCGCAACCTCAAAATTGCGGGGTCCTCCATGGCGGCCATCAGCTGAGGGGTTGAGAGACGCTCTCTCCAGCCCCTCAGCTCAATGGTGGCCGCGTGGAGCGGCCCCTTAAAGGTCCCCTCCCCCTCCCTTTCCTGTGCAGGAAGCTGAGAGAACGTGCAGGCGGCAGCCCAGATACGCGGCCAACCTGCACGCCTCACAGCCAGCACAGACAGCCACCCCAGCTGTGATGGCTGCCCGGCAGCCCCCCCAGTGCCCCCAGAGCCCCCCCAAGGGGAACCAGGGCAGCCAGGGCTCCCAGGCTGGCAGTCAGGCCGAGAAGCGGCAGCAGGGCCCCTCCTGGATGGAGGCCGAGCTTCGGGACCTGCTGGGGCTCTGGAGCGAGGAGGAGGTGCTCCAGATAATGAGGAGCAAGAGGCGGAACGCGGATGCGTTCACTCGGCTGGCCGAGGGCCTGGCAGCCCAGGGTCACCCTGCCCGCACTCCGGACCATGTCCGGAGTAAAGTGAAAGAGCTGCGGCAGGGTTACGCCCAGGCCCAGGATGTGGCCGGCCGATCTGGGGCCACCCCCATCACTTGCCCCTTTTACAGGGAGCTCAGGGACATCCTGGGCCCCCGGCACACCTCCTCCCTTCCAGCCACTCTTGACACCTCGGCTGAGGAGCCCCAGCAGGCCCCGGAGCCAGAGTCCGCCCTGGAGGTAAGCCCCGCACCCCAGGGCCCCCCCCGGAGCCCACCCCCCGGGGCACCGGAGCAGGAGGAGGAGGAGGAGGAGGAGGAGGGGGACTCCTCCTCCACTGAGACGGGGCTGCAGATCCTCCTCCCATCCCGAAGCAGCAGCCGGGCGTCCACCCCCCGGGTGCCCCTGACCGTGGGAGTGGACCTACAGGTATATACCCCGCCCGGTGTACACCCCCGGGGTTGAGGGGCGGGGGTAATAGATATGTGGCCAGGGCCCTCCACATGCCCAGATGGCCATGGCCCCAAGGACAACAGTGCCATGTCCCTCACAGGAGTGCATCAGCCCCTGCCCCCCTCCCGCCAGCACGACAGTGCCACGCCCCATCCCCGGGGCAGGGGGGAGAGGAACCTCTAGGGTCCCCCGGGAGGAGGGGGTGGGACACCCCACAGCAGCAGCAACAGCAGCAGCCGCAGCAGCATGTGATGGAGTGAGGGGAGTGCAAATGCGAGACTCAGGCTAGATATGAGCAACAAGCTGAATAGCTCCCAGGGGCAAAGGATGATCCTGGGGCTACAACTGGCAGGTTACACCTCTGCCCTGAACAAAGAGGAGGGAGGAGCCGAGCTGGCTTTGAATCGGTTGGGGGGCCGCAGGTAGAGGCTAGGGGAAGGGAGAGCTGGAAGGCAGCCAGCCTGAGAAGGGGGAAAGCTACACCCCAGAGGGGCACCCCTTGGGGTCTTCTCCCCAGGACAGGTTGGAAGGACTGTCTCTGACTGCTGTACTGTCACTCCTGGGAGAAACTGGGCATCTGTGGCCTAAGAAACCTCTCCTGTCAGACCCTGCTGAGTGAAGTGAGAGACACTCCCGCCGGGGGATGGGGTGCAGTGCAGGGGGACCCATGAACCCCATCACAGCAGCATCTCCCGGGGACGGGGATGGGGAACCTGCAGCACAGGGGTGGGGGGACAAAGGCCATGGCTCAGGGCCCACACTAACGCCTGTCTCCACTCTTCTTCCCCCGCTCCTGTGTTCCGCAGCTGCACCATCGGAAGGACCGGAGAGCACCGGCGAGGCTTCAGTGGTCCCGGAATCCCCTCCAGGGCCATCGCTCCAGGCCAGCCCCTCGGCGGAGGACCGACCGGCCCGACGGTGGGCAAGACAGTGGACCCAGCACCACCACCCGACGGTGACGGACCCCCAGCTGCTGGCCATCCATCGTCGGCAGCTGGAGGTCGCGGAGCAGCGCCTGCGGGTGGAGCAACGCCGCCTCCACCTCCAGGAGCGGGCGCTGGCCTGGCGCCAAGAGGCATGGGGGGCCTACATGGACACATTCAACCACCTAGTGGACTACCTGGCCCCCCATGCCGCGCCGGCCACCGCTGCGCCTGCCCTGAGTGCTCCACCCGCCGCGCCACCCGCTGCTCCTCTCGTCGCCGCGCCGTCCGCCGTCGCCCTGCCACCCGCCACCGAGGGCCGGGCCGCCGAGGGAGACCTGGGGCCAGCTGAGACTCGCCGGATGTATCTTCCGGTCCGCCCGGCCCCCAGCCAGCCCCGGACAGGGCTGCGGCCGAGGTGGGGCTCCCAGCCGCCCACCCCCAGTGCCGGACTATAGGGGCGTGGGGCCCAGGACGTGCACCCCCCCCTTGTATATAGTTTGGACTTATTTATTTGTGCCCCCACATTTGCCCCGTCCCCCCCCCATGTAAATAGTTCTCCCCTTCCTTGCAATCCCTGGGGTTTTTTTGTAAATATATGCATACTTTTTTATTTTTCACTTATAATAGTTAGAAGTTCTTGGATATAGTTTGGTATTAGTTAAAACAACAGTTCAAAGAAAACCAGTTTGATTTTACAAACAAGTCCGTGCTTTTATTTGTCCAGGAAAAGTGGGGGGGGGTGCTGTTGGGTGCTCCGTGGTGTGAGCGTAGGGGCAGGGAGTGTTGGGGGGGGGCGCAGTGGGGGGCCTTGCAGAGTTCACCCCACGGCCTCATCAAAGTGGGCCCGCAGGGCCTCCCAGACCCGGGTCCCTTCGGGGTCCACCTGCAGAGACAGAGACACACACTCAACTCAAAGTGCAAACTTGATTTTGCTCTTCTAGTTAGTTTGATTTAATCACAGACTAGCTACATGCCTATCTCTTAAGGCGGCCATTCATCCCGTTTTAGCCGGGAGTATCCATTTAAGCCAGGAGAGCATTCCCACTTTTTTAAAAAAACAGGCTCATTGACCCATATGTTGCAAAGCAGGGACCTGAATTTTAAAGAGACAGCTCCTTAAGCAGCATGGACCGTCTGTTCAAAGAGCCAGCTGGAGAGGTGTGGGGGATCTTTAAACAGACTTTTTAAACAGGCTGTTGCCAGCAACCCCTGGAGTGATGGCAGGTGGGCGGGAGGATGGAGGAAGGGCACAGTTGCCAGAAGCCAGAGTGAGGCTGCTGCACTCTTTGCTCACACTGCCTGAGAAGGACAGAAGAGGCTGTGTCTTCGACATTCCCACACACACGTATGCACACTGCTGACAGGTAATAGGATTGGGATAGGGAGGGCAGGGCTCTATAGTGGGAACAGGGGGCGGTGTCTTGGAGGAAAAGGGGGACAGCTGCTGGGGAGTTGCGCTTAGCTTGGAAGCCCACAGACAAGCAGGCAAGCCTCTGGAGTAAAGGGCAGCTTGCCCCAGGGGAGGGGTTAGATGGGGGATCATGGGTTTGGAAGTCCCATGAAGGGTGGGGAGCAGGACGCAGGATAGCGCGGAGACAGGAAGAAGGGAAAAGGGAAGGTGAATCATGGAGGAGGGCTGGTAGGGCTGGATTAACTCTTCTGGGGGCCAGAGCTGTTACATTTTGTGGTGGCCCCTAGGATTTGGATGAACACAAAAATAATGGATTCAGAATATGGAAAGAAGGGTGCTCAAGGCTGGGGTGTGAGTGGGGCTGAGGGTGCTCCAGCTATGAGGGCATGCTCTGAAGTAGAGCCTGGGATGAAGGGCTTGGAGTTCAGCAGAAGGGAGCGCCAGGCTGCGGCCCAGGGGTTTGAAGTGGGGGGAAGGGGCTCAGCCTGGACCACTGATGGATGGGGAGCAAAGGTGGCAAGTGCCCAGGACCCCAGACAATTTAAAATGGCCTGGGAGCCCCAAACCCTTTTAAAGTGCTCAGACAGGTGTGGCAAGTGGAACCCCCTCACCTCTTAGGGGAAGCTCACCTGCTGCCCCGTTCTTTCTGCCTGTGTCTTCCCCAAAAGGCCAGAGCCACACACACACACACACACACACACACACACACACTTTGAGAGGAGGTGGAAAAAGGTGAGGTGATGGGAGAAACAGGGCGGGGGTAGGGAGTTAGGCTGCCCCACCTTGCACAGATGTTAATGGTTTAGAAGGGAAAGGATTCTTTTTACATAATTCTTCAGGAGTTTTGTAACTATCTGAAAACTGATCATTTTAAAAAAATATTCTGTGTTGCTTTACTAATTGATGCAGGGTAAATTAAAAACTGGAAGACCTTTACCATAGATCCTGTTCGTTTGACTTCTCAGTTAGAGCTGGATTTCTAGATAAGTGATTTCCATCAAGTGTTAACATTTGTTTGGGGAGGGGTTTTTGAACCAGTAATCTGTAGCCTTTACCTTAATCTGGCCCTGCCCAGGGGAACAGGAGAACTAGCTAGGCCAGGACTGCAAAGAGGCAGGAGGAAGGAGTGACCCACAGGTAGCAACTAGGTGGAGAGAGGCAGCTGGCTCCAGTGGCTAGATGGAAGGTCAAGACACTGTTTGGGAGAGATAACCCCATGATGAGAGATTTCAGTGGGAGACTGCGGGAGGCAATATCAGGGCAAGGGGTGAGGATTTCCAGCCCTTTCAGTGCTGTACCTCTCGGGGGGGCTTATAGATTACAAGCTCTGAAAATCCTGTTTGCAGAGTGGGATATTAGAATGTCGGTCTGTTGCATACAGCCAGTGGCACCTTGGAAGGTTTGGCAATGAGTGTGACATAGTCTGTATGGTTATTAGAAGGTATGCAGTGCTGTATTGAATATGGTGAGGTATTGCAAGGTAGCAGGTGTGGAATCATAGATTATTTCACTTTGAAAGCTAGGGGTATACTTTATCTGTTGTAAATCCACTGACTCCAGTGAAATAAAATTGGGATAGAGGGAGAGGAACTGGTCTAGTTGGTTTCATTCTCTTTTTATACTGCTGCAAAAATATCAAATGGCTTACATGATTCCAGAATCCAGCCCCAGGGCTCCTCTGACTCCCAGCCTCCTGTCCTGACTCCTGTCCCCTATCCATGACTCCTGCCCTCCTGGGCCATGTCTACATTACGGTGATCTTCTGAATGATAGTCTTCTGGAAGATCTCTTCTAATACATCATCTTCCAGACGATCATGTCCACACACACAAAAGCAGATTGAAAGATCAATCTGCTCTTTCTAAAGAGAGCATCCACACTACCCCACTCTATTGAAAGAACGGGCCAGGGATAGAAAAATCTGGCGCCATGAGGATTGCTCTTTCAAAAGAAGGGATCCCACAGTGTCTGCACATGCTTTTTTCCAAAAGAATCTTTCAGAAAAGGGTGCTGTTCCTGATCCAGGAGAGGAAGAGATCTTCCAGAAGAAGAGCCATGTTCTTTCGATTTCTGATCAAAAGAGCACATTTTGCGTGTAGATTTGCCATGTGTTTTTTCAGAAGAAGGCCTGATTTGCCAGAAGGACGCTAGTGTAAGTGCTACCTTGCACACACACACAGCCCTGATTTCCGGCAGCCCTGATTTCCATCTGTTTCCCACATACATTCAGCCTCCTGCTCTGACTCCTGCACCTCTCTCTCTCTCTCTCACTACCAGCCATCAAACTACCAATCCACACTCTGGAGGACAGTAAGATGCAGACAAGGCTGGCCCTTCTATAAAGCAATAACCACTCAATTGCAAGTATATACTTTTAATTATTACCTATTTTTGTTAAAATAATGCAGTATATCTTTTAAACGGGCGCTCAGTCAACTTAAGGTCATACCGAATGTTTGTACTTCATAATTGTGATGGATTGCCGTTGAACTCGCTTAACTCCAAGCAGTTTTACCAAGTGTCCCGCATGTCTCATAGGAAAATATAGTCACACGACTATCTCTGTTCCAGATTTTTCTGTCTTTGTTTTGTGGAACAAGTAACTCTTCAGCTGTTAACAACTGACTAGTAGTGTGTATTACATGTATTTTTATTCTTCATATATAAAGTATAGTGCAGCTTTCCCAAGCTAGATAGTATTGCTAAAAAATATATTTTTGCCATTATACAATTAAAAAACAAAGGCAGCAAAACAGAAATGAGCCTGATCATCTGCTGTTCATCAGGTTTCTGAAGCTTTTCACTCTCCAGCCACAGATCTTGGATGAGATTTTATTGGAGGAATGCAGCATAAACAGTGAGACCAATCCCAATGTAACATGTTTGTCCAAAGGGGTGATTGGCTCACATATGCAAATAAGGATAGAGTTCTTTAATCTAGAATCATGCATTTGAAAAATAACTTCTGCCTCTCCAAGGAGCTTGTTGGATATGCTTCAGAGGATTCTGCTTTTCCCAGAAAGCTTTATCGCAATATGATGTGGTGTTTACTGGCTCTCAGACAGTACTTTGAGCTTTTCTGCTTGGGAAACCAGAACAGTACTTTGAAGTTTGATTGAAAAAAACCCACACTTTTTGCATGGTAAGAACAACTTCCCAATGTACCAATATTCCATCCTCAGAATTTCTGGTAGGAAAAGAAGTACAATGTATAAGACTTCTGAAGTAAATTTTATGGAAATATGCAGATTACATTTGTCAGATACTTTGAGGAGGCCACAAATGTGCAACTCCGTAATGGCAAGGAATTTCCAAGTCCTGTTTTGGGATTACATGTGAGTTAAAGACCAGTGCCATGACAAGTTTGTAGACAAGATGGTTCTTGGACCTTCTTTAGCTTATCAGGATAAATATCTCCCTGTAAGGGAGTAGGAGGAGGCTGGGCAAGGCAGGAGTTAAACAGAGCCTGTTTGCTCAATTAGACCCACCCCGGTTCACCTGCAGTTGGTGTCAGGCTCGGAGGGGGTATAAAAGAGGAGAAGCCAGCCCAGTTCGGGGCTGACCAGCCCAGAGGCAGGAACTGGCTCTGGTGCATGCAGGGTCAGAGTCAGAGCTGCCACCAGGTGGTCCATTGAAAGAAGGAGCCTCCGACCCCTTCCCCAGGCAGAGAGCGGGAGGAATCACAGAGAACCACCACCCTGTAGACAGGAAGCTAGACTCTAAGGGCCATGCCCCAAACTAAGACCACAACCCTCGGGGTGGGCTGCAGACCTCTACCCCAGGCCTCTAGGCTCCTCAAGGGCCCCCTATGTTCCACAAGGGGCCTGGCCACTAGGTACCCTGCATCGGGGGAACCGCTTACACTCCCCTACTCACAGCACCACTTCCTTACAAATCTAGGCAGATCCTTCTTTCCGTTCTCAAGCTGCTCATAAAAGCCTCCCACTGCTTATAAGCTGCAAATTCTTAAGACTCCTACAGCTGTTGAAAGAGCTCTCTCTGACATAAAATTGAGTTATGATGGGGGTGTGGCTCCTGGTTCACACTTACCTAGTGCCTTTACTATAGTCCAAACGAGTAGAAGTTAGCAGCATCAACTGCAGAATGGCTCTCCTTTTGCTGTTTAACCCTTCGTACCCAGCTGGTACCCCATCTGTTATCTAATTGTGGGCAGGGGGATCAACAAATGGCCTTCCTGAAGGCAGTTCCCCTGCAGGTATTCAGGAGCCTCTCGTGGGACTGTAGAGCCAACATCTGCGACTTCCTACTTTTAAGGCCTTATTCCAACTATAACATGACTGTAGGTCCAGAAAAGTGGAGGCCCAACTTGGCAACAGCTAATCTTAAACTCTGCATCAGTGATCATGGGGTTAATAAACCTTGTCTCAGGCCTCCACAGTCAGAATATACTACACATTTCATTAGTAGCTCTTACATGCTGCTATTTCTCAATCTCTTCTAGTGACTGCCTTTTTTTCATTCCTCTATAGAATCTTTTCCTATCCTCCAAGGACAGTTGGGCAAAATAATCATGCAGTATTTTATTAGTGACCTCTGTTATCAATAAGTTGCCACCTACCAACTCTCTTGATACATGACCGTATCCTTCTTTGGTAATTAAAAAAAGGGGAAAAAAACTTATTTTTAATGCTGTCTGCTCTGTTTCTAGTTTCTGCATTCAACCTTCCTTACATTTTATTCTCCTCTAACTTTGTTCCATAATCTTTTCAGTCTTCAGAGTGTTAATGACAAACACAAACACAAAAATGTAAAAAGGTAAGTGAATTACATCTTTGTCAAATACCACATATTAAACATATAAAATATGCAACATTACAAACTTGGGAAAACTGCAATACTAGACAAAACAAAAAGATTAGACAATATGATACAAACATAACACGTCAGGGTGAGGACCATAGTGATGATAAAAAAGACACAAAAAGGACAAAAATCAGAAGAGGCATTGGGAAGAGGGAGGGAAAGGTCAAGTGCAATCATGAAATGGGGTCTAAATTTCCTCAAATTCATATGATTGCTCTTTTTTACAAATAGGCTATTTCCTTTCTCGCTCTGCTAACTCTGGCAGATCTGAATACCACTGCTCTATTCTGGGCGTGAGCCTTCTATTCCATTTTAGCATAATATGGTCCCTTTTCATCTCGAGAGACAGTGGTTAGCAGCAGCAGTGAGGATCTATGCACAGTGTTTGAATCTGCAGCTTCGCTCATGGCTTACCTATCCAATATTGGATTTGCACGGTCCATTGCAATAACCACACATCAGTCTGTTTCTGAATTCTGGAGTCTGAGAGCTTTTCGTTCTAAGGCAAAGTTCTTTTGCATGGCTTGCACATATACTATTGAAGGATGATGTGCCCTGTCATAGCAATCGTCGCCAGGTATTTTGATCTGATGATGTAGATTCCCAGGATTTTGGATCGATGTTCAATTTTTTCATGGCATTTTTGCATGTATTCTTGAATCTTAGCTTTGGTCTTCCTCTTGTTCTCAACCAACATGACAGTTCACTGACGAGGATTTCTTTGGGAAGATGTTCGTCACCCATTCTTCTTACATGACCAAGCCAACGTAGTCTTCTGCTGTTGAGGATTGTTATAAGGTTGGGTATGCCAGATCTTGACGGGACATCTGCATTTGAAACTTTATCTTGCCAGTTGACATTCATAATTCTGCTGAGAGCAAAGATGGAAGCTGTTCAATTTTTCTCCTGGTTCGAGTAGGTGGTCCATGCCTAAGAACCATATATAAAGGATACTCAATACACATGCCTGCTAGATTAGTATCTTTGTTTTCACTGTCAGCTTAGGATCGTTCCATTCTCATTTCATAAGTCTGCCAAAAATAGTAGCTGCCTTCCTGATTCTGATGTTCAGTTCTTCGTCCATGGACAGGTTTGTCGTGACAGTAGATCCAAGATAAGAGAATTATTGAACCACATCTAATGCACCATTATCCAGAATAACAATGGGTCACTGAGGTATACCTTGAGTGAATACAACAGTTTTCTTCATGCCTACGTCAAGAGAAAACAACTTGCAGGCTCTGGACAGAGAATCCATCAGTGATTGTAGAGTGCCTTCATTATGAGCAACGAGACCTGCATCATCTGAGAAGAGGAGCTCCCTAATGAGGACTTTCTTGACCTTTATTTTGGCCTTGAGTCTTGCCAGGTTATAGAGAAAGCTGTCTAATCTCGTGTGGAGAAATACATGGTTGCGTGAGTTTTGACATGTGCAATTTAGTAGACCTGAGAAGAATATGCCAAAGAGGGTGGGGGAAAGACCACACTGTTGTTTGACTCTGCTGTTCACTGCAAATGGGTCTGATGTAGAACTACCATATTGCATTGTTGCTCTCAGGTTTTCATGAAAGGATGTTATGAGATTGAGTAGGGTCAGCAGGCAGCCAATCTTGGTTAATACTCTACATAGTCGTGATCTGCTAACTGCGTCAAACGCCTTTGTTAAGTCCACAAATGCTATGAATAACAGCTTTCCTTGTTCTTTGCATTTTTCCTGGAGTTGTCAGAAAGAAAATCATGTCCACTGTTGACCTGCCAGCCCTGAAGCCACATTGCATTTCTGGATAGACTCGATCTGTGAATTTTTGCAGGTGTTTGAGAATGACATGGGGAAATGCTTTTTCTGTGAAGCTCAGTAACGAGATGCCTCTGTAGTTGTTGCAGTCGCCCTTGTTGCCTTAGTTTTTATAGAGAGTGATGATGTTTGTGTCCTTCATGTCATATGGGACATCTCCTGCTCTCCAACATTTTAGCAGTCAATCATCGAGGAAGGAGAAGAGAACAGCCTTGTTTGCCTTCAGGACTTCAGCTGGGATTCTGTTGTTTCCCAGCCCTTTTCCATTGGAGAGAGCATGAAGAGCTTGAGAAAGTTCCTCCTCTGTGGCTCTGCATCTAGCTCAGACATTTCTGGAAGGGGTGGGATGAGGTTGTCAAGTTCAGGTTGTACTGTATGCTCATGGGAATAAAGACCTGGGTAATGTTCCACCCATTTGGACATCTGCAGCTTTTTGTCTGTGATCACCTGTCCATTTAAATGCTGCAGTGGGGTGACTTTGGTAATGTTTGGTCCAAGTGCTTTCTTCCATCCATCATACATGGTTTTCAGGTCACTGAAATCAGGCACCTTTTGAATATTCGAACCTAGTTTGGCCCAATACTTTTTCACACTCCACTAGGATCCTCTCTGAAGAAAAGATCTTGCCTATCGAAGCTGATCTCTTGTCCTTTGAGAGGGGTTCTTTATGTTAATCAGAGGTGCCTTGTGTTTTCCTTTGAGAAGAGGCCTAAGAATGTCAGCATTTTCATCAATCCAGTCTTTGTTGGAGCATTTACATGTTCCAAAGGCAGATTTGGTACAATCATATATTGCATCTCTCAGCATGGACCATGCTTCATCAACTGTTTATTGGTTCATTTTGTGTTCCCTTTTGCAAGTGAGGACATCTGCAAAGGAAGAGCGTTTCAGCCCATATCTGGTATTGATCTTTGGCTTAATACACTCCTATGTCATATAGGCTGTGTGTACACTTACGAAAAACTTCGAAATGGACATGCTAATCTCTTAAGGGGATTTTGATGTTGGCACGGTCCTTTTGAAAAGGATCCCAGAGTAGACGAGGCACAGCAAAGTGCTGCGGCTGGTGGCATCCTAATGAGGCGCCGAATATGCATTTGAGCACCTCATTGGTATTCTTCGATTTTGCCATTAGCATGGCAATTTCAAAGTTTTTAGTAAGTGTCAACGTACCACAGAGTTTCTTTGGGACGATTTTCACTCTGCTGATGATCAAGGAGTGATGAGTGTCACAGTCTGTGCTGTGGTACGTGTGTGTAAACTTGACAGAATTGAGATATTTCCTGTGTACCAGTACAAGGTCAAGTTGATGCCAGTGACTGGATCTGGGGTGATGCCATGAAACCTTCTGACATTCTTTCAAGTTAAAAAAAGTACTAGTGATGCAGAGCTGATTCTGAGAGCTGAATTCAAGAAGCCTTTGACTATTTTCATTCATTTTCCCAATACCCTGACAACCAAGGCAGACGGGCCAGAACTGACCATCGCGTCCAACTCTTACATTGAAGTTGCCAAGGATGTACAGTTGTTCACTCGTTGGAAAGGAGTCAATAACTTTCTGAAAATTGTAATAAAAGCAGTCCTTGTATTCTATCCACAGTGTCAATGTGGGTGCATAACTTGGTGCAGAGCTTCAAGGATATAGTGCGTTCCAATTCAGCTATGGGCGTTTTGATAGATTTCAGCATATTGTTCTGAACAGCAAATCCAATTCTGCAGAGGCAGTGTTCCTCTGAACTCAAGCCCTTCCAAAAGGAAGTGTAGTTGGTTTCTTTCAGTGACCCAGCATCTGCTAGCCTGGTTTCCTGGAGCGCAGTGACGTCAATGTTCCATTAGTGTAGTTGTTGATCTACAACTGCTGTTTTGTGTATTGAGTCCATGCTTGTAAGATCATGGGCAGATTCAAGTCCTGGACACATGGCCCACACATTCCAGCTACTGAGCCAGAGGCAAGTTGATTTATTATTTCATTTCATGGTGGGTACATCATTTACATCTACTTTTGATTTCTAGTCTGTCCTCATGCACCCAATGAGGAAGGCAGATGTGGCAGGTCAGCACCTTATTGACTGGGGGCTGCCCAGCTTGAAGCAGGCAATAGCTGACCAGTGGAGCGTGATGACTCTTCCTGCCAATGAAAGTGACCCGTGGCGTCCTCCTCTTTGCCAGTTGAGGAGGGCTTATAACCCATAACTGCCACTTCCAGTGTTGTTTCCAGGCTATCAGCAAGATGGAGTGTCCTCTCCATTTGGCACCCTCTTACAGGTTGCATTGCCTGGGCTAGTGTTTGGAGGAAGTGTTTTGCCCAAGCAGCACTGTCCCCCTCTCAGTCACCCCAGTTGGATCCAAAGGAAAGACCAAAGTCAGTATGTTTGGAACTTAGGTGACTGAAAGGAGATGCCGGAAAGCAGGTTTGATGAATCTTCCCTGCTATCCACCTTAGAGGTCTCCAGTCCAGATTTTCTGCCTGGGTTTACTCCCATAGCCTTTGAATCTCCCAAATTTACCCACAAGGCAGTGGAGAATTTTAAGACAGGGTTGTCCTCCCTGGGGTAATGTAAGAAGTCATGCTCCCTTGGCTGTCAGTGACCAATTCATGGTTCATACACCATTTGGATTATTCAAAATAATCCAGGGACCCAAGTATCCCAAACCCTCATCTCATGCAGAATGAGGCGACAGTGGCCTTATTTGATGGTGGGCTACATATGTGATGCCATAACATTGTCATCGGGCACTTGTGATTTTTTAGATGGGACAATGGAGCCAACCAGTGCCTCTTCACACCCTGGTGAAGTTGCCTCTGCTGATCCGCAGCTGCATATTTGCATGACAAAACACACTTAATTTGCAGCAAATCTCTCAGAAGAGGCCTCCTCCCATCCACCACGTGGAGACGTCCTGGGCAACATGTAGCTCTACTCTTCAGGCCCCACGCCACGGCCACGGCCTGCTCAGCCCCAGTCCACTCCCCTTAGTGCCCTCAGGCACAACCCAATCCCCGCACCCTCCTCAGCTCAACTGATCACTGAACGCACCCCCGGTCGCCCGACAGCCCTGCACTGCTCCCCAATCTCTGCAGCCTGACCTGGCTCCGCCTCCAGCCCAATCCCACAGCATGGGCTGGGTCGATCCTCCTTGCCACTGCCCACTCCCCTGTCACTGAGCTCCCCTCCCCGGCCCACAGCACCCCCCCACACACACACCCAGCCTGGCCTGGTCCCAACACCCCCCAACTCGCAGCTCACCCCTCAAGCCCCAGCCCGGCCCACTCCCAACACCCACCCCAGCCCAATCCCTGAATCCTCCCCAGGTAAGTTAAAGGACATACTGCTGGTGCAGCCCAGAGAAGCCACCACCTCCTCCACCAGAGCCACCACATGTATGTGGGAGCTCTGGTGGTGGCTCCTGCAGGCCGTGGGATGTCCTCTCCAGCTGTGCGCAGAGAAGCAGCTCCGGCCATGCAGCAGGGCACCCACAGCCATGCGGTCAAGCACCTCTGGCCATGGCCTGAAGCTCCCTCCAGCCCATCCCACTCCCAACACCCACCCATGTTGATCTCCAAACACCCTTGGACCACCCCCCACTCCAGTTCCTCTGGTACAGCCCGGTGGAGCCACCACCTCCTCCAATGGAGCCGCCATGTGTACGTGGGCGCTCCAGTGGCCCCTCCAGCTGTGTGCAGCAAAGCAGTAAGCATGGTGGCACATGAAGCCCAAAATCTTTGTGATGGAGTTAACCCCGGCATTGTGAGTATATTACATAGCATATAACTTTCAGATAAGGTTTGGTTGCTGAAGCCAAACTCTATTTTTGCTTATGTCGACCTCTTTCCGTAACTGCTTGGGTTATCAGAAAGTCTCACAGCACATACTTCAGAGTTTCCTTTTCTTTGTTATCATGCCAGAAAATATGACAGGATAAAGGTCTGTGCACAATGTATGTGGCATCCAATACATTTTGAATAGGATCGTTTGTGGTATCAGGAGTAGACTGACATCCACAGGAGCATTTTGTAGCCTGTGCTAGCTTAACTGTAGCTGAAGATATAGTTTGAGTAAGGATTTGTTGTACGATAGCCATAGGTATTAAGAAGCCATAATAGTCTAGCTCACTTAGGCCCAAAAAGGCCGACACCTTTCTGTCTTTCCTGTCAGCAGTAACACAAGCAGCCTGTCAGTCAAACATGGGACAAGGGGGCTTTTTGCCAAATTTTTCCATAAGAAAGCAAAGGTCATATTAGTAATGGTAAGATATGTGCGTAAATCTTCGCTACCCAGGGTACATTTCTGACGCCAGTTGGTGCTGCAGTTTCCCCACCACCACCAAAAATGGTGTGAAATTACCAACCGCATTCAGATAAAGGTCACTGGCCAGTATTTCCCCCTCAACCTTTTATCAGAAACTTAAAAACATTCAGGTTAAGGTCATCGGAAAACTTGGGGTATCAGGACTTGTCAAAGATTCTATGAGATCAGACCCTAATTTAATTATTATGTGGTAAAATGGGTATAAAAACCTCTTGGTGTTTGTGGGGGAGTGTGCCAGACAGATTGGCACCAGAGGGATATTCGTCACCTCAGTTGGCTCTCCCTCCCTCTCTCTCTCGCTCACTCTCTCTCTCACTCACTCTCTATCCGCTATGTCTTTTAAACTTTGCTATCTTTCCTGGAATAATCTTTTGTTTCTCTTCTTTAACCTAACCACTACAATAACTCTGTCCCCACCGATTGAAGCGAGCTAGTCTCACCTTCTAAAGTGTTCAAATAAATCAGAGAGTATTGCATCCTGCTTGTTTAGCACAAGCTTACCCCATCAGTGCAGTTAGTTAAGTAACTGGTATTGCTTTAGAGTACTCTTTAGTAAAATCCTTTAATTGTAACCGGACACTAACTGTGTTACACACCTTCAGTTTGTATTTGTTAAGTGCTGATTAAATATCAGCATGCTGCTAAGTAAACAAACCATAAGTGTTGCTAAAAATATTGTCTGTGTAATCACTAAAAGTCCCAAAAAATTAACCTCTAGCCTGAGACAGGCTCTATTTCAAACTCCACTGTTAACTTGGGAGAGGTGCAAACCTAAAATCTTTAAATTTAAGTCAAATTGGCAAGCCTTCCCAAATCCATAAATCCTACTGCCTTTCCCCCCAGGTCAACAATTTATAACATTCACATATGTGTTTTGCCATTGGGGTTCACTTAAGATAACACCGTGATCATTCACTTCCCACCTTCTGACAAAAACCTACAGCCCAACAGAACTCCTCTTCATTATAAGGCATATATTGTTGACAGAGGCCTAGGGAGTTTATGAAGCATTATCAAGGTACACAGTTATTTAGGGTTCACTAGGGCCATGTCTATATGGCCCCGAGGACAGCACTGCTGCCAGCAGTGATATGCTAATGAGGCTTCTAGAAATAGCAAATGGTTTCCCATTTGTGTACTTGCACAGCTGATTAGCACAGCCACGTGACATTTCGCTCACAGCAGAGGGGGCTGCTGGCAGTAAAGAAGCCATGGACACGTGGACGTGCCTCTGCCAGCTAAACTGCCCTCTGTTGCCAGTCCCTTAGCTGGCAAAGGCACGTCCACACAGCCTCTTTACGGCTGGCAGCCCCCTCTGCCGAGAGCGAAATCTCATGCGGCTATGCTAATTAACCATGAGAGTAAGCAAATGGAAAACCACTTGCAATTTCTAGAAACCTCATTAGCATAGCACTGCCGGCAGCAGCACTGTGCTCCGGGGCCATGTAGATGTGCCCTGGCAGTCCTAGGGCATCTGGTCCAAGAATTATTAGGGTCTTCTTATTTACCTGTCATCTGAAAGTGTCTTGTTTTAAATAAAAATAATATAACTTTGTATTCATGAAGTTAAAGGAAAATATAGAGTAAAAACTGTAATTGTTAATTAAATGTTGCATGTAAATAAGACTTGCTTTGCAGTAGGGAGCATATATAATCTGGGTTTTATGGCTTTTATATTTAATTTTTATACATATTTTTTCTTTGTACTTCCCAATATCTTTCATTGACCTTCACAGAACAAGAGTAGAGCTCCACTGTGGTTAATTTAACCCCAGTAAATTCACCTGCTGGTAATCAAAGACTATATAGTGCTAACATTTCATTTCCTGAAGATAAATCCTGATAGCTAACCCTGTAGTTTAAAAAGTCTTTTAGATTTTAATACAATAGTGTAATAGACTTTAGTACAATTACAGATGCACTTTTACCACTTTTCTAAAGAAAAGATAAAGTCAATATATTCAATTGTAAAAATAGCCATTTTAGAAAGCCATATAAACATCTCAGGTCTATGGGCTCAGTTCAGCCCATTGTTACTCTGAACTAAGCTGAAACTCCACTGACTGCACCATCTGAATGTGGAACATGGCATTCAGCCTCTCGCACATGAGCTGGGGGAACAGCATTACTCTCCTAGTCCTTTCTCTGTGCTGAGAGGCACTGGGCCGCCCTACATGACTGCTGTTTTGTTTTACTTTATAATAGAGCTCAAGTAGCTCCTGCACTCCAGAAAGGTATGTTCATTTTAGACTGGATAGGACTGTATAAAAACTCTGACAATTCTGACTCAAAGGGAGGGATTAGCAAAAGCAGGGTGAATACGACAAATAAATGTTTGCAAACATCCCATTGATTCTCTTGGACATTATTTGTGACCCACTCAGGTGCTTTTGTCAGTATCTGTTACTAGAGTTTTGTTCACAAGAAAGTTCATGGAAAGGCAGAGGAAATGGGAAACCCCATGCAAATCTGGATTCACATGCAAATACTCAAATACCAAGTTGTAAGTATTGGAGCCTGAAGTGCATGTAGCCCTCTTGATGTTGCATGTTTGGGAGTCACAGAAAACACAATGCCATGTTAGTTAGATGAGCAATGACTACACAACTGGCTGGGAATTTACCTACTGGCAAATAGCAATTTGTCAAAATCAAAACCTATCATGTGATGGTTAATTTCAGTGAGAAAGGGATCCTGGATCCGGGGGAAATGTCTAGACAAAACACATAAGAACCTAGCATACTCATAGCCTAGTGGTTCGGACACTCACAAAGGATAGGAGTAACCAAAATCTAAATCCTTGCTATGGCTAATTTAGACCAGGAACTTGAGCCTCAGTGTTCCCTCCCCAATGTACATGCCCTAGCCACCTGGCTAGTGTGAGATGAATCTCTCTCATCCTCTACTGTTGGAGCTCTTCCATTTTGTATAATTAAATGTTAGTTGGGCCTAAAACCAGAGAAAGTGACTCTCTATTCCAGTGCTTAGCGCATTCAGGGGAGATATAGGCAACTTATGTTCAGATCAGTAGGAACAGCCACAACAGGACAAATTAAAAGAGCTACTCCAGAATAGCCAATGGGGTGCTTACCTGCCATGTGAGAAAACAGAAGAGCAGGGACCTAAACACCGCTGTTCCACATCCCAGGTTAGTGCTCCAACCACTTGGCCTGGACTCTCTCTGGTTTCTTATGAAGAATTTCAGAAAAGGTCTTGCACGTGGTCTGAAGCAAAGCAAGACTTTTTTGGAATCTCAAGAAGTTCCACAATATGGGAAAACCATTTCCCACTCAGTTCCACTGACTGAACATGGCAAATAGTAAATTCTGAACAGCAAATACTCGAACCAACATAGCAAATACTTAATATGCAGTTGAATTAAGAAACCATTAATTGAATAAGTTAGCAATTCAAGCCAATGTATCAGAAGATAATCATGGAAGAAACATGAACAAAAAGTTGTGAATTGTTTTGTGTGTTTAGCATTAAAACCTGCCAAGCTGATTCTATGCATGTTCTATTTTGACCACTGAAACTTCTGAAATGACCATGTGTATTGATGAATTATCTAGTGGTATGAGATGCTACAGGTTTTTTTTTGAGTTCAACATAGTCATGACAATTTACAGTAGCATGGCCCAATATTGCCATGTCTTTAAATTGGCTAATTTTTTTAAACCACAGCACTGATCATTTTAAAAAGTAAAACATTTAAAGTTAGATGCAAATGTATTGGATGATAGTTGATTTCAATTATTAACCTCAACTGTAATTAACTAGTTAAATAAGCTCAGATAATAGTACTACCTAGATCTCTCCTGGAGTGTTTAATCTTTTAAAGGGCTTTACAAGTCAGTATCATCACCTCATCCTGAAGTGCACTGATTACCAAAACTTCAGGTATTCAACTACTCTCAGAAGCCAGATGCAAATAGAGACACTAGGTTAGTCAAAATATTATATTGTATTACCCTTTTACGAATAGACCATTTGATATTTGCCATCAGCTTCTGTATAAAATGAGGCTTTTCTGTCTCCTGGCATATTTTTTCTGTCCTATCCTCTTCTGCTGCTGTTACTTTCTCCATTGTCACCAGTAATTAGATTAAATCCTGGCAACTCTCTTACTTTGTTAAAGGTTGTGGGAACAACACACAGGGAGGCAGATTCGTCTCAGGTATAACTTCAGCAGAGTCAAGAGAGCTGCATTAGGGATGAATTTAGCTCGCTGTGTCTTAATCTAGCTAGAGACCCTTCCACCACACTTAACAGAGAGCTCATTATGCTTTTTCTATCCATGATCTTTTCAATTTAAAAGGCAATATCTTAATTATGTCTCAATCCAGTGCTATGGCAGCTGAAGCATAAGAAAGCCAAATGAACTGCCAAGGTCAGAGTAAGTGAATCAGTATGAGCTGAAATAAACTGAGCTGTCAACCCTCAGTCTGTTTTTCTGTTGCATTCTTCTACACTATTATCGTATTCAAAAGACTGCTCTCACTGGATTTAATATAAAGAAAGAATAGCATTTCATACTCTTTGGGAGCCAATTACATGTAAGTAGTATTTTTAAATAAAATATTTATATAAACATGTTAACCAAAACTCCAAGCCACATTTCTGATGTTGACACATTTTCTGCAAATAATGAGAACTGGAGACATTGATGAGATTATATGTTTAACAAAGCTCTTGAACTCATTTTTTGTATTCACTAAAGAAGAGATTCCTAAAATAATTTCTTCCTGTGATAAAAAGCTCTGCATAGTTGTTTTCCCCTGTAGACAAAAAAGCTCTCCAGTCATCACAATCACAAGGAGAAGCAGCACTTGGCAAGCACACACATCCAAGTCACTTAAAGGTAAGGATTATACTTGGTTTCTGAGAGTGAGAATATAGCACAGGGTTCACAGTTTGTGTCACAAGAAATGGAGAGGAAACCTTGTAGAGAATTTGGGATGTCCTTTCCAGGGAGCTGCTTTAACACCCTTGATATGTGATACAACCTGGTTGGTCGCACCAGCAAAATATTAGTGTTTTTCAGAAGAGAAGTAAACTCCAGGGACAAGTAATCCCAACACTCCTTTCAGTGCAGTAGAAGAACGGTACCCAGAGGATCCCAGAAGCCCCCTTTAGGTAACACTGCTCAGAAACGATACATCTATACAAATGCCATGAAGAGCCAACAGGCGTGTGGATTGTATAGTGGCACCAACAATAATTTGGTCAGCATGAGAGAGGAGGGACTCCACCAAAGAGGGAAAATAATGGCAAAAGCAGCAAAATGTTCACATGACCAGCACATCAGATACAGATTTCTTAATCTGGTCAGCCAGTCAATCTCAAGATTTCTCAAAATCTTGTTAGTTCTCTCCCTCTCTACCTGAATGTTTCTACAAATAACATACCAAGACCTAGAGTATACTACAATCAATACCGAATGTTAACAAAGCTACTGCCTTATCCCTCAAAGACCTCCTTAAAATACTCCCTTGTGCTGATTACTACAAAACAAACAAGCAAAGCCCCTAACACAGTTAGAGGCTCTGCTGTGCTCTGCTTACCACGCTCAGCAGTATCATCTCAATTGCCTTGTGCTTCTCCATCTGTCTGTTTTAGCCACCTCTTGTCTCTTGATTTATAGGCTGTAAGCACTTTGAGGGCAGAGACTGTCCCTTTTGTCTGGTGTTTTGTGCAACACTCAGCACGATGGTACTGTGCCTCCCAGCATTCAGATTATTCTGGAGTTGCATTATAGCAGTCAAATTTGTGCTACAGAAAGCTGCAGAACAATGTGAGTACAACACCAATTTAATGGAGGCCTGACAGTGATACCATCATAAAGTTGCCAACCCATTTGGTTTTGCCAGGAGTCTCCAAGAATCAGGCTTGATCTTCTGGTGGCTACTGCAACCAGTCTAGGAGATTTTTGGCTGCTAAAGTCTGGTGGCACTGCTGGACAAAGAGCCTGACTGCCCTGGCCCTGTTTCTCTCCCAGAAGCAGCTGGCATGTCCCTTCAGCCCTAGGTGGAGGGGGGCCAACATGGCTCAACATGCTGCCTCCTCCCCAGGGAACTTCAGCCAATGGGAGTAGTGGGGGCACTACCTGTAAGGATGGGGAGCGAGCAGAGCCATATGACCCTCCCAGAGGCCAGTTCTGGGAGCAGGATGGGGTCAGAACAGGTTAGCCCTGTCTGACTGCTGAACTCCTGACGTAAATGCCTCCTGGCCAGGGCCCACATAACTTCTTACCTCCTGCATGCACTCCAATCCCCTGCCCAAGCCTGGTGAAACTCGCTGAGAGAGGGAGAGAGTAAGTGACAGAGAGATAGAGGATGGAGTGAGTAGGATGGGGTCTTAGGGAAGGAGCAGGGCAAGGGAGTTTGGGTTTGTGTCGTTAGATGGTTCTTGACCCTTTATTACCATGCCATAAAATTGAAAGAGCACAACAAATTCAGTGCAACTTCTTAATGAGACTTCAATCCCTAAGCATTTTAGCATCCATCTGTCCTGAGCCAGGGGATGGGGCTACTCAGGAATATCAGAGGTATCAAAAGCTGGCATCCAGAGGGGCTAGCAACCTGGGACAGCTAGCGGGAATTTTGTGAGAGTGTTTAGAGGGGAAGTGTGAGGTGGAGGGCTACATACACTTAATGGTCTGTAAACTTCATGCCAAGAAAACCTGGTAAAAACAAAATAAAAATAAAGGAACATGCTTTAAGGTAAAAAGATATTGCAGGAAGGAGCCAAAAAAAAAGAGTGGAGGCTATCCAGTTTATTGCATGCAATGCAGCTTGTATGATTACTGTCACTACAGGCTTGTGATGTATGTGTACATTTGGTGCAAGAAGCTCCTGGCCCTCAGAGACCATGCACGAGCTTTGGAGACCAGTGTGGTTGAACAGGAGGGAGGAGCTAAGAGAGACAGCCTTTGTGCAGCTGAGGAAGATAAAAGTCTCAGGGAAAGAACTTCCAACTCGAGTGGAGGGAAATTATCTCATAGTTGGAACCCTCCCTTCAGATGATGTCGTGGTCTCTTCTCACGCTGAGCATGCCTCTCTGGGGAGGGAATACCCATTATTAGGAAGAGACAGGTAATACCTAAAGGAGATTTGATCATTAGAAACCAATAGCTGGGGTTGCAATGACTAGAAGAACTGCATGGTGACTTGCCTGCCTAGTGCAAAGATTGCGGATCTCTCGAGACATCTAAATAGACTTACGTATAGTGCTGAGAAGGAGCCAATGGTTGTGGTACCTGTAAGTACCAATGGCACAGGAAAGGATGGGAGAGAGGTCCTGGAGGCCATATTTAGACTGCTAGGTAAGATATTGAAGTCCAGGGCCCCCACAGCAGCATTCTTTGATATGCTCATACACTAATGCCTTGGTTTATGCAAGGGTTGTGTTCCCACGCACCCTCACATAACTGGAATTTTGTGTAAGTTGTGGGGTGGCTTTTCCCCCAGCAGAACGCATGTTCTGCACCAGGAGCGGCTTTTGGAAGGCAGTTCCTGGGGTTGGGGAGCAGTTGGAGGGGGGTTAAGCCTGGCAGTAGGCTGGGGCCATGGAAGGGGGCAAGGGAGCTAAGCCTGGGGTAGGTTAAGGCTGCAGGGGGTTCAGGGAAGTGGAGTTGAGCTGAGGCTGTGCACAGAGGAGGTGGTTGAACCATGGTGAGGGGTTGAGCTAGAGCCATGCAAGAGGGTGGTGAGCTGGAGCCACGCTCGGATGCTGAGCCAGGCCACGGGGTATTTGAACTGGGGCAGTGTGTGAGGAGTGGGGAGCCTGAGGCAGAGCTGGGCAAGCGTCAGAGTCACGTGCGGGGAGGGGGGTGTGGAATAGAGGCTGCGCACGGGGGGGTTGAGCCAGGGCTGGCGGGGGTTGAGCCAGAGCCATGCGTGAGTGATGGTGAAGTGGAGCTACAGCCAGGTGCAAGGGTAGGGAGTGAGCTGGAGCTGTGTGTGGGTTGTGAACAGGGCTGGCAGGGGTTGAACTGGGTCCATGCGGGCCGCAGGGCTTCAGCCAGGGCCGGGGCCGGGGGGGCAAGATTTTGAGTTGCACTTTAACTCCAGTTAAGGCACATTAAGCGCAACTGTAAATCGCGCATTTTGAGGGTTTACTCTAGTTCCATGCACAGGGTCAGATAGACAAGCAGAACTGCAGGGTTTCAATGGGTGGAGACACACTAGTGGAAGGGAAAGGAACTCGGATTTACTAAGAAATAGGGAAACTTTGGGAACCGGAGGGAACATTTACAGGAAGGATGGAACTAGAGTGCTGGCATCTAAAATTTAAAAGGTTGTAAAATAGTTTGTAGGCTAAGTGCTGGGAGAAAGCTGACAGGTGAAGAAGAGCAAACAGTTTGGACAGAGAAATCCCTAAAGAGACGACTTGTTACTGGAGATTCTGTGTGTCCTAGTAAGGAAAAGAGTATGGAAAAATGATAAAACACAGGCAGGATATGATCAGAAACAACCAAATGAAAAGAAGTCCCATTCAGTTACATCATGTAATGGTAGGTGGCGAAAAAGTGAGAAGTTTTTAAAGCGCTTAAATGCCTAAGTTAGGTATTTACATAATAAGACAGAAGAACTAGAGTGCCTCATATTAAAGGAGGATATTGATACAATAAGCATCACAGAACATTGGTGGAATGAGGATAATCCATGGGACTCAGCAGTACTAGAGTACAAAATCTACTGGAAGAACAGAACAGGTTGTGCTGTTGTGGGAGAGGCACTACAGATGAAAGAAAGCCTAAAACTGAATGGAGTAAAATAATGAATGAACCAGACTGTGCCATAGAATCCCTATAAATAGTAATCCCATGCTCTAATAAAAATATAACAAAAGGGATATATTACTGACCTCCTGATCAGGATGTTGATAGTGACTGTGCAACGCTAAGGGAGATTAGAGAGGCTATTAAAAAGAAACCTCAATAATAATGGGGGATTTCAACTATCCCATGTTAGCCAAATACATGTCACCTCAGGTGAAGATGCAGAGATATGCATGGCTTAAATGACTGCTTCTTGGAGCAGTTGCTCCTGGAACTCACTAAAGGAGAAGCAATTCTTGATTTAGTCAGAAGTGGAGCACGGGATCTGATCCAAGAGGTGAATATTGTCGGACAGCTTGGAAATAGTGACTATAAAATAAGTAAATTTAACATCACTGTGGCAGGAAAAACACCACAGCAGCCCAACTTGTAGTATTTAATTGCAGAAAGGTGAACTACTCTGAAATGAGGTTAAACCTAAATTAAAGGGTAGAGTAACAAAAGTGAAATCCTTGAAAGCTGCATGCAACTTAAAGACACCACACTAGAGGCTTGACTTAAATGTATACACCACATTAAGAAACCTAAAAAGAAAACCAAAAAAGTGCTAGTGTGGGTAAGTAACAAAGTAAAAGAAGCAGTAAGAGACTAAAAGGCATTTTTTTAGAAAACTGAAGTTATATCTTAGTGAGGATCCCAGAATGGAGCATAAACGCTGACAAATGAAGTGCCGAAGTATCATGAGGAAGGCTAAAAATAGGAAGCAGAAAAATTGTGTTAAGTACGTCGGACGCAGGAAGCCTGCTCAACAATCAGATGGGCCCCAGATAATCAAAATGCTAAAGGAGCACTCAAAGACGATAAGGCCACTGCTGAGAAACTAAACTAATTCTTTGTGTCGGCCTGCACGGCTGAGGATGAGAGGGAGAGTTCCAGACCTGAGCCATTCTTTTAAATTATAAATCTGAGGAACTGTCCCAGAATAAGATGTCATTAGAGGAGGTTTTGGAAGAAACTGATACACTAAACAGTAATTAGTCACCAGGACCAGATGGTATACACCCAAGAGTTCTGAAGGAACTCAAATGTGAAACTGTAGAAAAACTATCATTCAAATCAGTGTCCATACCAAATAACTGAAAGATAGAAAATGTGATGCCAATTTTTAAAAAGGGCTGTAGAGGTGGATCCTGGAATTTATAAGCTGGTAAGTCTGACTTTCCTGTGTGGGGACTGACACAAAAATTTAAACTGTGACCAAGTGCCCGCATGGGGCAATATCTCCTAAATCAGCTCCACATACGCTATCAGCTGCACACAGCCCTGGCATGCACCTTGCCCCGCCGCTAGGAAGTCTGTCTCCACCCCTGCCCATAATTCAAAGCAGAGTGAATCCCAATTGCTCAGAGAGATTCCTGCTCCTGCTTAAGTAGGGCCAGAAGACCCAGGAGGCACTCTACCACGTAGGCCTCTTGAGTAGTGTCTCACAGTGTGGTGGTGCTTTGTGGGTCCCAGGTAAGATGTTGCCAGGTGGAGGGCTGGTGCGGCTGTTCCCATGAACGTTATGGGCCTGGCTTTCTGACATGTGAGTCATGACTGATTATAGAAATAAACAGAGATCTTCGTTTCCTGTAGGCACAGTTGTGTTGTACTTGGTTTATACCGAATTAGTGACTTTCACCCAGAAAGCTATTGAGGGACCCCACTATGAGAAAGGAGAGAAGAACTGTGACATTTATGTCACATTTACAAATAACATCCCATAATTGCCACCATGTTAGATATGCTGCAGTGCACCAGCAGCCTTACATCATTCTTACTTAATGCACAGACAACACGCAAGTTTCAACACAAGCAGCACCTGTCTCTGCAATTCCTCTTATGCTTCTTCAGACTCAGTGGTCATACGCTTTACATTGCACCTGGGTAATAGTTAGTTCAAATCAATCTGTTTCCACCAGTACCAATATACTTCCCAGGGACTAACTACTTACAGCCCCTTTTGCCCTTCCATCACTTTTAACTCCACAGAGCAGAGTTTTCAAGTGGTATTTTACCCATTTAATGCTGCAGGGCTTCAATTGCATGAAAACAGGTGTTCTGCTCAGATTCATGCCCCCAAATAACTAAACTACAATTGTTAAAACCTACATTAAAAAGGCACGATTAGCATACTGAGTAAGGTAGTTTTTAAAGCAATAAGACAGAGCCTAGAAGCTGAATAGAGTGGGAGCTGAGCATTTTCAAATGAATAAACCAATGCATTTACAGAACATGAACTAAAAGAGAAATCTGATTACACCAGATTGCCAGCCTGACGCCAGGAATGCGATCTTCATGGGTACAAGCATTTAATAAGTTCACACCTTTGCTCTAAAATCCATTCCATTTTTTAAATAATTCAATTTTTCCTCCAGCTGCAGTGTCTAAACTGGCACAACCAAGGTGCAAGATATGTCACAAGCCAGTTAGACTGCCAGACATGGGTCAACATGCCAAATTCTCCTAACATAGGCAAGGTGTCAAAGAATGCACAAAACAATTCTGACACATCAGAGTTCCTAGAAGGTCATGAACTAGTCAGAAACTACCTTGTGTAGCTCATTTTCATCTTCTTTTTAAAAATGTGGATTGTGGATGCAAGCCACATTATGTACTTTTAAGTTCTCTCACCCAGTTTAACAGAGGACAGTGAGGAGGACAGGGTTAATGGTAAAAGGGAGAAATGCCAGTCTCAAACCTGACAATGTATTCTTGCACCCAGCATAAATCTCGATGTTTTCTGGGAAGAGCCAGAATCTTCAGAAAGGCGCATGCACACCACAAACAGCGTCTCATAGTTACGGGCTCAGGCTTAAGTTTCTACATTGTTTCTTTAAGGGATTCCTGAAGGCATCATGCCTTAGGTACCCATGATGCTTCCTAAAGTGCAACTGGAACACAGCCACTGCAATACCCTCGACAATAGAGTGACCATCCACCCCATATTGGTGGGATGGTCCCATATTTGGGATGCCAAAAAGGCATCCCGACTTTTTTTGAAAGGGACTAATAGTCCTGTATTTGCCTCCCCACTCAGCCTGAGGGAAGCTGGGGGAGCGTGGGCAGCTGTGGCTTCCCCTGTGGCTTCCCCGGGCTTCCGTGGGCAGCTGCAGCATCACCGAGGATCCCAGGGATTGCCAGCAGTTGCCCCTTCCCCGGGGCTCCTGAGGAGCCACCCCTCCCCCCACATATCTCCCTGTCCCCTGTTTGGGACAGGGAGATATTGTCATCCTACTTAACAGAGAACATTCTCATCACATTAATATCTGCTCCTCTACCCAAGAGCAGGAGGGTGGCTTATCACTGTGGCTCCTCCCACCCAGGCAGAGAATTCCAGTGCTACAGGAAGAAAGTCTCATGGAAACCTTGCATAGAGTTCAAGGACTGCAGATAGTCTAGGCCCCAGGAGTTTCTTTCACAAAAAGGTAACAACCCAATGATTTCACTAGAAGACTAAACTACGTTGAAACACTATATTTGGCATTTCATTGGAGCAGGAGCTGTAGCTTTTAGATTCTGTTAAACTAGCTACTGGATTGTACTAGATCCTTTGCAGGAAGTCATGCTCCGAACAGTAATTATGCTTTCACTTATGACAGTAGCCTCTTGGCCTTTCTTTTTCATATACATTAAGTTTTGGCAGAAGCTGGCTTTTATGCTGTTTTATACCATCTATCTGTAAGGTATGATTAAAACGTAAGTCAAGATAGCTTCTCTTTCCAGCTCTAACGTAGCTTCTTTGAATGATATGCAAACCTCAGAATTATCTGCAGCTCCATGTCTGTATTTCCATGGCTGGGATAATCCTTATTATTTGTACAGTTCTGTCTCCCTCATCCCCTGGGAAATTCTAAAGGAGCCTCCATAGACAGACAAATACTACATCCTTGTGACAGTGGGCAAGATCCCTGAACAGTGACTGTTTTCTTAGAGCTCCTGTAAGAATGCTGAGGAGGACTTAGTTACAGATCAATGCCACAGATCCACTTTCCGCTTAAATATCAAAATCACTTCACATGCAAAGGAGCCATACTGTAACCATTAGGGCATAGTTTGATGTGTGTGGATTTAGCATTTAGTGGAATTGGAAGCAATAAAGTAACTAATACTCATCTGAATGATCATTTATTTTGGTAATACACAGACCTTACCCAAACTAAATACAGTTTGAATCTCTCTGGTCTGGGACTCTCTGGTTCCTCTCTCAGGGAGCCGAGCCAGGGCAGAGAGCAGGGCTGGGGACGTGGAGGACACATCTCAGCTGGGAGATAGAAGCCTGGCAGCTGGAGGTGCGGAGTCCAGCTTGGGGCCAGGGCAGGGAGCCTGGCAGTCAGGAGAGGAGACCAGCTGGGTCTAGTGAAAGACCCTGGGAGAGCCTGTAGTCCATCAGCAGAGGGGTCAGAATTGAACTCCCATGGCCTGGAGTACTCGCTTGTTCGGGACCAGTCAGGACCCCAAAGCACTAGACCAGGGATGTCCAACCTGTATTACATTTCTTATGATGACATTTACTCTTCTTATAGTGCTTTATAGTATACTAGAAGATTTACCCAGCATTGCTCAGGTTCTTAAATCAAGTAATTTTTGTTCATGTAAATTATTGCTCTGGGCTGGAGCTGGGGATGAGGGATTCAGAATGCAGGTTGCCCTGGGGACAGAGGACTACCCCAGGCCTCTGTCACCACAGCAGCTTGGGTCCAGGTGAGAAGAGCCTCTCCATGGTCACTGCAGGTCCAGCAGGTACAGCCAGGAGAGTGGTGCATGTCCAGCTAGGGGACAGACAGACACACAGACAGAAAAACGCTCTCAAATATATAGTAGAATTCCTCCAACATATGACCTGTTCAGTCAACCTGAAAGCACACTAACTTTTGTCTGAGTTAATTTATGAAGTCTATATTATGTGCATAAAATCTTGAATGTAAAATTCAGTAAATAAAAAGATTACAGCGCATATCAACAGGGAAGATAATTACCCTAAATCCACAGCAGTTTTCCCTGTTGTGGGCATGAAACAATGTTCTATTCAGGTTTTAAAAGAAATTCTGTCACATCTCAAGCTGATGAGGTTATATGCCAAGGTCTGCAGATGAATAAGTGGGGAGGGGCATGCAATTTGTTCTTGTGTTCTCACGCCGAGAGATGATGTCTCTGTGTCAGGACTGAAGCACATAAATAAGCTGACTTGGGGACACCTGAATTGCTTCTGTCCATGTTAGACATCTGTGTCACTAAACAGAGGATTTCAGCTCCACTCTGATGCCTTTTGAAAGCACTCTATTCACTTATAAGAGTCAGGCACAGACTTCACAAGATTGTATTTAGAATTGGAAAAGTCAAAAAATTACTTTCAGAATTTGAACTGCAGTTGTTACCAGTGCAGACCAGTTTCCTTTTTCCCAGGTGACTGCATACTAACATGCACTGAGCAGAGTCACTTGCATTGAAATCAGAGTAAATATCTCTGCCATTATATCCAGTCAGATACTATATATTCAGCAGTCTGGGAAAATGTAATATATAGTTACGGGGCAAGAGCCACCCCACCTGGCAAACAAAGGGAAACATTATAGCCACCCCAAAGTAGAACTCATTTGGAAGGAGATGGAGAGATACCAATGCGATATACTTGGACTGGCAGAGATGCGTTGGACGGGATCAGGAGAGATATGTGGTTGTGAAGTCATTTGGTCAGGAAACTTAGCAAAGCATGAAGCAGGAGTTGGACTCCTTCTTAGCAAAACAGCTAGAAGAGCATTATTAGGATACAAATGGTGAGTGCAAGAATGTTGGTAGCGAGATTCAAAGCAAAACCATTCAACATCTCAGTCATTCAGGTGTATGCACCTACGTTGGACAGTACGGAGGAAGAGGTTGGGCTATTCTATAAAGACTCAACAAAGACGGTGGAGGAGATACCGAAGAAAGATGTGTTGATCATCGGAGGAGATTGGAATGCATAGGTTGGAACAGATAAAGAAAGTTGGGAGACAGTCGTGGGAAGGTTTGGATACGGAGAAAGAAACAAACAAGGTGAGAAACTGTTAGAGTTTGCTACAGAGCATAAAATAGTGATCTGCAACACAAGATTCCAGCAAAAGGACTGTAGAAAGCGGACATGATGATCGAATGATGGGAAGTCCAAGAACATGATAGATATGATTTTGATAAGAAGAAGATGGATAACATCAATACAGCAGTGCCGAACTTTCCAAGGAGCGGATATAGACTCAGACCACAGTCTAGTGATCACAAACATCAAGATAAAACTCAACAGAAGGGTAAGACACAGTTTAAGAAAAGAAGAGACGCAATGAGGCTAAGTGAGGAAGAAAGAGGGAATGCATACAGAGCAGCGCTTGCTGAGACGATTAAGAATGTTGCCACAAAGACCTAGATAGAGAATCTCAGGGATAGCCATCGCTATAGAAGAGGCAATTGAGCAGACTGTTCCAGAAGCAGAAAAGATCAATAAGAAGTGGATTACCCAGGAAACACTGAAGTTGGTTAAGAGAAGAGAACTTTGAAGATCAGAAGAGATGTTTCTGAGATGGCAGACAATATAAGGGTGAAATGCAATGAGATAAGGAAAGCAACCAGAAAGGATAAGAAGAAATGGTTAAAGGAGCAATGTGAAGATACAGAGAGGTATTATGGTGAATGTAAGGCCAGGAAAGTGTATAAGACAATTAGGAATATTAATAGGAAATGGCAACCGAAGCATATGGTGATCAAAGATGAGAACGAAGAAGGCTCATGAACAGAGAGAAGATTGTGCAGCAATGGATGAGATATTGCATTGATCTATACAAAGCACAGTTGGACCCGAGTGTCTCAGAGAGACTGATTAAAGAACTGAAAGAGATATCTCCACCGAGCATCAAGAGTGAGACCTACATTTTGAAGGAGGAAGTAGAAAAAGTAGTAAAATGACTAAAGAACAACAAGAGCCCTGGAAATGATAAGATCATGAGAGAGATGATCAAATATGGCGGAGAAAGCATGATTCAGGAAATACACTGACTATGTAATATAGCATGGAAAGAACGGAAGGCACCTAAGAAATGGACAAGATCTGTGCTAGTGACAATACCCAGTAAAGGAAGTACATTGGAGTGCAAGAACTACAGAACAATTGTCCTAACGAGTCATCTAGGTAATGTGCTGATGATGATACTGACTGAGAGATTAAGATCACAGATAGATGAACATATAGCAGACAAGCAAGCAGGCTTCAGAAAAGATAGAAGTACCATACAGCAGATATTGGCACTAAGGCTGATAGTGGAGAAAGCTCGACAAAAGAACAAGGATGTATACACTTGCTTCGTCGATTTTTAAAAGGCATTTGAGAGTATAGATCAGAAAGTGACTTGGGTGGTGTTGGAGTCATATGGAGTGGATAGCAAACTGATATGATTGAAGGATATCAATGATAATGCAGAGGCAGTGGTGAGAACATGCAGGGAATCGGGAAGTTGGTTTAAAACAAGTAGAGGTACGAGACAAGGAGATCCAATATCGCCAAGTATCTTCATCGCGCATCTGGAGAGAGCAATGGACAAGATCAAGGAAGAGGTAGAAGGGATATCTGTGCATGGGAAAAGAATTAGAAACTTGAGGTTCACAGATGAGATAGTTATCATTGAGGAAGATGAGGAGAAGCTAGCAAAAATGGTACAGGTGTTTAACGAAGAAGAGAAGCGGTACAGACTGATTATGAACATCGATAAAACAAAAACAATTATTCGGAGTTAAGGAAATAGGAAGGGAGATCAGCGTCAATGGTATTGCACTAGAAAATGTAGAGAAGTTCACATATCTGGAAAGCAACATAATATATGATCTAGACTGTAAGAAGGAAATAACAGCAAGAATAGCGAAAGCAAGAGCAAGTTTGAAGGCAATGGAAAAGACCTGGAAAAGCAAAGCAATTAGCTTAAGAATGAAGCTGAGTGTCTTGAAAACTTGTGAATTCAGCAGCATGTTGTATGGATGTGAGACATGGGTGATAATGAAAGATTTGTAAAGAAGAATATTGGCATTCAAAAGGAGTTGTTACAGAAAGATTCTGAGAATAGGATGGATGCAGAAGGTTGCCAATGAGGAATTATATAGAAAGATACAGCCGAAAGAGAACCTGCTGCAGAAGATTATAAAATGGAAGCTACAAATATTTGGGCATATTTGCAGAATGAATGACGAACGAAAAATCAAGACCCTGGTATTCGGCATAATGGACGGTTCAAATAGGAGAGGCAGACTCCACAGAGAATGGATAGGTGATATAGTAGATTGGTACGGAGCTAGTCTACAGAAACTAAGCCACTCCTCGCTGAACAGGGAAAGATGGAAGGAAATAGTGAAAGAGACGTTGGACACCAACTGCTGCTGGGCCCACGGCTGACGATGATGATGATGATGTCTTCTAAGAGTCCAGTAAGCAGGGGAAGCATTGGTAATATGCTAGACTATCTTGACCTCCCATGGTCTGGCAAATTCTCTCATTGAGAATTGGTCAGGTTCCAAGAGTGCCAGGCTAGAGATGTTCAACCTGTAGTAACAAATCTTACAAGCTATTTCCATAACTTCTTGAGATAGGCAGAAATTTTCCATGAGCTACTGATCTGAGATTTTATCCACATTCAAGGCAAAATTGAAAACCAGGACTCTGGTTTTATGTTTCCAACCTTAACCAAGGCCACAGAGACAAGCTTATACACAGAGATTCAAATCTGAAACCCCACCTTAGACAGATGAAGGCTACGTCTACACGTGCAGCCAACATCGAAATAGCTTATTTCTATGTTGTGACATCGAAATAGTCTATTTCGATGAATAACGTCTACACGTCCTCCAGGGCCAGCAACGTCGATGTTCAACTTTGACGTTGCTCAGCCCAACATCGAAATAGGCGCAGCAAGGGAACGTCTACACGTCAAAGTAGCACACATCGAAATAGGGATGCCAGGCACAGCTGCAGACAGGGTCACAGGGCGGACTCAACAGCAAGCCACTCCCTTAAAGGGCCCCTCCCAGACACAGTTGCACTAAACAACACAAGATACACAGAGCTGAGAACTGGTTGCAGACCCTGTGCCTGCAGCATAGATCCCCAGCTGCCGCAGCAGCAGCCAGAAGCCCTGGGCTAAGGGCTGCTGCCCACGGTGACCACAGAGCCCCGCAAGGGCTGGAGAGAGAGTATCTCTCAACCCCCCAGCTGATGGCCGCCATGGAGGACCCCGCTATTTCGATGTTGCGGGACGCGGATCGTCTACACGTCCCTACTTCGATGTTGAACGTCGAAGTAGGGCGCTATTCCCATCCGCTCATGGGGTTAGCGACTTCGACGTCTCGCCGCCTAACGTCGATTTCAACTTCGAAATAGCGCCCAACACATGTAGACGTGACGGGTGCTATTTCGAAGTTACTGCCGCTACTTCGAAGTAGCGTGCACGTGTAGACGCAGCCCTCATGAGGTTAGCGACTTCGACGTCTCGCCGCCTAACGTCGAAGTTAACTTCGAAATAGCGCCCGACGCGTGTAGACGCGACGGGCGCTATTTCGAAGTTGGTGCCGCTACTTCGAAGTAGCGTGCACGTGTAGACGCAGCTGAAGTGTGTCAAATGCCCAGTTTTGATTTTGAATCATCTCAATAAAGGATCCTCATTCATGCTTCAGCTGAAATAGATGACAAAACAGCAGTTGATTTCAGTGGGAGCAGGACTAGACAAAAGCTACTAATCTAATGAATATAAAGTGTATGTGCTTCTCCCTCCTCCTTTGGCAATGGGAGCACATACTAACAAACAGCAAAAAATGAATAGGAACCTTACAAATGTCTAAAGATCTAGCTATAATTGCATAGCACAGTCTTGCCAGTTAAAAATCATGAGGAAATACCTGGTTTCTGTGGTAAGCAGGAGCTTCTGTCTGAATCTGGCATTGTGTCATGAAGACATTTTGAACTTTCACTTTTCTTACTGCAGAGGGTTTGTATTTTAATTTCCTATTACTCACTTGCAAGTTAAATACATGCACACTCACCTTTGAATCTTGAAGACATATTTTAATCGATTCTCTGACTATTTTAAGGTCAATTAATTCCATTAGTGTTGCAAACACTGCATTTTCTTTATTCCAGCTGCTGTTCTAATCATGTTCATTAACAGGATTACTTTTACCTGCCAGCTAATGTCTTACATTACATTAATAAATCTTCTGTTCTCCATCTGAGCTGAGTGGACAAATAAAATGAATTATCCAATCCTAAGATTTTCCACATGAGTTTAGCACTGTTCTATTATGTCATTCTACCAAGGGAATGAACTATATAAAAATGACAAAATGAAAAATATATGCATATATTTTTAATTTAAAAGTGCACTGTTAACACAGCCCGTTCCCTGTTGTAAGTCAAGGTTTTTCCTTGCTGTGGTGGCAACCTTATGGAATGCTGAGCTGTCATTGTTTATTATCACTGTCAATCATTCATATCCTGTGCATGTTTATGGACATTATTTCTCAGGCATATTTTTTAGAAAACATTAAGACAGTGAAAGAAAATATATCATGCTATCCTACTGATTGATTGTATGTTCTAGAAAGGCCCGTTGCAAAACTAGCTTGCACTTGTACCCTTCCATGTAGTTCTGTGTTAATTTTTAGAAAGCTTTGAGCTTCTGCCAGCAGCACATGTGCATTGAAGATAAAATGTAACAGCAATTAATCCAATCATTTCTGATTTAGTGTTCATTTAACCCAGCGGATTATGCTTTGTTTTACATGCAATTGTGTTGATCTTATTACATATCAGAGAGCCCCCAAATCAATCAAACTGCAAACTAAAATTGGAATTAATATGGGGAATCCTATTTCTTCTTCTCTACAGCACCTATTTTACCAAAAAGAGAATGGCAAGTCACAAGTGGGATCTTTAATATGAGCTTGATAAAACTGCACCTGAAAAATGTTGAGATTTGGCAAGGAGGTAGATCAGAGCCTCTGCTAATCGGGTCAATGAGAGTGACTCTGCTCAGTGCCTATTAGTGTGAGGTGATATCCCTGAGAAACAGGAAACTGGTCTGCGCTGGTCTTTCTCATGTAATGACTTCATTGGTCAGTTTGAGATGAAATACTTCAAAGTGAAAAAGAGGAAATGGCATTTTTAGTATGTCAAGACACAAATTGTTAGGCTATGGCTAGACTGCAGGCTTCTGTCAGGAGACTGGAGGTCTCTCGGCAGAAGTCTGTGATGTAGGAAGCATTCTTCTGACATCCCTGTTTTCCTCATTCCACGAGGAAGAAGGGATGTCTCAGGAGATGGGGGTTTCCCAATACTTGGCCCCATGTGGATCAGCAAAATGTCAGGAAAGCCTCTCCTGATGGCACTGTCAGCAAGAGATACGCAAATGCAGTGCGAAATTTAGGTATCTTTTCCTGACCGGTCTTGGCAATCTAGAGAGAGCCTTAGTTCAATAAGCCCCCAATCCAGCCAACGTTCATGTATGTACTGTATTGTGATTAATTCCTTGGAGTTCTGTTGGGATTATTCACGGTATTAATGGTAAATATAGCCACAGGTGTTTGCAGGATCAGGGCCTGACTACTCAGAATACCCCTTTGTTTTCAAAATAATACTAAAATGGTTCAAAAATTATTAATTTTCTTGCAGGTAAGAACTACTACCAAACAGGCAAGAACTACTAAGGCTAATTGTATAATACTTCCATTCTAACACAATTCTGACACTACAGGACCAATTCAGATACTTGTTATGGCTTTTCTGATTAATGTCAGGCTGCTTTATTTTCTATTGAATTATGGTTACAGACACCTCTGCTACCATCTCAAGCATATAAGGCTTTCTGGACACATGTCCTTTCATTATACTTCCATTATCAATGTGTTTTGGATTTTTTTACGGAGGCTTAGATTCATAAATTTCATTATTTATTCCCATAGACATGCAGCAAAGTTCAGCTGTAGTTCAGCCTTAGTTAGGCCTCATTAATAGACACTTCACATAAAGTGCTACCATGTTCTCTTTCATATTCCCCCTTTTTTTTTCTGCAGCTGAGAATAATTAACTGTTCCTTTGTGAATGTCATTTGTTCTCAAGGAATTAAATGCCACCTTATTTCCCAGAACAAGAATTCAACTGTCATAATTATAGCTTCATTTCATGAGAAAAAAAAATCATAATTTATTACAGATTGTTGAGCATGTGCAATAGGTTTAAATGTCTTTGAAAGTAAATTGTAGCATGTCATGAAGGGTTTTTGCCATCGCTGTAATTGATTTATAATTTTGCATTTAAAATTAATAACATTCACCCATTGTTCTTTTATTATGTAAGAGTCTGGCAAGAAATTTAGAATTGTGTGTTCAGCTCAGGTCATCACAGTACTGTTATGCTAATAAACTTAAAATAGTTTAAAAATCAAAATTATACAGCAAGGCACATTGAGGCCAACACTAGAACTAAAAATATGAGCTTGAGGTTGAAAGCAATGTTAAAAACTAAATCTCTGTGGCCTTGAAAGAGTAGACTTATGGGGGGGTTTACTTGAATTATATTAACTTCAAAACACAAAAATAACAAAAATTACTTCAATGTCATGACCATGACAATTCAGAGTTAATATTGAACTACAGGAACAAATTCTGCGCTCTTACACACCAGTTTAAAACTTGAGTAATTCTGTGGAATTACTCTGGATTTATACCGATACAACTGAAAAGACTTTGGCCCACTGTTCTTATCACCTCATTATGGCAAAATATAGATATGCAGTTGTACCCTTCCTGTGATTCCTAAACTTACCCTGATGCACCTGATGAAGCGGGTCTTTGCCCACTAAAGCTTATTCTCCAAAATATCTGTTAGTCTATAAGGCGCCACAGGACTTCTTGTTCTCTAAACTTACCCTGTGATTTCAGTCTCAGAAGATATCTTCATTTTGTCCTGAACAATCATATAGTGTTGCTACACACTCTTACATGTCCAATGAATCCATCCTGGAAGTGGTTGTGTTTCTGTGGTAGCTATAATAATATGGACATGATTCCAGTCTTCATTGATCTCAACTATATTGGGATTAACTCTTATGTTGGTCCAACTGAATGTGCATGAAATGCAATGAACAGCTGAATCTGAGCCACTTATTACACATGGCTTTTATTTTGCCATTTACTAGAATGAAGAACATCTAGCTGATGAGCAAGCAGGGTACAGGAAAGACAGAAATACCATACAGCAGCTATTGGCACTAAGATTGATAGTGGAGAAGCTTGATCAAAGAACAAGAACATGTAAAATTGCTTCGTCAATTTTCAGATGGCATTTGACAGGAAAGATAAGAAAGTGACTTAGGCAGTGTTGGATTCATACAGACTAGGTAGCAGACTGATAGAGTCATTGAAGGATATCAGTGACAATGCAGAAGCAGTGGTGAGAATGTGAGGAGAGTTGGCAAGTTGGTTTAGAATGAGTTGAGGTACGAGACAAGGAGATCCAATATCACCAAGTATCTACATCAAGTACCTAGAGACAGCAATCAAGGAAAAGGTAGGGATATCTGTGCATGGGAAAAGAATTAACAACTTGAGGTTCGCAGATGATATAGTTATCATTGAGGAAGATGAAGAGAAGCTAGCGAGAATTCTGAAGGCACTAAATGAGGAATGAAAGTGATACGGACTGATTATGAACATCGATTAAAAATGGAATTTGCAGATAAGGAAATAGAAAGGAAGATAAGTATAGGTGGGATCAAACTAGAGAAAGCAGAGAAGTTCACATATTTGGGAAGCAACATAACATGTTATCTATCAAAACAAAAAAGCAGTCCAGTAGCACTTTAAAGACTAACAAAATAATTTATTAGGTGGCGAACTTTTGTGAGACAGGCCCACTTCTTCAGACCATAGCCACACCAGAACAGACTCAATATTTAAGGCACAGAGGACCAAAAATAATTATCAAGGTTGACAAATTTGAAGAGAAGAGGAGCGGTAGGAGGGGGGGAAGTGAAGAGTCAGATAAAACAAAGTATGTAAAAGAGTTTTTATAATGAGCCAGGTAATTGCCATCCCCATTCTAACCATGTGTTAATGTGTCAACTTTGAACATAAAAGAGAGCTTGGCACTCTCTCTTTGTAGGTGATTCTTAAAGTTCCTTTTCAGTAAAACACAGACTTTCAGGTTGTTAACAGAATGGCCGACTCCATTAAAGTACTGGCTGACAGGCTTGTGATTTAGGAGCTTTTTGATGTCTGTTTTGTGTCCATTCATTCTTTGTCGAAGAGTGTTTACAGTTTGTCTTACATACAAAGTATGTGGATATTGTTGGCACATGATGGCACATATGATGTTAGTTGAGGAACATGAGAATGTGCCCGTGATTCTGTGAATAACCTGGTTAGGTCCAGTGATGATATATCCAGAACAGATATGTGGACAAAGTTGGCAATGGGGCTTGTTGCAAGGAAAAGTTCCAGAACTGGTATTATTGTGGTATAGCCCGGGGTCGCTGGTGAGAACCCTCATAACGTTGGGGGTTGTCTGTAAGAGAGAACAGGCCTGTTACCTAGGGCCTCTGGAGTGTGGCATCCTGATTAGGTCTTTAATGATGCGTTGCAGTGGTTTGAGTTGGGGGCTGTAGGTAATGACCAGTGGTGTTCTGTTGTTGGTTTTTTTTGGGCCTATCTTGCAGTAGATGGTTTCTGGATATTTGTGTGGCCCTGTCGCTTTGTTTTTTTTTACTTCTCCTGGTGGGTAATTCGGATTTATGAATATTTGGTAGAGATCTTGTAGTTTTTGGTCTCTGTCAATAGGATCAGAGCAAATGCAATTGTACCTAATGGCTTGATTATAAACAATTGTTCTTGTTGTGTGTTCAGGATGGAAGCTAGAAGCATGTTGGTAAGTATAGTGGTCAGTGGATTTCTGGTAGAGTGCAGTACTGATCAGGTCATCCTTGATTTGTACTGTAGTGTCCAGAAAATGTATCTCATGTGAGCTACGTCTACATGTGAATGCTATGTAGTGACATCGATGAATAACGTCTACACGTCCTCCAGGGCTGGTGCCGTGGACATTCAATGTCGACGTTGGGCCGCACTACATCGAAGTAGGCGCTGCAGGGGAGCGTCTACACACCAAAGCGGCCCACATCGAAATAAGGGTGCCAGGAACAGCTGCAGACAGGGTCACAGGGCGGACTCAACAGCAAACCGCTCCCTTAAAGGGCCCCTCCCAGACACACTTGCACTAAACAGCACAAGATCCACAGAGCCGACAACTGGTTTCAGCCCTGTGCATGCAGCATGGATCCCCAGCTGCAGCAGCAGCAGCCAGAAGCCCTGGGCTAAGGGCTGCTGCACACGGTGACCATAGAGCCCCGCAGGGGCTGGAGAGACCATCTCTCAACCCCTCAGCTGATGGCCACCATGGTGAACCCCGCTATTTCAATGTTGCAGGACGTGGATCGGCTACACATGCCCTACTTCGACATTCAATGTCGAAGTAGGGTGCTATTCCCATCTCCTCAAGAGGATAGCGACTTCGACATCTCGCCGCCTTATGTTGATTTCAACTTCGAAATAGCACTCGCCACGTGTAGACATTGCGGGCACTATTTTAAAGTTGGCGCAGCTACTTCGAAGTAGCCAGCACATGTAGACACGGCTGTGGAGTGGTCGAGGCATAGGTTGATGGTAAGGTGCAGATTGCTAAAATCTCTGTGGAATTCTTCTGGAGTTTCTGTACCATGGGTCCAAATCATAAAGTTGTCATTGATGTATCATAAGTAAAGGAGGGGTAACAGGGGATGAGAGCTGAGGAATCGTTGTTTCAGGTCAGCCATAAATATATTTGCATACTGTGGGACCATGCGAGTGCCCATAGCAGTTCTACTAATCTGGAGTTATAAGTTGTCCCCAAATCAGAAACAATTGTGGGTGAGAACAAAGTTACAGAGGTCAGACACCAGACTGGCTGTGGTGACATCAGGGATGATATTCCTTATCACTTGTAATCCATCTTTATATGGAATATTAGTGTACAGAGCCTCTACATCCATAGTGGCAAGGATGGTGTTGTCAGAAAGTTTTCTGATGTTTTGTAATTTCCTCAGGAAGTCAGCGGTATCTCAGAGATAGCTGGGAGTGTTGGTGGCATAGGGTTTGAGCAGGGAGTCTACACAACTGGATAGTCCGGTGGTAAGGGTGCCAATACCCGAAATGGTAGGACATCGGGGGTTTACAGGTTTGTGGATTTTGGAAAGTAAATAGAATAATCCAGGTTGGGGCTCGGATGGTGAGTCTGAGTGAATAAGGTCCTGAGTAGCAGCAGGGAGTTCTTTAAGTAGTTGTTGTAATTTCTTTTGGAATTCCAAAGTGAGATCAGAGGAGAGAGGTCTGTCAAATGTGGTGTTGGAGAGTTGTCTGGCTGCCTCCTGTTCATAGTCTGACTTATTCATGATGACAACAGCACCCCCTTTGTCAGCTGGTTTGATTATAATGGCTGCATTATTTTTGAGACTCTCAACAGCATAGCGTTCAGCATAGTTGAGATTGTGTCTCATTTGGTATTGTTTGCGTATAATGTCAGTCTGAGCACGGTTCCAGAAGCATTGCATGTAGAAATCCAGACTTTCACTATGACCATCGGGGGAGTCCACATAGAGTAGTTCTTCTTTTGGTGTTGGTAGGAGGGTCAAGTGAGTCAGACTGATGCCAGTCATGGAAACAGGCAGTCACAGCTGCAGCTAATGGTGAAAATATAGCCTGCTACAAAGAAGGGAGAGTGGAGAGAAGGAATGGGAGACAGAAAAGCTTGATAGCAGAGGGGTTTCAGGAAAACAGCCAGGAGATGAAGGTGATGGCAAGCTCTAAAATTGAAGGGCTGGTAGACTGAATTTGTGAGGAGAATCCAGGAACTGTCTGGACTGAGAAACACAAGAAGGAGGGTCAGTCGGGATTAGCAGAAAACCCTCCATAGACGAGACTGAGAGATGATGAAAGTCACTTTGAGCACCTTCGTCCCTGCAGGATTGCCTCAGTGAGGGGCAGCCCTCACTCTCCTGCAGCATGCCTTCTGTGGCAAGGCACCTTTTTTCCCCTCACCAGGCTCCGTGTTTTGCCCTCTAGCCATGTGGAGGACCTGGTGTAAATCAGTCCCATTCCAGAGTTTTTATTCCTCATTTGAGGGATATTTTTCCCAATATTTTACAATGTGAGCCACAAGGTAGCCCTCTTCAGACAAACCACAGAAACACATTTGTAACACAATAGGAGTATTCCTTTCCCTGGCTGTGCTGTGACATGCTGACTCTGGGGTGCCAGTCATTTCCCAAAGTCAGTTGGGGAGCTAGAACAATTTGTATAGTGTTTGTGGGGGGGAAGGTTGCTAAGAGCCTTTGAACCAAACTGTAAACCCACTTCAAGCAAGACAGCCCACCTGCACCATACACACATGCACCGGTACAGTCAGTGAGTTTGGTTGCTTTCCCCTACAGGCAGGAAAGTTACCTTCTATCTAGGGAGCATCCATCATGGACAGCCCTCTACTGGACTTAGTTGTCCCTACCTCACCTGAGGTAACCTCTTTGCAGCTCCTGGAGAAAGGGGCCATTACGTGACACGCCTATCCTTCATGCTCTCTGACAGCCCTCACCCTCATACCTGTCCTTGTTATTTTTTCTGTTGTTCCCCCAAACTTTTTGTTCCCCAGGTTCAGTGGATCCTCTGTGTAGTCAGGCGTAGGGTCCTTGAGCTCTGGAGTGGACTTGCGCCTGCCCATGTCCTTGGAACCCAACAGGGCACTCTTTTATAGTGCACCTGTCTGACTTTGTCACATTTCTTTTTGACTAGCCACACCCCCTCCCTACCTGCCAGCAGCCCAAAAGCATCTAATGGCAGTTAGCAAAGCCAACTCTGCATTGATTTAAGTTTACTTTATTATTTGTGCCCATTATCTAAACTAATTTGCATCTAATGGACATCTCTGCAGATTTTGTCCCACTCTTATGCATGAACAAGGAAATGAGCCGTAGCTGGAAGTCTGGAACAAAGCTATGCACAGGGTTTGTAGCCATTTCTTCCAGCGCTTTGATCAAGTAACATTCTCCGAGGACATATTAAGGAGTTGTTGCCGAGGCTGATGTTTTCATCAACTCATATTCTGGTGATTTGGACACCTGGCTAGTTTTGCCTGCCACATAGTAATGGCACTACAGGTTGAACCTCTTTAGTCCAGTACTCTCTCATTCAGCAACATCCATAATCCAGCATGATTTTAGTTACCCAGATGACCACGTATCATGGATGTGGCCTATGGTCCCAGAAAGTTTGTTTCCAGCCACTGGTCCTGGCTGTCAGTGTTCCGTGCTGTTACTTAGCTGTACTTTACCCCTAAATGTCTTCTAAGAGCCCAGTAAGCAACTGAAGTGTTGGTAATGCTGCTAGACAATATTGATCTATCTCCCATTAGCCGCGTCTACACTAGCCGGCGATTTCAAAGTAGCCGTGCCAACTTCGAAATAGCGCCCGCCACATCGACACGCGCCGAGCGCTATTTCAAAGTTGAAATCGACGTAAGGCGGCAAGACGTCGAAGTCACTATCCTCATGAGGAGATGGGAATATCGCCCTACTTCGACGTTCATCGTCGAAGTAGGGCACGTGTAGACGATCCGTGTCCCGCATCATCAAAATAGCGGGGTCCTCCATGGTGGCCATCAGCTGAGGGATTGAGAGACGCTCTCTCCAGCCCGTGAGCTCTATGGTCGCCGCATGCAGCAAACCCTTAAAGCTCCCCGTCCCCTTATTTCCTGTGCAGGAAGCTCAGACCTCATGCAGGCAGCAGCAATGCCACGTGCCCAGCCTGCACGTCCCTCCACAGCCTCAAGACAGCACCCTGAACCCCATGGCAGCCAGCCAGCCCCCCAAGCGCCCACAGGGCACCCCTCCCAAGGGGACCCAGGGCTCCCAGCCTGCCAGCCAATGGGCGAAGAGGCAGCGGGGCCCCTCCTGGATGGAGGCCGAGATCCGGGACCTGCTGGGGCTCTGGGGTGAGGAGGAGGTGCTCCAGGTAATGGGGAGCAAGAGGCGGAATGCGGATGCATTCGCTCAGCTGGCCGAGGGCCTGGCCGCCTGGGGTCACCCTGCCCACAATCCTGACCATGTCAGGAGTAAGGTAAAGGAGCTGCGACAGGGTTACGCTCAGGCCCGAGACACAGCCAGCCGATCTGGGGCCGCCCCCGCCACTTGCCCCTTTTACAGGGAGCTCAGGGAAATCCTGGGCCCCCGGTACACCTCCTCCCCCCCGGCCACCCTTGACGCATCGGCCGACGAGCCCCAGCAGGCCCTGGAGACAGAGTCCAGCCCTGCACCCCAGGGGCCCCCCGAGGAGCCCACTCCTGGGACACCGGAGGAGGAGGAGGGGGCCTCCAGCGACGGGGGGGCTCCAGATCGCCCTCCCCTCCCGCAGCTCCAGCAGGGCGTCTGCCCGATGTCTGTCCCCCGACCGTGGGAGCGGAGCGTCGGGTATGTACCCTCCGGTGCACACCCCCGGGATTAAAGGGCGGGGACAAGAGACATGACCAGGGCCCTTCACACACCCAGATGACCATGGCCCCGAGGACAGCAGTGGCATGTCCCTCAGAAGAGTCCATCAGCCCCTGCCCCCCAGCAGGACAGCGCCATGCCCCATCCCTGGGGATGGGGGGAGCGGAACCTATGGTCCCCTGGTGGGGGTGGGTTGGACACCCATCAGCAGCAGCAGCAGCATCTCCGGGGGGACGGGGATGGGGAACCAGCAGCAGAGGGGTGGGGGTACAAGGGCCACAGGTCAGGGCCCAGACTAACAGCTGTCTCCACTCTTCTTCCCCCCTCTGTTCTGCAGCTGCACCATCGGAGGGCGCGGAGAGCACCGGCGCACCGTCTGTGGTCCCGGAGAGTCCACCGGGGCCATCCCACCAGGCCAGCCCCTCAGCGGAGCACGGACCAGCCCCAGGACGAGCCCAACAGCGGCGGAGCCATCTGCAGGCGTCCACGGACCCCCAGCTGCTCGCCACCCTGCGGCGTCAGCTGGAGGTGTCCAAGCAGTGCCTGCAGGTGGAGGAGCGGTGGTTCCACCTCCAGGAGCGAGCGCTGGCCTGGCACCAGGAGGCTTGGTGGGCCTTCATGCGCACGTTTGATGCCATCGCGAGGCACTTGGCCCCCCTGCCACTCCACCCGCCGCTCCACCCGCTGCTCCGCCTGCCGTCCCTCCACCATCGGCCGTCCTGGGGCCTGCCACCAAGGTGGACCATGGGCCTCCGGACACCGCCCGGCCCTATCTGTCGGTTCTCCCAGCCCCCACGCAGCCTCGACCAGGCCTCCGGCTGAGACATGGGTCGCGCCCCCCAACACCAGGCGCAGGACAATAGGGGTGCATGGCCAAGGACGTTGCCCCCCAAAGCCACCTCCTTTGGACTCATTCCCCCCCATGTTTGTGTAAATAGTTTTTGTTCTACCCCTGTTTTGTATCTGCCCCCCCATGTACATAGTTCCCCCCTTATTCTTCTGTTTTCATATTAATAATACAAGGTTGCAGGGTTTTGTTTAAAAAAAAATTCCATTTTTTTATTGCACAGAAGTGTGGGGGTGGATGTGCTCTCGGGTTCTTTGTGGTGTGGGAGTGGGGGCAGGGAGTGTTGTGGAGGATGGGGGGGTGCAGTGGGTGGCTCACCCGCAGCTGGCCCTGCCAGCGTTCACCCCACAGCCTGGTCAAAATGGGCCCGCAGGGCCTCCTGGACCCGGATCCCCTCAGGGTCAACCTGGCGACTGGGGGCAGAGGGTGGCTGGACATCGGCGCTGCCAGCCTCCACAGCCCAGCCCTGGAAGAAGGCGTCTCCCTTGCTCTCCACCAGGTTATGGAATGCACTGTACGTGCCCACAACCTGGGGGATGTTGGTGAGGCCTGCATCCAGGCGGGTGATGAGACACATCCAGCGCCCTTTGAGGCAGCTGAAAGTGCACTCAACCACCTGGCGCGCATGGTTCAAGCGCGTGTTGAACCGCTCCTGGCTGGCTGTGACATGGCCCATGTAAGGGTGCATGAGCCAGGGCCAGAGCGGGTATGCCGCATCTGCAACAACGCAGAAGGGCATGGTGGTGTCCCCCACAGGGATCTACCACTGGGGGATGTAGGTCCCCGCCTCCAGCTGGCGGCACAGGCCCTAATTTCTGAACACCTGGGCGTCGTGGATGCTGCCAGGCCAGCCAACATAAATGTCCAAGAGGTGGCCCCAGCTGTCCACCAAGGCCTGGAGGACCACAGAATGGTATCCCTTCCTATTGAGGAAGCGTCCTCCGCTGTGCTCCGGGGCACAGATGGGGATATGTGTCACATCCAGAGCCCCAAAGCAATTTGGGAAGCCCAGGCTGGCAAACCCCGCGATGGCAGCATCCGGGTCCCCAAGCCACACGAGCCTGTGGAGGAGCAGGGCATTGATTGCACGGACAACCTGCAGCGGAAGGACATGAGAGAGCACCGGTGAGGGGTGTGCAGGGTGTGTCTGGCCCTCCCACCCAGGTTCCACCCCTCCCCCCCAGGGCTCTCCCCCCGGCCTCCCCCCCAGGCTCCCCACCTCCCCCTGGGTCCTCTTACCTCCATGAGGACAGCCCCGACGGTGGCCTTGCCCACACCAAACTGCTGCCCTATGGATCGGTAGCTGTATGGAGTGGCCAGCTTCCAGACAGTGATGCCGACTTATTTCTCTACGGTGAGGGCACGTTGCATGGGGGTGTCCTGGTGCCATAAGGCAGGGGTGAGCCACTGGCAGAGCTCCAGGAATGTCTGCCGGCTCATTTGGAAGTTCCGGAGCCAGCGGTCATTGTCCCACTCGCCAAGCACCAGCCACTCCCACCAGTCCGTGCTCGTGGGGCATCTCCACAGCCAGCGGCGTGTGCAGCGGGGGGGGCTGGGAGGGCAGCAAGGTCTGGGGCTGCTTCCTCTTCCCCTGAGGACAGCTCATCTTCCTGAAATAAAAGATGGTCAGCTGCCTCCTGCATGGCACTGAGCAGGGCAACCACTGCTCCTCTAGGGGCGGGTGTGTGGATCTCTGGCTGCTGCTGCTGCTGCTGCTGGGGTCCATGCTGCTTCCACGGGGTGTGTGTGCCTGTGGCTCTGCAGACCGCATGCTGTGCAGGCTGAGTGTGTCTGGGAGGGGCCCTTTAAGGGAGCGGCTAGCTGTTGCCCCGGAAGTGCTAGTCCGCCCTGTGACCCTGTCTGCAGCTGTTCCTGGCACCCTTACTTTGATTTGGGCCGCTTTGGTGTGTAGACGCTCCCCTGCAGCGCCTGCTTCGATCTAGTGCTGTCCAACGTCGATGTTGAACGTCGACGGCACCAGTCCTGGAGGATGTGTAGATGCTATTCATCGAAATAGCTTATTTCAATTTCGCTACATCGAAATAAGCTATTTCGATGTAGCATCCCAGTGTAGACGTAGCTATTGTTCGACAAATTCTCTCATTCAGCACTTGTCAGGTCCCCAGGGTGCCAGACCAGAGAGGTTCAACCTGCAGCTCGGTGGCAATTTCTAATATTTCACTAACAGTGGGACTGAGATACGATGGTGATCAGTATGGCTTAAGCAGCTGAATAGAAAAGAATATGGCTCTGTGATTATAGCGAGAAGCCCTGTGGCACCTTATAGCCTAACAGATTTTTTAGAGCATAAGCTTTTGTGGCCAAAGATCCACTTTTCAGATGACATGCAAGTATCTGATGAAGCAGGTCTTTGCCCACGGAAGCTTATGCTCCAAAAATCTGTTAGTCTGTAAGGTGCTCCAGGACTTCTCATTGTTTTTGCAGATACAGAGTAACACAGCTACCCTTCTGATACTTGTTTCTCTGATCATAGTGAATTTTTAATTATAGCAAACCAAAATATTTAAGTTCATTGAGTATTATGAAGGGTGATGATACTGACCGTAAATGGATCAAAATCACCAAAGTGTGATAAGGAATGCACAAAATGTACTAGGTAGAAACAGCTTTTACCCACAGCAAAACTGGCTGAGATTCAAACCAGATACCAAAAAGTGAAACTTGGATTACCAGTTACCTGAATTATCCAAGCCCTAGAGCTCACATTTTTGAGCTCCACTAATTTGATAAGGGTTTTAGAATGGATTAGATTTATGAGGTTTCCCCAGTCTAAAATAAATTGCTATATATTGTAACATACATAACAGCAGGGTCTACATTTTATACCAGTTTTATGAACCATGTTCTTTGTTCTTTTATTTCACATCGTTTTTGGCAACTTGTCATTCAACAAGGGATTAATGGTTATTCCCTTTTGTCCAGAGAGACAGTGTAGTGTGATGGGACATTGGTTTTGCAGTGATCAGAAATCATCTTCTAGATAGCCATAAAAATTCATTTCAATGTGATCATCCTCAGGCAAAGGTTATCACCTACTCTAGCTGATGCTTATTTTAATAGTAACAAGTGGGTTTTTTTTAATCTTCAGTAATATGAAATTACTGTCATTTGAAAGAACTGTTTAGGTTCCTTGACCAGAAGAGGCATTTAACTGTGTCATGTGTGATGTATGACACATTTAATTGCTCTATGCAGCTATTCAAAAAGCATTCAGAAGTAATCATTTAACATTAATATCCTGGGGCACTCTGAGGTCACAGTACATTAAATACTAATTCAGACTGGTTCAAGAATGCATTTTTCACATAGAGAGTAACATAATTCTTTTGGGATAAAAGTGAAAGTGGCTCTGCCAGACAGTGATCTACACATCTATCAGCGGTATTGTTGTAAAAGCAGCAAGTCAGACCTTTTTGTCATCATAAGTCAAACTTGTGATGAATAAATATAGTCATGTCTAAATATATTCAGTACAATAAATATAGTCATGTCTAAAATAGCTACTGTAGCAATTTGTTTCATAAGGTATTTTAACTCAAGACGTTTGGCTCTTCCTTTGTTATTTTCCCACATATCAACCTTCCTGCTATCTTTTCCTGGAAAGACCATCATGGAGTAATTCTAACTTGTCTGCAGATAGTTGTGTGTGTTGAATTGCCATACAAAAGAGCAAAAAAAATTTTTTTAAAAAGACTTTTCTCCTAAAGAGACATTTTAGATTATGGAACACAGCAAGAAAGCAGAAATAATTTCTCTGAGGGGTGTGTGTGTCTGTGTGTATGTTTATTGGGGGGGGTGTCTTTTCTGTACATAATGCAACAATCTCTTGAGAAAAGACTGCCAACCTTTTTGTACCAGGGAGGAGGACTTCTCTCCATTTTAAGAATGCTGTACACTGAAAAATCAGAAGACAACCCACATGCGTACATCAAACATATTCATAACCAATCCTGCTGCAGCCTCTTTACTGTATTGTTCTCATCAGGGCTTTTTTTCCAGAAAAAAGGTGCCAGAATTCCCTGTAGCCCCAAATCACCCCCAGGCTTAACTCACCCCCCCACAGTCCCAAACTGCCCACACTGTCCCTAGGCTTAACCCCCTCACAGCCCCAAACCACCCCACCAACCCCCAGACTTAAACCCCTGCAGCCCCAAACTGTCCCACCTGCTCCCAGGTTTAATTTCTTCACAGCCCCAAACTGCATCCCCGCCCTGATGCTTAAAACCCCCGCAGCCCTAAACCACCCTGCCCACCCCCAGGCATAACCCCCTTGCAGCCCCAACCCCCCACCCACCCCATAGCTTAACCCCCTCGCAGCCCTAAACTGCCCCCAGGCTTAACCACCTAACAGCCTCAAACTACACACCCCCCAAACGTAACCCCTCACATTCCCAAGCCAAACCCAGGATTCACATACTTACCCAGGAACTCTCCATGCTTCTGGCCATCATCTCCTCTTTATCCTGGCTGCATGGCTCCCCCGAGTGATCCAACTCCCCCCACATATAGTGTGACGGGGCAGCTCCTGGCACCCTGCCATGTTGCAAAAGTAGGACTTGATTTAATTGGTTTAATGGCTGGATCCCTCCTCCCACCTGTTAAACCAATTAAATCAAGTCCTACTCTTTCAGCAGAGCAGGCAGAGAGCTGGAGGATTGAGAAGCAGCAGGAGCCACAAATGGCTCCTTAAAAAGCCACATGCAGCTTTGAGCCACCCAGCTGGCTTCCAAAATGGTGAAGTCAGGAAAAAAGATGTTGGAACTCCATTCCAGTGCATTCCACCAGAGAAAAAAAAAAGCCTTGATCCTCACACTACACAAGAGATGTGCCACCAGGTCACAAGTCAGAGCTCTAATTGGAAAATGGTGACACGCATCCAGGAATAGCCCATAAGCCACATGCCACCTAGTTCAGATGCCAAAATGAGGTGCCATTTGTAGCACACTGTGAAAATCTTCAAAAAGAATTAGGCATACTTGGCACTGACTAATATCAACGACTCAGCCAGGGATCTCCATTGCTAGAGTCTCTAGTTGGAGCTAAAGAGGTAGCTGCTTTGCCTGAGCAGAGTACAACAAAAAGCACCTAACAGCCACGTACATGAGAGAATTCTATTCAGTGTAGCAGACTTACATCGTCTGTGGATCAGGCACACAATGCACATGGGCCAGTGGGTTACACAGCTCCTAGTGGTTTGTTCCTTCCTTCTCAGTGAGAGCTGGATCTATGTTTGTTACTGATTATTACATGGAGATATCCCTGATGGCATAGAACTAGAAGGGACCTTATGAGGTCATCAAGTCCAGGCCCCTACCTCACAGCAGGACCTATCACAATGTGTTTTTTTTTTAAAATAAATCTATTTGCACCACACTTTGCAGTGACTCCTTCAAGGATCAAACTCACGGCTTACTAGGCCAATGCTCTAACTACTGAGCTGCCCCTCCCTCAAATTAACATTAAGATTAAGGTATAGGGCACACCATCAGGTATGAACCTAGGGCAATGGCTCCCAGGGCCTGACATCAGAATCTTTACTATTTCCATTTTTGGAACTTGAGTTTAGCCATCATGCTAACACAGAAATGCTTGAAAATATGTACCAATATGAACCCCCACACACACCTACCCACCAGCCCAAACACACGCATACTCGCAGAGGAATTCTCACTGCTTTCTTGCTGTGTTCCATAATCTAAAATGTTATTTTAAGCTAAAAGTCTTTGTTTTATTTTTTTGGTCTTCTGTATGGCAATTCAACACATACAGTTCAACAGCCAGTGATGTGCTTTCTGCTTCTGTCACATCTGACAAGAGCATCCAGTAGAGGACGAAGCAGCAAGCCTCTGAGGCAGGGATGAAGCTGCCTATCCTTTCACTTAGCATCTGCCTGGATTTCACTGCTTTTGTAGTGGAACTAGCCAGTCAGGTGCTTTGTACTCTGGAATGGTGGTCCTCAGCCAAGGATCCTGGGACCTAGAGCAGAAACCCAGAGCTCGAGCTCATCAGGCTGAAGCCTGGGCCCTGAGCTCTGCCATCAGGGGCTGCAGTAATAGCCTGAGCAATGCAGATTTGTGGGGGACTCCGTGGCATGGGGCAACTGCCTGGCTTGCTACCACCTAGTGCTGGCCCAAGCTTTCATATGCAAAAAAACAGTTGTTGTGACAAAAGTGGGCTGTGAAACTTTTACAGATTTTGGGAAAGGGGGGCTCAGAAAGAAGAAGGTTGAGAAGCCCTGTCCTAGAGCTTCCTCTCTCTTCACGATTTTGGGGTGAGTCCATAGTTCAGACTGAAAGACAAAATGGTGGTCCCCTCCAAATACCTACCCAGTCCTTACACAAAAGTATTCACATCTGTGACATTCATGTTTTACTTACTCTCATGAGCAGTGAAATAGTAAACAATCATAGAATCATAGAACACTAGGGCTACGTCTACACGTGAAGCCTACATCGAAGTAGCCTATTTCGATGTGGTGACATCGAAATAGACTATTTCGATGAATAACGTCTACACGTCCTCCAGGGCTGGCAACGTCGATGTTCAACATCGACGTTGCACGGCACCACATCGAAATAGGCGCAGCGAGGGAACGTCTACACGGCACAGTAGCACACATCGAAATAAGGGTGCCAGGCACAGCTGCAGACAGGGTCACAGGGCGGACTCAACAGCCAGCCGCTCCCTTAAAGGGCCCCTTCCAGACACACTTGCACTAAACAGCACAAGATCCACAGAGCCGACAACGAGTTGCAGACCCTGTGCATGCAGCATGAATCCCCCGCTGCAGCAGCAGCAGCCAGAAGCCCTGGGCTAAGGGCTGCTGCACACGGTGACCACAGAGCCCCGCACGGGCTGGAGAGAGAGCATCTCTCAACCCCCCAGCTGATGGCTGCCATGGAGGACCCCACAATTTCGACGTTGCGGGACGCGGATCGTCTACACGGTCCCTACTTCGACGTTGAACGTCGAAGTAGGGCGCTATTCCGATCCCCTCATGAGGTTAGCGACTTCGACGTCTCGCCGCCTAACGTCGAAGTTAACTTGGAAATAGCGCCCGACGCGTGTAGCCGCGACGGGCGCTATTTCGAAGTTAGTGCCGCTACTTCGAAGTAGCGTGCACGTGTAGACGCAGCCTAGAACTGGAAGGGACCTTGAGAAGTCATCAAGTCAAGATCCCTGGACTCTCAGCAGGACCAAGCACCATCAAGACCATCCCCGACAGATGTGTATTTAACCTGCTCTTAAATAACTCCAGTGATCCCTACCGAATTTATTCCAGTGTTTGACCACCCTGACAGTTAGGAAGTTTCTCCTAATGTCCAAACTAAACCTCTCTTGCTTCAGTTTAAGCCCATTGCTCCTTGTCCTATCCTCTGAGGCCAACAAGAACAAAATGGTGGACAGATTTTAGACTTGCTCTTTTTTAAAAAAAATAAAGGGCAGGAATAGTTCAGTGGTTAGAGCATTGGCCTTGTAACCCCAGGGTTGTGAGTTAAGCCTTTGAGCGGGGCCTTTCCAGGGTATGGGGCAGGTTACTTTAAAAAAAAATCTGTCTGGGATGGGGATAGGTCCTGTTGTGAGGGCAGGGGACTGGACACAATGACCTCTCAAGGTCCCTTGCAGTGCCATGACGTGTATTTTAAGAACAATGTTTTAAACTCTCTACCTGCAAAAATTTGAATGGTTTGAACTACCCTAACAAGTCCTACCGACGTTCCGCAGTACAATGCAAAATAAATAAATACCGGCTATGTGAATAAAAGACTTTACATATCTATTAGATTCTGTAGCCATAATACAGAAGTAATGTTCCAAAAAGTTTGTTAAACAGTAAAGCAATTCTCTGTCCACAGTCTGTTCCCTTGGTTAAATATGGAAACATGCTTCTTATTCTGGAGATCTATATTAACTTTATGGAGACATTCCTCTGTGTCACGAAAATATACAATGGGGAGAAAACTATCACTAGGCAGCTCATTATGACAGTGTGTGGAAATATACTGCCTCTATGAAATGGCCAATGTTATATTTTTTTAAATCAAAATGATCAACCCTCCGATAACATGACAAATTAATTAAATATTAAATTTTAATGTGAAATGTCTGTTTTAAGCAATTGCCCCACAAAACGATTCTCATATGATTTATGTTAAAATAACTAAATTCTGATTTCTGAATCACAATTCAAAATATGTATGTAATTTGATGAAAAATTTGAAAATTTTGATGTTTCCATTTCTCACTGTTTCAGTTTTGTGACTTATTAGCTATGTCTACACGTGTATGCTACATTGAAATAAGCTATTTCGATGAATAGCGTCTACACGTCTTCCAGGGCTGGTGCCGTTGGGCAGCACCACATCGAAGTAGGTGCTTCAGGGTAGTGTCTACACGCCAAAGCGGCACACATCGAAATAAGGGTGCCAGGAACAGTTGCAGACAGGGTCACAGGGCGGACTAGCACTTCCCGGGCAACAGCTAGCCGCTCCCTTAAAGGGCCCCTCCAAGACACACGCAGCCTGCACAGCACGCGGTCTGCAGAGCCACAGGCACGCACACCCGTCGAAGCAGTATGGACCCCCAGCAGCAGCAGCAGCAGCAGCAGCAGCCAGAGGTCCACCCAGCCGCCCCTGCAGGAGCAGTGCTTGCCCTGCTCAATGCTATGCAGGAGGCAGCTGACCACCTTTTATTCACAGAAGAGGAGCTGCCTCCAGGGGAGGAGGAAGCAACCCCAGACCTTGCTGCCCTCCACCCACCCCCCCGCCGCACACGCCGCCGGCTGTGGAGCTACCCCACCAGCACCGACTGGTGGGAGCAGCTGGTGCTCGGTGAGTGGGACAACGAGCGCTGGCTCCAGAACTTTCGCATGAGCCGGCAGACATTCCTGGAGCTCTGCCAGTGGCTCACCCCCGCACTGAGGCACCAGGACACCTCCATGCGGCGTGCCCTCACGGTCGAGAAATGGGTTGGCATCACTGTCTGGAAGCTGGCCACTCCAGACACCTACTGACCCGTGGGGCAGCAGTTTGGTGTGGGCAAAGCCACCGTCGGGGCTGTCCTCATGGAGGTAAGAGGACCCAGGGGAGGGAGCCCTTGGGGGGAGGGCAGCCCTGGGGGGGAGGGAGCCCTGCGGGGGAGGGCCAGACACACACTGCACACCCCTCACCGGTGCTCTCCCATGTCCTTCCCCTGCAGGTCGTCCGCACCATCAATGCCCTGCTGCTCCACAGGCTCGTGTGGCTTGGGGACCCGGATGCCGCCATCACGGGGTTTGCCAGCCTGGGCTTCCCAAATTGCTTTGAGGCTCTGCATGGGACCCATATCCCCATCCGTGCCCTGGAGCACAGCGGAGGACACTTCCTGAACAGGAAGGGCTACCATTCTGTGGTCCTCCAGGCCTTGGTGGAGAGTCGGGGCCGCTTCCTGGACATTTATGTTGGCTGGCCTGGCAGCACCCACGACACCCAGCTGTTCAGGAATTCGGACCTGTGCCGCCGGCTGGAGGCGGGGACCTACACCCCCCAGCGGTAAATCCCTGTGGGGGACACCACCATGCCCCTGTGCATAGTCGCAGACGCGGCGTACCCCCTCCAGCCCTGGCTCATGCACCCTTACACGGGCCATCTCTCAGCCAGCCAGGAGCAGTTCAACACGCGCTTGAACCATGCGCGCCAGGTGGTTGAGCACGCTTTTGGCCGCCTCAAAGGGAGCTGGAGGTGTCTCCTCACCCAATTGAATGCAGGCCTCACCAACATCTCGCAGGTTGTGGGCGCGTGCAGCGCACTCCACAACCTGGTGGAGATCAAGGGAGAGGCATTCTTCCAGGGCGGGGCTGTGGAGGCTGGCAGGGCTGACATGCAGACACCCACTGCCCCCAGTCGCCAGGTCGACCCTGAGGGGATCCGGGTCCGGGAGGCCCTGTGGGCCCATTTCAACCAGGTCGCAGGGTGAACGGTGGTGGGCCCCCCACTGCACCCCCCTCATCCTCCACAACACTCCCTGCCCCCACGCCCACACCACAGAGCACCCAAGAGCACACACACCCCCAACTTTTCTTGCAAATAAAAATGGACCTGTTGTTTTTGAAACCAAAAAACAGTGAATTCTCTTATTATTAAAACTACAAATATATATATATATATATATATATATATATACATATAGTAAGAACAAAAGGGGGGAACTATTTACATGGGGGGGCAGGTACCATATAACAGAACAGGGGTGTAACACAAACTATATACAAATATATATGATGGGGGATATGTACAAAGGGGGAGGGGGTCCACGTCCTGGGCCCCGCACCCCTCTACTGTCCGGCGCCTGGGGTTGGCGGGCGCAACCCTTGCCTCGGCCTGAGCCCTGGCCGAGGCTGGCTGGGGGCCGGGCGAACCGGCAGGTATGGCCGGCAGGTGTCAGCAGGCCCCAGGTCCCCCTTGGCGGAAGGCCCCAGGGTGGCAGACAGCTGTGGGACGGCGGTTGGAGCAGCGGGTGCAGCGGCGGGTGGAGCGGCAGGCAGAGTGGCAGGCGGCGCAGCATGGGGGGCCAGGTATTCCGCTATGCACTCAAACGTGCGCATGAAGGCCCCCCATGCGTCCTGGCGCCAGGCCAGCGCTCACTCCTGGAGCTCCAGCCACCGCTCCGACACCTCCAGCTGACGCCGGAGGGTCGCAAGCAGCTGGAGGTCTGTGGCCATCCTCTGGTGGTGGTGGCTCCACCGTCAGCCCCGTCCTGGGGCTGGTCAGTGCTCCGCCGAGGGGCTGGCCTGCAGCGATGGCCCCGGTGGGCTCTCCGCGACCACGGAGACCTCACCGGCGCTCTCCGGGCCCTCTGATGGTGCAGCTGCGGAACACAAGGGAGGAAGAAGAGTGGAGACAGCCATCAGTGTGGGCCCCAAGCCGTGGCCCTTGTCCCCCCACCCCTCTGCTGCTGGTTCCCCATCCCTGTCCCCCGGAGATGCTGATGATGATGATGGGTGTCCCACCCCCTCCCCCCCTGGGGGACCCTAGGTTCCACTCCCCGCATCCCCAGGGATGGGGCATGGCGCTGTCCTGCCGGGGGGGCAGGGGCTGATGCACTCTTCTGAGGGACATGCCACTGCTGTCCTTGGGGCCATGGTCATCTGGGCATGTGGAGGGCCCTGGTCATGTCTGTTGTCCCCTCCCCTTAACCCGGGAGGTGTGCACCGGGGGGGTACATACCTGACGGTCAACTCCCACGGTCGGGGGACACCCTCTGGGCGAACGCCCTGCTGGAGCTCCAGGACAGCAGGGCGATGTGCAGCCCCCCATCGCTGAAGGAGGATTCCCCATCCTCCTCCTTCGGCATCCCAGGGGTGGGCTCCTGGGGGTGCCCCTGGGGTGCAGGGCTTGCCTCCGGGGCAGACTCCACCTCCGAGGCCTGCCGGGGCTCATCGGCCAAGGTGTCAAGAGTGGCCGGGGGGGAGGAGGTGTACCGGGGGCCCAGGATGGCCCTGAGCTCCCTGTAAAAGGGGCAAGTGGTGGGGGCGGCCCCAGATTGGCTGGCCGCATCCCGGGCCAAGGCGTAACCCTGCCACAGCTCCTTCACCTCACTCCTGACGTGGTCAGGAGTGCGGGCAGGGTGACCCCAGGCAGCCAGGCCCTCGGCCAGCCGAGCGAACGCGTCCATGTTCCTCCTCTTGCTCCCCATTACCTGGGGCACCTCCTCCTCGCTCCAGAGCCCCAGCAGGTCCCGGATCTCAGCCTCCGTCCAGGAGGGGCCCTGCTGCCTTTTCCCAGGCTGGCTGGCAGGCTGGAAGCCCTGGGTCCCCTTGGGAGGGGAGCCCTGGTGGCTCTTCGGGGGCTGGCGGGCAGCCATCGCTGCAGGGGTGGTGGATTGGGGCTGCAGGGAGGCATGCAGGCAGGCCACGTGTCAGTGCTGCCACCTGCACGCGCTCTCAGCTTCCTGCACAGGAACGCAGGGGGCGGGCAGCTTTAAGGGGCTGCTGCACGCAGCGACCATAGAGCTCGGGGCTGGAGAGAGCATCTCTCAACCCCTCAGCTGATGGCCGCCATGGAGGACCCAGCTCTTTCGATGTTGTGGGACGCGGATCAGCTACACATGCCCTACTTCAACGTTCAACATCGAACTAGGGCGCTATTCCCATACCCTGATGGGGATAGCGACTTCAACGTCTTGCCGCCTTACGTCGATTTCAAATTCGAAATAGCGCTCGGCGCGTGTCGATGCGGCGGGCGCTATTTCGAAGTTGGCATGGCTACTTTGAAATAGCCAGCTAGTGTAGACGTGGCTAATGGGAGATAGATCAATATTGTCTAGCAGCATTACCAACACTTCAGTTGCTTACTGGGCTCTTAGAAGACATTTAGGGGTAAAGTACAGCTAAGTAACAGCACGGAACACTGACAGCCAGGACCAGTGGCTGGAAACAAACTTTCTGGGACCATAGGCCACATCCATGATACGTGGTCATCTGGGTAACTAAAATCATGCTGGATTATGGATGTTGCTGAATGAGAGAGTACTGGACTAAAGAGGTTCAACCTGTAGTGCCATTACTATGTGGCAGGCAAAACTAGCCAGGTGTCCAAATCACCAGAATATGAGTTGATGAAAACATCAGCCTCGGCAACAACTCCTTAATATGTCCTCGGAGAATGTTACTTGATCAAAGCGCTGGAAGAAATGGCTACAAACCCTGTGCATAGCTTTGTTCCAGACTTCCAGCTACAGCTCATTTCCTTGTTCATGCATAAGAGTGGGACAAAATCTGCAGAGATGTCCATTAGATGCAAATTAGTTTAGATAATGGGCACAAATAATAAAGTAAACTTAAATCAATGCAGAGTTGGCTTTGCTAACTGCCATTAGATGCTTTTGGGCTGCTGGCAGGTAGGGAGGGGGTGTGACTAGTCAAAAAGAAATGTGACAAAGTCAGACAGGTGCACTATAAAAGAGTGCCCTGTTGGGTTCCAAGGACATAGGCAGGCGCAAGTCCACTCCAGAGCTCAAGGACCCTACGCCTGACTACACAGAGGATCCACTGAACCTGGGGAACAAAAAGTTTGGGGGAACAACAGAAAAAATAACAAGGACAGGTATGAGGGTGAGGGCTGTCAGAAAGCATGAAGGATAGGTGTGTCACGTAATGGCCCCTTTCTCCAGGAGCTGCAAAGAGGTTACCTCAGGTGAGGTAGGGACAACTAAGTCCAGTAGAGGGCTGTCCATGATGGATGCTCCCTAGATGGAAGGTAACTTTCCTGCCTGTAGGGGAAAGCAACCAAACTCACTGACTGTACCGGTGCATGTGTGTATGGTGCAGGTGGGCTCTCTTGCTTGAAGTGGGTTTACAGTTTGGTTCAAAGGCTCTTAGCAACCTTCCCCCCCCACAAACACTATACAAATTGTTCTAGCTCCCCAACTGACTTTGGGAAATGACTGGCACCCCAGAGTCAGCATGTCACAGCACAGCCAGAGAAAGGAATACTCCTATTGTGTTACAAATGTGTTTCTGTGGTTTGTCTGAAGAGGGCTACCTTGTGGCTCACATTGTAAAATATTGGGAAAAATATCCCTCAAATGAGGAATAAAAACTCTGGAATGGGACTGATTTACACCAGGTCCTCCACATGGCTAGAGGGCAAAACACGGAGCCTGGTGAGGGGAAAAAAGGTGCCTTGCCACAGAAGGCATGCTGCAGGAGAGTGAGGGCTGCCCCTCACTGAGGCAATCCTGCAAGGACGAAGGTGCTCAAAGTGACTTTCATCATCTCTCAGTCTCGTCTATGGAGGGTTTTCTGCTAATCCCGACTGACCCTCCTTCTTGTGTTTCTCAGTCCAGACAGTTCCTGGATTCTCCTCACAAATTCAGTCTACCAGCCCTTCAATTTTAGAGCTTGCCATCACCTTCATCTCCTGGCTGTTTTCCTGAAACCCCTCTGCTATCAAGCTTTTCTGTCTCCCATTCCTTCTCTCCACTCTCCCTTCTTTGTAGCAGGCTATATTTTCACCATTAGCTGCAGCTGTGACTGCCTGTTTCCATGACTGGCATCAGTCTGACTCACTTGACCCTCCTACCAACACCAAAAGAAGAACTACTCTATGTGGACTCCCCTGACGGTCATAGTGAAAGTCTGGATTTCTACATGCAATGCTTCTGGAACTGTGCTCAGACTAACATTATACGCAAACAATACCAAATGAGACACAATCTCAACTATGCTGAACGCTGTGCTGTTGAGAGTCTCAAAAATAACCCAGTCATTATAATCAAACCAGCTGACAAAGGAGGTGCTGTTGTCATCATGAATAAGTCAGACTATGAACAGGAGGCAGCCAGACAACTCTCCAACACCACATTTGACAGACCTCTCTCCTCTGATCTCACTTTGGAATTCCAAAAGAAATTACAACTACTACTTAAGGAACTCCCTGCTGCCACTCAGGACCTTATTCACTCAGGCTCACCATCCGAGTCCCAACCTGGATTATTCTATTTACTTTCCAAAATCCACAAACCTGTAAACCCCCGATGTCCTACCATTTCGGGTATTGGCACCCTTACCACCGGACTATCCAATTATGTAGACTCCCTCCTCAAACCCTATGTCGATTTCAACTTCGAAATAGCGCTCGCCACGTGTAGACGCGGCTTTTGTAATTTTTTCTTGACAGCATTTGTGAATGTTTTTTTAATCCAATTTTCAATAAGAAACCACATTTTTCGTCAGACAACAAGCTAAGGATTTCAGCAAAATTTTTAGTAACAATCACAAAATATTGTGCAAAACAGTAGATTTCAATGATAGTCAATTTTTCTATAACATTAGAGTTTTGAAAAAGTTCACTATCACACACACACACTTAGTGCAAAAATGTTGACCGGCTCTAATTAAAACACATACATTAAATTATGTATGATTTTTAAATATAATGTTTTCAATCCCTTTCATTTACCGGTTTGATGTATTGTTTTGTGTAATTGGGGTTTTGGAGAATGGAGGGGAGTGAATATTAAAGGTGAGAATATTAATTTCAGTGCTTTGTTTGCACCAGTACTTGCTCGTACTGAGTATCGGCACCTCAGTCGTCCCATCCATGGTATTGGCTGGGGAGAGGGGGTTAGGAGCTGGCTGAGCACCAGCACCTGGTTTTTTTGTTTTGTTCTGTTTTGTTTAGCTTTGTTTTTCCAAAAAAGACAATGTTAATTATGATCCTATTTCACAACCTCAAATGTCTGAATGGGTTACTGCCTGACAATAAGGACACCCATAACACGTGAGAGCAACAAACAAGGGAAAGAAGTAGAGGGGAAGGGTTACAAGCAGACCATATAGTTAGACCCTGGTCCTGAAAATTCTCAGGTATGTGGCTACTGACATCAATTAGCATTTTCAGGTTTTGGTCCTAAGCACTTACAGCTTTGAAATACATACTTAAAGCTGAATAGATGCTTAGATGACCTCCCTTAGGTACACTGAGCACCTACACATCCCAAAGTACACTAGGCTGACATTTGTTATTGAATTTCAACGGATATGACCCCTTCTGCATATTCCTCATAAAATCTGTTTCCTGTTAAATAGATTTAAAGACCGCTCTTTTATTAAAAAAATGCCACCATTTTTCCCAGATTGTCACAATCTCATGGCTTTGTAGCGCCACAGAAAACAAAAATGTGCCAAAGGAATCAGCACCTCCAGTCACGGAACTCGGCCTCAGGGTACCATGGAATTCTGTGGGCTCTGACAATAGGCCCTTAGCCCAGCTAACAAGGGAGCAAGTTTTCAGGCTGAACTCCCTGGCAGAGTTCCCAATGAGTTTAATAAGAGTAGGATAATATAGCTCATATGCTTGGTCTACAAGACCAACTGGTGGGTCAGGTGGTGTGGTGGTGAATGAATTTTAATGGCCTTATCCTCAAGTCTGGTGCCTCCTTTTTCTTTCCCAATTCTGGACTCAGTTGGGTTCTGGTTCAATTCCCGGCAGGACGGCTGGAGAATTCCCTTCAACAGGAACCCCAGCTGCTATGCTAGGACAGCTCTGTCTCCTTTTTGCACTGCCAAAGTGTCACAAGGGGGATGGAGGCAGGAGTCCTGATCTGCTTAAAATGCAGATCTATCCTGAAATGTAATTCAATAAAAATGAAAACCTTGGCTTTCCACATACATTGTGCTTTACATATGTGATTCCATGTAAAATGTGTTTAGACTACTCATAGGATGTCTTTAACTGATAGCTCTGCAAATTCAGCCTGTGCTCAGTCAAGCTGTGTAAATTCCATCCTGTGCACCATCAGCAGTGACAAACATCCTGTAAGTCCAGCCCTGCCTTTGGCTATCCCTTGCAACCCCCACCGGAAGTTACAGAATGAACAGGCTACGGAGTGAGAAAGACAAAATGTGAAACCTTCCCTTGCCATTTGTGTGCTGTCTTTCAAAGCAACGTTAAGCAAGTCTTATCAAAATGTTAAGCAACTAATTAAATTTTCATGGGGTACAATACTAGCCGCCCCAGTTCTGAGCCCCAGTGATGGAAGGAAGTGCTGCTCAACTGCATTTTAATTCCATGGCAGGAGAAATCCACCTTGAAAACTCAGTAAAATAATTAAAAAAATAAAAGTACTTACTTTAAAGAAAAATGGAAGCAATAGAAATGGAAAAGTGGTGTAGAAATTGCCCTGTCCAAGCTGCTATGGATAGTATTCTCAGGCACAAATTTTAGTATCATCATATACATTATTTTTGCTGTGTCCCTCCATCTGTCTATCCAGCAAGGTTCTAACATGTTCCCCCCTACACACACTGTGCCGGGCCCAGCATCTCCACCAGCCAGCATGGTGCCTGGCCCGGCCTGGCCCAGCCCAGCCCTCCCAAAGGAGACCTCCCCTCCCCCACACCATGCCAGTCCCTCCTCCTGCACCCAGGGCGAGGCCTAGCCCCCGAGTAGACACCCCCACACACTGTTCCAGCCCCAGACCCTCCCCCGGCCAGCACAGGGCCTAGCTCACCCCCCAAACAAGCCCCCTCTGTTGCCTGCCAGCTATAGCCCCTCGCCCAGCCAGTGCAGGGCGTGGCTCAGCCCCCTGACAGAACCCCCCCACCCCCGCACCCTGCCAGCTCCTGGCCCTTCCCCGGCCAGCACAGAGCCCAGCTCAGCCCTCCCAATGGAGCCTCTCGACCCTGCCAGCCCCAGGCCCTGCCTGGCCACTGCAGGGCTCAGCCCATACACTTTGGCTCTCTAGGACTTTCTACCAGCCTAACTTCCACTTGCAAGCAGAGCTGCAATAGGGCCTCTAGTGTCCATTAAGTTTCCTGTCCAACATTTGATATTCAGTTCAGGCAGTGCGTAGTCAGAAAGTGCTCTGTAGATAGTGTGATAACCTTTTACAATGTAAAGGTGATGCATTCAAAGCCTGTTTGTGGCAGCTGGTGTTGCTCATCATAGAGGACAAACTAGATAGGATTAGTCTAGATACACAGCAATTGTCTTTGCATGTACATTGCTCGCTGTTTCCAAATGCTAATCTGGGACCTACTTGCTACGTTTTGTAATTAGTTACTGGACCTTTTCAAAGGTGTGGTTTTGAACTCACTGGATGGAATGGAGCTGGAAGGGAAAGAATGATGCAGCCTGCCAGGGGACAGACACACCCCCATGCACAGGCAGCTGGAAAGCAACGGAGATAACATAGTCCCCTGCCACTCTTCCCACTCACCGTTGCCCGTTTGTGAGGGCCTCTGAACGATCCCACTTACCCTTGCACAAACACACCCCTCTGCATCCTCCAGCTTCCCCTGGCACTACAGGTGTGTTGCAGCAGCCACTGAGATCTCTGCATGGGGTAGATACTGTGGACAGGATGCAAAACAGGGTCTTTGTGCATCTTCAGGGCACAGAGGCCGAACAGTTACTTTGTGGCCCTTGATGTAGCAGCTTGACTGCCCTTAGAATGGTGATGGTCAAGCACAATTCCCTTATAAATGCTTAAGAAGCATTGATAGTGCTCACAAATCTGGTCCTCAGATCATGCTAGGCATCATATAAACAGTTACTGCACAAAGGTCATTGCACTTCCCAGGACATACTCTGAACGTTGACTAGGGCCCCTCCAGTATGCATTAGATGACAGCTTCTCTATTCACCTGCACTCAGCAGAGTACAGGAATTGCCATTACTTATACCATATCTGAAGGTGTATTTGATACCTCAGCAGCGCATACATGAAGTCCCTCCCCAACCAGCTTACCATTTAGATTGCAAGCATGGCTCAAAGGGGAAGGGAGAGAAACAAGAAGGGGTAGGCTGGGGAAGGAGTCACATAAATAAGATCTGTACATATCTGGGTAACATTTTTTTATCGGCTTCATTTAATTAGCTCACTTCTCACCTATAACTCATTTGACTTAGGGCCTAGCCTAACCAGAAACTGAATCCATGTGTCAAAGGGCAACAGTCTGCACATTAATTCACTGCACCTTCCAGCCCCTATATGGATCCAATTTTAAGTACAAGAGAATCAAATAAAATTTTCAGTGTTAAAATATACACGCAGGAATTGTATCACAAAGAGATCGGAACAGCAAATTTAATGACTTAATATGGTACAATATAAAATCATTCCAGTTGAATAACTTTTAATTTATTATAATACAGAGATGTCAATTATGCCTGATTTATTAAGAGAAGTTCAGCAGCTCCAAAGCCCTGTGTTTGACTAGTTGCCATGGCACCAAGCTTTTACAAGGACATCTTAAGGATCATTAAAGTGTCAAGGTGACAAGTCTGACACTCAGTGGATTTAACGACGGATGCTAATAATGTTACCTCTTCACATCACAAAACAGCTAGGATTTAAGTTAGGCAGCATAAATTTTATATATTTCTTTTTTTTTATTATTTTATTTTAGATGTTGTAAAAAGGAGGTCAGCTGAAGCTGGTATAACTGAATTCAGTATTATTCATCCGACATTCTGCTCTCTCTTGTGTGAACTCCTCATTGTCAAGTTTCCTAATGATTCTGAGATCCACCTGGCAAACATCCCATACTGGCATATGATTTTATCAGAAATTATAGGCTAACACAGCACTGACCTTGGCCAACACTTGCTAAAGGGGCCTCCTATGCAGGGAAGCAGTTTGGTGGTACTTGTGAATTGATAGTATATAATTAGTGCCCCAGCACATTGTTAGGGGGAAAGCTAACGCGGGGAACACTGTGCACAGGAAATGTAAAATGAAGGTCCTGGCTTGTGTTCATTGAAGATGTCTTGAGGATATGCTCAACATGTGAAAATGGAATTGCATCATAGCTGAAAATGACCACCAACTAATTTCTCATAGGTTATAGAGCTTCCTTTGGCTGGTAATGTCTTCCAGTTAGTCATACAGGCTTATTTGGCCAATTCAAGTCAATAACCTAAAATTATCTAGTGCCAAAATGAGCACTATCTGGATGAAACTCATTACAGGTGTGTCAGTGGCTGTGCAGTTCAGCACATGCATGGGCTTTAAGGAGGCATGCACAAGAACAACTATGAGATCCCTTCAAGAGGTTCATCTGCCAATTGTTTCAACTCCTTCTCCAGACGTACAAACACCTTAGTCTTGCGTGAAATGAGTGTCAGCCAGCTAGCACTCATGCGGGCCCCAAGATCATCAAAAACAGGTTAGCAATGCTACTGTTGCAGTGGAGTCACACATGATGGAGACATAAAATTGGGTGTCACCAGCATACTGAAAGTACTGCAGCCCTTGTCTTCCATAGCCCTGATACTAGTTTCATGACACTAAGTGGGGCCAGGGGCACCATCTAGGGAAATCAGTTGGACGCTCTCCCATCCTTGTGCTTTGCACCACGGATTAATTTTAGGACTGATATGTACATCTCAGCACCACCCGCGCTAGAGCTCAGCCACACCCCTGACAGTGAGACAGGGAGTGAATGGCCTGGGGGAAGAAGCAGGAGGGTGTGGGGAGATAGGCATTTAAGAACACTGAAGACAGCAGCCAGGGCCCCATAGCCTCCTGAAAGGAAGGATGAGAGGAAAGGAGGCAGGACCCCAAAGGACATGAGCAGGTTTACCATATTTGACCTTTCAAAAAAGAGGACACCCCTGAGTGGGAGCGTATCTGTATCAGTATCTAACAACTCAAGTTGTGTTAATGTACATATACTAAAACACTTTAATACAATGTGCGTTGATAGACACTGATACAGATACACTCCCTCTCAAGGGCGTCCTCTTTTTCATATGGTAACCCTAGACATAAGGCTGCTCCACTCCGCAAACAGGCTTTTCCCACCATTACCTGAGCCTCTTACCATTACCACCACCAGCCTGCCCTTAAGTCATGGAAACCAGAAACCAACTACCATAGCATACCAGTTTTCAGGACCCTCCCTGCTGGAAGCAATCTCACACTATATAGTGAGAGAAAGCTGGCGCAGTCCAAGGGAACCTATGTCCCTCACATGGATGGAAAAGACACCCGTTATTGTCTAAGGGGCCCTGAACCTCACTGAAAATAGCCTTTGCCTGAATAAAACAGCATCCACCTATGTGACATCCAACACCAGCAATACTTTGGACAATGGGAACAATGGTCTACAGATAACAGTTCTCTCACAAAGATAAAGACAGGCATATGAAAGCAGCTCTGTGCTACTGCTAGAACCAGAAGTGGCCCAACAAAATCCAGTGGTCAGCTGTATCAACCGCAGATGAGTGATCCAAAAGAATCAGCATGGACACATTGCAAATAGATTTTTTAAAAAATTGTCAGGTGTGGTGCTTGGCCCAGCTGTGAGGACAGGGGACTGGACTCGATGACCTCTGAAGGTCCCTTCCAGTTCCAGGAAATAGGTGTATCTCCATATACATCTTCATCCTCAGAGGAGATCGTCTACTAATGCTACCAGTACAGTTTCTTCCGTTCCCATGTATATAATCGCACCCAGGAAATCTGGAAAATTAAGAAACTGCCTGAGTTGCCTTTCTACAACCTATACATTATCAACATCAAGAGACATTTTTTTTCTGAGCATAAGCCTCAAAAAAGTTTCCTTAAAATCTGCTGGAGTTCTGCCTCACCAAAGGGAGACATTGACAATCTTGACAAAAATGGACTCTGTGTCCTTCAACAGCCCTTAAGGACAAGAGTCCAATGTTCAGGTTGTAGCATTAAGCTGCCCCAACACCTGTATAATGAGTGATACCAGCTGAAACTCAGAAAGATCACATAGCTCCATCACTTCTTGAGGCTGAAGTTCTTCCCTCATCTAAGTAAAAGGCAAAACTCCCACTGACTTCATTCAGTGAAGTGAGCATTTCACCAAGGGTATTTATTACCACTAACACTCTCTTCTCAAATTTACAGAGCATGACTGTTTACCTGCTGCACAGACCTATTAGTTCTCTATTCCTGTTGCTTCCTTGAGCACTTGTCAGAGAAGCCAGGATCTTGCCCAATTGCATACTAACAGCATAGTCACAAACTGATCGAGCTTTAGATATTACTGTCAAAAGACACAATAAAGGACAAATGAAGAAATTCAAAGCTAAGATTCAAATCCTAAATCCAGTCTGTTTTGCTCAAATAGTACAGAATTAATAGAGTGGGGCAAAGTGTCACACATTGCATTCAATTCACAAGAAAAAAATGAAGAGACCAGAGTGTCCATGCTAACTTTGGAGTTCATGGTATTTCTGCCCCATTGTGTGTGTAATCAGTCCCCTTATGATCTGTGCTTTACACTTACACAATAAAAGCTATATACATCCCATTGAAAAGATTGTTCTCATGTCTGTTTACAGGGCATTCATTGTTCAACTCTTCATTCAACCCACCTCTCAAATAGCCAGCCCCTATGTATCTTGCCACGTAAGAATTTTGCCAGATATTTCAGGCATGTTTGGCAGATATCAAAGGGTTTAACTATAATTTTAGTGTATTCCACTAATTACATCCATTTAGAAATATGTATGCCTTTGATGCTGGCCATGTATTTGGCTCCAGATTAAGTCATGTTCTTTGAAAGATATTTTGCAATCTAACCCATCTCTGTAAATATCACATTAAATGGGTGCCACCACTATCCATATTCTTAACCATGAATTTGTAGAAGCAAGGAGAATGGAGTTTCTGAGGCACTAGGGTATATATTTGATATATGCAGTTGGGCAATTTTTTAATTAATTTGAACTTTACTTGAATTCACTTCAGCATACTTGCACCCCTTCTGTGTGTATTTTCAAATACCAAGGAATCAAGCTTATTAAACACAAACATTTTCCAAAAAAAATTCTTCAGAGTTCAAGAACAATCATTTGTGCCAACAGTGCTTACTTGTTCACCCAATCAGTGTACAGAAGCCAGTGACCTTTTTGGGTCATGTGATTTACGACCGATCACAACTAACCACCACAATTCAAATTCTGAATATTCAGTTAAACCACATTATAAAATATCAGAAAATAGTGATTGTCTCCTGAATGTTCAGAAAACAGCAAAAGAGGCCAGATTCATTGAACAAATTGTTTAAGAGTTATTTGCTAGCTTATTCCTATACCATCTTTGCCAAAAGCCTTCAAAGGCTCTCAGAGCTACTGTCATCACTAAATGCATACTTCATAGTGTAATGACTGCAGAAGGAGTAATAAAAATGTACTCATTTCTGCCAAAACTAATCTGTTAATAGGGAAGTTTGTGGCACACGCTCTGTAATTCATATCAGTGGGGAAATGGAGTCCCCATTTAGAGAAAAGGGAGCTGTTTTTTTTCTTAAGCAGTGAGATGCCTATTGTGCAGGTAATTACAAGAAGGCCTATGTTGACCTGGCAATGTGGTAGTGTATCTAAATACCTGAAGAGAAGGAGAAAAACAGAAATGAAAGCTGAGGCCCCATCTGTTAGGCTGTAATGATTGTACTATTTGAAGGCAGAAAGGTTTGTCTGAAGCAGCTGGTTTCTCTCCAAGTGACCTTTTAGCATTTCTGCTTTTGCCGTCTGACAGATGTGTCAACTCAATAATTTCAAAAGCCCCTGAGTAAATAACCAATTGTGAGCAAGGATGACCCAAAGCGATGACAAAATGGGTGCACAGCACACATTATAGAACATAATACCTATTGAGAGAACTGGGAACATTATCGAAGGGGAAAAAACATTTTACTCTTTATTCTTGAGTAAATGGTTTTCCTGCCCACAGATCAGTTGTTTTCAAGGGAAAAAAGGACTGTGAAATGAATGGAAGGGCACTGTGATGTGTTTGCCCTTGGAACGCTGCTGTAAGCTGGTTGCAGGCTCAGGTGGTGTCTCAGAGCTCAAAATGGACTCCTGCTCCCTCACTCAGCTCACAGCTGGGAAGAAAGACTGAAGGCCAAAGCTAATTGGCTTGGTGAATGATTGGGGAACTGCAGAGAAGTGATTGCAATCAGACCAGGTCTGATAGAGTTTAAAGTCTTGTAAAGAGTTTTCAAAAAAGTGATGCAGATGCTGCTTTTAACTCTAACTTGAAGGTGAATGTCAAAGCGCTACTGAGACTATTGAGCGTGCTTTGTTTTGATAATGCACCGGAGATTCTGCTTTTGATTCACAGCATTATATAGTACTTCTTCCACAGTGCTAGAGAGGTAGTAACAAAGAGGAAGCCATGCTAGTCTATACACTATCAAAACAAAAAGCAGTCAAGTAGCACTTTAAAGACTAGCAAAATAGTTTATTAGGTGAGCTTTCGTGGGACAGACCCACTTCTTCAGACCATAGCCAGACCAGAACAGACTCAATATTTAAGGCACAGAGAACCAAAAACAGTAAGCAAGGAGGACAAATCAGAAAAAGATAATCAAGATGAGCAAATCAGAGAGTGGAGGGGTGGGGGAGAAGGTCAAGAATTAGACTGAGCCAAGTATGCAGACGAGCCCCTATAGTGATTCAGAAAGTTCCCATCACGATTTAAACCATGTGTTAATGTGTCGAATTTGAATATAAAAGCCAGCTCGGCTGCTTCCCTTTCCAGAATGGTGCGATAATTCTTCTTCAGTAACACACATACCTTTAGGTCATTGACAGAATGCCCCATTCCATTAAAATGTTGACTAACTGGTTTGTGGATCTGGAGTGTTTTGATGTCTGTTTTGTGCCCATTGACCCTTTGACTAAGGGAGTTAGAAGTCTGTCCAATATACAAAGCATATGGGCATTGTTGGCACATCATGGCATATATGTTAGTAGAAGAGCATGAGAAAGTGCCCGTGATTCTGTGAGTAACCTGGTTAGGTCCAGTGATGGTATTTCCAGAGAAGATATGTGGACAAAGCTGGCAGCGGGCTTTGTTGCAGGGAAAGGTTCCAGGACTGGTGTTCCTGGGGTATAGACTGTGGCTGTTAGTGAGGATCCTCATGAGGTTGGGAGGTTGTTCTCTTCTACAGACCCTGTGTGGACCCTGCTTCCAAACACCCACATGTCCAACACAGGCTTTTCCCGCTTTAAATGGATTTTTCCCTGCACAGGATTTAGGAGACGCCACCAAGAAAGTTATTTTCTGCGCTTTACATTTTACAGGGCTTTGCTTCAAACTTCACCTCCCTCCGTTAGCCACCAATATCTTACCATGACTGCAATGAAATGGTCTGGAGAACTAATAGCTTCTGTTCTGCAGAGGTTGATTCATTGTCATCCTTAAGAAGCCAAAAGTAGCCTTGGCAAACAAAAGTCAAAGTAATCATCAAACACAGACCCATTCATTCTACGGGTCAGTGCATTGTGTCACGTTTAAAAATTGTATCTAAATTTTGACCTTAACTGTCTTCAACAGGCAGCATGAGATGGGGAGACAAGGTTCCTATGATGCACTGCAGGAAAAGATCAAAACTGGAGCTCATCCTGAAGCAGTTTCAAGAGGCACAGAGAGAGAAAGCCCTAGCCACTGCTGACAGAAAGTGGACTCAACAGTGGCAGCAAAGCATGCTCCAGTGCAGGAACAAGGATTTGGCAGAGCTTCTGATGGCTGTCAAGGAGTAAACTGACATCCTGTCATCCATGCTGGAGCTGAAGAGGGCCACCCACCACAGAACTCACAATTATGCAGTCTCCTCACCCTGTTGCCCAATGTCCTCTCGATGTTGCCCGAGCCCCAAACACAGAGGGGGAGGGCAAGGACAGTTTTGTGGTTCACTGCCAGGACCTCTCCACACTGCAAAAGGCTCACATTTCACCACACATGACACCAGGATTCCCTTCTTTTTCTACCCCTTAACCCTTACCCCCCTCCATAAAAAGAATGTTGTGAAAACCACAGTGTCGTTTATTGGTTCACATGGGTGGGGTGCAGTTGGAGATGCTTTTGTAACCCACGCACCTAATAGGGAGTTCTCTCTTTAAGAGACCCCCTCTGATGGGAGGTCAGAGTGTTACTGTTGTTGGGCAGATTTACCACTCTTCCCAGAAGTTTCTGGAGTTGTGTCCAGAAGTTTGGGGTCAGATTTTATGAGCAGCAAGGGAGGGCAGATGCTTCTCTCAGGCCTGTGTGAGCTGGGAAGATGAGCCACAGCAGACAGTTCCTCACTCTGCCACACTTTGCAGCTGGTTGTTAACCCTCTACCAGGGTTCATGGGCAGTGCTACTTAGGTGCAAGGAGAACCTGGGAGAGAAAACACTTTCTTCTGCGTTGACTGTCTGAATGCTGTTTTGATTTTAGCCAAACTGTTTTAGTTACTTTTCTCAGTATAATTCTTCAGCTTCTCTGTAAATTGGGAAAGAATCCTTTCTACTTTGTTATTGTCAGGGGTTTTTTATTACCATTATTATTATTTTCTTGTATTAGAGTTTCTTTAAGCCTGTTCACTTGTGAGTTAACTGACTAGTATAAGCAGTGAGCTGGCTGCCGAGCAGTGATCCCCAGCAGAGGAAGAGGTTATCTGGACTTCTGCTGAGGATTCCTTACAACCAAATGGAGAGATGGATCAGACTCAGCGTATGGAGCAGATTTGATGATCAGAGGCACAAACTGAGGCTTTAGTTAACTGAATCTAGGCTTTTGGGACCTCTCAGTCTTTTCTTATTGAGTTTGCGTGGACTGAAATGTTCAAATTTTACTTTTAGGTTTTGCTTTTACTTTTTTTACTTATGTTTTCTGTAACTCTGGACATTATCTCTGGGTTATAAAATAGCTGGGTTCTGTTGTAAGAATTCAATTGTTTCTTCATATGATTTCATAAAGTTATTTAATTAAATCCATTTCTTTAGATTCTTCTGGAACTTCAATGTTGGGAGGCTGACACTAGGCAATCCTTGCTGAAATTCCTTTCAGACTAAACTCTGGGTCTCCAGTGTTTTATGGCAGTGGGAGTGGTTTTTTCTAAAGGCATGGGAGAAGGGCCGTGAAGTCCAGCCCACCCAGAAATGTAATACTTTCAGAAATTAAAGTGTACATCATTGTGGAGGGTTGGACTGGTATCACAATAGTTAAATGCAGAAGATTCATGTGGTTGTCTGCTCATTCATAAAGCTATTTTTCAAAGAAAGAAAGAAAAAAGAGGGACTAGGCAGAACTGAAAGGCAAAAGAAAATCGTAGATGCCCATACACAAATGCAAGAAATATGGGTCATAAGAAGAACTTGAAGTCCTAAAAAGTACATACAACTAAGACATAACTGGTATCACAGAGACTTGGTGGGATAATACACGATTGGAACATTGGTTTAGAAGGGTACAGCTTATTCAGGAAGGATAGGCGGGGTAAACAGGGAGGAGATGTTGCCTTATGTATTAAAAATGTGCACACCTGGACTGACGTGGAGATGGATGCCGTAGACAGCTGCATTGAGAGTGTCTGGGTTAGGTTAAAAGGGGTAAAAAAACAGGGTAATGTCGCGCTAGGGGTCTAGTACAGACCAGCTACCCAGGTAGAAGAGGTGGATGAGGCTTTTTCTAAGCAACTAACAAAATGATCCAAAGCTCAGGATTTGGTGGAGATGGGGGACTTCAGCTATCCAGATACATGTTGGAAAACTAACACAGCAAGGCACAGACTATTCGGAAAGTTCTTGGACTGCACTGATAACAATTTTTTTTTTATTTGAGAAGGTGGAAGAAGCTACTAGAAGCGGGGTGGGAAGCAGTTCTAGATTTGATTTTAACAAATAAGGCAGAACTGACTGAGAATTTGAAAACTGGAAGGCAGCTTGAGAGAAAGAGACCATGAAATCATAGAGTTCATGATTCTAGGAAATAGTGAAAGGGAGAACAGCAAAATCAAGACAATGGATTTCAGGAAGGCAAATTTTGATATACTCAGAGGGCTGGTAGGTAAAATCCCATGGGAAGCAAGACTAAGAGGAAAAACAACTGAAGAGAGTTGGTAGTTTTTCAAAGGGACATTATTAGGAAACCAAAAGCAAGCTATGCTGCTGTGTAGGAAAGATAAAAAGCATAATAAAAGACTGCCTTGACTTAGCCAGGAGATCTTGCATGATCTCACAATCAAAAAGGAGTCATATAAAACTTGGAAATTAGGAAAAATTAAAAAGGATGGACAGAAGCAAACAATACGTCTACATCTACTCTAAGAGAAAATTTTGAAATGGCCGTGCAAATGGCCATTTTGAAGATTACTAATAAGGAGCTGAAATGCATGTTCAGCACCTCACTAGCATGCCACCAGCCACGGCTCTTCAAAATTGCTGTGTTTCACTCCTGCGCAGCTCGTCCAGATGGGGACGCTTTTTGAAAGGACCCCAGGAACTTCAAAATCTCCTTATTCCTATCAGCAGATAAAATAAAAGAGAACAAGTGAAAAATTACTTAGAAAAATTAGGTGTCTTCAAGTGACCAGGGTCTGATTAAATGCATCCTGGAATACTGAAGAAACAGATAGAGGAGGTATCAGAACCTTTAGTTATCATCTTTGAAAAGACCAGGAAGTTGGGAAGGATTTCAGAAGACTGGAAAAGAGCAAATATAGTGCTCATCTATAAAAAGGGGAAAAAGAACAACCCAGAAAATTACAGACCAATCAGTTTAACTTCTGTACCGGGAAAGATAATGAAGCAAGTAATTAAGGAATTCATCTGCAAGATGCACATCTGGAAGAAAATAAGGTAATAGGTAACAACGAGCATAGATTTGTGAAGAACAAATCATGCCAGCGCTATCTGATAGCTTTGTTTGACAGAACAACAAGTCTTGTGAATGTGGTATATCTAAAATTTAGTAAGACATTTTATATGGTCTCACATGATCTTCTTATCACTAAACTAGGCAAATACAACTTAGATGGGACTACTGTAAAGTGGGTGCATAACTGGCTGGATAAACATTCTCAGAGAGTAGTTATTAATGGTTTGCAGTCATGCTGGAAGGGCATAACAAGTGGAATTCCACAGGGGTCCCTTTTGGGAGCAGCTCTGTACCATATCTCCATCAACAATTTAGATATTGGCATCAAGAGTAGGCTTATTAAGTTTGCAGGTGATACCAAGCTGGGAGGGGTTGCAACGGTTTTGGAGGATAAGGTCAGAGTTCAAAATGATCTGGACAAACTGGAGAAATGGTCTGAGGTCAACAGGGTGAAGTTTAATAAGGACAAATGCAAAGTACTCCACTTAAGAAGGAACAATCAGCTTCACACATATGGAAAGGGAAGCAAGTGTCCAGGAAGGAGTACTATGGAAAGGAATTTAGGGATCATAGTGGACCACAAGCTAAATATGAGTCAACAATGTGATGCTGTTTCAAAAAAACAAACATGATTCTGGGGTGCATTAACAGGAGTGTTAAGAGCAAAACACAGGAAGTCATTCTTCTGCTCTACTCAGCAATCATTAGGCCTCTGTTGGAGTATAGTGTCCAGTTCTAGGCACCACATTTCAAGAAGGATGTGGAGATATTAGAGAAGATCCAGGGAAGAGCAACAAGAATGATTAAAGGTCTGGAGAATATGAGCTATGAGGGAAGACTGAAAGAACTTTGCTTGTTTAGTTTAGGAAACAGAAGACTTAGAGGGGACATGATAGCAGTTTTCAAGTACCTAAAAGAAGGTTACAAGGAAAAGGGAGGAAAATTGTTCTTCTTGGCCTCTGAGGATAGGACAAGAAGCAATGGACTTAAACTGCAGCAAGGGAGGTTTTGGTTGGACATGAGGAAAAACTTCCTAACTGTCAGGGTGGTTAAACACTAGAATAAACTACCTAGGGAGGTTGTGGAATCTCCATCACTGGAGATATTTAAGAGCAGGTTAGATAAACATCTGTCGGGGTGGTCTAGACAGTGCTTGGTCCTGCCATAAGGGCAGGCAACTGGCTTCAATGACCTCTCGAGGTCCCTTCCAGTTCTAGTGTTCTATGATTCTATGATTCTATGAAAGCCTCACTGCTTTTCATTGTTTCTGTATATGAATTGCTGATCACCCTTGTGTCCAGCTCTGCATAAGCACTGCCCGGGGCATCTACCTCTGCCACCCAGGCTGAGATGAAATTTTCCCCCTTCGATTCACAAATGTTATGGAGAATACAGCATCTTGTGGTCTGAAAAGAAAGTCACGTCCTGAAGCTTTCTATACAGACCTGAATTTCTAAAGATGCATGCATCATGCAACTTGCCCAACCATCCCATGTAGATATCAGTGAAACAACCTTTGTGATCCACCAATACCTGCAACAGCACCATTGAGAAGTGCTCCTTGTTTATGTATTCTGAAGCCAGGTGGTCCAGGGTCAGGATGGTGATGTGCATTCCATCTGTTGGCCCGCCACTGTTAGGAAACCCCATGTTAGCAAAGTCATCCACTATGTCCTGCATATTTCCCAGAGTCACGGCCTTCTGCAGCAGATAGACATTGATTGCTTTGGCTACCTGAATCACCGTGGATCCCACTGTAGATCTGCCCACCCAGAATTAATTTCCCACTGACCAGTAGCTGTCAGGGATTGCAAACTTCCACGGAGCAATTGACGTTCACTTGTGAATTGTCAAAGCAGGTCTCATTTTGGTATTTCAGCACTTCAGGGCAGGGGGCAGCAAATCACAAAATTCCATGAAAGTGGCTTTGTGCATGCAGAAGTTCTACAGCCACTGATGGTCATCTCAGACCTCCAAAACAATGAGGTCCTACCAGTGTGTGCTGGTTTCACATCTCCAGAACCTGCACTCCACTGCATGCAATGCATCCAGGGCAGCCAGCTGCTCTGCGTTCCTGGTCTCCAGTCCTTCAATATCATCTAAATCATCTGCATCCAGCTCATCCTCCTACTGGCTTTGTCTAATAAAATACTGCACAACACTTTGGGAAGTGGCCATAACACACTGTGCAACAGCTCTAAGCTGTTCAGGATCCACACTAGCACCGTGCAACAGCATGAGCCAGGAGCAGGCTTTGGGGAAATGGCTTGAAAAATGAAGCAAAATGCCTTGGGTTATTGTTCTCCAATGGCAGGGGCATTGTGGTCATTGCACTCTGGGATGATGACATCAGACACCCACAAGCACTTGTGGCACATTTTTTCCCATAACACACTGGCACAAAAACCCAGAATGCAATGGGGCTCCAGGCACCATGGGATAGGTACCCACAATGCATTGCTGACACAGTCGAGCCTAGCAAAGGCAATGGAGACACACTATGTCAACTTTCTGGACAAGTGTGGATACTCACCTTCAACTTTATGAAATCTAGTTTTAAGAAATCAACTTCAATAAATTCAATTATCTCATAATGTTGACATAGCCTAAGATTCTTTGTTTGAGTTGACTCTAATATTATCCTCAACTGGTTTGTCCATTTTGTGTACAGTATCTAACAGGCTTCCAGAAATAGTTCACGCATAGGTCTGGACAGCAGAACCTAGCTTTGATTATATAAGGCTAGTGTTTAAATCTAGAAACATAGAAATGTAGGGTTGGATGGAACCTTGAGAGGGCTTCTAGTCCAGCCCCCTGTGCTAATGCAGAACCAAGTACACCAAGATCATCCTTGATCAGTGTTTGTCAAACCTGTTCTTAAAAACCTCTGGTAATGAGGATTCTACAATCTTTCTTAGAAACTGACTCCTGTGCTCAACAAACAGAATAACTTCAAAGATTTTCTTAATATGCAATCTAAATCTCCCTTGCTGCAGATTAAACCCACTGCTTATTATATCTTCAGTGCACACAGAGAACAATTGATCCCCATCCTCTTTATAATAGCCCTTAACAAAATTGAACACCGTTATCAGGTCCTCCCTCAACCTTTTTTTCTGAAGACTACATATGCCCTGTTTTTTTAACCTGTCCTTACAGATCAGGTTATCTAAACTTTTTTATCCTTTTTGCTGCTCTCCTCAGAAATAATTTCCAGTTTGTCCACATTTCCTAACATGTGACACCCTCTGCAACAGGATGCTGAACCTACCAGAACCACACAATTACCTCCTGTGTTTTTCATGCCACATTCCTGTCATTGCTATGGAACATTAGCCTTTCTTTGCAACCACATCATGCTATTGTCTCATATTCTATTTGTGATCCACTATAGCCCTCAGATGTGAAACTACCCATCCTCCTTGAATTCTCAAAGATAATTCCTAATGATCCCAAGATTTCATCTGCTAACTGTTTGAGTATTTCAGGGTGAAATTCATCAATCCTTACTGACTTGAATATATTTAACTAATCTAGATGTTCTTTAACCAATTTTGTCCAGACTTTGGCTTGTGCTATTTCTCCCTTGTTGTTAATATTAGTTGAGTTAGTTATCTGGTCAGAATGTACCTTTTCAGTGAAAACTAAAATAGCATGGGCTTTAAGCACCTCAGAGTTCTTGATAACATTCATTATTAGGTCTTTCTCCTCACTAATGAGTAACTTTTTCCTTCCTCTTTGTCTTGCTCCTAATGTATTTACAGAATCTCTTATTGGCTACGTCTACACGGGGATGCTACATCAATGTAGCGAAATCGAAATAAGCTATTTCGATGAATAACATCTACACGTCCTCCAGGGCTGGTGCCGTTGACGTTCAACGTCTATGTTGGACAGCACTACATCGAAGTAGGAGCTGCAGGGGAGCGTCTACACACCAAGCGGCCCAAATCAAAATAAGGGTGCCAGGAACAGCTGCAGACAGGGTCACAGGGCGGACTAGCACTTCCCAGGCAACAGCTAGCCGCTCCCTTAAAGGGCCCCTCCCAGACACACGCAGCCTGCACAGCACACAGTCTGCAGAGCCACAAGCATGCACACCCCATGGAAGCACCATGGACCTCCAGCAGCAGCAGAAGCAGAAGCAGCAACCAGAGGTCCACACACCTGCCCCTGAAGGAGCAGTGGTTGCCCTGCTCAGTGCCATGCAGGAGGCAGCTGACCATCTTTTATTTGAGGAAGATGAGCTGCCCCCAGGGGATGAGGAAGCAGCCCCAGACCTTGCTGCCCTCCCAGCCCCCACTCCCACCCCCCCGCCGCACACTCCACTGGCTGTGGAGCTATCCCACGAGCCCAGACTGGTGGGAGCGGCTGGTGCTCGGAATTTCCGGATGAGCCAGCAGACATTCCTGGAGCTCTGCCAGTGGCTCACCCCTGCCTTACGGCACCAGGACACCTCCATGCGACGTGCCCTCACCCTCAAGAAAGGGGTTGGCATCGCTGTCTGGAAGCTGGCCACTCCAGACAGCTACCGATCCTCACGGCAGCAGCTCAGCATGGGCAAGGCCACCGTCAGGGCTGTCCTCATGGAGGTAAGAGGACCCGGGGTGGGGGGGAGCCCAGGGGGGAGCCCTGGGGGGAGGAACCCTTGGGGAGAGGGAGGGAGCCCGGGGGTGGAGGGCCAGACACACCCTGCACACCCCTCACTGGTGCTCTCTCATGTCCTTCCCCTGCAGGTCATCTGCGCAATCAACACCCTGCTCCTCCACAGGCTCGTGCAGCTTGGGGACCCGGATGCTGCCATTGCGGGGTTTGCCAGCCTGGGCTTCCCAAATTGCTTTGGGGCTCTACATGGGACCCATATCCCCATCCGTGCCCCGGAGCACAGCGGAGGACGCTTCCTCAATAGGAAGGGATACCATTCCGTGGTCCTCCAGGCCTTGGTGGACATCTGGGGCCGCTTCTTGGACATTTATGTTGGCTGGCCTAGCAGCACCCACGACGCCCGGCTGTTCAGGAATTCGGACCTGTGCCGCCGGCTGGAGGCGGGGATCTACATCCCCCAGAGGTAGATCCCTGTGGGGGACACCACCATGCCCCTCTGCATCATTGCAGACGCGACATACCCCCTCCGGCCCTGGCTCATGCACCCCTACACGGGCCATGTCACAGCCAGCCAGGAGTGGTTCAACACGCGCTTGAACCATGCACGCCAGGTGGTTGAGTGCACTTTTGGCCTCCTCAAAGGGCGCTTGAGGTGTCTCCTCACCAGCCTGGATGCAGGTCTCACCAACATCCACCAGGTTGTGGGTGCGTGCAGCGCACTCCACAAACTGGTGGAGAGCAAGGGAGAGGCCTTCTTCCAGGGCTGGGCTGTGGAGGCTGGCAGAGCCAACGTCCAGCCACTCGCTGCCCCCAGTCGCCAGGTAGACCCTGAGGGGATCCAGGTCCAAGAGGCCCTGCGGGCCCATTTTGACCAGGCTGCGGGGTGAACGCTGGCAGGGCCAGCTGCGGGTGAGCCACCCACTGCACCCCCACATCCTCCACAACACTCCCTGCCCCCACGCCCACACCACAGAGCACCCGAGAGCACACACCCCCACACTTTTCTTTGAAATAAATGGAAATGTTGTTTCAAACAAAACAGTGCGACCTTATCATTAACAGAAGAAAAGGGGGGAACTATATACATGGGGGGCAGGTACTAAAACAGGGGTCCAACAAAAACTATTTACAAATGGGGGAATATGTACAAAGGAGGGGGGGCCACGTCCTCGGCCCTGCACCCTAATGTCCAGCGCCCACTGTTGGGAGGCGCGACCCACATCTCGGCCGGATCCCTGGTTGAGGCTGGGTGGGGGCCAGGAGAACCAGCAAATATGGCCGGCCGGTGTCCGCAGGCCCATGGTCCCCCTCGCCGGCGGGCCCCAGGGTGGCAGACAGTGGACGGACGGCAGGCAGAGCGGCGGGCGGCGCGGCAGAGGCGGGGCCAGGTGCTGCCCAATCCAGTCGAAAGTGCTCATGAAGGCCCCTCAAGCCTCCTGGCGCCAGGCCAGCGCTCGCTTGTGGAGCTCTAGCCGCTGCTCCTCCACCCTCAGGCACCGCTCCGACACCTCCAGCTGACGGTGGAGGGTCGTGAGCAGCTGGGGGTCCGTGGCCGTCTGCAGGTGGCTCCTCCGTTGCCCTCGTCCTGGGGCTGGTTGGTGCTCCGCCAAGGGGCTGGCCTGCTGGGATGGCCCCGGTGGGCTCTCCAGGACCACAGACACCTCGCCGGCGCTCTCCAGGCCCTCCGATGGTGCAGCTGCAGAACACAGGGGGGAACAAGAGTGGAGACAGCCGTTAGTGTGGGCCCTGACCCATGGCCCTTGTCCCCCCACCCCTCTGCTGCTGGTTCCCCACCCCCGTCCCCAGGAGATGCTGATGATGATGATGGGTGTCCCACCCCCCCCCACGGGGGACCCTAGGTTCCATTCCCCCCATCCCCAGGGATGGGGCATGACGCTGTCCTGCTGGGGGGCAGGGGCTGATGCACTGTTCTGAGGGACATGCCACTGCTGTCCTTTGGGCCATGGTCATCTGGGCGTGTGGAGGGCCCTGGTCATGTCTCTTGTCCCCACCCCTTAACCACAGGGGTGTGCACCCGGGGGGTACATACCTGACGGTCCGCTCCCACGGTCAGGGGACACCCATTGGGTGGACACCCTGCTGGAGCTGCGGGATGGGAGGGCGATGCGGAGCCCCCCGTTGCTGGAGGACTCCCCCTCCTCCTCCTCCAGCATCCCAGGGGTGGGCTCCTGGGGGGTCCCTGGGGTGCGGGGCTTGCCTCCGGGGCGGACTCCGTCTCCAGGGCCTGCTGGGGCTCGTCGGCCGAGGTGTCAAGAGTGGCCGGGAGGGAGGAGGTGTATCGGGGGCCCAGGATGGCCCTGAGCTCCCTGTAAAAGGGGCAAGTGGTGGGCGTGGCCCCAGATTGGCTGGCCGTGTCCCGGGCCCGGGCGTAACCCTGCCGCAGCTCCTTAACCTTACTCCTGACATGGTCAGGAGTGCGGGCAGGGTGACCCCAGGCAGCCAGGCCCTCGGCCAGCCGAGCGAACGCATCTGCGTTCCGCCTCTTGCTCCCCATTACCTGGAGTATCTCCTCCTCGCCCCAGAGCCCCAGCAGGTCCCGGATCTCAGCCTCCATCCAGGAGGGGCCCCGCTACCTCTTCCCCCGCTGGCTGCCAGCCTGGGAGCTCTGGGTCCCCTGGGGGGGTGCCCTGGGGGCACTTGGGGGGCTGGCTGGCTGCCATCAGTGCAGGGTGGTGTGCTGCTGCTGCTGAGAGACGTGCAGACTGAGCATGTGGCTGTGCTGCTGCCTGCACGAGCTCTCAGCTTCCTGCACAGGAAATAAGGGGGCGGGGAGCTTTAAGGGGCTGCTGCACGCGGTGACCATAGAGCTCAGGGGCTGGAGAGAGCGTCTCTCAACCCCTCAGCTGATGTGCGCCATGGAGGACCCCGCTATTTCGATGTTGCGGGACACGGATCGTCTACACGTGCCCTACTTCGACATTCAACGTCAAAGTAGGGCGCTATTCCCATCTCCTGTTGGGGATAGCGACTTCGACATCTCACCGCCTTACGTCGATTTCAACTTCGAAATAGTGCTCGCCACGTGTAGACACGGCGGGCGCTATTTTGAAGTTGGCACGGCTACTTCGAAGTAGCCAGCTCACGTAGACGTGGCTATTGTCTTGTATGTCCCTTGCTAGGTGTAACTCATTTTGTACCTTAGTTTTTCTGATTTTGTCCCTGCATGCTTGCACTGTTCTTTGGTTGCCCAAGTGGAAACATGGACAACTTGCCAAGTATGAATACCAGATACCAGTTTGGAACAGGTCTATTTACAGAAGAGATGCAGCATAAGGCAGAAGCAATGCAAGATTCCTCAGTTCTCTTTTGGACAGGTCATCTCTAACAGTGAGAGAGGAATTCAGATTCCATCCCCATTAGAGAGTTAGAGTTGTGGTTGTTTAGTGATGTAGATACCTATCCACCAGTAGAAGGACTGAGGCCCACAAAACAGGCATAAAACAGCTTACAGATGTCAAATAGAATCTATTATAATTGTAAGTGGTGGATTCACAGCTAGAATTCAAACTTGGATTCAACTTTGTGGTAGTTTTGCAATCTGTTGTGGTGAAATTTCTGACATCCTGAATTAGGGCAAGCTGTGAAAGCAGCTGCTCCTTCGGGATTTCCATCATCTTAAAATAGCCATTTTCATAAGATTTCAGAAACGTATGAACCAAACATGAAAAGATCTCTTATGAGCTTGGATGCCACCTGTAACAGAACTATGTACATGGATTTGGATCAGTGGTTCAGATCTGAGCCTTTTACCGCACCAGATGCAGAATCAGTCAGATTTGAGGGTTACTGGCCAATTTTAGTAAGAAAAATCTCAAATTATTTCAGTGTTTCTGTGCTGTTTCCAGTGGGGAACCCGGTTCTACATGCATCTGTCTTCTTCAATAGTAACAAAGAGGAAGCCGTGCTAGTCTATACACTATCAAAACAAAAAGCAGTCAAGTAGCACTATATTATGATTGTCTTTTTCTGATTTGTCCTCCTTGCTTACTGTTTTTGGTTCTCTGTGCCTTAAATATTGAGTCTGTTCTGGTCTGGCTATGGTCTGAAGAAGTGGGTCTGTCCCACAAAAGCTCACCTAATAAACCTGTCTTCTTCAGTTTGTCATTGCTGTTTTGCTCTTTCATTACATAAACAGCACATTAGCAGGGCTGGCAACAAATGTCACTGGGCCTTAGAGAGTGTGGGGGGCAGGAACTTGGCTCCAGGCACACCAGAATGGGTGTGGCCTCAGGCAGAAAGGGCAGGGCTAGGGGCAGCCCAGACTGTACCATGCCTCTCCTAGCCAGCCCTTAGCAGCACCCAGAGCACGCCATTCTGGGGGCTCCAGTAGCAATTTAAAAGGCCTGGAACTCTCAGCCCTTTTAAATCACCGGGCAACTGCCCTCTTTGCTCCCCACCTCTCTCCTCTCAGTGGCCATGCTCGTTAGATTGCAAGGCTGAATACTGACATTCTGTTGTTTGTTTGTGCGCCAGTGAGGCATGTTATGCCAGCCTCCATGTGAACATTTCTATACTACCCTGCCTCTCTCCCTAATCTAGGTGGTTTCTGCATCGAGAACCCAAACATGATTTACCATTTCAACTGTGATGGGAACTCAGTCCAGGAGTTCTTTAGTACTGGAGGTTAATTGTAGGCAGCTATCTGTTCTGGTTATGTGATGTGAACGACTATGGTCCAAGGACTATGACAATGGAATGATCCCTTTTGTTGCACGACTATCATCCTTGCAGCTCTGGCTACACAATTCTCCCCATCTCACCATAATTTTCAAATGCTTTGCTGGAATTGACATTAGATCTTGGAACATCCTTGTGGGCCCACTCCACAGATTGGCTAGTCTGGCTCTATAAAATTACAGGAAGTAGAAGCTGGTGAGTGAGAGCCTCTGACTTGGAGGATCCATATTAAAAGGAGCACATGCTCAGATGTCATGTTAGATCCCTGAGCTTTGTAACAAGCAGTATGTCCCAAATAGAGTTTTCTGTTCTGTGTCACCTGCTAAAAACCCTTCTTATATCACCTAATTTCAACCGCATTTTCATTTCTTTTCTTTTCTCTGCCTTTTCCCTTTAGGGGCTAATTTAATTGAAAATGCAAAAGATATCTCAGTGGGAACTAGCGTATTGTCAATTCCAAACCCCAAGCCTATAAGCAAGAGGCTATTTTTTTCTTACACTTGCTAATGTCAAACATTATCAGATAGTGTGCGTGTATATATATGTATGTTACACAATTATATACTTTGGACCACAATTAAAGATCAACTTATTCCTTAGGATTCCATTACCATGATCTGATCCTACTTCTGTAGCTGTCATCTTCATCGCCCACTCTGTGTTTATTGTTCCTCAGTGGGTAAAAACTATGTTGTAATATTGCAAAGTCAAAGAGCTGTTACTCTGTTTCACTTTAAAGTACCATACAAAACTAGTGTGCCTTAGAAATAATAAAAAATAAGGACAAAAAACCATTTTGCATAGATACAATGCAGCTGGTAGGAAACTCTACGGTATTTGTTATGTCATATATTAATTTATTTCAAATATACTGTAAGTCAGTACTATATTTAGAACAGCAGCGATGTCACAGATTTTATAAAATCACATTATAAAATATGGGTCAGGAATCACTGAGTCATGCCATTTACCAATACAATAGCCAGATGAAATGTTTGACATTAGTTGTTCTGTGATACAGTCTGCTGGTAACACAGCAACTTCCTCCATTACTGAAACACAAAGCATGCTTTTCACCAATAACTACAGTGTCAAGCCTAAGCCCTCTGATTACTTTTCAACCCTGAAGGTGTTATATGGGAAGAGGTGACAGAATAGTCACCATGTTTACAAGATGCCAACAACGCTGGGAAAAGACAATGGTTTCAGAATGGTTTATTTATTTTTCATTCATGTTTTGCTTTTTTTCCATCTCTCCATTCTTTGAAACACCCTCTTGCAATAACTGGAAAGCACACGTCCCTCTTCTTGCTCCTTGCTGTACTTTTCCACTTAGCATTCAAGCTAGCCTACCTTGAGTAAGAGCAAACACTGCAGGAGTTATACAGGGTGATTTGATTTGCAATGCCAAGTTACTGGATTAGCAGAGTGATGAGTTTTTGTAACTCAGGTTATTGCATCTGCACAGCATTACTAGCACAAGCATCAGCATCACTGGAGTTTCAACCAGTCTCCAGGCTAAATGGTTTGTGCTTAAAGAATGATTTAACTTGGGAGGCATTTTTGTGCATGAACAGGCATCACAAGAACGTTAGATTGTTCTCAGTGGGTCAGACACCAAGTCCGTTAGCCCAGTATTCTGTTTTTCAACAGTGGCTGGTACATGTGCTTCAGAGAAAGTGAACAGAAATTTATTGAGAGCTACCCTCTGTTTTCCAGGCCCACCTTCAAGCATGCAATAGTTTCTAGACACCTAAGTCACTTGCCAGCAATACCCATCTGCCATGTATATTGGACAACCTGGACAGTCTGCATCATAGGATAAATGGGCATATATCTGATATCAGGAATTGGATACACATAAACCTTTCTCAGCAGTTACTCAATAACAAGAAGGACATCTTCATGTCACTCTCCTATTTGTGAGCCTGTTGACGGCTACTCAGCCCGATCCTGGAGCCGCAGGGCTTACTGAAGAAGGGGAAGGGGTCAGTAGCTGTTGGAGAGGCATGGAGTGGTTTTTAATGCTCTTTTCCTCTCTCTTCTGCACTGCAATGGGATGTCTCAGATTGTGCCACCCCCTTACAGATTACCACTCCGCACTCGAGATGGTCCTAGGCAAGGTTTTCCCAAGTGTTGACACCAATGCTGCACTTTTTAATGTGCGCTTTCAGCATTTCCTTATATATCTTCCTCAGGCCCCCAGTGCTCCTCCATCCTCCCCACAACTTGGAAAAATGACTCTGTTTTGGGAGGTGATGATCAGACATCTGAACCATGTGACCAGTCCCACAAAGTTGTTGGTAAATGATAACGGCTTCAATGCTGGTCATGTTCAACTCTTCCAGGATGCTAGTCTTCAGGCGCCTATCCTCCCAAGAGATATTTAAGATTCTCCTGAGGCAGCATTGATAATATTCGTCAAGTGCCTTCAAATGACACTCGTACATTGTCCAGGTTTCACATAGAATCATAGAATGCTAGGACCGGAAGAGACCTTGAGAGGTCATCAAGTTCAGCCCCCTGCCCTCAAGGCAGAACCAAGTACTGTCTAGACCATCCCTGATAGATATTTATCTAACCTGTTCTTAAATATCCACAGCGATGGAGATTCCACAACCTCCCTAGGCAATTTATTCCAGTGTCTGACCACCCTGACAGTTAGGAACTTTTTCCTAACGTCCAACCTAAGACTCCCTTGCTGCAGTTTAAGATGATTGCTTCTTGTTCTATCCTCAGAGGCCAAGAAGAACAAGTTTTCTCCTTCCTCCTTATGACACCCCTTTAGATACCTAAAAAACGCTATCATGTCCCCCCTCAATCTTCTCTTTTCCAAACTGAACAAGCCCAGTTCTTTCAGCCTTCCTTCATAAGTCATGTTATCTAGACCTTTGATCATTCTTGTTGCTCTTTTCTGGACCCTCTCCAATTTCTCCACATTGTTCTTGAAATACTGTGCCCAGAACTGGACACAATACTCCAACTGAGGCCTAATCAGTGCAGAGCAGAGTGGGAGAATGACTTCTTGTGTCTTGCTCACAACACACCTGTTTATGCATTCCAGAATCATGTTTGCTTTTTTTGCAACTGCTTCACACTGTTGATTCATACTTAGCTTGCAGTCCACTATAACCTCTAGATCCCTTTCTGCCATAGATGCATGCATTCAACAATGTTGGAAGAACCACTGTGTGGTATACAAGGAGCTTTGTTTTGGCATTGATGTCCCAGTTCCCAAAGACCCTTTGTCTCAGGTGGGAGAAAGCAGACACTTTAACCTCCCTGAACATTCAATAAAGGATTTAAATGAGATATTCTTATGGTAAAAACCCTTTGTAGTAGATTACAGAGGGAGACACCTGAACTGAAATTCATTTGCAAATTTGGCAGTGTAAAATTAGGCTTTAACAGAGATCTCAATTATCTTATGCATTGTAAGGTCAGAAACAGCTTAGCCGTGTCTACATGTGCACACTACTTTGAAGTAGCGGCACTAACTTCAAAATAGCACCCGTCACGGCTACACGTGTTGGGCACTATTTCGATGTTAACATCGACGTTAGGTGGTGAGATGTCAAAGCCGCTAACCCCATGAGGGGATGGGAATAGCGCCCTACTTCAACGTTCAACGTCGAAGTAGGGAACGTGTAGTCGTTGCGCGTCCCGCAACTTCGAAATAGCAGGGTCTGCCATGGCAGCCATCAGCTGGGGGGTTGAGAGACGCTCTCTCTCCAGCCCCTGCGGGGCTCTATGGTCACCGTGTGCAGCAGCCCTTAGCCCAGGTCTTCTGGCTGCTGCTGCGGCAGCTGGGGATCCATGCTGCATGCACAGGATCTGCAACCAGTTGTCGGCTCTGTGGATCTTGTGTTGTTTAGTGCAACTGTGTCTGGGAGGGGCCCTTTAAGGGAGCAGCTTGCTGTTGAGTCCGCCCTGTGACCCTGTCTGCAGCTGTGCCTGGCACCCTTATTTCGATGTGTGCTACTTTGGCGTGTAGACGTTCCCTCGCAGCGCCTATTTCGATGTGGTGCTGCGCAACGTCGATGTTGAACATCGACGTTGCCAGCCCTGGAGGACGTGTAGACGTTATTCATCGAAATAGCCTATTTTGATGTCGCCACATCGAAATAGGCTACTTCGATGTAGGCTTCACGTGTAGACGTAGCCCTTATGTCCCACTTAATTTACTTCATCTATTGGGCCTACTAGTGACAAGTAACCCCGCTTTTTTCCCCACTCTTCCCACTATATAAACCTTGGATTCTAATTGTCTACTCAAAAATCTGAGGCAGTGGGTTGTACCCATGAAAGCTCATTACCAAATAAATTTGTTAGTCTTTCAGGTCCTACAGGACCACTTCTCACTCAAGTTATAACTACAGCTACCTGTGCTGTGAAGACACACACTGGAAAACAGTATCAGAGAGGTAGCCATGTTAGTCTGTATTTTCAAAAACAACAAGAATCCTGTGGCACCTTATAGACTAACAGATATTTTGGTGTATGAGATTTCAAGGGCAAAGACCCGCTTCGTCATGGGATTATGTTGTTGTTATGTGTTTGTCCAGCACCTAGCAGAGTTGGTTGAACAAATTAGGAACTACCCACACGACAATGAATAATCTGTTCAAGTTTTGAATTATAATGGGCAATTCAGTGCTCGTTATTGGATCCAGGCATTTAACTGTCAAAAAACAAGACAAAACAGTGCAAACAGTGGTAATGTAAAATTCCAGTTTTGAGATTATAATACAGTTTCCAAATTATTGACTTCAACATGTTTTATAAAACAGAGCTGGACCACCAAATTAGAACCTCAGGTCTGAACTTTCCCAAGCTCTGTAGGGCTGGTGTCAAAATCTCAACCTGGTTGGCCTTGAAAGGCACAATATATGCTGTACCCTCCTCCAGGCTGGTGCAGTAGTCATACTCCATAGGCTTTGAAGAGCCCTGGAGGGCAAGTTGATTCTTTAAAGTACAGTGCTGCCCAAAGTTCCCCATGGGGAACTCTCACCCCACAGCAGTCCTGGGGTAGGCTTGGGCCTTAAAGTCACAATGTATTTCTTATTTCACAAAGGCAATAATGTCAGAGGCAACTGCAGAAGAAATTAAATCAAATTATATAACTCAAATATTAAATTATATCATGCTAGAATTATGAGAAGACCTTGAGACCTGGTATAAGGTCACACAGCAATGGGTTTTTATTTCCCTGAGACACAAGGCCCTGTGGCCTACAGTGTTAAAAAGCCCAGGCCTTGATGTTTTCTGTTAAAAACAGCAGAGCCATATTATTCTTTTCTGTCTAGTTCTTTACTGCGCTTGCATCCAAGCTCCACATGGGAGCTACTTTGTGATTTGTTGTGGAAGGATTCCTTCCTGTCTCACCTCAAGCAGGTCTCCTCAGAATACAGCCCAGTTCCCTGGGATACATGCTAAGCACAGGAATTGTCCCTTAGAGTGACACTGCGTTCTGAAGACTGTATCTGTGCTTGTTGCTGAGTTTGGGAACCAAGGAGTAAAATTAAACTACTTTCAGCCGTGGGTGATAATGCAAGAGCAACAAGCACTTCATCAATGTGCCGCACTTTTTTTAATCCCTGAAAGCTGCCACAATGCCACACAAACGCTAACCCATCTTTATTATGAAGCCTCAGACATCTGGTAATTTACATGAGGGCAGAAGAACTCATCCATAATTATAGCATTCCGAGTGAATATTTTTCTTTATCGTCTTCTTTAATAACAGACTCCACATAACTTTTCTTGAAAATCATGGATTTTTTCCCCATTATATTGAGCTGTATGACATAGAAAGGAAGTTTCACAATGAATTTGAGTGCGTTTGGGAGCTGGCATTCAATAGTCTCATGTAAGGAAAAGTCTTATAAAAGAGAGTCATTTAGCAAGAAAGCTGTATATTTTCCATTTCTCTCCTGTCTTTACAATACAGGATATGTTTACCCTGTTTGTTTCCCTAACAGGAACCCTGGGGCCCAAGAATCCTTCCTAGCCCTTAAGGTTATACAACGACAACCTTCTCATTGAAGTGAACTGGAGCTGCTATATCCAAAGCCTATGGTTGCTACTCCTGAGAAGGCCAGAGGGAGAACCAAAACTCAGTGGGAGCCACACCTTTCCTCTGGGAAAAGAGGACTAAGGATGTGTTCCAAACTGAGTTTTTCAACATGGGCCAACTAAGCCAGTCTATAGCAAAGTCTTATTTTAAGTAAGGCCATGGTGTTATTGTGGATTATTTTAATAAAAGTCATGAACAGGTCACATGTAATAAACAAAAATTCACAGAAGTCATGACCTGTGCCTGACAGTTACTACAAATCTCACTAAGAAAATAGGGAGGGAGCAGGGACTAGCCACCTACCCCACTGCATGCAGGGACAGGAAGCTGCAGCCCCCTACCCCGACCCTGTGACTGGGAATCACACCTGGCCTTGGACCTAAGAGCTTTGGGGATGGGGGTTCCCTTGCTGTCCAGCAGGGTTTGGAGCTAAGGGGGGCCCCAACCACTAGCTGGGGCTGGGATACGCAGGATCTCCCAGCAGTGCTGGCTGGGGAGCCCCAAGTAAGACCACCACACACACCTGGCAGGGGATGGGGAGCTGCAAGGGGTCCCCCGGGAGTGCAAACTTTCTAATTATAGAAAACAAAGCACCTTTACCCCACCCTCTGCCTGCCCCTTCTCTGCCCTCCCCCCCACGCACTCCATTTCTTCTCTCTGTCTCCCACACTTGCTCATTTTCATAAGGGTTTCGCAGGGGGCTGAAGCTTGAGAATGAGTGAGGGCTCTGGCTGGGGGAGTGGGCTCTGGGCTGGGCCTTGGGATGAAGAATTCGGGATATAGGAGGGGCACCAGGCTGGGGCCAAGGGGCTCAGAGTGTGGGAGGTGACTCTGGGATCAGGAAGAGATTTGGAGTGGACCTCCAGCTGGGATGCTGGCTCTGGTGTGGGGATGAGGGATTCAAAGTGTGTGCAGGGGGGTGCAGACTCCAGAAGTCACTTACCACAGGCAGCTCATGGAAGCTGTGCCATGTCCCTACATGTAGGCATGGCCAGGAAGCTCTGCACACTGCACCCATCCACAAGCACCAACCCTGCAGCTCTCATTGGTCACAGTTCCTAGCCAATGGGAGTCAGGCCACGCTTGTGCCTCGGAACCACAGACTATGTCATTGCCTTCGCCCTGCTGGGCTGCCAGTCAGGCATTTAGCTGCCTGGTCAGCAGTGCTTGCTGGTCCCATCAGGGTCCCATTTTGACTTTGCATTCTGTCAAAAACTAGGCCCCCACTGTCCTACAAGCTTGTGAGCTGTGGGGAGAGGGAAATCCTGCCACCCATGGGGGCTGGGAAGCTACCAGAGATCCTCCATTATCTGTGAGGGGTGGAGCGCTGACAGGTGTGGGTCTGCCATACACAGCAGCTAGGAGCTCCAGGAGTCTCTTGCTGTCATGGTAACTAGGCTGCTGTGAGGCCCTAATGTCATGGAGGCAGCAAACAGTCATGGAATCCATGGCTATTGTGACACATTTGTAGCCTGACTTGTAAGTTATGATGGATAGATTGATTAAACTGATGGAACAGCTGAACACACATACAAAAGTCCAAGTCTGAAGGACTGCAGGTGGATGACAGAGGAGAAATGCACTGTATTGCCTTCAAGGAGAGCTTGATTTTGTCCTCTTATTAGGGTACTTTTCCTAATCTCAAACTAGTCATTCATTCCAAAAGCACATTGTTAGTAATTTTTGTGCTTGAAAAAAAAAAATACTTCCAGTGGCTGAACGTGCAAAGTGCACCAATGATTACGTGAGCAATAACTGTTTCGGAGCCTTCATTTTAAATCTATTTTTGTCATTACAGATGGCCAAAATGTGCTCATTTTAAGTAATCCCACCATTTTCTTACCATAGGCTCAGTCACTTGCTATGCTGAACAGTGTTCAGTGCTTCTGAAGAGGCACGAAGGGCACACTCAGCTTCTTCCTGTCTTTCTATCCCTCCTATACTGGGTATAGCCTGGTGTTGGTTCAATTATAGTGGCCCCAAAGTTTCTGTAGCTTGAGCTGCCAGTTACCAATCACCTGGAATTTTTACTCTGGTCCTGAATTGCTAGGGGACAACCTGTCTTATCCACACTGCTTCCTCCACCCCGCAATGCTTCAGGGAGAGAAGGAACAGGTGGCACTGCAGCGTCTATGCCAGCTTTTCTTCACCCAGAGACTCCCTGCCGCAAAGCAAACCCTAAAAACCTTCTGTTTAATATTGGTTTCCCATCTTTTTTGCCCAGCAGATCAGACTGAAGGAACAAACGGAGGCCAATGAGCTGGCCTGTCTGTCTAGCTTCAGATGATGTAAAATTCATCCTATTCCTATTGCATGAATCTTTCCAAGAGATAGATAAATTCAATGTGTTCCCAAGGCTCTGGTTCTAGGAATTCCCTTATGTACTACCATTCTAGCCAAAAAAGACCAGTGATTTGTCCATTTTTCCCCAGAAGCCCATCATCTAGATTATCCTGTTGCATTTAAAAAAACCTGCACATATTCTCACCCCCCTCACATGCCTGTTGGTTTGACCTTCCTCTCATTTTAAACCCAGTCCAATGTAAGGACTGTGCATTCTCTTTCTCTCTCCCTTTCCTCACAGTCAGGCCTACATCATCTCTGTGTTCTCTCGCTCCAATGAGCCCTCTGGAGGTGGTCAGCATTGTAAATGAGACTATTTACTTTCAGACTTCTCTTTTCCTGTTGTTTCTCTAATGTTTCTCCTGGCTTTTTATGGCCAATTCTTGATAACCGTGTTACACCTCAAGCCAGACACCATCCTGCATTAAATAAGCCATACACAAAATTTACATGACATTATTCCGCATGCCATCAGTTCCCCTAGAGCTATTTCACTGCAGGGTTGCATAAACAATCGTTGCATTCTGAAGCGAAGAGAGAAAGCACTGCTCAGACAACACTGCAGACTGCAAGGTAAGCTCATTTCTGTGTCCTTACACCCTTAGCCTCTCCAGCGACAAACAAAAGGCAGCTTTCATGCTCGAATGTAAGCGCACAGAATGCAGGCATATTCCCTGACAGGCAGGGCATTCAAAGACTCTTTTCAGAATCAGGCAGATACATATTCAGATCGAGAATGCAATCAAAGGAAACAGTAGCCAGATTTCTTCCCAGGACAGCCAGCAGGTGAAACGGATTCCTAGATAGTATGTAATTTATAAACCATTTTCAGATCTTTCTGGGCAAAAATCTCTGCAGAAAGCTGAGCTCACTATATTTAAATGGGCTATGATGTAGCTATCACTGCGACCACTCTTCTGTATCTAAGACATTTCTAGGACTCCCCTCACTGTAGTATTCAGGTGTGTCTTAGTCATGGTTTCAGAGAAACAAAGATAAATTAATGATATTTTCACCGTCTGAGAGACAACCTAAATTCCACAGATTTACACCACTATTTCAGCAATCATCTCCAATCCACCAAACACTCTCCCCCTAGGCAAGGGGTTCACTCACCATTGGAATGCCTCCTTGTGGCTGTTCTGGTGATTAGTTCCTTCTAGGTCTGATGGCCCCTTCTGTCACTTGTTCACATGTCTTGCTGTCTATATCTGACTCAGCGTGCTCTCTTTTTATGACTTGGCTGCTCCATCTTTCTGGCATGGCCTTCCAGCCAGGTCACCATGCTTTTCCCCTTGCGGGTAGCAGTATCTCTCCACACAGACTGAGACAGTCATCTCATTCACCCACCCAGACCATGCCACTTCCCCAGTGGCTGGTAAGGGAAACCCAGGTCCACCCTCCAGCCTAGGGGCCCTCTGGTTATCATCAAATGTCTTCCATGCCCCACCTCACTGACATTTCCTTGAGCCTTTACATTGTCTTCAACACCCTCCTGGATAAACCCTTCCTTCAGGGCTTGAATCTCCTGGGGTTTCTACTCTCCCCACTCCTCCTATATTTCCTTTCTTCTCTGAATAACATCCAGAAAGTGGCCATAGGCCAAATCTTTTTCCTGCTTCCGTCTTCCTGTCTTTATACTAGACCTACCTGTTCCTCCTCTGCTGTGTTCTAGCACCTGTTTGGGTTACTTAAACCTCCTAATTCCCCTCAGGTATGGTCTGATTAATTGGCCCCTTCTCAGCCCAATGCACTCCCACTCCCACCTTCTATCAACTTCCTAGACACAACCATCAGCTTCAGAACCCTACAGACAACTACGTACAAGATACTTAGGGATTCACACTCACCTTTACAGATCCTATAGCCATCCCAAACACACTCAGAAATCTGTTACCTACGGCCGGACACTTAGATACTATAGAAGATGCTCTGAACATACTTAAAACTGCTGTCACCAAACAAAGACACTCCATCAGAGAAGTGGATTTCATCTAAACACCCTGAGAGAACCTATGTCAGGTAAAGAAAACCTTCTGACCACACTCCCCTTAGTGGTTGCCTACCAAATCACATTGGAACCCTTGTGGGTTGTGGGTTAAGCAATTACAACCCATACAAAATGTGAGCCACATTTTGAAAGAAACACACCCTCTTCTAGCCTTCAAATCACCCCCAGTCCCATCAAGGTCATTAGCAGAAGTAAACTCTACGCAAAACAGGACCCCTCAACTGCATGTGGTAATTGACACTGTCATAGAAACAGGCAGTAAACTTGCAGATATATCTCTACTACTATGAGGATCAATATCTACGATAGCATATTTTTCCACCACAAGTCCTATACATGCTTATAGAATGTGGTCTACCTCATTGACTTCTCCAATAACAACTGTTGAGTGAAGAGAGACTTGTGCCGCACTCTTAAATGAACTCCGTAAAAATGAGAAATGATACAAGATGCAGCAAAATTATACAAGACAAAAACTACATATCACCCTTAGGCAAACACTTTTCACAAAAGGGTCACTCTACTAGTCCCCAAAGGAAACATGCACACCACCTTCAAAAGATATAACCGGGAGCTCTAATTCATAACTTTGTTAGACACTACAAATCAAGAACTTGGCACAGACCCTGGATTTATGAGTCATTATAACAGTCTATAACCCCCTAACTCCCCTTTGCTCCACAGCTTCTGAGATGTTATTAGCCCACTTCACCTTGAATGGTGTCTTACAATGTGTTAACACGTTATGTAAAACAATCTGTTCCACCATGTATTTACCTGGCACACTAAGGCTGTGTCTACACGGGAACAAATCTTCGAAATAGCCGTATTTTGAAGATTACTAATGAGGCGCTGAATTGAATATTCAGCGCCTCATTAGCATTAGGACACTTCCAGCCGCAGTGCTTCAAAAGCGCACAGCTCAGCTCAGAGCGGCTACACGGGGCTCCTTTTCGAAAAGACCCTCACCTTTGAAATCCCCTTATTCCAATTAGTGACCGGGATAAGGGGATTTTGAAAGGTGCGGGGTCCTTTCAAAAAGGAGCCTGTGTAGCCATGCCGAGCCGCACGCTTTTGAAAGCAGCATTTTCAAAGCGCTGCTGCTGGAAGCATCCTAATGCTAATCAGGCGCTGAATATTCAATTCAGCACCTCATTAGTAATCTTCAAAATATGGCTATTTTGAAGATTTGTGCCCGTGTAGACACAGCCTAAGGCTATGTCTACACTACATGGCAAAGTCAATCTTAAGGCAGTTAGCTCAATTTTATAAGGACACTGTCTTGACTGTAAATACCATTAGGTCGATTTTAGGGAGTGTTAGGGTTGATATTATAACACCCTCAAAACAAGTCAACATAGCATCAAGTTCAAATTTAAAAGTTCTAATTAAGGCTAATGTGGAAATGCCATGTCTTTAAATTGACTTTATTAGCCTCCAGAGGTGTCCTGTATATATCCCACAATGCCCCATCATTGTCTCCTCTGGCCGCTTCTATCTCTGTTGCTCTTCAGCTGCACCGGACATTGGCAACAGGAAGCCTGCAAAGCTGAATTCATCACCAGGAAGCCCAAGAAATGTAAAGGGCACCCAGAAGCCTGAATTTCTTTCTAGCATCACATCAGTAGCCATTGCATCAGTAACCACCTCTTGCCATCATGAATGGTTAGGTTTCTTATCTGAATTCTCAGAGTCACAAGGCAGCTCCAGCATGGTCTCATAATGAGATCATGGATCTTCTTGCTGTTTCAGGAGAGGCATTAGTGGTGGGCAGACTTTGAGTCCCCAAGTGAAATGTGGACAGTTATGAAAAGATTTCAAGTAGAATGATTGCTAGAGGTTACTCCTGGGACACATGGCAATGCCAGGTGAAGGTGAAAGAACTCCAGCAGGCTTATCATAAAGTAGGGGTTGCCAACAGGTGATCTGGGAATTAGGAACAGCTGGATGCCATTCTTGAGAGGGACCCGACCACATTGCCCATTCTTAATTTGGACTCTTCTGGAGCACCTTCTGTGGAGTCTGCTGTCAGACACTGTCATGTCCACATGGCTTGAGTTTTCCTCGCAGAGGATTACTCTAGGGACCTCCAAGAAAACTTTTTCGCTGCTCCAGGACAACAGCCATCTTCCCCTATTTCAAACAACCTCCAACACCCCTAATCAAGCAGACAATAGCTTATTATGTCCACAATGAAATGGTCTGGATAAGTGATGGCTTGTGCAATGCAGAGTTTGATTCCTTATAATCCTTAAGAAGACAAAAGTGGCCTTGTAAAAAAGAAAGTGTCACTGGTTGTAAAGACAGAGACCCATTCATTCAATGGGTAAGCACTTCGTATGAATTGTATCTCAATTTTGACCTTCACTTTCCAGCAGGCATCCTCAGCATGGGAGACAGGGCGAGGAAACACAAAAGGTGCAAGCAGGACCTTATACTGCAGCAGATGAAGCAGGCTGAAACAGCAACTGCTGCTAGCCAGAGGGCTACAGAACAGTGGTGGCAGAGTGTCCTGGAGTTCAGGAGAGAGGAATCGGCGCACCTGAGAGAGAACACAGCACAGCTCCTCACTGCTGTGAGAGAGCAAACTGAGGTCTTGCGCTCCATGCTGGAGCTGCAGAGGGACTCCCTACACAGTATGCACTTTGTGGACTCTGTTCCTTGCTGCCCAGATCCCCAGAATCCAGGTCATATACCCTGAATTGTCATGGTTCCCGAAAGCAGGGAAGAAGGGTAAGGACAGTCTGCTGTCCCACTCCCAAGACCTCTACTCACTGCATAAAGTTCTTCCAACTCCTTTGACACCCCTTCTTTTCCTTCATGCTTAACCCTCTCCCCGCGAAGTTAATGCATTCTTATGATAACCATGGTCTGATTCATTGGTTCACTTGTGTGGTGGGATGCACAAATCATTGCAGGGAGTTCATGAGAGGTACTCAGGCAGGGGTGGAGAGGGCTGATAACACAGCTGTCTGCTGCTATGCCAAGGTCCATAAAGGACTTGTGGCAGATGGACCTGGGTGGGGGTGGGGCTGGCAAAGCCGATGGTGCTGATGAGACCCTAAAGGCACTACCTAGAGTCCAGGATCAGGGGCTGGTGGGTCCTCAGTGGTACCTGACCCTGGGAATGGAGAAGCCAGGTGCTAAACCTGGCTTATTTCATGCATGGGTACACCTCTGCTAAAAAAACCTTAGGCTTCCCACCAGAAAAAAATACATTCTTCTTGTGAAAATAGCCCTCCCTTTACATCCGTTCTTTTTCTTACACCTTAACTCTCTCCTCCCAAATTCTTTCTGTGAATGCCACAGTCTGATTTATTGGTTCACATGTGGTGGGGTGCACAAATCATTTTGTGGTGTGGGGCTGGTATCACAAGAGTCAAATATAACAGAATCATGTGGCTGCCCAGTCAATCTTGAAGCTATTTTTCAAAGCCTCCCTGATTGTAGCTGCCTCTGCATTCACATTGCTGTATGCCCTTGTGGGTGGATGCACATAAGCCCTGCTCATGGCATCTGCCTCTGCACTCCAGGTTGTCATGAAATTCTCCCACCTGGATTCACAAGCGTTATGCAAAATACAGTGTGCTGCAATCATGGTTGGGATTTTGGTTTCAGAAAAGTCCAAATGGATGAATAAGCACCTGCACCTCACTTTTAAATGGCCAAAGGCACATTCCACCACCATTCTACACTTGCTGAGTCTGTAGTTGAAGTGCTCCTTGCTGTGGTCCACGGTGCCTGTGTATAGTTTCATGAGACAAGGGAACAGAGGGTAAGCAGGGTCACTCAGTATTACTATCAGCATCTCCACATTGCCAGTCTTGATTTTCCGATGTGCGAAAAAACCTCCCTTCCGGGAGCTTTCTGTACAGGCCAGAATTTCTGAAGATGCACACATTGTGAAACTTTCCCAACCATCCCACACTGATATAGGTGAAATTACCGTTGTGATCTACCCTCATCTAGAACACAATCAAAAAGTATCCCTTTTGATTGATATAATCAGAGGCCAGGTGGTCCAGGACCATGAAGGGGATTTGCATGCCGTCTATTGCCCCACTGCAGTTAGGAAACCCCATGGAAGCAAAGCCACACACTATGTGCTGTACATCTCCCAGGGTCATGGTGTTCCTCAGGAGATATTGACAGATTGCACTGGCTACCTGCACCATCACAGCCCTCACAGTGGATCTGCCCACACTGAATTGACTTGCCACTGACCGTTAACTATCAGATGTCGCAAACTTCCACTTGCTTGTGAACTATTAAAGCCAGTCTCATTCTTGTATTCCTGCACTTCAGAGCAGGGGCCAGCAAATCACAAAGTTCCATAAAAGTGGACTTGTGCATGGAAAAGTTCTGCACCCACTGCTGGTCGTCCCAGGCCTCCAAAAACACTGTGGTACCACCAATTTGTGCTGGTTTCATGAGCCCAAAACCACCGCTCCCCTGTAAGCAATGAATCTAGGGCAGCCATCAGTTCTGTGTTCCTGGTCTGCAGTTCATTGATTTCATCTCCACTCACTTCATCTACAATCATCATGTCAGCCCACTGCCTTGGTCAAAGCAAGTACTGCAAGACATTCTGGGAAGTGGCTATAACACCCTGTGCAAGGACTTGAAGCATTTCAGGATCCATGCTTGTGATAACATTGTGCTGGAGAAAATGATGCTATCTCCTGTTTGTTTTTGTGTGGGTAATGGGCGTTCCAAATTCTGTGAGAGTGCTTTGCATTCTGGGATAGTGGCATCAAACACCCACAAGCAACTGTGGTAATTTTTTTCCCTGAAACCCAGTCATACAAAATCCCTAGAATGCAACAAGACTCAGGCACTGTGAGATAGGCACCCACAATACATTTCCATATTTCAGTCGATATGGAGAAACCGTAAATTGACTTTCCGGAACATTTGTGGATAATTAACTGTTTGTTTATGAGATCGATGTTAAAAAGTCGAATTTATTAAAATTGATTTCATTTTGTAGTGTAGATGTAGCCTAAGTGCCTTTCCCACACAAGGAGAGTTGTGTATCTTCAAAACTTGTTTCCATCACCAACAGAAATTAGTCTATTAAAAGATATTGCCCCACACACCTTGTCTATTTAATATCCTGGGTTCAATTCAGTTACAACCCTTCAAAAATTTCTTGCCTCTTCCTTGATGACGCGCCTTTGTTCAGTGGGCTCCATGAAGGTTGAGACAATTAGGAACTATGTGGCTTGTTGGATTTGGATGTATAACAAACGTGATTAATTATGTAACTAGTCCACAAACACTGTAGTGAACAGTGCCCAGCAAACTTCCACAGTAACCAGTGTGGCAAGGCCAGGGTGGATGGCCCTCAGAGGGAGCCCAAACAAACAGAAGGGCCCTCAGGACAATCACAGGCAGCTGGGTGGGAGATGGCTCAGCCTAATTGGGGCCAGCTGGCTCCAATGACTGGGCCAATAAGAGGCCTTTAAAAACTCTTCACAGTGGGACGGGCAGGGGGAGAGTGAGAGGTGAGCAGAGAGACACAAGGAGACAGGAGTAGTGAGAGAGAACAGGTTTGAGAGGAGCAGAGGAGAGCAGCAGAAACACCAGAGGTCACAGAGGGAGAGCGGGAGCTTCTACAGGTCAAGAGTGAGGACCTGCGACTGCTACAGCCTGGAGAAGGTACTGGGGGGAATCGTCTGGGGAAGTGGCCCAGGGAGGAGAGATGCTGTGCCAAGGGCTAAGGGAGTCAGCTCCTCCCACTGGCAGCTGCACAGGGTCCCTGGGCCAGAACCTGGCACGAGTGGGTGGGGGCAGGGTTCCCCCCAAACCATCCCTTGCCCCTGGGAGGGCAACAGGGCCCTTAAGTGGTCCTAATGGACTGAACAGAGGCCCAGGAATAGGACTGACTTTCGCACACCAGTTAAAAGTAAAGTCATATTCTATACTTCATGCATTGTACCCTTCACCTCAGCCGTGGTATCTAAGTATCAATCTTATCTCACGCGCACACACACACACACACACAATGTGGGAGACAGGTTTTCAGAAATGTTGCACAATTATAACTTTATGTACATAGAAAATAAATAAATGGCTCTCTGAATAGAGATCAAGTTATGACAGATCCCTAATGAAATCAAGTAGCAAGGTTATTAAAAGCAATATATCGAAAGATTAATATTTTACTTAAAGGCGACTGTTTTATGCAGACTGACTATTTTGCAAAATTTTAGTTAATTTAAGTCTTCAATTAATTTATCTGGCTCTCATATTTCACTATTGTACTATGGTACGGCTTTATTTAAGACGAATAACTCTGTTTAAAATTCATCCAACACTGATTCCAAAAGAAACTGTATGTGTTTAATCAAATAAATACACTGATGAATTATTGTTATAGTAATTAAATTAATTTCATGCCCATCAGATAAATACTTTGGTGCCAGCAACAAAAGTTAAGACATTAAAAATAGGTTTTATCCCCATCTTATAGTTTTAATAGCTTCAACTACATCAAAATGAAATATCACTAATTTTAAGGTGGATAATTTTAAATACTTTTAATTTTTTAAGGCATGATTTTCAGAAAAGAAATACATCTGACTTGGACACTGTAGAAAGCTGCACAAAGCTGTAGGGAATCTCAGGAGAATGAAGCTCTGGGTTGAGTAACGCGTGTGGGCTTCCAAAGCTCATAAACCAGTCATCATTTTTATATTGAATTGTACCCTTGTGGCTTGCAGGATGCTATGGTTAAAATTATTGCATAAAGTCTATTTTTGAGTAATGCATGTCTGTGTCTAATAAACATCTCTTCTAGATAAATGTAAGTGGGATACTAATAAAAGCAGCACTATGAAGAACAGAGAACAACATATCCAAGTCCATTAAAGACCTTCAGAAGATGGAAAGCTTTTTGAAGGAAAGCAGTTAGATGCTTTTTTTTTTTTTTTCAAAGAAGCCTTTCTCTGAGTTAAAGAGGACAAGTGACTATAAAAATGTAAGCAGTCAACCCCCGGCTGAGAAATAAAAATGGAAAAAGGGCCATTAGGCCCAGAGATGTCATCTGTGTCCCTCTTCTATATGTCTGTGCAGGGGATGTGAGGCAAGGAAAAAAGCAGTGAACTGGCTCACCTCCCTGCAGAATAGCGTATTATGTTATCCTACCATCTGTTTTTCAGTCAATACTCTGGTTTCTTACCCTTCGGTGCCTACACATTGTCTTTGCAAAGTACGGTTGTTACATGGGCATAGAGTCAGCATTTTGGATGTTCATGAGTAAAAGAGCAGAAAAGAATAGTGCTAAAACACCCTGAAATTGTAATAAAGCAATAGCAAAGAACCATCAGCATATTTGGTCAGTATCTGAGGCCTTGACATAGACCCATTGCTTTAGCATTGAGGCCCTGATGCTGCAAATGGACCCCACTGAGCTCTGTCCATGAGCATCTAATTTTAGGATCATGCCATAGACAAATTACAATATGTTAGTAGTTCTCAGCCTCTTCCATTCTGAAGCCCCCTTTTCCCTGCCATGATACTACTCTCTTGTACATGGCATCTTGTCCTTTAGCATTGTAGGATGTGCAGGGTAATCAAAACACCATGGCCATTTCTACACACGCCACTGCCTTTGGAAATTTTTGGGAAGAAGGGGCCTCCGGAAGGAGGACTTCCTTCTGGAAGCCCACCCACCACCCCCCACCCCCAGTGGCCACGCTTCTACACTGCATTTTGGAGTCCAGAAGAACGATCTTCCAGACTCCAAATCATGTGACATTATGCTAATGAGGCACAGGGAATTTGCTTTCACGCCTAATTAGCATATTTTACTCCGTATATTAGCGTGTAGAAACGGCCCCTGAGACTTGTTTGTAACCCCAGGTTCAGAGCCTCCTGTCTTATAGACTTTGTTTTGATGTGTTCCTTCACTAGCATACCAGTTCACTTTTGTCTGCAAAGTCTGGGCATCCTCCCAACACCATTTATAATGGTTTTGTTGGACTTGGGACCTTTTCACGATGTGCCAGTATAAGATTGAATATTATGTTTTGAAAAAAAAATGTTCTCTGAAACTAGACAGAGGTTTCTGAGTGGATAATGAGCAACATCTTTCTTTAATTTTCCTGACAGACTTGGCTGAAAACAAACATCTTCTCTGCATTACACTCATCTCAAAAGAAATAATATTTCTGGGATCTTCTTTTTTAAAAAATGGCAAAAGTGGACAGAGAAAATCGTTTGCTCACAACTGGCAACATACAAGTTCCTCCTGTAATTGACTGAAAGACTACAACACACCTGGAAAAAAAAATCACAAGTTCATAGAATCACAGAATCATAGAACAATAGAACAATAGAGCAATAGAGCTGGAAGAGACCTAAAAAAGCCATCGAGTCCAGCCCCCTGCTCTAAGCAGGACCAAACCCATCAGATCAGCCCCACCAGGGCTTTGTCGAGCCAAGACTTAAACACCTCCAGGGATGGAGATTCCACTACTTCCCTGAGTAGACCATTCCAATGCTTCACCACCCTCCTAGTGAAAAAGTTTTCCTAATGTTCAACCTGGACCTTCCCAACTGCAGCTTGAGACCATTGTTCCGTGTTCTGCCATCCGTGACCCCTGTGAACAGCCTCTCTCCACCCTCTTTGCAGCCTCCCTTCAGTAAGTTGAAGGCTGTTATCAAGTCCCCTCTCAGTCTTCTCTTCTGTAGACTAAAGAGTCCCAATTCCCTCAACCTTTCTTCAGAAGTCATATGCTCCAGCTCCCTAATTATTTTGGTTGCCCTCTGCTGGACCCTCTCCAATGTATCCACATCCTTCCTATAATTAGGGGCCCAGAACTGGACACAGTACTCCAGATGTGGCCTCACCAAAGCCGAATATAGAGGAATAATCACTTCTCTGGATCTACTGGCAAAGCTGTTCTTGATGCAACCTAATATGCCATTAGCTTTCTTGGCTACAATGGCACACTGTTGACTCATGTCCATCTTCTTGTCCACTACAATTCCCAGGTCCTTTTCTGCAAAACTACTACCGAGCCAGTCAGACCCCAGCCTGTAACAATGCTTGGGATTCTTCCAGCCCAAGTGCACAACTCTGCACTTGTCCTTATTGAACCTCATCAGATTGCTTGCAGCCCAGTCTTCCGATTTGTCTAAGTCAGTCTGGACCCTATCCCTACTCTCCAGCATATCGACCTCTCCCCCTAGCTTAGCATCATCCGCAAACTTGCTGAGGGTGCAATCCAGCCCCTCATCCAGATCATTGATAAATACGTTGAACAGAACAGGACCCAGAACCAAACCTTGGGGCACTCAACAAGAAACCAGCCACCATCCCAACATCAAGCCGTTGGGCCCCACCTTCCAGCCAGCTTTCTATCCATCTTAACGTCCATTTACCCAATCCACATTCCTTTAACTTGCCAACAAGAATATTGTGGGAGACTGTATCAAAAGCTTTGCTAAAGTCAAGATAAATCACATCCATTGATTTTCCTCTATCAACAGAGCCAGTTATCTCATTGTAGAAACTAATCAATTGGTCAGGCATGACTTGCCCTTCATGAATCCATGCTGACTATTCCTTATCACTTTCCCCTCCTCCAAGTGCCTCAAAATGACTTCCTTGAGGAGCCCCTCCATGATTTTTCCAGCGATTGATGTAAGACTGACGGGACTATAGTTCCCTGGATCATCCTTCTTCCCTTTTTGAAAGATGGGCACTACATTTGCCTTTTTCCAGTCATCAGGGATCTCTCCCAATCTCCACAACTTTTCAAAGTTAATGGCCAAGGGCCCATCAACAACATACACCAACTCCCTCAGAACCCTCGGATGAATTAGGTCAGGGCCCATCGATTTATGTACACTTAGCTTTTTTAGATAACTCCTAACCTGTTATTTCCCCACCAAAGGCTGTCCACCTTCATCACACAATGCATCACTTATCGCATTAGTCCGGGAGCTGTCTTTGTCCATGAAGACAGAGGCAAAGAAAGCATTAAGTACTTCAGCTTTCCCTGCATCATCTGTCACTGGGTTACCTTCCTCATCCACTAGGGGCCCCACGCCCTCTCTGATCACCTTCTTCTTGGTAACATGCCTGTAGAAACTTTTCTTGTTATCCTTCACGTTCCTCGCAAGTAGCAATTCCAGTTGTGCTTTCACCTTCCTGATAACTGCCCTACATTCTCAAGCTATATGTTTATACCCCTCCCTAGACATCTGTCCAAGTTTCCACTGTTTGTAAGCTCCCTTTTTGTGCCTAAGTTTTCCAAGGATTTCCCCATTAAGCCAGTCTGGTCTTCTACTATATTCACTTGTCTTGCTGCACATCGGTACAGTTTCTTTCTGCACCTTCAATAGGCCTTCCCTAAAATACTGATAGTTTTCGTGGACTCCTTTTCCCTTCATGGTAGCATCCCAGGGGACTTTGCCCATCAGGTTCCTGAAGGAGTCAAAGTCTACTTTTCTGAAGTCCAAGGTGTGTAATTTGCTGCTCTCTTTCCTTCCTTTGGTCAGGATCCTGAAGTCTACCATCTCATGATCACTGCTTCCCAGGCTGTCCCCCACCTCTACCTTCCCTATTAGTTCCTCCCTGTTTGTAAGCAGCAGGTCGAGCTGTGCACGACCTCTGGTCGGGTCCTTCAGCACTTGTACCAAGAAGTGATCCCCAACATTCTCCAGAAATTTCCTGTTACTGCCAAGTTCATTCAAGGGTAGTTTCATTTTAAGAAAGGGAAAATAAATTTTACACGATTAAGTTTCTGTAATACAAATTAAGTTGCTCTCTAAAAGCCAAACAAAATTATAGCCATAAGAATGAACAAATGAACAACCATAAATAAAAAAAGAGAGAAATCTGAAGTTTTACAAGGGTGTAAATGTGGGAAAATATAAACATTATGAAGGGGGATTAAATACAAAATAAGAAACTTCACATTTTGTTTGATCAAGTAAAAATATAGCTTACACAAAAACAATATGGAAAATAGACGACTATATCAAAGTTTATACACCAAGTTCTCATGGCAAAGAGTATAAACGCAATAGTTAGTGAAAGATCCTATAAAATACGTCAGCCACATGAGTCATTTGCCTGTTATTGAAGAGACAAGCGTAGTGAATGGAACATGGTTACATTTCATCTTGTTTTTGGTCAATTGAAAAAAATAAAACAAAATCCCACAGTTTTCCATTTAACTTGGCACATCTACACAACATTGGTCTTTCGAGAGACGATCTTCTGGAAGATTGTCTTTTGAAAGAGAGTGTCCACACAGCCCCTGGCGCTCTTTCAAAAGAACGAGACAGAAAATGCCGCGGACATGGTTGCATGGTCAACAAGCCCCTCTGGGAGTGCCAGCCACATGTGCCTTAAAGGGCCCCTCCAGAATAGCCTCTCCCTGCTGAGGCCTGCTGAGCTGTTTACAGTGAAGCTAAGGCTGTGCCAGGTTCTGACCCTCACCCCTGAGAGCCATGGACCCACAGCAGCTGCAGACCCACAAGATTGCCCTGGCTTGGCAGCCATCCTCAGCCTCCTATGGTGCCGGAGACCCAGTCCCAGGGGCCCCAACCCACCATGGCCCAAGCTCTGACTGGTGACACTGGATGGTCCTAGCCAAGTGGGATGATGTGCACTGGCTGCAGAACCTCCAAATAAAGAAGAACACATTCATTGAGCTCTACAGCTGGCTTGCCCCTGTCCTCTGAAGCCGGGACACCCGGATGCAGCCAGTACTCTTGGTGGAGAAGCTTGTGGCCACAGCTGTATGGAAGTTTGCCACTCTGGACAGCTGCCACTCTGTTAAGCAACAGTTCAGGGTGGTCAAGTCCACCCACAGGGCCGTCACCCTCAAAGACAGACAGTTCCGCTCACTGGCCCAGCATGGGGAGCAGGCTGCTGGGAAAGAGGGACCTGCAGGGGCTGGGGGCAGAGGTGTGAGGGAAGCAGCCCCGCAGGGGGTTGCCCAGAAGTTATGGGATAGAGCCGGGGAAGGGAGTCCATGGAGGGGACCAGGAGGAGGCAGTGGCACCCTATTCACATCCACGAGTGTGCTCACTTTCCATTCCCTGCAGGTCATGAGGGCCATCAACCAGGTGCTGCTCTGGAGGCTTGTGCATGCAGGGGACTTGGACACTGCCGTCATAGGGTTCAGTGCCCTCAGCTTCTCCCATTGTTTTGAAGCAACCAGCAACACGTACATCACCATTTAAGTTCCCGACCACAGTGCCCACCACTACATCAGTCTGAAGGGCTACCATTCCATCATGCTCCGGGCACTGGTGCGCCAGTTCTGGTTTATGGACATTTATGTGGGCTGGCAAAGTGGGGTGCATGAAGCACACATGTTCTGGAACTCCAGCCTGTACTGCAGAATGGAGGCTGGGACCTAAATGCCCCAGCGGGAGCATGCCGATGGGGACGTCACCATGTCCCTCTGCACAGCAGGCGACCTGGCCTACCCCTGCAGCCCTGGCTTATGCAGCTGTACACAGGCCACCTCACCCCCCAGCCAGGAGCACTCCAATGGCCATCTCACATGGGCATGCTACCCCGTCAAGTGTGCCTTTGGCTGCTTTAGGTGTCTCCTAACAGGCCTCGATGTCTGGGTGAAAGAACATCCTCCAGGTCATGAGGGCCTGCTGTGCCCTTCACAATCTCATCAAGACCAGAGAGGACACTTTTACCCGGGGCTGCATGGCCAAAGCTGGCCCCGGATATGAGCAGACCACCAGGTCCACTGCAATGGGGTCCACATTCAGGAAGCCCTCCGGGAGTCTTTCACCTGCAGGCCAGGGCACCCCCCTCAGGCTCCTCCCACTCATCCACCCCTATGGCTCTCCCCTGATAATGGGGCACATGGGAGTGTTACAACGAATGAATTTACTGAAAAATAGGAAATGTAGAATAATAAAAATCAATTATGTAACTATATACGTTGGTGAATGGGGTAACTACATACATGGAGGGGCTTGGGATGGGGGGGTCATCTCAACCTGGAGGGAGGGCTGGAGGCAGGGCTGGGGGGCATTATTCCAGGGAGCGGGTGAAGGGCCCTGAGCCCCAGTGACTGTGGGAGCCCTCCCTGCCCCAGGTATGGGGTCCCCACTGGTGCTGGGATGGGGCCAGGAGCATGGGGAAAGGAGGGGAGGCAGTGGGCTTGGCCTTGGATGAGGGTGTAGGAGAGCTGCCTTGGCAGGGCCCACCCTGGCCATGATCCAGGCCACTAGGCCCCACGGGGTGGCAGAGGAGAGGCTGGGCAGCAGCTGGGCAGTGAGGGTCTTGGGCACATCATGGGGTGGTGGGGGAGCATTTGGAGGGGTGGCTGTGGGGGGTGGGAGGCTGGGGCAACAGCTCAGTGAGGGCCGTGAACACCGTGCACAGCATGCTCATCACTTCTGCCCACGTGTCCCACCGCCAGGCCACGTCAGCCTTGTCCAGCACCAGCCACTGCTCTGCCAGCGTGTTCTGGTGGCAGAGGGTGACTGTGTAGGTAGCGGTTTTGTCCTCCTGCCTGCAGCGATGTGTCCTCTGTCCACGGGCCTGCCTGGACACCAGTGGTGGGGGTGGTCCAGCTCTCTTGGCCCTCACTCCTGTACTGGGCAGCCGGGTGGCCTGGTGCTGGTCTCCCAGCATTCAGATGGCACAGCTGTAAGGGATGGAAGGGCACGTCAGTCCTGCAGCCCAGCCCTGCTTGCCTTGCCCCCACCTCCCATGGGCTGCTGCCCCCGACCCTGGGATGAGGGATAGGGATGTCCTGGGGCTGTCCCCATAGCGACGGCATGTGTACTCTATACAGAGGTCTGTGCTGCACATGGCACCCGCGACATCTTGGGGACGGTGCCGGCCACTGCTGACCCCACCCCACACACCTTGGGGAATGGGCTAGTGGGCAAGAAGTATTGTCCAAGTTAAGGGGGGGCCCCACTTGGGTGGCAGGTGAGCTGTGTGCAGCCTGGCCCGTCCCAGCCCCCACCCCCACACACACATACAGGCGTGCAGCTTGCAGCACTGTCCACAGGGCCTGATAGTGGATGTCACCTGTGGGTGCACCCATGTGCCAGGAGCATGCTACTGGGTGGGACGTCTGGGGTCAGCCCATCTCCTGTGTGCACAGGCTGCCTTGGGCCATGGCAGGGGTGGGTGCCCCCACAGTTATGCAATGTGATATGCACTTACCGGAGGGTCCCTCATAGAGGTCAGGGGAGACCCAGCTTCAGGTGGCACAGCTGGAGGATGCTGAGGGCACCTCAATGATGAGTGTCCCATACGAGGACTCATCCCCAAACAGGACCTCCAGCTCTGAGCTGGAGAGTCGGCTGGTCCCCATCCAGACCTGGCTCCCACTCTGCTACAGCAGGGCTCTCCAGGGCTGCTGTGTCCATCAGGGTGTAGGGTGGGGAGCTGTTGTCTCCAACGAGGAACCTGTGTAGCTTCCTGCAGTATGGGCAGGTGACCAGTGCCTACCCTGACCACCTGGCACTGTCCCAGGCCCAGACATAACCCTGTTCTTTAACTTTGCACCAGACCTGCTCAGCAGTCCAGGCAGGGTGGCCTTGGGCAGCCAAGCCTCTGGCCAGGCAGGCATAGGCAGGTGCATTCTGACAGTGGCCTGGATGAACTCCTTGTCTTGCCAGAACCCCAGGAAATCCTGGAGCTCTGGCTCAGTCAAGGAGGGAGCCCTCCATTTCATGCCCCAGATGGGATCCTCGGACCCCTCCAAAGGGTCCCTGGAGAGCCCCTGCAGGTTGTAGGGTTGCTGGCTACTAGCCAAGGCCTCTAGCCAGCTACAGTGTGTGCAAGGGTGTGGATATCAGTGACCTGCATGCTCACCGCCTCCACACTCTCAGTTTCCTGCCACAGAGTTTCTGGATCCTTGCTGCTTCAAGAGTGTCCGGAGGCAGAGACCATAGAGCCCCGACAGTGCTGGAAGGAGTATCTCCAAGCTTCAGCTGGCCAGCACCATGAGGGACTCCTCTGTCAAAAGAAGGGCCCATGGACCGTCCATGTGTGCTTTTTTTCAAAAGATTCTTTCAGAAGGAGGTGCTCTTCCTGATCTGGGAGCGGAAAAGGGCTTCCTGAAAAATTGCTTTTTGAAGATCAAATTTTGTGTGTAGACACGCCACTTGTTCTTTTGGAAAAGGCCGGATTTTCCGAAAGAACTTGCAAAAGTAGTCCAGGGCTTTAAGGTTACATAGTGCTTTGCAACAGGTTGGTGACAATGGTTATAGACCTAACTAAAATAGTCTAAGCCCCTAATCTGCATCAAACTGAACTTAATCTTCACTATGTAAACCAACACCCTAGCTTGAGTAGTGGCCTGTACCAGATGACACAGCTAACTTTTAAATAACCCCAGAGAGAAACAGCTTACAATGTTATACCTCTATGGAGAACTTTTTCAAAGAGAATTCAGTTGTCTCTCATTTAGCCTTTTGTTTTTGATCTTCAGAGTCACAAGGAAAAAGATTTCCTCTCTCAACATTGGCAAGTCATACCTTTCCACTGGTCCAGCATAGGTCTCAAACTCAGACAACAAACACGATACCCATCAGTTTTCAAGTTCTCAGATGTTTGCTGTAGCTTGCAAGGCTTTGCTGCATACAGATAATCATTTACTGTCCCTTATTTTCTTCTCATTGCAATGAAATCTCTGTTAACTATAGGCTTTTCCTTAAATTCCTGACCCCAACGTCATACAAGAAAGAGGAAGTGGGCAGAAATAGTCATTTGCATTGTGCTTTATCTGTAACTCTGGAGCCCAGAATCATGCCTCCGCATGAAGAGAAAGCGCTGGTGTCCTCACAGCTGTGGGGATGCATAACCTGTTTGAAGAACAGGCATTACATGCGGCATGCTCCCAGGGAAAGAGGGCTGCAAAACTGCCTTGATTGTAAATCCCATACAGATTGTTTTACCCTGTGCAGTGGAGATAGATCTGCCTCACCCCACTGGGGAACCAGTGTCAGCAAATTTGAAAAAAAAAACACTAAACTTGTTGCCAGGGAAGTTGGAACTGGGAGGACAAACTAAGGACAACTGCTCTTTGGGCCTGCTTGAGGATTTATAAGGTCTCGGCCTGTGTCCCTTCAGAAAAGTTGCCATTTCTGCCTCTCCAATAAGGTAAATTAGTAGAATAAAAGACCTATTGCCTTAGATTAAGTAATGCCAGTCTGTGGCTTCTATGCCCAAAGTTAAAATAAGGTCTCCCAAATATTAAGGCCAAAATTCTCCAAGTTACAAGTGATTTTGGATGACAAACTTGAGACAACTTAAAGTAGCCTGTTTTTTCTTTTTTGTTTGTTTGTTTGTTTGTTTGTTTTTTCCAGAGTGGAGGATCAGCACTTTCTTAAAATCAGGCTCCTTTAAGGTGTCTAAAGTTGGGCACCCAAAAATTCCGGTAGTTGAAATCACTTTCAAGAACTGTGACCTAAATATTTAGGCTCGTGTATTGACTAAAATTTGCATGTATCAGTCTGGAGATCTTCACTAGTGTTAGAGACCTACTTGTGAGCCAAGGGTACTATGAAGTACTTGCTAACTAAAATCCCTCTAGCTCCTAAGGACTTGCTGTGCTCTCATTACATTAATGAGCAATTTCTTCTGATTTTCACAGACAAAAAGGAAATAGTCAAATTGTACAATTCATTTGGTGGGCTCTTTTGAAAGAAAAAAATCTAACAATATTGCTGAGCAAATTATTCATTGCAAATCATTTATTCAGCACAATTTTTCATGTTCATGAAGCTTCCTTGGGCATATTTTGAAATTTACAAATTTGTTTTTCAGGATTTAAACTATTCACTTGGGCTATTTAACCACTCTCTGCTGTAGCTGGAGTGCGACTGGTCAGTTAGGACACAAGAATATTGTTTCAAGGTGGGAGATAAACTCTTACAAACAGAAAGTGATGTCTAGATGGCAAAGAAAACATTTCCAATATAAGCCTTCTCAGAAACAAACATTCAGATCAGGGTATCTAGATCTCAGAGGCTTATTTTTTTAAAAAATGAAACATTCATATGAATGTATCCAGAAAACCAATGCAAGTTTGCAGGTTTTTAGGAAAACACAAATTTGCGTATACTTTTTTTTTAAGAATTCACCTAGATTAGTATCTGAATAGGTGGCATTATTAGTGCCTTTATGGAAAAGTGTTATAAGACTGAATAGGCAACTAGTTTATTTCTATAAATCTTTTGCATCATCCTACATAAAGTAATTCACAAATATATTTTTGCCACAAACTTCTGTTGGAACACTTATAATATCAATATAAATGATTTTACTCCCTATTAATTTCTACAGGGTTTTAGACTAATTTCTATAGAATACTAGAAGTTTCACGCCAACAGATACTTTCACAGATGTATTTCTCCATGTGAAATCTAATATTAAAAAGAAGACACACTCAAGCATTCATTCATCATTTTTACCATTCTCCTTTCATTCAGCCATAGTGCTTGGTAGGAATTTGCTTTTATGAATGCCATTAGAGATTATTTAGTGGATTTTTCAAAAATCTTTTTCAAAGTAGGAAAGAATTTCACATCTTTTTGAACTTGCAGGAAAAAAATGCTGCATCTTGTAGTACTGTCCATTAAAGTAACATGCAACCTTACTCATTTGCCATGCCACTTTAAAATGATTGGCAAAATTCACATTGTCTTAGCAAGATAAAGATTTTGCATGTCTAATGTAGGAGGTTAACATCTGCAAAAGTATATGTTTGGAATAATAAAATAATATTTATTAGTAAACCAAAGAAGCAGTCCTGTAGCACTTTAAAGAGCAACAAAATAATTTATTAGGTGATGAGCTTTTGTGGGACAGACAAGCTCATCACCTAATAAATTATTTTGTTACTCTTGAAAGTGCTATGTGACTTTTTTTTTGATAGAATACATACTAACATGGCTATCTCTCTGTCACTATTTATTAGTAGTAATACAGGTCCTAGGTTTTCTAATCATGATCCAGGACCTTATGGTTTTGTGTTTCTACAGCACCTAGCACACAAAAATAAATAAACAAATAATAATAATAATAATAATAATGCCCCAAAACTTACAATCTAAATATATGATCAGGAAAAAAATAGGGATATAGACAGACCCATAGGAGACGACAAGAAAACAATGAACCTGTATTGGTCAAAATGCAAAAGGCAATGGTATCAGCACATCAGCCACATAACTGAGGTCAAGTTTTTATAGGCATCCTTATAAAGGAGAGTTTTACACCGGGGGTTGAAGGAAGATAATTAGTTCATTTTGTGGATGCTGATGGGGAGCTGCTAAAATGTGAAGGGCAGCATGGGAATTAAACTAAATGAGGCATATGTTTGAAAGCTACTTAAATTATATCAAGAACATTGCTTGGTCAAATACCTGAAGAAATAAGAATGAAGCAGTTAATATCAACGTAATGTCTATTATTCGAAATGTTTATTTACCTTTTCATAGATGTAGCCTTAGATATAACATATGTGAAGCAACCACAATACTTATTTTCAGCACATGGCTGCTTGTTAGTTTGTGTTTTGTTTTTGTTGAATCTCTACAAAAAACTAATGAGGTTCCAAAAGAGATCTGAATGCTTTGGGGCTGCCTGTGATTTAAAACTGGTAGTAAAAGAAAAGAAGACAGGGAAGGTAGCTGGTTAATTGACCTTTATTGCGCCTTCTGGTTCATTTAGAAATGGAAATTAAATTAACATGATAATTCAGTCCTACTGTGTTAAGACTGCTATAAACCCATTAAATTTTATGGTCATTGATTTAGCATTTTTTTCTATTAACTGGGTTTAATTTTCAATATTGTCATGCAGGTTCTGAGAAGTGGTTCATTCACTCTGGTTCTTTTAAGTTACCAATGTGTAGCTGTTTTATGATAGTAGCTTAATTATTGAAGAGCACAGGCCCTAACCATCAAAATGCATGTCGTAATTTTGAAACTGACTCTGCACGAAGTACATGGGAAACTAGGAAAGCTCAGAAATGGATAGGCTCTGTTAAAATCCTTAGTAAAACTCAGTCTGACCTTACTCCCACACACACCAAAATATGACACTGAAATACAGCACCAAAGCAACAAAGGAAGGGGAAGAAGGATTCTCTGTTGCAGTGTTTTCTGTGTCCAGCTAATAGACACCTTAAATGTTTAATTTTCCTAAGGTATTAGTGATAGTGTGGGTGGCTTAAATAGCCTAAAGTGTAGAGGTTCATCCATTTCTGATTTCTAAGCATATCACTAACAGGATGATTTTCCCCTACTGCTTATTTCTCTCTGCTCTCTATGCCCTTCTAAGGCTGTGTCTACACAACAAGAACAGCTACAAAGTTAAGCTTCTACATACACCCTACTTTGAAATTAAACTTCAAAGTAGGGCAGTACTCCGTTCCTGGGACTGGAGTAAGGACTTTGAAGTTGGGCTCCCTACTTCAAAGTTAACTTCAAATAAGGGAAAATGTGTGTAGACTATCTGCTGGCTACTTCGAAGTAGTCCCTTACTTTGGAGCGAACTTTGAAGTTAGTTCCTAGTGTAGACACACTCTAAAAGAAATATGCAAGTACCCCCAGCCTGGTACAAAAGATTAACTTTATGAGACCCACACATTTGATGTTTGGCCAAGCTGAGCCCCATAAGCCTGTGCTTGCAGGGAACCTTCCCTACGTTTCGCCAGTCCCTAGACCCAGAGATAATAAATAGGGGTCATGCAGGGGGAGAAGGAGAGCCGTCAATGCATCATCCCTCTAAAAAATATTCTCTGAGAAAGTGAATTTGGCCCCAAGCTGTATTTAATGTGTTAATGGCGCACACTCCATGCCTGGGAGCAGCTGGGTTAGTAGCTTCAGAAGGTGGGAGTAACAGTCATGCAGGGACGAACAAAACTGATGCCTGACTCCAGTAGAGCTACCAATACCCAAGGCAGTTGCCGTGTTTAAGACCTGCTCCTTTTGTGATCATGAAGATGGTCCAGCATTTAAGACACAAGTCAGGAGCCCGTGGACCCAACCCGCCTCAGCCTGAGACCCTGCCAGCCCCACACACCCAACCCGCCACAGCCTGAACCCCCCACCAACCCTGCAGACCCAACCCGCCACAACCTTAACACCCCACTGGCTCTGCAGCTCCAACCTGCTGCAACCTTAACACCCCACCAGTCCCGCAGACCCAGTTTCTGCAGCCTTAATCCCCACCCTGCCTGCCCCACAGCACCAACCCACTGCAGCCTGAAACCCTGCCGGCCTCACAGATCCAACCCGCCACAGTCTTAACCCCCCACACGCCCCACAAACCCAACCCACCGCAGACTTCACACCCCACCCTCCCCGTGGACCCATCCCGCTGCAGCCTTAACACCCTCCACCGCCTGCCCCATGGACCCAATCCACCACCAGGTTTTAACCCTCCCTCCCACTCATGGCCCCAAACTGCCCCAGCCTTTAACTCTTTCCAACCCCCCACCCACCCCACAACCCCAGGTTCACTTACCTTTCAAAAGCAATGCTACATGCTGCCACTCCTTCACCAAGTTAGGAGCACTAGGAACCCATCAGAGACTTTTACATGTATTTTAATAGGAATGTAATGTCCCTCTTCCAAGTTTTAGCCAACGAGCAGAAAGTTGGGAGCCAACTGTGCTCGTATAGCAAGGGATGAGTGTATAGACAAAATCTTCTTTCGAGGAATACTTAGCATTTCTCCATGCTTTACCTCTGCGGCCTTCAAATCCTTTATAAAAGCAGCGCCATTGTCCCCATTTTACAGCAAAGGTAAAACTGATTTGCCTCGCATGTACTGAAAGTGCCGGGATAGTGAAATGGTTTTAGCCTTGTTTGAGTAAAGGGCACCACGACTGTACTGAGCCTGAGCTGCTCAAGGGGTCACGCTAACTTCAACCTCACTTGTGAAGCAGGTTGTAGGGGTGGAAATGCCGGTGAAGGAGAGACGGAACAGGGGTTCCTAGCAGGTGGTGCAGATCCTGCCAAGAGTCTTACACACCGTTTGACCTTCTCACCAGTATTTAAAGACAGAGCCTATTAGGCAAAATTAAGAGTTATTGTTTCTGTTCAGTGACTACCAAAACCAACTCATGAATAAGCAGGCCTAAGGGCAGACCTCTGACCTGCAGCAGGGGCAGTGGGGAGGTGAAAGACACTGCACAGGCTGCACAAGCAGTGAAGTTCCTTGCTACCCAGGGAAATCACTGAGCAATGGCATCTGAGAGCATGGCATTGCTCAAGTGGTACTGAGTGTTCCACTGTGGCAGCCCACGCCCATTGCAGCAAGCAACAAGTGGCGCCAGAGAGGCAGCAGCAAAGAGCAAGTTACAGAGGCATACAGAAGCCACAGAAACATACCTCAGTACTGCTCCTTTCTGGGGTGGGCAGGGAACCACTGTGAAAGCACATCTGAACTCAGGGTCTACTTTAACCAAGGACAGAACAGCCGTGAGCGGGTGCAGCAGAGGGAGAGGGGAATGATGTGTCAAGGGGACACATATTTGTTAGACTTTCAAACCTTAAGATGGGAAACTGAAGCCAAGAATTTTGCCTAACGTGCTGTGGGGTAGGGTTTGGCTGCATACATCTCAGTGTGGTTGTGGTGTTTTCTGAAATGAACACATGGTTCCCTTTCCCTAATAGTAAAAGTTCTCTTTCATCATACCCAGACTCAATGTTTGCAGCTGGGAAGTAGTGCCGCCTAGAAAAATCAGGGCTGGTGGTTAAATTTTCCCAGATTACTGTGCAGGGGCTCAAGCTCGTTCTGTTTTGTATTATTAAGAAGAACCCCTAGGTACTGAACCCAGCCTGGGAGAAGGATTGCACACATCAATTCCAAATTTACATTATGGCTATGTCAACACTACAAACTTACTTTGCAGTAAGGGGCTACTTCGAAGTAGCCTGCAGGGCATCTACACACACTTTTCCTTACTTGGAAGTTAACTAAGAAGTAAGGGAGGCGAACTTCCAAGTCACTACTCCATTCCCAGATGTGTGTAGACATTCTGCACTCACTACTTCGAAGTAAGGGTCTGCCAAGGTACTGGCCCCCCATGGAGCAGAGAGGCACTCTGGACAGCTCAGGCAGGGCTCTATGGTCCCTGCTGGCCAACTGATAGGAACCAGCTACCCAACAAACCCCAGGCAGGAAGCTGAGTGTGTGCCGCAAGCAGGGGGAACACTAGCCCCCTGCTGCACAGCCCCCTCTCAAAGTCTCAGATGCCACCTGCACCCCCAGCCAGCCATGGCATCCCACCCCCCAGAAGGCCTCCCCAGAGCCCACCAGCGAGTCCCCTGAGGGATCTCAGGAGCTGTCAAAGTGGCATCCCAAGAGGGGCCCTCGTGGAGTGATGTGGAAGTGGAGGACCTCCTCTCACTGTGGGGAAACCAGGAGGTCCTGCTGTGGACAGGGGTACAGCACTGCAATGCCAATGCCTATGGGGTTAGGTGTGCAAGAACACAGATTCACTTGACCTGCCTGGGGTGCAAGAGGGATGCATCCATGAGTGTGTGGGCTGATGGTCCTTGGCCCCATGCAGGGCTCCTCTCAAGCCCTATGCAGGGCTACCCCTTCCTGGGTAACCCCCCATGGGGAATGTGTGTCCCCATCCTGGCTTACCTCCATCAGTAGTGCCCTGACAGTGGCCTTGCCCACCCTGAACTGGTGTCCAATGGAGCAAGGGCTGTCTAGGGTGGCAGGTTTCCAGAGGGCAATGGCTACCCTCTTACACAGGGGGACTATGGGCCACATCCTAGATTCCCAGTGCTGGAGGGCTGGGGCAAGCCAGTGGCACAGCTCCTCAAATGTCTGCTGGGACATCTGCATGTTTTGCATCCACCAAACGTCGTCCCAGCACATGGCGGTCCCACTGGTGAGCTCTGATGGGACAGCTCCAGCATCACTGGATCACCAAGATGGGCCGTGTCTACACTAGCGAAAAACTTTGAAATGGCCATGCAAATGGCCATTTTAAAGTTTACTAGTGAGGTGCTGAAATACATATTGAGCACCTCATTAGCATGCGGGCGGCCACGGCACTTCGAAATTGACACAGCTCACCCCCACGTGGCTCGTCCAGACGAGGCTCCTTTTCGAAAGGACCCTGCCTAATTCGAAGTCCCCTTATGCCTACGAGCAGATGGGAATAAGGGGACTTCGAAATAGGCAGGGTCCTTTCGAAAAGGAGCCCCGTCTGGGCGAGCCGCGTGGGGGTGAGCCGCGTCAATTTCGAAGTGCCACGGCCGCCCGCATGCTAATGAGGCGCTGAATATGTATTTCAGCACCTCACTAGTAAACTTCAAAATGGCCATTTGCATGGCCATTTCAAAGTTTTTGGCTAGTGTAGACATAGCCATGGGGTGCAGCCACACCCCTGACAGAGGGTCTGCAGGGTGGGGGCTATGCAGCTGGCCCTGTGCTGCTGCTGCTGCTGCATGACAGCCACCAGCAGTGTTTCCAGCAGGCTGGCCACGATCTGCAAGAGATCACCCTCAGGGAGCTGCTGAGGATCCATGCTGGACCCCTCAGTGGGTTGGCCGTGTGCAATGGGGGTGCTGTGCTGTGTGCAGCCTGGCAGCCTTGAGCATGTGCAGGGTGGGGGTGCTAGGAGGGGACCTGTAAGGGGACGACTGGCTGGTAGCCCAGAAGAGCTTGTCAGCCTCATGACCCCTGCCTGCATCATATCATCCTGGCCCCTTACTTCAAAGTAGGGGATATTGTGTGTGGATGCTTTACTTCAAAGTAGGGGGAGCCTACTTCAAAGTAAGGGAGGATGCTTCTTGTTTGTAGATGCTCTGCTTCGAAGTTGCTTACTTCAAAGTTATACTTCAAAGTAAGCAACTTCAAAGTGATTGTGTAGTGTGCATGTAGCCTATGAATACCCTGTTTGGTATATCTTTTCCAGTGATAAAGTATATTGACTGTTCACCACTAATTTCTCATAATCAAGTGCTCCTCTGCACACTGAAGTAACTCAAGCCATATTTAAGTGTATGGTGATAGACTACCTCAATCACACCAAAGCGAAGAGGAATATGATACTGACACAAATCCTAGTGCCTGGTGCCTGCCAGGAAGTAAAAATGCAACTGGTCTAAACTCTTTTCAAAGTCTAGAAGCATGTACTGAACTCCCCATGCACCAACAATGTTCTAATATGCTATAAGGCTCCTAACACAGCCGAGTTAGCAGCAAAGAGAGGAATAAAATTGTTTCCATTGCTGGCAATAAACACCTGTCTATGTTAATTACACTTTGGCAGTCATTATTCAGTCAACATTTATTGCACTGTAGTCTCTGCACAAATGATTAGATATAAATAGCCCAGATACAAATAAAAACCTGGGAATAGCAGGAAACTCCAAAAACTGGCTGGTCTCACCTACCAGGATAATGTGTTATCTCATATAGTCACAAAAGGCCATGTTGACTCCTGCTGTAACACCAGTGACCACAGAGTTACAGTGTCAGAATTTGGTCCAGTGTGATGTATTGGGATGAGTTTGTTTGTTTGCCTGCTGTGTGACTGCTTAAGTTTAGAGTGTGGGCTGTTCTGGTGGCTGCATGCAGAGCCTCACAGCATGCTAGTCCAGGCTGAAAAAGGCCAAGAGGTTCTGTAACCTGCCATTCTCTGCGTCCTGATTTCTTTCGCATCCCTTCACAAGAAGGAAGGATTAACTCAAGGAGAATAAGGATTTAAAAATCCAGCTTATACATGAGCAGTGGATCTAGCAAAAAACTGGCAAAAACAGAGGCATTTTGTGAGGGATTTTAGAGAGTGAACCTCTAATAAATGGTGATATCTAATAACCAGTCTCTAATCCAGGCCAATAACCCACTCCCCTAAAAAATACACAAACAAGAACAGCTGGAATAAAAAATAATGCATGCAGAAGTCCAGAAGCAGAGTGGGGACCATTCAGTTTATGCACTGACTGGAACTTCATTGTATTCCTTGTGTGTGCATTTCACGCAAACAGCTAATTGCCCTCAGACACTGAATGCGGGCTCATGTGACCTGGACAGCTGAACTGGAAAAGCCAAGGGAGAGATAGAAGTACACAGACAAGATTTTCTGGTACTCAAAGTAGTCTCACTCCCCTTTTCACAGCCTCGGCATTGCTGAGGAGAAGGAAGGTCTCAGAGTAGGAGAACATCAAGCTGGAGTGGAGGGAAACAATCCCATAGCTGGGTCCCTCTTTCCAGATGTCATGCTATCCTCTGACACTGAGGTTTCCCCTCCAGATGAAAGGATCTCTAATATTATTGTTCTATTATTAAGAGAGGGGTAATAGTATTGGGAGGATTCAATTATTGGGTATCAAGATAAGTGGGTTCATGACGTCTAGGAGACTGGCATGAAGAATAACCTGCCAGGTGCAAAGGTTGCAGACCTCCCTAGCATCTGGATAGGGCTCAGCAAGGGGTCCTGGAGGTCGAATTTAGGCTGCTAAGTAAGACATTAAAGTCCAGGACCTACAAGGTAGCATCCTCTGAAATGCTTCCAGTTCCACATGCAGAACTTCAGGGACTCAGTGCATGGGTGAGATGATGATGTTTAGCTCAGGAAGCAGCAGACTGAAAGAGGCAAAAAGGCAGCCTTTAGAAACTGGAAGTCAAAATTCTGGAAAGTCAAATATAAAATTATAATTAGAAAGGCCAAGAAAGAATCTGAAGAGCAACTAACTAAAGACACAAAAAACTAACTTCAAGAAGCGACTCAGAAGCAAGAAGCCAGCCAAACAGTGAGGCCACTGGATGGTCAAGGCACGAAAGCAGTACTTAAGACAGACAAGGCCACTATAGAGAAGTTAAAGTAATATTTGCCATCACTCTTCACTGTGGAGGATATGAGAGAGATTCCACACAAATCGGCCATGTCTACACTTTTTGTTTTGATAGTGTATAGACTAGCACGGCTTACTCTCTGTTACTGTCTGAAAACAGGTTAGTGGACTAGTTGGACCACTTTTCTGATCAGGTACGGCCATACTTCTGTTCATTTAAAGTTGTCATACTATATTTTATTTAGTATAATGTTTCATACAGGCTTATAGTGGGGTGGCTGCCCCACTTCAGTGGGGGAAAGGGTTAAAAGCTGGCTGGAGGGGGCCTGCACAGCACGAGCCAGTAAAGGTAGAGGGAGAAGTCAGCCAATCAGTGCCAGGCCGGGGCCTATAAAAGGCTGCAGAGCAAAAGAGTGCTTACTTTTGCCCTGACCAGCAAGCAAGAATGACTAGCTCCTGGTGGAGAGGGTAAGGGGAGTTGGAGAGAAGCTCCTGTCTGGTATCTGACAGGCTGTAGTCCCTCCTTAAAGGGTCAAGAATGAACATGGGTCCAAGGAGGTGTCCCAAGGAATGAGAGCAATCAAAGGGAGAGAAGGGGAGCAGATGGCTGCTGTCAGAGGGTCCCTGGGTCAAGACCCTGAGTAGTGGGTGGGCCTGGGCCACCCCCTTGCACCATACCTAGCAATTGCAGAGCATGGCCTTCATAGGTTGTGTTTTACCACTGAGGTGAGGAGCTACACCTTGGATGCAGTCAACCACAGAGGCAGGAGTGAGGATTGTTGATACCCCTGCAAAATGCAAAGAATGGAGAAGTGGGCACTGCCAGATGGTAGTGTCCTGAAGAAGACAGGGAGTGATACAGGGGAGATAGGAGAGCAGAATGATGACAGGCAAGCAGCATCTGCACCTTCTGGCAAATGGAGCTATTCCTGGACTGACCAGCAGGAGGGTCACAGCGGTGAGTCAACCCCATTATGATGCTGTCTTAAAATACATTACCTGCTATAAACAACAAAACTGTAGAATTAAATGGCAAACAGCAAAGCAGGGGACGTTAATGAGCATGGGCCTCAGATGAGGTTTTGCTAGCTGAGGCTTCTGAAAAAATTAAGTGACTCAAGGCATCCTTTTACCAGAGGTGATTATTGATCTTTGTTGGCCAGCTTTGCTCCCTTTTCCACCTTCTGAGGCCCTCTGTCAACCTCCCCAAGGAAGGGGAAGGTTATGGCCACTTTCTCCTACCACAATGTCCTCTGCTGCACTCTTGACTCCAGGGGGCCTGGAGTCCTCTTCTCTTAGGGAACCCTAAGCTCCCAATACCCACCTTGCCTCAGTGACCTGCTGCCAGTCTTCATCTAGCCCCTTAACTCAAGTGTGAACGGCAGTCTGAAATGGGTGCTCATCATTGGTAAGGGGTTGGACCTGCTACCCTGGCTGCTTCTCAGCTGCCCTAGTACCTTCAGGCCTTGTCCCAGGCCCTGCTGCCTGGAGTTCGCCTAGCCAGAGATCCTCTGGCTCACCCTGCCTTTCCCCAGCACTGCTCTGTCTGCGGTAGCTCCCCCTAGGGCTACAGCAAGAGTACACTTACTTTGGCAGCCATCTCTCTTATACAGCCCTCCTGAGCTCTGATTGGTTGACACAATCCTTCCCCCTCCCCTGCCCCCATCAGCTCCCAGGACAGCCTTCTGCCAGGGCTGTTTTAACCTTCTCCATATCAGTGCATTAACAAAGTTGTCCAAGGAGCAGGCCACAGAAAAGCCATGCAGAGTGACTATTAAACCCTTTGAATGCCACAGCGTTCTCCATGAGGAGATTCTTCAAGGAAGGGGAGAGGAATGGCTAGTGAGTCCATGACAATAGACCCACTGACCATCAACATATAAATTTCCTGTTCCTACCATCCTAATGGCTACAGTACTGGGCACAGTTATTTTCTGCTGTTGCTAGAGGAAGGAAGCTTCTATCCCATAAGTTCCCCTACACAAAGTCAGCATTTATGGGGAACAAAATTAAGCCCCAACCTTGTATACTTTTCTCAACTGTGTACCACTATATTATTCTTTACACTGTCTTTGAGTTTCCTTGATAGGTTTAAACCAGGCAATTAACACTGTGATTTCTATTTGTGCTTAACTCTAACATCCACCGCAAAACATTATATCAACACAGCATTTGGCTGTCCCAGAGAGTGTTGCAGATGGGCTTTGAAACACAGGCCCCTTAATGTCCTAATAAAACTGAAGACCAGAAAACATAGTACAAGTGTCTAAACCAGCAGTTCTCAAACCCGCAAGAATCCCCCATGCACCTCCAGGCCCTGCCCTTGCACCACTTCTTCCCCCAATACCCACCCCTGCCCTATTCTTCCTAATCCTCCTCCTCCCCACCCACTTCCATTCCCTTCCAGTGCCCCCTGCATGCCATGGAACAACTGTTCCCAGAAGGCACTGGAGGGGAGGTGGGGGAGTTGATTGGTAGGGCCAGCAGACCCCCTGGAGTACTTTTGCAGACCCCAGAGGTCAGCTGATCCCAACTGAAAAACTCTGGTTTAAGATGAAGACTGGAAAGGTAGTGAGAGAAACCAGATTTAAAAAAAAAAATTCAACACAGACTGATGCTGCCCAAAAGCAGTAACCAGCAGCTTAAAGCTGTTGTGTAGCCTGTGTGATAACAACTGGGGACCTCAATGACATTTCTGGCATGCGGGTTTCAGCATCAGATTTGGCATCCATGTTGGTGAAATCAACAGAGGGGTCAAGAAATGACTCGGCACAGACAGTGAACTGACCTGTATCCCACAGGATGATCACACACCCCTGCGAGGTCAGCATCAAGCCACAGCGAGAACCTTACATTGCAACTGCTCAGGTGGCATGCTTTGGGACAGATTTTTCAAAGTTAAGGACACCCAGGTGCATGTCTACCCACAACATAAGGAAGCGTAAAAGTTTGTCCCTCTTCCCAGAAAAGTAGATCCAATAAAAGGTATAACCTTACTCATCTCTCAAATTAAATGACCCACAACATACGTGTGATCAAATTTGTAGGCACAAATATCTGCTTTGTACCTGTACATCAGGGATTTGCTGAGCTAAATTAGGCATGCACATAGATGAAAATCTGATCCTACAAGTCCAGTAAATCCCAATCCCCATCGTTATGGTTGCATGATCAGCTTATATTTATATACGCTACCTTCACTGCTCCTGGAAGCTGTTTACAACACTGATAAGCAACCTAGGCTAGCAACGGAGCTTCATCCTCTCATTGGGCTTCAAGATCATCCGAACCAAGGTAGTCTTCCAGGATAGGGTATTTTTGCTAACTCTGCTTGCAGACCTATTATTTGCAGGGTGTGCCAACTGACCCTTAGTAGCACTTTGACTGGATGGAAAGAGAGCACCTGCCTCTTACACTCAATGTTGTGTGTGATCAGCACACACCTCACTTCACAAACCCTTGTTTTACTTGTGTATCACTTTAATAAGACCACTATGCGGCCAGAAACCCGCAGACTTTGGCAACTCTGCACATGGGCAGCAGTTAACGAAATGTCTTGCAGCACATGCAGAACCCCAGTGGGCCATTTGTGGTCCTCAGGCTGCAAGTTGCTCGCCAGCGGTTTGCAACAATTTGTACTTTCAGCCCATGTCTAGGATTACCCTCTTGCGTGGATTTTGTGTGATCACATGAAGGCACGCAATGAAATAAATGATTCTGGAAAGTGGATTCATGTTAAAATAGCAGCAAGTAATTATTTTTAATTAGTTCTTTTAGTAACCGTGTAGGTTTGTGCTGAAAAATTAATCTGAAACTAAATTACTTTAATAAAAAACCCAGCTGCTGTGTTCTGTAAGCCAGGTGTACAGGCAGCTTACGACAGCACATTTCTCATCTCAAACGCTGCAGATCAATACAAATCTTATTCCAGACTAAAAATGATTTATATCAGCCACATCCGAACTGTAAAACAGCCATTGTAAAAGTAATCGGCCCTTTGTGACAAAGAACTCCTCCATTCAGCGTCGTCCTTACCAATACACACGCTGTGCTGGTGGTGGTGGTGCATGGGGCCCCCGGGCACACGAGGGCACCGTGCAGCTGCCGGACGAGAGGGACAGCATTCCGAGTGAGTGAGTGCATGCTCCGGGTGACCATGTTCCCCTAGGGTAAATATGGGACACCCTGGGGGGCAGGGATTGTCCCGGCTAAAACAGGAGAGATGGTCACCTTGTAGCAGGCAAAGGTGCACCCTTCTCCCCACCCAGACCTCTCCTGAACCCCCTGCCCACTGGTGCACTTTACCGTCTGCTCCTGCACCCTCCCTCCCAGCCAGACCCCACACACCCACCCCCGGCCCACTGGGGCTGAGGAGAGGCACAAGCCTGCAACAGGTTCTTCAGGGCTCGGTGCTGCGGACTCCAGAGGGGCTCTGGCCCTAGTCCCACACTGCAGAGGGATCCAGGGTTGTGGGGCTCCAGCCCTGCGGGATGTCCAGGATGGCCTCAGCCCCACACAGTACAAGGCTCCAGCCCTGACCCTGTGACGCGGTGAGCGCTGGGGGTGGGGTGGCTCTGCCCTTGCACCACCCAGAGCTCTGGCCCCAGGTCTGCAGCAGGGCCACCCTGGCAGGGCTCCAGCCCAAGCTCCACCCCAGCCCTGTGGCAGGACTCCAGGAGGGGGCTCAGGCCCTGCATCATACAAGGCTCCAGCCGTGGTCCTGTGAGGTGGTGGGGACTCAGGGAGGGGGCAGGTTCTGCCCCACGCTGTGCAGGGCTCCAGCTGCAGTAGGGATCTGGGTCCACCTCAGCCCTGCAGTGGGGACTGGGGGTGACGGGGCCTCCAGCGATGGCCCCAGCCCTGCACTGCGATGGCCCCAGCTCGCCCACTCCAGCCCCCACTTTCCCACCCCCCCAGCTCCATCCCCAGCCCAACCACGCACCCGAGCAAGGTGGCTGGGCCTGGCAGTGGTGTCCCAGTGGTGCAGCAGGTGAGGAATCTACATTTTAAAAAAGCCCTGTGAGTCTCCAGCCAGCACAGGGAAAGGTCACTGGGGAGGGCCAAATACGGGACAATTGGTCCCATTTGAAAAATAAGTCAAGATGCCTTTTTGGCTCCCTAAATACGGGACCCTCCCACCTAATACGGGTCAGATGGTTGCCCTATGCATGCCAGGCTGGGGCTGCTGCAGAGCATGTCCTAGGTAGGGAGTCTCCCTCTGCCTCCCCCAAAGCGGAGGCCAGCCCCAGGATCCCCACACCAGAGCTGAGCAGCAGGCCCTGAAGGGGTAGGGGTTCCCCACCCCCGCGCGGAGGGGCTGGTGATCAGCCTGGACTCTCACACCCAACAGCCAGCCCCAGTGACACACTCCAAGTGTTCACTTGGAAATCAGATGCATTCCCACTGCTGAGCTGCCTCCCCTCAGTGCCTCCTTCCCTGCCACCCTGTTGTCCAGCCTCTGCTCCATGGCTCCTCCTTCCTCCTCTGTCTCCTGTCTGTCCCTCACTCCTTGCCTCCCCTGCCCTGCCTCCCCTTAATTCCCCCTGTTCCCTGATCCCCCTCAGTGCCCCCCACAACCCCAGATTCCCCCTCACTGCCTCCCCTGCCCCCTACTGTCCTCCTGTTCCCCTGCTCCCTTCAACCTCTCCTCTGTCCCTGCTCCCCGGCCCTCTTTACTGCCGTTCACTGAGCGCTCTTCCCCACTCATTGCCTGGGGCAGGAGGTGCAGCTGCAACCCTGCAATTCCCCCATCCCTGAGATACCAGAGAGGTTGCAGCTGCTGCTTTGGGCACTCTGTTCCCCTAGAGGTAGATTATAAAGTTCCACAGCTTTCCACCTATTTCTTCTACTGCAGCTCTTGGACTAGTTGGCCAAGGGCAAGCCCAGCATGAAAGCAATTGCTGCAGTTCCCATTGATCAGCTTTGAGCGGAACTGTGCTCTTAGCAGTAAAACATTATCATTAGATTGGAGCTTTTTTTTATTGTGGATTATTTTCTCTTCACATTTTTTCAACCCTATGTTTTGTACTCAGTTCAAAATGAACCAGTTCCCCCCCCCTTTTTTTCGTTTCTCCAGAATCTCGGTGATATTTTAAATACTCTTATTAAAATCAGGGGAGATTGTCACTTGACAACTTTGTTTGCCAACAACGCTTGCTAACAATCCTTAATTAAATCTCAATATTTAAAAAACAAAAACTCAATACCTTAGCCAAAAATAGGAAATTAAGTTGACAGTTTTGTGACAAGTTTGGTTTGTGGGGTAGAGCGTGCCAGTCTTCATCAGAGAAACAAAAAATGTCAACAGGCTCTCCTAATAACCCTGTACAATGCTGATAGACTAAGCACTCTGTGTAGCAGTTAACGTGGTTAATTTGTACAAATTGGTTTTAATAAAGTGCATGTGGCAAGTTATCCAGTTATGTAAACTTGTTTGTTTTGCTAAGAGCAAGGCCGGCATGGGGGTACCACTTTATTAGTACTGTGCAGGGCACCAAGAATCCTAGCAATGGCTCTGCATATGTTTAGAGGAAATATACTTTATTTCATCACCTTAATCCAAAAACTTCAGTGAATTGAAAACAGTTTCACTTGGATTCTCAACTGAATCTAAAAATAATATAGTAAGACCAGTGGAAAACATTTGCTTAGTCTGATCTTAATGACTGTGGGGATTCTTCTGTGACTGAAGCCACTGCACAATAAAAGTGTCTTCTGAAACACCCCAGTTCATGGCCCTGCTGGCTTATAATGTTTGCCTCTAGTGTTAGAAATGTTTCTCTTTATTCAAAAGGAGAAAGATGCATAATTTTAAATTTTAGCAATTACATGTTTGGTGTCTATCCAATATGTTTCTTTCCATTCATGCCAATTAATCCTATAGGCAAAGAAACCACTGTAGATTGGAGCTAAGAAATCGTGAGCTTCTACAAGTTTCTTCCAGTTCATATTTGGACAGTGATACTTGTTGTTTTCCAATATTTGTCAAGCTTTACAATGTAAGTGTAATGAATCAAATTACGTTAGTAAACAAATGCGGATATATTATCTACATCTGTTGCTTTAAAAATACCCTTCCCTGTCTCTCTTCAGATGAAGAATTTTGCTGAACTGAATGTCAGGTCTGCACAAGTGCTACCTAGTTGTTTGTGAATTTCCCAACTTAGCTATTTGGAAGACAACAGATCAACTTTTGCACTATGACTGACCAATGGCACATGGACAATGAGTGCCTGACAATTGTGATGTGTCCTGTTGCAGACAGTGGTTGTTAAAGGCAACCATATTAGGTATTTGGAGGGTGAGAGGCACTATGAGGGAAAACACAGATTAGAAACTAAAAAATTGAAGCTTTGAGCACTGCCTAGTCTAGAACCTAGATCCCCTGCCCAAAAGGCATGGGAGTTATGAGGAGAATACACAGCTTCAGGAATGACAAAGTCTGACATTAAGAATAAGTTTTCCATCCATTCTTAAAGAAGCCCTGCCAAGGAATTTGAGTTTGTCATGAACACTGCTTTAGAGCAACAAGATTGAAATTTTAAGACCCTGAGCTGAGACAACAATACGCTTCTTCCTATAAACTGCACCTACACTTGAATGCTTCTTTTGAAAGAGGAATGGCAATGAAGAAAATTAAAATGCAAATGAGGCACTGATTTACATATCTCATACTTCATTTGCATACTCTCTTTTCAGAAGAGATTCTTTCAAAAGAAAAAAGCAGTGTAGACAGGGATCTTTCGAAAATAAACTCCATCTTTGAAAGAAACCTTATTCCTAATTTTTTTTTTTTAGGAATAAGCTAAGGCTGCTTACAAGACAGGAAAGCAACTGTTTTCATGGTGAGCAATGTTCTTCCTAATCATGATCATGAAAGTTCTTTCAAGACAGCCAAAAATCTTGTAGACCTTAAGTAAGATGATTTTAGTGGTGCTGCCTGATGAGAAGCAACCTCATCTACTATAGATTTGAGAGTTTGCATGTCTGTCTGTCTGACTCTGCAAGAACCCCTCCTATTTGGTAAGAGCGAGGACCAGGTGAGGATCTGGTTGTGCCAGCACAATGAGATATTCCTGGAACTCAATTGTTTCTCAGAAAATGGGAAAGTATGGGGCTGCCAGCTGGGTCAGTTATACCGGGGAATGGCCACAGGGGGCAGCTGCAACAGAAACAGAGTGGCTGGCTAGGGACAGTGCTCTGGATGTCACTGGCCACCGTACCTGGTCGTCCTTGCCACCCCAGTCAGTCCTAGGGAACTGACAGATGGGCAGCATGGTTTCTGCCACCCTGGCCAGCCCCAGGGAGCCACTGCTCAGACAGCACAGTCCCTGCCACTCCAGCCAGTCCTGGGGATCTGGTAGCTGGGTGGTAAGACTGCCCCCACTCCCTGCCCTGAACCCCTCCTAACCTCCCAGTCCTGACTCTGGCACCTTCCACACCCGCTTATTTAAGTACCCAAGCTATGCTGGGTCAATGTGCTAGTACAGCATAAAGTGAAGCACACAGTTAATTGCACAGTTAGGTCCTGACTCTCTCTTCTGCTCTAAAGAATCAGCAGGTTACTGAAAAATGGCCCACAATTACCCATGCTACCCACAGACCCTGACAAGATCCTTAGCACAAACCACCTGGGAAACAGAGAAGTATGTTCTGCAAGAGCCAAGTTTGGCCCTGTCCTCTGCGGCTGCAGAAACCATGCAGTTCCACTGCTCAGTGACTAGACAGGATCTGGAAAGTCTATGCAAGCAAACTCTCCCAGGGGTCCCTATGTAGACAGATAGATGAAGAATCTGCCACCCTGTTAAGAAAAGCGAGGTTGGGTTTGTAAAAGCTACCCTGCCCCTTGCTGGATTTTGCAGCGTCCAGCACTACTTCTTGACTAGGAGTTAGTGAGAGGATTGTGGGCATTTGCAACCACAGGGGACACATCTTTGGGGCTATGAGTCCAAATTGTAAGTGGTCAGTGTCTTTTGCCGTGATCTGATCAATCACTTCTTTGAACTGCCTGGTTAACTCTCCTCAAAACCAGTCAGGAGCAGAGCTGGGCAGACTGCATCTAATGAGCTAACCTTGTTGTCAAACTAGGAAGTTCTCTTTCTTTTAAAAAAGCCAAACTAATTTGAATCAATTATTTTCTCAGTTTTGCATTGAAAATCCATGGGTTTGGGGAAGAAGTTTAATTTTTAAATGATAAAATATCCTACCAAGTTACATAATTTCTCTTTTAAAAATAAAAGAAGAAAGCACCAATTACATCAAACAATTTTTCAATTTATACTTGAAAAAGTAGGTTAGTTATAAATACTACTTTTTAATAGCACAAACAAAATTAAACTAAAACACAAAGCAACCAGAAAAGTAGCAAGTAGGGAGCCAATGCGACCTAGAAAATAGTGCAGTGGACTGGGTTTCAGGAGACCTGCTTCTATTTGCAATTCTACTGCTGCCTTCTGGGCAAGTCATTTCAGGGCTCTGTGCCTCAGTTTCCTTATCTCTAACATGGCAATAATGATACTGGCTGCCCTCATAATGTGCTTCAGGATGTACTCTTGAAAAGTATTGTATAAGTGGCAAATTGTTTTATTTTTAAATTCTCAAATGAAATAAAAACGCATTGGCCACAAACAAAATGGAACTTTAAAACATAAACATATGAGTGTTAAACTACAACTTTTCCTCTATTATAAATGAGTTGATGATTACCCCCTACTGTTTTAAATACATCAGAAGTACATAAGAAGCAGGAAGCCTGCTAAACAACTTGAGAGACCACTGGACAATTGAGATGCTAAAGAAGCACTCAAAGATGATAAGATCATTGCAGAGAAACTAAATAAATTCTTTGCTTCAGTCTTCACAGCTGAGGATGTTAGGGAGTTTCCCAAACCTCAGCCATTCTTTTTAGGTGACAAATCTAAGTAATTGTCCCAAACTGAGGCGTCACTCACAGAGGAATCAATTAAAAAAGGATAGACAGGTAAGACAGAGAATATCTTATTGCCTCCGTGTAAATCCATTGTACAACCACATTCTGAATACTCCATGTAGATGTGGTCACCTCATCTCAGAAAGGGATGGCATTAGAAAAGGTTCAGAAAAGGACAATGATTAGGGCATTGGAACAGGTGACACATGAAAAGAGATTTAAAAGACCAGGACTTTTCATCTTAGAAAAGAGGGAACTAAGGGGGATATGATAGCGGTCTCTAAAATTATAACAGGCATGGAGAAAGTGAATAAGGAAAAGTTATTTACTTGTTCGGAATACATAAGAATTAGAGGTCACCAGATGAAATTAATACTCAGCAGGTTTAAAACAAAAAGAAAAGGAAATATTTCTTCACACCACGCACAGTCAACCTTTGGAACTCTTTACCAGAGGACAATGTGAGGAGCAGGACTTTAAGAGGGTTCAAAAAACAGCTGGATAAATTCATGGAGGTTAAGTCCATCAACACTTATTAGCTAGATTGGGTAGGAATGGTGTCCCACTAGCCCCTGTTTGTCAGAGGCTGGATATGGGTGACAGGGAGCAATCACTTGATAATTGCCTGGTGTGTTCACTCCCTCTAGGGGCATCTGGCATTGGCCACTGTCAGCAGACAGGATACTGAGCTAGATGGACCTTTGGTCTGACCCAGTATAGCTTTTCTCTGTGTTCTTTGTATGTTCCCTCTGGCCCCAATCCTTCAAACGTTTACAGAAGTGCTTAACTTTAAGCACAAGCAGTTACATTAGCTTCATTGGGGCTACTCGTGTCAGTGAATTTAAGCACGAGTAATGTTTGCAGGATTTGGCGCTACAGTTCTCTCCACATTCTGCTGGCTGTCAGGTTATTTTCCTTTTAGGTTCTGTAAAGGGGCAAGAAGGGGAAGAGAGAGAGAGCACACATTCATCAAAGGCCAGGGCTACAGTAGTCCCTGCCTTTTGAAAGGAGGATGCTAATGAGCCACTTCGGCAGATGCTAATGAGGAGCTGCCATGCATATGTAGAGCCTCGTTAGCATAATGGCAGCTATGCATGTTTCGAAAGCGCTGCTTTCAAACTGCACTCCGCCGGTGTAGACAGGGACCTTTTGAAAGGACCCTCCAGACTTCGAAAGCCTCTTCTTCCCAAACCGTCTGCCGAAGTGGCTCATTAGCACCCCCCTTTTGAAAGGTGGGGGGCTAGCGTAGCCATGGCCACAGTGAACGTGAAGCCTTCATCCTCCTCCAGACAGCTGGTTTATTGGAAAAGTTCTCCCTCAAATACATTTTGCTTCTGTTCCTTCACAGCTCCTGGACCCAGCTAGAAGTTTTGTCCCAAGACAGAGTGAAGTGGAGGAGACTTGTAGGTGACCTATGCTCCACTTGGAGCACAAGGGTTTAAGTAGTAGTCTAGTTTTCATATGAAAGAAGTCTGTAATGGCCAAGATGAAGCAAAACCAAGAAGATTCATGGTGTGTTCCAGCAGATAACACAAGCTTAGCAGTAGAATGTGTGCAAGTTAAAACTACTTCCCTAACAGGTGTTTTAGATATCATGGTGAAGAGATTATTTTTATTGTAAGCTCTTGGAGGCAGGTGCTGTATTGGTTTGTAAGTTGTACTGCACCAAATGTAACCCACACACCAAAGGGTGTGGTTCACTGTCCCATGGAGTGGCACCTGGACCACTTCAGCTATGGCTACACTGTAGCCGTAACTCAAAATAACATGCAATTTGCACAATGCAAATTGAGTAAGTTATTTCAAGTTACATTATTTAGAACTCAGTGCTGTCCAAACAGCACCAAGTTCAAAATAAGGGGCTATTCTGAGGTTTCCGCTACCCCTCTCACAATGAGGAGTAGGGGAAGTAGAATAGAGTGCTCAAAAGAGCGCTGCTGTTTCAGGATACATCTATATCCCAAAATAGCAACAATAGCAGAGCCATGGCCTTACAGAGAGAGAAACTGTTTCCTCTACAACCTTAGCTGAGAGGCAGTTAGCTCTTTAGTTCAAAGAGTAGGGGCTCCTGCACCAAGCTTTAGAGGTCCCAGGTTTGAGTCTGTCTGTGGATGGTTACACAAGCACATTGCCCAGTTTTATAAGTAATAAGATGGTTTTCAGCATAAAACTGAATATACCCAACAAACTGATTAGGAGCCATGTGGTGGAAAATTATATTAAACAGTGGATATACCAGTTTCTCTTTACTTACAGATATATAAAGGAAACCAGGACTTCAGGAATCAACACATCTTAACAAATTTAATTTAAAAAATCTAGGAAAACCAGATCTGTTTTGTTAAACTTATAAGAACTTACAGAAAATATAAGTTTACAACAAGGATAAACCTAGCATTCTACTGGATTAGTAAAGAATGTTTTAGGTCCTCACACCACCTCCAATTGTGCCACCAAAGGAAAGGTAGGAAAAGTAGTGGTGTGAGTTATATTTTGCTTGGTCAATATAAATAAGAGAAAGCAAGCACCCGCAGTAAGAAGGTGTTAACCGATCTACACTAGGCCACATCCAATGGAGTTGTAATTACACCTACATGTACTAGCATGGCCTCCTATACCCAGAGGAATAGAACAGAATGAAAGACAGGGAGCAGTGTTACTTCTCTCTTTCTGGGTTTGCACCAGTAAAGAACAGCTTTAGGCTGTGTCTATACATGTACCCTCCTTTTGGGTTGGTTTTTGGCTTTAGGAAGAAGGGACTTTTGAAGTCAGAGGGTCCTTTTCAAAGGCCCCCAGCTATATGGGCAATGTGTGTTCCAAAAGCAGCACTTTCCAATCATGTGTGGCCACCATTATGCTAATGAGGCACTGTATATTCATGTCAGCTCCTCATTAGCATGTTCCGACTTTCCTCGTTAGAGGAGGGGGTATGTGTAGACACAGCTTTGGTGTTTAGCCAGAGATTTCTCTCAGTGGTGTTTGCTGACAGAATGGTACTGCTCTTTGGGTCACCTACATGTTCCAACCACGCCCATTTCCTATAATGCACCGTGCACTTTTTGGATCCGCAAAAATCTGAATGCCCATCACATGGGAAATTCCATTAGTTCAGTATTTGTTTTAATCCCAAATCAGGACAAAAAACTGAAATATCAAAAATTGTCACAGAATAAATGAATTTCAAGAATGCAGTATGTAAATGGTTAAATGTTCAGCGGGAAGACTAGAGTACATTATGAGAGCTGTCATCTCCTCAGAGACCATAAGAGAAAATCAGGCATGAGGCACTCCAACTAAAATTCCCATGAGACAATGCAGCATCCTAGAGAGATGCAATTTAATGCTGAACTGACTCAAAACATTTTGGGTCCAGTTCAATAAACCAATATATTTCATTTTGGCTTTTCAGGAAATCATTTTGATGGAAAATTACCAACCATCTCTATGTTGTACACTAGCTTCTCCAGGAATGTGTGTTGAAGTCCATGGGGAAGAGAGGCTGCAGGCTGAATCTTGGGCCTGTAGCAGAGAGACACAGGTTTCATCTACACTACACCATGCTGGTGGCTGTGTCTTGGTAGGTGCACATACACAGCTGTGAAGAGCCCTCTGCACTCACATCACAGTGTAGCTATACGTCTATGAAAGGCTCTAGCAGTGGGGAGACATTGGGGGAAGTTTCAGCAGCTCCCCATCACCAGAGTCTTTACATGCAACAAGGAATTCCTGGCTGTTTGCCCACTTGCCAGAGGCTTCTCCCATGGAGAAGAAAAGCTGTCACAATGGGGAGTGGACAGAGTCCTTCCTCACTGTCTCCACTGTTGGACCCCTTTTTTCCATGAGACAGGGGAAGTCTAGCTGGACTAGTGAAGTCTAATAGCCTCTATTGCCAAGAGGACTAGAGAGGATCACTGGCAGGAAGGAGGCAGTAGGAGAAAGCTTCAGCAGCTCCCCCAGTGCTGGAGCCTTCCTCTGTTTTAGGGGAAGAGAATGGCAGAGACAAGGCAGTGGGAAAAGGTTTAGCCCTTCCTAGCTACCTGATTCCTTCCAGGAAAGCTGCAGCAGTAGGGATTTGGTGGAGCCATTCCTCTCTGCTAGCGTCTTTCCCAGCAGGGGGAAGAGATCGAGCAGCAGAAAGGAAGAAGGACACTACACAGCTACACTAGCTGTGCAAATGGGGAGGCAGGGATTGGGTAAGGCTGCTTCAGGTGTGCCTAAGCTGCGCCTCCCACTCTGCATTGTTATTTACACCTGGGCTACAGAGGCACTGCTGAAAGAAGCCTGCAGTGTAGATGTAACCAAAACAGAAAAGCTTCACAGGCCAGGAGTGGGGGCAGATTTGCTTAATCCATTTCCAACGGTTGGCGTATACATAGAATCCTAGACTACTAGAACTGGAAAGGGCCTTGAGAGGTTACCTAGTCTAATCCCTTGCACTCACAGCAGGACCAAGCATCCTCTTTATCATCCCTGATAGATGTCTATCTAACCTGGTCTTAAATATCTCCAGTGATGGAGATTCCACAACCTCCCTAGGTAATTTATTCCATTGCTTAACCACCGTGACAGGAAGGTTTTCCTAATCGCCAACCTAAATCTCCTTGGCTGCTGTTTAATACCATTACTTCTTATCCTACCCTCAGAAGTTAAGGAGAATAATTTTGCTCCATCCTCCTTGTAACACCCTTTTAGGTACTTGAAAGCTGTTATCATGTGCCCGCTCATCCTTCTCTTTTCCAAATGTAACAAATCTAATTCTTTCAATCGTCCCTCATAGGTCATATTTTCCAGACAGTTAGTCATTTTTGTTGCTCCTCTCTGGACCTTCTCCAACTGGTCTGTATCTTCTTAAAATGTGATCCCCTGAACTGGACATCATACTCCAGTTGAAACCTAATCAGCACAAAGTAGAGGGGAATAATTATTTCTTGTCTTACTTACAACACTCATGTTAATGCCTCCCAGAATTATGCTTTATTTATTTATTTATTTATCTATTTATTTATTTTTGCAAGAGTGTCACACTGTTGACTCATGTTTAGCTTGTGGTCCATTATGACCCCTAGATCCCTTTCTGCGCTACTCCTCTCTGGACTGTCATTTTGCATGAAACTGATTGTTCTTCCATAACTGAAGTTTTTATTTGTCCTTATTGAACTTCATCCTATCAGACCATCATCAGATCATTTCCTGAGTTTGTCCAGATCATTTTGAATTATAACCCTGTCTTCCAAAGCATTTGAAATCCCTTCCCCCTTGGTATCATCTGCAGACTTTATAAGCATACTCTCTATGCCATTATCTAAAAGGTTGATGAAGACATTGAACAGAATAGGTCCCAAAACCAGTCCCTGTGGAATCCCACTTGTTATGCCCCTTCAGCATGCCTGAGAGCCACTGATAACTACTCTTTGAGAACAGTTATCCAACCAGTTATACACTCATTTTATGGTAGCCCCATTTACATTGTATTTTCCTAGTTTATTCTTAAGAAAATCATGTGAAACTGTATCAAATGCTTTATTAAACTGTAGGTATACCATATCTACCACTTCCCCCTTATCCACAAGACTTGTTATCCTATCAAAGAAAGCTATCGAGTTGGTTTGACATGATTTGTTTTTGACAAATCCATACTGACTGTTACTTATTCCTTTATCATCTTCCAGATGGATTCCTTAATTATTTCCTCCATTACCTTTCCTGGCACAGAGTTAAGCTGACTGGTGTGCAGTTTCCTGGTTTGTCCTTATTTCCCTTGTCACAATATTTGCCCTTTTCCAGTCTTCTGGACTCTCTTTCATCTTCCATTATTTTTCAAAGATGATAGCTACTGCTATCCCCTCAATCAGTTCCTTGAGTATTCTAGGATATATTTCATCAGGCCTTGGTAACTTGAGAACATCTATGTTTCCTTATTTTAAGTTCTGAACCTACCTCCAGCATTCACTATTGTAGGCATCTAACCACCAACAACCTTCTTGGTGAAAACCAAAACAAAGATATTAAGCACCTTTGCCTTTTCTGCATTTTCTGTTTTTGTTTTTCCCTCTTCATTGAACAATGGAACTACCCTGTCCATGGTCTTCCTCTTGTTTCTAATACATTTGTAGAATGTTTGCTTGCTAACCTTTATATCTTTATCTACACTGACCTCATTTTGTTCCTTCACTTTTCTAATTTTACCCCGACATACTTGTGTTATTTGTTTATATTCATCCTTTGGAATTTGACCTACTTTCCACTTTTATATGACTCCTTTTTTATTTTTAGATAATTTATGACATCCTACTTAAGCCACAGTGGTCTCTTGCTATACTTTTTATCTTCTCAATGCAGTGGAATAGGGTGCTCTTGTACCCTTAATAATATCTCTTTGAAAAACTGCCAACTGTCTCCAATTGTTTTCCCTCTTAGTTTTGCTTCCCATGGGACCTTACCAACTAGTTCCTTAAGTTTGCTAAAGCCAGCCTTCTTGAAATCCATTCTCTTTATTCTGCTATTCTTACTTTTACTATTCCTCCGAATCATGAGTTCTCTTATTATGACTTTTCACCCAAACCTCCTTTCTTTAAAATTGTCAAGCAGTTTCTTCCTATTTGTTAAATACAAATTTAAACATTGTTACTTCCACTTTACACATAGGATTTATCACTAATCAATGGAGTTATCTTCTATATAAATTATATTACAACTTGTTTCATCTTCAACTCACAAAGTTACAGAAAAATTAACTAGATTAATGAATCCATTTGGGCAAGTGCAGAGTACATAAGATTACGTGGGTTTTCTATTAATTTCACTGTTAACAGAATCCAGCCTACAGTCCTTTAGTACATCTGTCTACACACACATTTTCAATCCATCTTTTCCTCTTGATAGCTAAACAAAACATGCATGAGATTAAATAACATCAGATAATCTGATACTATCCTTAATCCTAGCTTCAGTGTACTGTACATTCAGATAATTTATCATTACAAACCTATATAATCAAATATTCTGATCTAACTGTCTACTGATTGGAATACATGTATGGTTTTATTCACAAATAATATTGTTCAGTGTTCCCTATTAAACAATATTTCATCTACAATTTTTTTGCAAATGTGCTAGCAAATATATGTGGATAGAATTTTAGAACATCACACATATGGGACAACTCACGATACTAACATAAATGGTAAATCTCTACAAATACCAACACTGGTGTGAGCATAATCATTGTCCCACATATCAAATACTAAATGTACTGTATCTTCACACATTTTATGGGGTTTACACATTGGAAAAACAATGACACATTAGAAGAGATGTTTTGAGGTAGAATGCGTTTCATTAATGTAGCTTATTTAGTACATTTGCTTTATACTTATGTATGAGTCTACATATATCACCTGAACACTGCTGAATTCATTGCAAATAAAATAGAGTATGTGCATCATAAAGAAAAAGGGAGAAAATGTGATTTATCAGAAAACCAAGATAAGCAGATTTTCCTATTTTGTCAACTATTGTGTTTCATCCATAACATTTGGTAGCTACTGTTCCTTTAATTTATATATTTATTTATTTTGCTGCTGGTGTTTCGGGAAATGATAAATACATTATACCATACTATTTTATGTTTTTAAAAAGGTGACCCATACTTTCCATTTCAAACATGGATTCTTTAATGAAAATATTGTAATGTCAGTCCATGCAAAGCAAATGCATATTAATATGCGTTTACATCTGTCTCATATTAATATTCATGCCTGAATCCACATCCCTACACAAAGCCAATTTTCTGACCATCTGTGTGATGGCTGGTGGATGCAATGAATAATTTTTATTTGTGAGGGGAGTGATAAATCATGTATCTGCAGTTTTTTACCAGCAATCTTTCTATCGCAGCTTAGAATTTTTAAGTAAACGAAACTGGTTAACCCCTGAGCAGTTCATGCCATCATCGGCCTTGTGAAAGGTGACAGAAAATATAATGAGAAGTACAACTGTGTGACAGAGCAAGCAAACTGAAATATTAGCAGTTTTATTTCATTACTTTTCCTCTTGCTTTATTCTTAAGAAATATATTTTATTATGTGACAGTTTAAAGCCAACGCCTGATATCCTTACTAATGTTGACAAATACCTTATTCTGAAAATAGTTTTACTGGTTTCAGGGGACTGTCAATGAAGTTAGGTGCTACTGAGCACAATCAATAGTATCAGAAGCTGGCATTTTTGAGACCTGATTCCCATTACCTGGTAACCTGACACAGCTGAAGCTAAGTGGCCGATATGATAGTGGGTTTCTAAAGCAATCATTTTGCATCATGTAGTAACTTTCAGAGTGCAAAATGACACTTTCTCCACAGAAATTCATCTCTGCTACTAACTACCCAAAGGGCAGGTTCTGCTCTAGTTATACTGATGTTAACCCAAAGTAACTTTGGTGGCAGCGGTGAAATTACTTGCAACCAGGCATGCCAAGAGAAGGCTAGGGGTGAGGAATAGTGGGAAATTACCAAGGTGGTCCACAACACAAATACAGCCCACATCAGGGAATATGTTTACAGCCAACACATCTTTACCCAAACCCTAGTAAAAACAGGATTCAGTGTTAGTATCGACATTACTGGTAGCTTATAAGAGGGATACAGCCTTGTTAAAGACCGTCTGGACTTTTACATGGCTATGGACAATAATTAAGATCCAGTCTATGCCACGAAGTAGAATCCCTTGTTGCAATAGGACTTGCAGAAAACCACAGTGAAACCAGGTTAACTAACATGTCTCTATCCGTAGTGTAGGCAGGGCCTCAGCTATTTTGCAGATTCCCCCTGCTTGTTTTGCAAACACAACAACTTACTGCTCTACGAGACAAAAATCTCAGTGTTTCCTTGCCAATAAAACTACATATTATAAAAAGATCATTCAATGATTGTGGTGCTCTTTTATCCCAGCATTAGAAAGGGGTCAGAGTGAAGTAGAGAGTCCATTTCAATATTTATTGGGAGCTTTTCCATTGGCTTGATCATGCTTTGTAGAGTCCTAAACAAAGAGCTGCAGGACCTCCCAAAGTCTGGTGACTGTTGTACTAACAAAGAGGGAGGAGCAGGATGGGAGCATATGAGCAAGAACAACTATTATCACTTAGTACAGCTGTTGTATATGTGAGCTCATGTCTCCCTGCCAGCACACGGCTGCTTCCATCTTCCAGACATTCTGACTGCCAGCTGGGTTGCCTGCATCTTCGTGCTGATATTACTGTGAGTTGAGGTGACAGTCATCTGGAAGTGGTATCATATTAACAAAAGATGAAAACATCTCTGTTCTCCACTGCTCTTGTGATGCTGCCTCTTTCCTGACTTCCTGGACCATCAGAGTTCACATTTAACCCTACTGTTTCCACGGTATATTTTTCAGAACCCAAATAATCCTGTTCATCCTCAATAGCTAAACTAATGGCTCCTAAGCCACCTGCTCCCCACTATTCACTGATGCCACACTAACTGTCTGACATTTTACACTAGTGGTTGGCAACCTGCAGCCCACAGGCCACATGTGGTTCATTGGAGTTCTATGTGCAGCCCATGCACCCACCTTTGGCCCCTCCTTGGCACTGAAGCTCTCGGGGGGAGGTGGGAAGAAGGGATGGCAGCAGATACAGGGCATGAATCAGCTGATTCACCATGCAAGAGAAGTGCTGTGACAGAGGAGAAGTGATAGAGTGTGCTTGTGGGAAGATGCAATGAAGAGGCCTCCTAAGCCAGGTGTTGTTGGAATGGGTGAAGTGGGGCAGGGTCTGGAGCAGATGGGCAGGTACAAGCAGTCCCTGGCAAAATGAAAAGTGACATGCATTTAAAGCAAGGGCACAGGTGAGGTGCATGCTGATTGCACACAACATTGTGAGAGCCATGTGCTTCCTCCACTTCTTTTTTTTATTTAATTTGCCCCAGTAAACGATCCATTTGGCCATGGCTACACTGGCTCTCCCTTTCAGAAGGGGCATGCAAATTATGGCCATTTGAAAATGCAAATGAGGTGCTGGTGTGAATATTCAGCACCTCATTTGCATAAAGACAGCCACCCAGCCCGTTGAAAGTGCTGATTTTGAACTAAAAATAGCTATGTAGCCAGGGTTCCTTTGAAAGGGTGCCCCAGCTACATGGCTATTTTTAGTTCAAAATCAGCACTTTCAACAGGCTGGGTGGCCGTCATTATGCAAATGAGGCACTGAATATTCATATCAGCACCTCATTTTCATTTTTGAGTGGTTGTAATTTACATGCCTCTTCTGAAAGCAAGGGATAGGATAGCCACAGCCTTTGTGTTGTAAAAAAGATGACTCAAATGCAATGTATTTAAACTTATTTTGGGGATCATAATTGGTGCATAAGCCCAATTTCAATCTTGCAGCCCATCTTGAGATGAGAGGCTTACTCCTGCAGATGCCCATCCTGAGATGAGAGGCCTATTTTGCCATTCACTTCCTTGGTTGCCTCTCACTTGTTTACACTCACAGTGACAGAGGTAGTTCCAGACAAGAGACCTGAAGGATAAAAAAGGAGCAGTTTGAGGAGCACATTCCATGCAGAGAAGGCAAAATAGAGGCTAAGGCTATATCTACACTAGGCAAAGTCAGTCAACTACAGTTATGCAATTCCAGATATGGCAATTGCCTAGCTATAACCAACCTATTAGCTCTCAGCTTATTTGGCTGTCCATACTGAGCAAGGTTGATGGGAGAGTTTCTCTCATCAACCTTCCTTACTCCTCATGTGCCTGAGTGGGTTGATCTTCCCAGCTAGTGTAGATGTAGCCTTAGAGATGTCTTTGAGACAAGTTGACAAATGGATGGACAAGGCTGGCCTCACTGGGGGAGAGAAAAGGAGACAGGTTGATAAAGTAACACTCAAGAACTGTTACACAGGGAGAGGAAGCATTACAGAAGTTGGGAGTAAGAGGTATTGATTATTAGCTAGAAGGAAGAGGATGTACTGTGAGAAGAGCTAGAAAAATCTGAGGCCAATACTTGAAAAGCTGGCCTTTTATGTTCTTGTTGAAAAGGCTGAGCCTAACGGAACATTCTGCTATGGAGATACAGGAACATGGATGGTCTGTGTTAAATGGCTTTTAGGGAGGGAAGAAAGGAAACAATTGTTTTTAATTAAAAAAAGAACTTAATGCTCTTTCTGGACATACTGCACCATATTTTAAGCAGGTGTAACTGCAATGAAGTCATTTCAAAATCACTTCCATAGAGTTATGCAAGCAGAGAACTTGATCTGATATATTCAGTTCCCTGTTCAAAAGTTGGCTGAGATGTTTAATACACTTTTCTAAAAATAGATTTTGGAATCCATGAAGGGGGAGGAGAAAGTTCTCTCCTCCCTCTAATATGAGTCCCAGTGTATCCACAACATTTAACCTACTTCTACCTTTGAGACTACAGCTTTATGTTAGTTTTGCCATTTTTTGTGCACTGAACTGAAACAGGAAAAGGAATTTTGCATGAACGTCACACATCATCTGCATAATTAACCAGAAGTTAGAAACCAGATAAATGCACATTATTGCATTAAAGGGCTCAAATAGTGCTGCAAAAATTATCAAGACAGTTATCAGGTCACTTAACACTTTTCAAGAAAATATGCTTGGAATGAAACTCTGGCTGAGAGCAAAATTTTATCTAACACCTCTTTTTTTAATTTGTGTTTTCTTCATAACCTGTCTAACCGAGAATGTGAATGGTTCATAGGATTGCTAAAGGTAGAACCTTCCATCTCTAGGATGCACTAGCTTCATTCATGGTCAACTGTAACTGGGAGTGTGAATAGCCTGTGAAAAAGGAGCTCAGTCATTTCATTAAAGTTCCTGGCACATCGGCATCTTTATCACATGCACCAGCATTTCAATGAACACTGTTTTTATGACCGCTAAAATTCCCACACCCAGAAAGGTGATTTTGGCCAAAACACACCCTTAAATAAGAGTGTAAATAAGTATATTTAACATGTCAGGTGCTAGGTTCCTAACAGCCTTAAAGCATCATAGTCAACTTTTACCCATTTGAAAAAAGTGACTCAAAAACAACTGGTTTCTGTCCCTTGTGTTACTGTTAGTATCCGTGATTTTAAAATACCTGTGACATTTAGACAAGCCACCTATTCCATCAAAAGAGGAATGGATAAGGTAATTGATGTTCAAGGGGACAGCTCATTCTTGAAGTTATACATATGCTAAATGCACTGCTGGCAGCCACCAGGGGCCATGGGCAAAGTAGGTGGGGGCCCTCTGGGTTTGCCCCCACCCTGCCCGGAAGTGGGGGAGCCAAGAGCAGAAGGGGCAGGGCCTATGGCAGTCATCATTAGCACCACCAGGACTGCAGCGCTGGGACCCCCACAGCCACACACAGCGGCAGAGCACAGGTAAAAGCACTTCCAAGGGGCCCAGAGCTCTGACCACCAGTGCTGCCGAAGTAGCCACAGAGGTGGCTGCTGGAGCTCGGAGCTCTGAGCTCTGAGGATGTTGTCAAGAATTTTAAAAGAGCCAGAAGTCAATTCTGCAATCAGAGGGGTCCCAGAATTTATATTTTATCTCCCATGGGCTAATGAATCTAGTCAGCAAGGAGATTTTAAAAGTCCTTTTAATCACACCATAAATATACAGAAAACATTTGCAAGTTGTAGAAGTGCAGTGGGACAGTCTCCTGAATTAAATTCGTAGTACTCCTTATTCCCAGAATTACAAGAAACTCCAATGGACTCATCTCTAATTATATTGTCAAATTACGCACCACATCCACTTCATGTAAGCAAGAAAAGTACCTTCAGCCCTACAGGTTCCAAGCTTCAGAAAATCTTTAATGTGCAGGCTTGATTTAAAAAAAAAAATAGACCATATTTCTAGGAATGCCACACATACATGGGGCTTTTTATCCCTCTGTTTTGGTCAACAAAAAATAACCAAAACATTTGCAGTACTGTCCCTTTAAAGATGAGATTCTTTCAGTATTTCTAGTGTATAATACTACAGCATATCTAGTTAGATTAATTACATCAGCGAGAGGATGATGTCAGATCAGCAACTCAATCCAAAATACAAAGTCCAAGATCCCAATTCTTAGTTCCTCCATCTTTGCACACAATTAAGCTGGGAAACTAAGGACTAGGGCTCCCAAGTACAAATTCATTTAGATATTTTTGGGGAAAACATTTCAATTATTACTAAATTATTTTTCCCAGAATTTCTCCCCCACATACAATGTCAAAACTACTGCTTTTCATTCTGAAAATGGATGACTGTTTCCAAAATGCTGGAAGTTCCCAAGGAAGGGAAAGTTTTTGACTTTCAATCACTTCTGATCAATCAGTCATTTTGTACTTACTGTCATGGTAAAGTGTGAGTGAGTAGTTTTTGTTCCTGGGCTGGCAAATTTTCATTACAGTTTCACAAGCCTTGAAAAACATTGAAGAAACTTAACCAGAATCCTCTAAATTTGACCTAACAGAGACATTTAGAACAGGTCTCCGACCTGTGTAGATAGGGTCATGCAATTAGACTGATATACATACTGTTGAGAATCTGGTTCATAATTATTGCATTTTCAGCTGGTCAGAGTAAGTCATCAATCTAAATTTTGCAAACAGAAAGCTCGGAGCTTTTAGAAAGCCCTGAGGTGTTCCAAGAAATAATCTTGAGAGACATTTTGTATTGTAGGCATTTCTTGTGTCACTTCATTCACTGTGATGTTATATTAATAGAAATCTGTTCTATAACCAGAGTTCTTCATGTTTATTAGCCAAAGCAAATGAGCTTTTTAGTACTGTGTCTCTGACAGAGCTTGGGTTTTCATGTAACTTGTGCCAGAACTGTCTGACCAGCATTCAACAACAGCATGTGAAATAATCCATGGAACTCATTTATCATTAAAAATTCACATCTCAAAAGTGGCTGTCATATCATCTGGCATGTTGAAATAATTGTATTGTGTTTAACCCCTCAGTAACTCGGCAACCTGAACTATTGCCAAACAATATCTTCCATTCTCCTGTTCTTTCATTATACTGACCAAATCTGTGCAACCACGTGATCTACGGGTTCCTTAAAATGAGATTGTTCCTTGTAACTTTATTGCCACGTGATACCAGAAACAGCATGAGTGATTTGTTTGCTTTGTGATATTGCTTTCCTTTGTCCTGAACTAACATCTTGCTAATCCTGCGTTTAAATCTATGGACGCTTATGGCCCCCTTTTGGGTCATATCACTGAAATATCAGAGGCTTAGAAAGACTAACAATAATGTATCCATCTGCAGGATTCATACAAAACTGAAAATTAAAACTTCTGCAGTACACAGGCTGTAAATTATGTATTACTTTGGACAGTCCTATGAATAATTCTGCTTCACTTGAAATGCTATGATCCAAAGTCTGGAAAAGATTAAAGGATGAATTTCTTTCTTGATTCATTATTGCACATGTTCCGTTCATTTTACTTATGTCTCTATTCCATTTACGCACAGAAAATGTTTTATTCATGGATCTGTATATAATTGTCCATGATTGTGCCACAGGCTCCATTCAAATGCCTTGACATTATAAATATACATCTAATTTTATGTTGTTTTGGATTATACAGACATTAACTCTACCATGAATTGTATATTTTGATTATATGAC